>NW_027362812.1:0-628125 GCF_046119375.1 Phyllobates terribilis
GATCTGCAAAACTCCACCTCTTTAAACACAGCACCTTCACCCCCTGCTGTTCCCACCCGCCTCAACACCGTTGGAAGGGAGGAGAACCAATTAAGGCGGGGGGTGGGGTGGAACGAGCAGCTGTCTACCCTTAGCAGGAGGGCTCCTGATTACATACCTCTCCTGCTGCTGCTGCTGCTGGCTGTCCAGCAGCAGACTGAAGGTGGCTGCTGCTGTGCACAGGTATATAAAGGCTCAGAACCTATTATGACACGCGCAGCCAGCGTTCCATTGCCAAATTCCATCTACTGCAGGCAGGATACCTGGCTGGCTGAATGTCGCTGAGAAGCTCACAGAGACCGCCATAAGCAACAGTTTAACAGAATGCCACAGACTAATCAACCAAACTTTTTGGGTTGGGTTCTCTTTTATAGTCTGCAGGCATTAAATGAAAGAAGTCAGTGTTCCAGCAGAAGGAGACAACGTTTCAGAAAAGGCATTGTAGCAAACCAAAAAAGAAATTTTAAGCGCAGCAGAGTAACCAGCGCACATACCTGTTAGCTCAGGTGAGTTTAAAAGGCTGCTGTTAATAACAAGGGCATTTGCTAAATAGATGGTGTGTGTGCAACAATATACTGAAAGGTCAATTATATTGTGCAGCTTATCTCACCACCTGTAGTTATTTAGGTGAAAACTCCAAAATGCTTGCCTAATATGTCTGTTTATCCAAAAGGAAGTAAAAAGGGAGAGCTAGAAAGATAGCATTGCATCACATTACATGGCAATGCAATGCACAGTTGCTGAAGTTGAACCAAAATGAGCTTGTAATCTGGCTTCTGCAACTTTGAACATGAAAAATCCAATGAGGAGAAGAAAAGCAAAGCCAAAGAGTCCATCCCAAAATCCGACAAACAAGCAAAATGAACAAAAAACATTGAATTCAATTCTTTCTGATTTTAGAAACTGCATTAAAGAAGGGGTGCACCGGTCCTGGAGATACTGCAATACCAGGTCAATGCGTGGAGTGGACAGAGCAAGCTCTTTTTCCATCTCCCTGTTCTAAAAATCCATTTAATATATGGTCCCCAGATAGGGGACGTATCAGATATTAAACTGATAAGAACAGATACTACACTTGATCTTAGCCAAAAGGCCGAGAAGCGATAACCAGAATTGGTTTCAAACTACGGAGCCACCCAAGGATCCTGAAAAGTCCATTTGTGGAGATGAGCTCCTGGACTCCCGTTAAGAAGACATGTTGTCAACCTCTAGATCCCTTACATGCCTGCACTTTTCGGCTTGCTGCTGCTGCAATCCACGCGTTTTAGATCTGCATAACTCCACCTCTTTAAACACAGCACCTTCACCCCCTGCTGTTCCCACCCGCCTCAACACCGTTGGAAGGGAGGAGAACCAATTAAGGCGGGGGGTGGGGTGGAACGAGCAGCTGTCTACCCTTAGCAGGAGGGCTCCTGATTACATACCTCTCCTGCTGCTGCTGCTGCTGGCTGTCCAGCAGCAGACTGAAGGTGGCTGCTGCTGTGCACAGGTATATAAAGGCTCAGAGCCTATTATGACACGCGCAGCCAGCGTTCCATTGCCACATTCCATCTACTGCAGGCAGGATACCTGGCTGGCTGAATGTCGCTGAGAAGCTCACAGAGACCGCCATAAGCAACAGTTTAACAGAATGCCACAGACTAATCAACCAAACTTTTTGGGTTGGGTTCTCTTTTATAGTCTGCAGGCATTAAATGAAAGAAGTCAGTGTTCCAGCAGAAGGAGACAACGTTTCAGAAAAGGCATTGTAGCAAACCAAAAAAGAAATTTTAAGCGCAGCAGAGTAACCAGCGCACATACCTGTTAGCTCAGGTGAGTTTAAAAGGCTGCTGTTGATAACAAGGGCATTTGCTAAATAGATGGTGTGTGTGCAACAATATACTGAAAGGTCAATTATATTGTGCAGCTTATCTCACCACCTGTAGTTATTTAGGTGAAAGCTCCAAAATGCTTGCCTAATATGTCTGTTTATCCAAAAGGAAGTAAAAAGGGAGAGCTAGAAAGATAGCATTGCATCACATTACATGGCAATGCAATGCACAGTTGCTGAAGTTGAACCAAAATGAGCTTGTAATCTGGCTTCTGCAACTTTGAACATGAAAAATCCAATGAGGAGAAGAAAAGCAAAGCCAAAGAGTCCATCCCAAAATCCGACAAACAAGCAAAATGAACAAAAAACATTGAATTCAATTCTTTCTGATTTTAGAAACTGCATTAAAGAAGGGGTGCTCCGGTCCTGGAGATACTGCAATACCAGGTCAATGCGTGGAGTGGACAGAGCAAGCTCTTTTTCCATCTCCCTGTTCTAAAAATCCATTTAATATATGGTCCCCAGATAGGGGACGTATCAGATATTAAACTGATAAGAACAGATACTACACTTGATCTTAGCCAAAAGGCCGAGAAGCGATAACCAGAATTGGTTTCAAACTACGGAGCCACCCAAGGATCCTGAAAAGTCCATTTGTGGAGATGAGCTCCTGGACTCCCGTTAAGAAGACATGTTGTCAACCTCTAGATCCCTTACATGCCTGCACTTTTCGGCTTGCTGCTGCTGCAATCCACGCGTTTTAGATCTGCATAACTCCACCTCTTTAAACACAGCACCTTCACCCCCTGCTGTTCCCACCCGCCTCAACACCGTTGGAAGGGAGGAGAACCAATTAAGGCGGGGGGTGGGGTGGAACGAGCAGCTGTCTACCCTTAGCAGGAGGGCTCCTGATTACATACCTCTCCTGCTGCTGCTGCTGCTGGCTGTCCAGCAGCAGACTGAAGGTGGCTGCTGCTGTGCACAGGTATATAAAGGCTCAGAGCCTATTATGACACGCGCAGCCAGCGTTCCATTGCCACATTCCATCTACTGCAGGCAGGATACCTGGCTGGCTGAATGTCGCTGAGAAGCTCACAGAGACCGCCATAAGCAACAGTTTAACAGAATGCCACAGACTAATCAACCAAACTTTTTGGGTTGGGTTCTCTTTTATAGTCTGCAGGCATTAAATGAAAGAAGTCAGTGTTCCAGCAGAAGGAGACAACGTTTCAGAAAAGGCATTGTAGCAAACCAAAAAAGAAATTTTAAGCGCAGCAGAGTAACCAGCGCACATACCTGTTAGCTCAGTTGAGTTTAAAAGGCTGCTGTTGATAACAAGGGCATTTGCTAAATAGATGGTGTGTGTGCAACAATATACTGAAAGGTCAATTATATTGTGCAGCTTATCTCACCACCTGTAGTTATTTAGGTGAAAGCTCCAAAATGCTTGCCTAATATGTCTGTTTATCCAAAAGGAAGTAAAAAGGGAGAGCTAGAAAGATAGCATTGCATCACATTACATGGCAATGCAATGCACAGTTGCTGAAGTTGAACCAAAATGAGCTTGTAATCTGGCTTCTGCAACTTTGAACATGAAAAATCCAATGAGGAGAAGAAAAGCAAAGCCAAAGAGTCCATCCCAAAATCCGACAAACAAGCGAAATGAACAAAAAACATTGAATTCAATTCTTTCTGATTTTAGAAACTGCATTAAAGAAGGGGTGCACCGGTCCTGGAGATACTGCAATACCAGGTCAATGCGTGGAGTGGACAGAGCAAGCTCTTTTTCCATCTCCCTGTTCTAAAAATCCATTTAATATATGGTCCCCAGATAGGGGACGTATCAGATATTAAACTGATAAGAACAGATACTACACTTGATCTTAGCCAAAAGGCCGAGAAGCGATAACCAGAATTGGTTTCAAACTACGGAGCCACCCAAGGATCCTGAAAAGTCCATTTGTGGAGATGAGCTCCTGGACTCCCGTTAAGAAGACATGTTGTCAACCTCTAGATCCCTTACATGCCTGCACTTTTCGGCTTGCTGCTGCTGCAATCCACGCGTTTTAGATCTGCATAACTCCACCTCTTTAAACACAGCACCTTCACCCCCTGCTGTTCCCACCCGCCTCAACACCGTTGGAAGGGAGGAGAACCAATTAAGGCGGGGGGTGGGGTGGAACGAGCAGCTGTCTACCCTTAGCAGGAGGGCTCCTGATTACATACCTCTCCTGCTGCTGCTGCTGCTGGCTGTCCAGCAGCAGACTGAAGGTGGCTGCTGCTGTGCACAGGTATATAAAGGCTCAGAGCCTATTATGACATGCGCAGCCAGCGTTCCATTGCCACATTCCATCTACTGCAGGCAGGATACCTGGCTGGCTGAATGTCGCTGAGAAGCTCACAGAGACCGCCATAAGCAACAGTTTAACAGAATGCCACAGACTAATCAACCAAACTTTTTGGGTTGGGTTCTCTTTTATAGTCTGCAGGCATTAAATGAAAGAAGTCAGTGTTCCAGCAGAAGGAGACAACGTTTCAGAAAAGGCATTGTAGCAAACCAAAAAAGAAATTTTAAGCGCAGCAGAGTAACCAGCGCACATACCTGTTAGCTCAGGTGAGTTTAAAAGGCTGCTGTTGATAACAAGGGCATTTGCTAAATAGATGGTGTGTGTGCAACAATATACTGAAAGGTCAATTATATTGTGCAGCTTATCTCACCACCTGTAGTTATTTAGGTGAAAGCTCCAAAATGCTTGCCTAATATGTCTGTTTATCCAAAAGGAAGTAAAAAGGGAGAGCTAGAAAGATAGCATTGCATCACATTACATGGCAATGCAATGCACAGTTGCTGAAGTTGAACCAAAATGAGCTTGTAATCTGGCTTCTGCAACTTTGAACATGAAAAATCCAATGAGGAGAAGAAAAGCAAAGCCAAAGAGTCCATCCCAAAATCCGACAAACAAGCAAAATGAACAAAAAACATTGAATTCAATTCTTTCTGATTTTAGAAACTGCATTAAAGAAGGGGTGCTCCGGTCCTGGAGATACTGCAATACCAGGTCAATGCGTGGAGTGGACAGAGCAAGCTCTTTTTCCATCTCCCTGTTCTAAAAATCCATTTAATATATGGTCCCCAGATAGGGGACGTATCAGATATTAAACTGATAAGAACAGATACTACACTTGATCTTAGCCAAAAGGCCGAGAAGCGATAACCAGAATTGGTTTCAAACTACGGAGCCACCCAAGGATCCTGAAAAGTCCATTTGTGGAGATGAGCTCCTGGACTCCCGTTAAGAAGACATGTTGTCAACCTCTAGATCCCTTACATGCCTGCACTTTTCGGCTTGCTGCTGCTGCAATCCACGCGTTTTAGATCTGCATAACTCCACCTCTTTAAACACAGCACCTTCACCCCCTGCTGTTCCCACCCGCCTCAACACCGTTGGAAGGGAGGAGAACCAATTAAGGCGGGGGGTGGGGTGGAACGAGCAGCTGTCTACCCTTAGCAGGAGGGCTCCTGATTACATACCTCTCCTGCTGCTGCTGCTGCTGGCTGTCCAGCAGCAGACTGAAGGTGGCTGCTGCTGTGCACAGGTATATAAAGGCTCAGAGCCTATTATGACACGCGCAGCCAGCGTTCCATTGCCACATTCCATCTACTGCAGGCAGGATACCTGGCTGGCTGAATGTCGCTGAGAAGCTCACAGAGACCGCCATAAGCAACAGTTTAACAGAATGCCACAGACTAATCAACCAAACTTTTTGGGTTGGGTTCTCTTTTATAGACTGCAGGCATTAAATGAAAGAAGTCAGTGTTCCAGCAGAAGGAGACAACGTTTCAGAAAAGGCATTGTAGCAAACCAAAAAAGAAATTTTAAGCGCAGCAGAGTAACCAGCGCACATACCTGTTAGCTCAGGTGAGTTTAAAAGGCTGCTGTTGATAACAAGGGCATTTGCTAAATAGATGGTGTGTGTGCAACAATATACTGAAAGGTCAATTATATTGTGCAGCTTATCTCACCACCTGTAGTTATTTAGGTGAAAGCTCCAAAATGCTTGCCTAATATGTCTGTTTATCCAAAAGGAAGTAAAAAGGGAGAGCTAGAAAGATAGCATTGCATCACATTACATGGCAATGCAATGCACAGTTGCTGAAGTTGAACCAAAATGAGCTTGTAATCTGGCTTCTGCAACTTTGAACATGAAAAATCCAATGAGGAGAAGAAAAGCAAAGCCAAAGAGTCCATCCCAAAATCCGACAAACAAGCGAAATGAACAAAAAACATTGAATTCAATTCTTTCTGATTTTAGAAACTGCATTAAAGAAGGGGTGCACCGGTCCTGGAGATACTGCAATACCAGGTCAATGCGTGGAGTGGACAGAGCAAGCTCTTTTTCCATCTCCCTGTTCTAAAAATCCATTTAATATATGGTCCCCAGATAGGGGACGTATCAGATATTAAACTGATAAGAACAGATACTACACTTGATCTTAGCCAAAAGGCCGAGAAGCGATAACCAGAATTGGTTTCAAACTACGGAGCCACCCAAGGATCCTGAAAAGTCCATTTGTGGAGATGAGCTCCTGGACTCCCGTTAAGAAGACATGTTGTCAACCTCTAGATCCCTTACATGCCTGCACTTTTCGGCTTGCTGCTGCTGCAATCCACGCGTTTTAGATCTGCATAACTCCACCTCTTTAAACACAGCACCTTCACCCCCTGCTGTTCCCACCCGCCTCAACACCGTTGGAAGGGAGGAGAACCAATTAAGGCGGGGGGTGGGGTGGAACGAGCAGCTGTCTACCCTTAGCAGGAGGGCTCCTGATTACATACCTCTCCTGCTGCTGCTGCTGCTGGCTGTCCAGCAGCAGACTGAAGGTGGCTGCTGCTGTGCACAGGTATATAAAGGCTCAGAGCCTATTATGACACGCGCAGCCAGCGTTCCATTGCCACATTCCATCTACTGCAGGCAGGATACCTGGCTGGCTGAATGTCGCTGAGAAGCTCACAGAGACCGCCATAAGCAACAGTTTAACAGAATGCCACAGACTAATCAACCAAACTTTTTGGGTTGGGTTCTCTTTTATAGTCTGCAGGCATTAAATGAAAGAAGTCAGTGTTCCAGCAGAAGGAGACAACGTTTCAGAAAAGGCATTGTAGCAAACCAAAAAAGAAATTTTAAGCGCAGCAGAGTAACCAGCGCACATACCTGTTAGCTCAGGTGAGTTTAAAAGGCTGCTGTTGATAACAAGGGCATTTGCTAAATAGATGGTGTGTGTGCAACAATATACTGAAAGGTCAATTATATTGTGCAGCTTATCTCACCACCTGTAGTTATTTAGGTGAAAGCTCCAAAATGCTTGCCTAATATGTCTGTTTATCCAAAAGGAAGTAAAAAGGGAGAGCTAGAAAGATAGCATTGCATCACATTACATGGCAATGCAATGCACAGTTGCTGAAGTTGAACCAAAATGAGCTTGTAATCTGGCTTCTGCAACTTTGAACATGAAAAATCCAATGAGGAGAAGAAAAGCAAAGCCAAAGAGTCCATCCCAAAATCCGACAAACAAGCAAAATGAACAAAAAACATTGAATTCAATTCTTTCTGATTTTAGAAACTGCATTAAAGAAGGGGTGCACCGGTCCTGGAGATACTGCAATACCAGGTCAATGCGTGGAGTGGACAGAGCAAGCTCTTTTTCCATCTCCCTGTTCTAAAAATCCATTTAATATATGGTCCCCAGATAGGGGACGTATCAGATATTAAACTGATAAGAACAGATACTACACTTGATCTTAGCCAAAAGGCCGAGAAGCGATAACCAGAATTGGTTTCAAACTACGGAGCCACCCAAGGATCCTGAAAAGTCCATTTGTGGAGATGAGCTCCTGGACTCCCGTTAAGAAGACATGTTGTCAACCTCTAGATCCCTTACATGCCTGCACTTTTCGGCTTGCTGCTGCTGCAATCCACGCGTTTTAGATCTGCATAACTCCACCTCTTTAAACACAGCACCTTCACCCCCTGCTGTTCCCACCCGCCTCAACACCGTTGGAAGGGAGGAGAACCAATTAAGGCGGGGGGTGGGGTGGAACGAGCAGCTGTCTACCCTTAGCAGGAGGGCTCCTGATTACATACCTCTCCTGCTGCTGCTGCTGCTGGCTGTCCAGCAGCAGACTGAAGGTGGCTGCTGCTGTGCACAGGTATATAAAGGCTCAGAGCCTATTATGACACGCGCAGCCAGCGTTCCATTGCCACATTCCATCTACTGCAGGCAGGATACCTGGCTGGCTGAATGTCGCTGAGAAGCTCACAGAGACCGCCATAAGCAACAGTTTAACAGAATGCCACAGACTAATCAACCAAACTTTTTGGGTTGGGTTCTCTTTTATAGTCTGCAGGCATTAAATGAAAGAAGTCAGTGTTCCAGCAGAAGGAGACAACGTTTCAGAAAAGGCATTGAAAAAAAAGCAAACCAAAAAAGAAATTTTAAGCGCAGCAGAGTAACCAGCGCACATACCTGTTAGCTCAGGTGAGTTTAAAAGGCTGCTGTTGATAACAAGGGCATTTGCTAAATAGATGGTGTGTGTGCAACAATATACTGAAAGGTCAATTATATTGTGCAGCTTATCTCACCACCTGTAGTTATTTAGGTGAAAGCTCCAAAATGCTTGCCTAATATGTCTGTTTATCCAAAAGGAAGTAAAAAGGGAGAGCTAGAAAGATAGCATTGCATCACATTACATGGCAATGCAATGCACAGTTGCTGAAGTTGAACCAAAATGAGCTTGTAATCTGGCTTCTGCAACTTTGAACATGAAAAATCCAATGAGGAGAAGAAAAGCAAAGCCAAAGAGTCCATCCCAAAATCCGACAAACAAGCAAAATGAACAAAAAACATTGAATTCAATTCTTTCTGATTTTAGAAACTGCATTAAAGAAGGGGTGCACCGGTCCTGGAGATACTGCAATACCAGGTCAATGCGTGGAGTGGACAGAGCAAGCTCTTTTTCCATCTCCCTGTTCTAAAAATCCATTTAATATATGGTCCCCAGATAGGGGACGTATCAGATATTAAACTGATAAGAACAGATACTACACTTGATCTTAGCCAAAAGGCCGAGAAGCGATAACCAGAATTGGTTTCAAACTACGGAGCCACCCAAGGATCCTGAAAAGTCCATTTGTGGAGATGAGCTTCTGGACTCCCGTTAAGAAGACATGTTGTCAACCTCTAGATCCCTTACATGCCTGCACTTTTCGGCTTGCTGCTGCTGCAATCCACGCGTTTTAGATCTGCATAACTCCACCTCTTTAAACACAGCACCTTCACCCCCTGCTGTTCCCACCCGCCTCAACACCGTTGGAAGGGAGGAGAACCAATTAAGGCGGGGGGTGGGGTGGAACGAGCAGCTGTCTACCCTTAGCAGGAGGGCTCCTGATTACATACCTCTCCTGCTGCTGCTGCTGCTGGCTGTCCAGCAGCAGACTGAAGGTGGCTGCTGCTGTGCACAGGTATATAAAGGCTCAGAGCCTATTATGACACGCGCAGCCAGCGTTCCATTGCCACATTCCATCTACTGCAGGCAGGATACCTGGCTGGCTGAATGTCGCTGAGAAGCTCACAGAGACCGCCATAAGCAACAGTTTAACAGAATGCCACAGACTAATCAACCAAACTTTTTGGGTTGGGTTCTCTTTTATAGTCTGCAGGCATTAAATGAAAGAAGTCAGTGTTCCAGCAGAAGGAGACAACGTTTCAGAAAAGGCATTGTAGCAAACCAAAAAAGAAATTTTAAGCGCAGCAGAGTAACCAGCGCACATACCTGTTAGCTCAGGTGAGTTTAAAAGGCTGCTGTTGATAACAAGGGCATTTGCTAAATAGATGGTGTGTGTGCAACAATATACTGAAAGGTCAATTATATTGTGCAGCTTATCTCACCACCTGTAGTTATTTAGGTGAAAGCTCCAAAATGCTTGCCTAATATGTCTGTTTATCCAACAGGAAGTAAAAAGGGAGAGCTAGAAAGATAGCATTGCATCACATTACATGGCAATGCAATGCACAGTTGCTGAAGTTGAACCAAAATGAGCTTGTAATCTGGCTTCTGCAACTTTGAACATGAAAAATCCAATGAGGAGAAGAAAAGCAAAGCCAAAGAGTCCATCCCAAAATCCGACAAACAAGCAAAATGAACAAAAAACATTGAATTCAATTCTTTCTGATTTTAGAAACTGCATTAAAGAAGGGGTGCACCGGTCCTGGAGATACTGCAATACCAGGTCAATGCGTGGAGTGGACAGAGCAAGCTCTTTTTCCATCTCCCTGTTCTAAAAATCCATTTAATATATGGTCCCCAGATAGGGGACGTATCAGATATTAAACTGATAAGAACAGATACTACACTTGATCTTAGCCAAAAGGCCGAGAAGCGATAACCAGAATTGGTTTCAAACTACGGAGCCACCCAAGGATCCTGAAAAGTCCATTTGTGGAGATGAGCTCCTGGACTCCCGTTAAGAAGACATGTTGTCAACCTCTAGATCCCTTACATGCCTGCACTTTTCGGCTTGCTGCTGCTGCAATCCACGCGTTTTAGATCTGCATAACTCCACCTCTTTAAACACAGCACCTTCACCCCCTGCTGTTCCCACCCGCCTCAACACCGTTGGAAGGGAGGAGAACCAATTAAGGCGGGGGGTGGGGTGGAACGAGCAGCTGTCTACCCTTAGCAGGAGGGCTCCTGATTACATACCTCTCCTGCTGCTGCTGCTGCTGGCTGTCCAGCAGCAGACTGAAGGTGGCTGCTGCTGTGCACAGGTATATAAAGGCTCAGAGCCTATTATGACACGCGCAGCCAGCGTTCCATTGCCACATTCCATCTACTGCAGGCAGGATACCTGGCTGGCTGAATGTCGCTGAGAAGCTCACAGAGACCGCCATAAGCAACAGTTTAACAGAATGCCACAGACTAATCAACCAAACTTTTTGGGTTGGGTTCTCTTTTATAGTCTGCAGGCATTAAATGAAAGAAGTCAGTGTTCCAGCAGAAGGAGACAACGTTTCAGAAAAGGCATTGTAGCAAACCAAAAAAGAAATTTTAAGCGCAGCAGAGTAACCAGCGCACATACCTGTTAGCTCAGGTGAGTTTAAAAGGCTGCTGTTGATAACAAGGGCATTTGCTAAATAGATGGTGTGTGTGCAACAATATACTGAAAGGTCAATTATATTGTGCAGCTTATCTCACCACCTGTAGTTATTTAGGTGAAAGCTCCAAAATGCTTGCCTAATATGTCTGTTTATCCAAAAGGAAGTAAAAAGGGAGAGCTAGAAAGATAGCATTGCATCACATTACATGGCAATGCAATGCACAGTTGCTGAAGTTGAACCAAAATGAGCTTGTAATCTGGCTTCTGCAACTTTGAACATGAAAAATCCAATGAGGAGAAGAAAAGCAAAGCCAAAGAGTCCATCCCAAAATCCGACAAACAAGCAAAATGAACAAAAAACATTGAATTCAATTCTTTCTGATTTTAGAAACTGCATTAAAGAAGGGGTGCACCGGTCCTGGAGATACTGCAATACCAGGTCAATGCGTGGAGTGGACAGAGCAAGCTCTTTTTCCATCTCCCTGTTCTAAAAATCCATTTAATATACGGTCCCCAGATAGGGGACGTATCAGATATTAAACTGATAAGAACAGATACTACACTTGATCTTAGCCAAAAGGCCGAGAAGCGATAACCAGAATTGGTTTCAAACTACGGAGCCACCCAAGGATCCTGAAAAGTCCATTTGTGGAGATGAGCTCCTGGACTCCCGTTAAGAAGACATGTTGTCAACCTCTAGATCCCTTACATGCCTGCACTTTTCGGCTTGCTGCTGCTGCAATCCACGCGTTTTAGATCTGCATAACTCCACCTCTTTAAACACAGCACCTTCACCCCCTGCTGTTCCCACCCGCCTCAACACCGTTGGAAGGGAGGAGAACCAATTAAGGCGGGGGGTGGGGTGGAACGAGCAGCTGTCTACCCTTAGCAGGAGGGCTCCTGATTACATACCTCTCCTGCTGCTGCTGCTGCTGGCTGTCCAGCAGCAGACTGAAGGTGGCTGCTGCTGTGCACAGGTATATAAAGGCTCAGAGCCTATTATGACACGCGCAGCCAGCGTTCCATTGCCACATTCCATCTACTGCAGGCAGGATACCTGGCTGGCTGAATGTCGCTGAGAAGCTCACAGAGACCGCCATAAGCAACAGTTTAACAGAATGCCACAGACTAATCAACCAAACTTTTTGGGTTGGGTTCTCTTTTATAGTCTGCAGGCATTAAATGAAAGAAGTCAGTGTTCCAGCAGAAGGAGACAACGTTTCAGAAAAGGCATTGTAGCAAACCAAAAAAGAAATTTTAAGCGCAGCAGAGTAACCAGCGCACATACCTGTTAGCTCAGGTGAGTTTAAAAGGCTGCTGTTGATAACAAGGGCATTTGCTAAATAGATGGTGTGTGTGCAACAATATACTGAAAGGTCAATTATATTGTGCAGCTTATCTCACCACCTGTAGTTATTTAGGTGAAAGCTCCAAAATGCTTGCCTAATATGTCTGTTTATCCAAAAGGAAGTAAAAAGGGAGAGCTAGAAAGATAGCATTGCATCACATTACATGGCAATGCAATGCACAGTTGCTGAAGTTGAACCAAAATGAGCTTGTAATCTGGCTTCTGCAACTTTGAACATGAAAAATCCAATGAGGAGAAGAAAAGCAAAGCCAAAGAGTCCATCCCAAAATCCGACAAACAAGCAAAATGAACAAAAAACATTGAATTCAATTCTTTCTGATTTTAGAAACTGCATTAAAGAAGGGGTGCACCGGTCCTGGAGATACTGCAATACCAGGTCAATGCGTGGAGTGGACAGAGCAAGCTCTTTTTCCATCTCCCTGTTCTAAAAATCCATTTAATATATGGTCCCCAGATAGGGGACGTATCAGATATTAAACTGATAAGAACAGATACTACACTTGATCTTAGCCAAAAGGCCGAGAAGCAATAACCAGAATTGGTTTCAAACTACGGAGCCACCCAAGGATCCTGAAAAGTCCATTTGTGGAGATGAGCTCCTGGACTCCCGTTAAGAAGACATGTTGTCAACCTCTAGATCCCTTACATGCCTGCACTTTTCGGCTTGCTGCTGCTGCAATCCACGCGTTTTAGATCTGCATAACTCCACCTCTTTAAACACAGCACCTTCACCCCCTGCTGTTCCCACCCGCCTCAACACCGTTGGAAGGGAGGAGAACCAATTAAGGCGGGGGGTGGGGTGGAACGAGCAGCTGTCTACCCTTAGCAGGAGGGCTCCTGATTACATACCTCTCCTGCTGCTGCTGCTGCTGGCTGTCCAGCAGCAGACTGAAGGTGGCTGCTGCTGTGCACAGGTATATAAAGGCTCAGAGCCTATTATGACACGCGCAGCCAGCGTTCCATTGCCACATTCCATCTACTGCAGGCAGGATACCTGGCTGGCTGAATGTCGCTGAGAAGCTCACAGAGACCGCCATAAGCAACAGTTTAACAGAATGCCACAGACTAATCAACCAAACTTTTTGGGTTGGGTTCTCTTTTATAGTCTGCAGGCATTAAATGAAAGAAGTCAGTGTTCCAGCAGAAGGAGACAACGTTTCAGAAGAGGCATTGTAGCAAACCAAAAAAGAAATTTTAAGCGCAGCAGAGTAACCAGCGCACATACCTGTTAGCTCAGGTGAGTTTAAAAGGCTGCTGTTGATAACAAGGGCATTTGCTAAATAGATGGTGTGTGTGCAACAATATACTGAAAGGTCAATTATATTGTGCAGCTTATCTCACCACCTGTAGTTATTTAGGTGAAAGCTCCAAAATGCTTGCCTAATATGTCTGTTTATCCAAAAGGAAGTAAAAAGGGAGAGCTAGAAAGATAGCATTGCATCACATTACATGGCAATGCAATGCACAGTTGCTGAAGTTGAACCAAAATGAGCTTGTAATCTGGCTTCTGCAACTTTGAACATGAAAAATCCAATGAGGAGAAGAAAAGCAAAGCCAAAGAGTCCATCCCAAAATCCGACAAACAAGCAAAATGAACAAAAAACATTGAATTCAATTCTTTCTGATTTTAGAAACTGCATTAAAGAAGGGGTGCACCGGTCCTGGAGATACTGCAATACCAGGTCAATGCGTGGAGTGGACAGAGCAAGCTCTTTTTCCATCTCCCTGTTCTAAAAATCCATTTAATATATGGTCCCCAGATAGGGGACGTATCAGATATTAAACTGATAAGAACAGATTTTTTTTTTTTTTTTTTTAAAACCTATTCAGGTTAAAATTAAAGTCCACTCCACAGTCCTCTTCTCCCCAAAGGGAGACAAGACGTGGACTCCAACTTAAATCATCATCAGGTTTTGGTACTTTTAATGTCAGAAAAAAAAATTACAAAAATACAACAATACTTACAAAGAAAGAAATGTTTCAGAACCTGAATGGATACCAAAAAAATAAAAATTAAATTATAACTGTATTAACAACAGTAATAACATCAAGTAAAATACTTGTAACCATTATCAAAAGCATGAACCCCAACCCAACTCAGAACCTTAAGGGACAAATCTTCAACCCTTGATGCTGAAAAAACTTGTTTCGATACACCATCTGGTATTCTATATTTCACACAAAAAACATTTTTATCTCTTATTAGTTCTTTCCTAACATTCTCTATAAGATAGTCCAAACGTTTCTCATCATACAACTTACGGTACAACCGGTTAAAATATTCTGCATTCTTTATAAACATAGGTTGTTGAAAAACAACTATATTTTCTTCCATTGCCACCTCCACTTCCTGTTCCTTTCTCTTTTCTTGCTTTTTAACCTTACCACGGCCAGTTCCCTGACTTACACCTCCCATTTCACTCTCTACCCTATCCCCCCAATCTACTCTTGTTTTCTCCATCTCCCTCTGCACTCCTACAGGTTTGCTTTCTTTTCCCTTTACCACCAACACCTTTTCTACACTTTCCTCCTTTCTCTCTACCAAAACCTTTTTAACCACTACCTCCTTCTCTTTATTTCTTTTCCTCTTTGGGCAATTCTTAAAAACATGCGTATCTTCCTGACACAAGTTGCACTTCCTCCGATCTTTACAATCCTTTGACTCATGATCACCTTTTTTGCAAAAACCACATACACCACCCGAACAATTTTCCTTTCCATGCCCGTATTGACGACAAACTCGACAAAAAGTGGGTATACCACTGAAAAAAATATCACCATTTATATTACCCAACTTAAACCTAGCTGGGGGAAGCAACACAGTCCCCTGCTCATCTTCTTTGAAACGGACCAAAAATTTCCACTTCGAAGTCCAAAAACCAAATTCATTATAAATCTTCCCTTTTGGTGTTACTGACAAACAAAAAAACTCCAAAAATGTAAGAACATCCTCTTCGTCCACCAATGGAGAGTACATTTTAACAATGATCCATTTATCTCTAACGGGGAAGTGTGGCATTACACTTATCCCCTCCATTCTTTTATCCTGGCTTGCAGTCATTTTCCTTAGATATCCTTCAAAAAAAACTTTGTCAACAAAAACTATATCATAAACACCCCTCCTGGGGTAGTCCATTATCGCCAACACTTCTTCTGTCTTCAAACCAAAAAGATCCACAAGAACTTGACTCATCACATACCTAAAATCCTTTTGATCTCGAAAGTTCTCCTGAACAACCAAACGAATAGAATTCTGCACCTTAGCGAATTCAGGCACATGATCTTCCTCTCCTTCATGTGATGCTGCAGACATCTTCTTCACAAACAGGTTCTCCTCTTCTCAATAGAAACCTTCAACACCGAAGTGCCAGGTAGATGATCGCCTCCCGTTGCCCGGGGACTAATCCGACTCCCTAATAGCAGCAGGGAGGTGAAGCCCTGCTGAAAAACAGAGCGATCCCCCCAGGCCAAGGAGCCGGGTACCCCGAGCACCTCTCAGCCAAGACCAAGGCAGCAGCCGCTAGATCACTGCACTTGATCTTAGCCAAAAGGCCGAGAAGCGATAACCAGAATTGGTTTCAAACTACGGAGCCACCCAAGGATCCTGAAAAGTCCATTTGTGGAGATGAGCTCCTGGACTCCCGTTAAGAAGACATGTTGTCAACCTCTAGATCCCTTACATGCCTGCACTTTTCGGCTTGCTGCTGCTGCAATCCACGCGTTTTAGATCTGCATAACTCCACCTCTTTAAACACAGCACCTTCACCCCCTGCTGTTCCCACCCGCCTCAACACCGTTGGAAGGGAGGAGAACCAATTAAGGCGGGGGGTGGGGTGGAACGAGCAGCTGTCTACCCTTAGCAGGAGGGCTCCTGATTACATACCTCTCCTGCTGCTGCTGCTGCTGGCTGTCCAGCAGCAGACTGAAGGTGGCTGCTGCTGTGCACAGGTATATAAAGGCTCAGAGCCTATTATGACACGCGCAGCCAGCGTTCCATTGCCACATTCCATCTACTGCAGGCAGGATACCTGGCTGGCTGAATGTCGCTGAGAAGCTCACAGAGACCGCCATAAGCAACAGTTTAACAGAATGCCACAGACTAATCAACCAAACTTTTTGGGTTGGGTTCTCTTTTATAGTCTGCAGGCATTAAATGAAAGAAGTCAGTGTTCCAGCAGAAGGAGACAACGTTTCAGAAAAGGCATTGTAGCAAACCAAAAAAGAAATTTTAAGCGCAGCAGAGTAACCAGCGCACATACCTGTTAGCTCAGGTGAGTTTAAAAGGCTGCTGTTGATAACAAGGGCATTTGCTAAATAGATGGTGTGTGTGCAACAATATACTGAAAGGTCAATTATATTGTGCAGCTTATCTCACCACCTGTAGTTATTTAGGTGAAAGCTCCAAAATGCTTGCCTAATATGTCTGTTTATCCAAAAGGAAGTAAAAAGGGAGAGCTAGAAAGATAGCATTGCATCACATTACATGGCAATGCAATGCACAGTTGCTGAAGTTGAACCAAAATGAGCTTGTAATCTGGCTTCTGCAACTTTGAACATGAAAAATCCAATGAGGAGAAGAAAAGCAAAGCCAAAGAGTCCATCCCAAAATCCGACAAACAAGCAAAATGAACAAAAAACATTGAATTCAATTCTTTCTGATTTTAGAAACTGCATTAAAGAAGGGGTGCACCGGTCCTGGAGATACTGCAATACCAGGTCAATGCGTGGAGTGGACAGAGCAAGCTCTTTTTCCATCTCCCTGTTCTAAAAATCCATTTAATATATGGTCCCCAGATAGGGGACGTATCAGATATTAAACTGATAAGAACAGATACTACACTTGATCTTAGCCAAAAGGCCGAGAAGCGATAACCAGAATTGGTTTCAAACTACGGAGCCACCCAAGGATCCTGAAAAGTCCATTTGTGGAGATGAGCTCCTGGACTCCCGTTAAGAAGACATGTTGTCAACCTCTAGATCCCTTACATGCCTGCACTTTTCGGCTTGCTGCTGCTGCAATCCACGCGTTTTAGATCTGCATAACTCCACCTCTTTAAACACAGCACCTTCACCCCCTGCTGTTCCCACCCGCCTCAACACCGTTGGAAGGGAGGAGAACCAATTAAGGCGGGGGGTGGGGTGGAACGAGCAGCTGTCTACCCTTAGCAGGAGGGCTCCTGATTACATACCTCTCCTGCTGCTGCTGCTGCTGGCTGTCCAGCAGCAGACTGAAGGTGGCTGCTGCTGTGCACAGGTATATAAAGGCTCAGAGCCTATTATGACACGCGCAGCCAGCGTTCCATTGCCACATTCCATCTACTGCAGGCAGGATACCTGGCTGGCTGAATGTCGCTGAGAAGCTCACAGAGACCGCCATAAGCAACAGTTTAACAGAATGCCACAGACTAATCAACCAAACTTTTTGGGTTGGGTTCTCTTTTATAGTCTGCAGGCATTAAATGAAAGAAGTCAGTGTTCCAGCAGAAGGAGACAACGTTTCAGAAAAGGCATTGTAGCAAACCAAAAAAGAAATTTTAAGCGCAGCAGAGTAACCAGCGCACATACCTGTTAGCTCAGGTGAGTTTAAAAGGCTGCTGTTGATAACAAGGGCATTTGCTAAATAGATGGTGTGTGTGCAACAATATACTGAAAGGTCAATTATATTGTGCAGCTTATCTCACCACCTGTAGTTATTTAGGTGAAAGCTCCAAAATGCTTGCCTAATATGTCTGTTTATCCAAAAGGAAGTAAAAAGGGAGAGCTAGAAAGATAGCATTGCATCACATTACATGGCAATGCAATGCACAGTTGCTGAAGTTGAACCAAAATGAGCTTGTAATCTGGCTTCTGCAACTTTGAACATGAAAAATCCAATGAGGAGAAGAAAAGCAAAGCCAAAGAGTCCATCCCAAAATCCGACAAACAAGCAAAATGAACAAAAAACATTGAATTCAATTCTTTCTGATTTTAGAAACTGCATTAAAGAAGGGGTGCACCGGTCCTGGAGATACTGCAATACCAGGTCAATGCGTGGAGTGGACAGAGCAAGCTCTTTTTCCATCTCCCTGTTCTAAAAATCCATTTAATATATGGTCCCCAGATAGGGGACGTATCAGATATTAAACTGATAAGAACAGATTTTTTTTTTTTTTTTTTTAAAACCTATTCAGGTTAAAATTAAAGTCCACTCCACAGTCCTCTTCTCCCCAAAGGGAGACAAGACGTGGACTCCAACTTAAATCATCATGAGGTTTTGGTACTTTTAATGTCAGAAAAAAAAATTACAAAAATACAACAATACTTACAAAGAAAGAAATGTTTCAGAACCTGAATGGATACCAAAAAAATAAAAATTAAATTATAACTGTATTAACAACAGTAATAACATCAAGTAAAATACTTGTAACCATTATCAAAAGCATGAACCCCAACCCAACTCAGAACCTTAAGGGACAAATCTTCAACCCTTGATGCTGAAAAAACTTGTTTCGATACACCATCTGGTATTCTATATTTCACACAAAAAACATTTTTATCTCTTATTAGTTCTTTCCTAACATTCTCTATAAGATAGTCCAAACGTTTCTCATCATACAACTTACGGTACAACCGGTTAAAATATTCTGCATTCTTTATAAACATAGGTTGTTGAAAAACAACTATATTTTCTTCCATTGCCACCTCCACTTCCTGTTCCTTTCTCTTTTCTTGCTTTTTAACCTTACCACGGCCAGTTCCCTGACTTACACCTCCCATTTCACTCTCTACCCTATCCCCCCAATCTACTCTTGTTTTCTCCATCTCCCTCTGCACTCCTACAGGTTTGCTTTCTTTTCCCTTTACCACCAACACCTTTTCTACACTTTCCTCCTTTCTCTCTACCAAAACCTTTTTAACCACTACCTCCTTCTCTTTATTTCTTTTCCTCTTTGGGCAATTCTTAAAAACATGTGTATCTTCCTGACACAAGTTGCACTTCCTCCGATCTTTACAATCCTTTGACTCATGATCACCTTTTTTGCAAAAACCACATACACCACCCGAACAATTTTCCTTTCCATGCCCGTATTGACGACAAACTCGACAAAAAGTGGGTATACCACTGAAAAAAATATCACCATTTATATTACCCAACTTAAACCTAGCTGGGGGAAGCAACACAGTCCCCTGCTCATCTTCTTTGAAACGGACCAAAAATTTCCACTTCGAAGTCCAAAAACCAAATTCATTATAAATCTTCCCTTTTGGTGTTACTGACAAACAAAAAAACTCCAAAAATGTAAGAACATCCTCTTCGTCCACCAATGGAGAGTACATTTTAACAATGATCCATTTATCTCTAACGGGGAAGTGTGGCATTACACTTATCCCCTCCATTCTTTTATCCTGGCTTGCAGTCATTTTCCTTAGATATCCTTCAAAAAAAACTTTGTCAACAAAAACTATATCATAAACACCCCTCCTGGGGTAGTCCATTATCGCCAACACTTCTTCTGTCTTCAAACCAAAAAGATCCACAAGAACTTGACTCATCACATACCTAAAATCCTTTTGATCTCGAAAGTTCTCCTGAACAACCAAACGAATAGAATTCTGCACCTTAGCGAATTCAGGCACATGATCTTCCTCTCCTTCATGTGATGCTGCAGACATCTTCTTCACAAACAGGTTCTCCTCTTCTCAATAGAAACCTTCAACACCGAAGTGCCAGGTAGATGATCGCCTCCCGTTGCCCGGGGACTAATCCGACTCCCTAATAGCAGCAGGGAGGTGAAGCCCTGCTGAAAAACAGAGCGATCCCCCCAGGCCAAGGAGCCGGGTACCCCGAGCACCTCTCAGCCAAGACCAAGGCAGCAGCCGCTAGATCACTGCACTTGATCTTAGCCAAAAGGCCGAGAAGCGATAACCAGAATTGGTTTCAAACTACGGAGCCACCCAAGGATCCTGAAAAGTCCATTTGTGGAGATGAGCTCCTGGACTCCCGTTAAGAAGACATGTTGTCAACCTCTAGATCCCTTACATGCCTGCACTTTTCGGCTTGCTGCTGCTGCAATCCACGCGTTTTAGATCTGCATAACTCCACCTCTTTAAACACAGCACCTTCACCCCCTGCTGTTCCCACCCGCCTCAACACCGTTGGAAGGGAGGAGAACCAATTAAGGCGGGGGGTGGGGTGGAACGAGCAGCTGTCTACCCTTAGCAGGAGGGCTCCTGATTACATACCTCTCCTGCTGCTGCTGCTGCTGGCTGTCCAGCAGCAGACTGAAGGTGGCTGCTGCTGTGCACAGGTATATAAAGGCTCAGAGCCTATTATGACACGCGCAGCCAGCGTTCCATTGCCACATTCCATCTACTGCAGGCAGGATACCTGGCTGGCTGAATGTCGCTGAGAAGCTCACAGAGACCGCCATAAGCAACAGTTTAACAGAATGCCACAGACTAATCAACCAAACTTTTTGGGTTGGGTTCTCTTTTATAGTCTGCAGGCATTAAATGAAAGAAGTCAGTGTTCCAGCAGAAGGAGACAACGTTTCAGAAAAGGCATTGTAGCAAACCAAAGAAGAAATTTTAAGCGCAGCAGAGTAACCAGCGCACATACCTGTTAGCTCAGGTGAGTTTAAAAGGCTGCTGTTGATAACAAGGGCATTTGCTAAATAGATGGTGTGTGTGCAACAATATACTGAAAGGTCAATTATATTGTGCAGCTTATCTCACCACCTGTAGTTATTTAGGTGAAAGCTCCAAAATGCTTGCCTAATATGTCTGTTTATCCAAAAGGAAGTAAAAAGGGAGAGCTAGAAAGATAGCATTGCATCACATTACATGGCAATGCAATGCACAGTTGCTGAAGTTGAACCAAAATGAGCTTGTAATCTGGCTTCTGCAACTTTGAACATGAAAAATCCAATGAGGAGAAGAAAAGCAAAGCCAAAGAGTCCATCCCAAAATCCGACAAACAAGCAAAATGAACAAAAAACATTGAATTCAATTCTTTCTGATTTTAGAAACTGCATTAAAGAAGGGGTGCACCGGTCCTGGAGATACTGCAATACCAGGTCAATGCGTGGAGTGGACAGAGCAAGCTCTTTTTCCATCTCCCTGTTCTAAAAATCCATTTAATATATGGTCCCCAGATAGGGGACGTATCAGATATTAAACTGATAAGAACAGATACTACACTTGATCTTAGCCAAAAGGCCGAGAAGCGATAACCAGAATTGGTTTCAAACTACGGAGCCACCCAAGGATCCTGAAAAGTCCATTTGTGGAGATGAGCTCCTGGACTCCCGTTAAGAAGACATGTTGTCAACCTCTAGATCCCTTACATGCCTGCACTTTTCGGCTTGCTGCTGCTGCAATCCACGCGTTTTAGATCTGCATAACTCCACCTCTTTAAACACAGCACCTTCACCCCCTGCTGTTCCCACCCGCCTCAACACCGTTGGAAGGGAGGAGAACCAATTAAGGCGGGGGGTGGGGTGGAACGAGCAGCTGTCTACCCTTAGCAGGAGGGCTCCTGATTACATACCTCTCCTGCTGCTGCTGCTGCTGGCTGTCCAGCAGCAGACTGAAGGTGGCTGCTGCTGTGCACAGGTATATAAAGGCTCAGAGCCTATTATGACACGCGCAGCCAGCGTTCCATTGCCACATTCCATCTACTGCAGGCAGGATACCTGGCTGGCTGAATGTCGCTGAGAAGCTCACAGAGACCGCCATAAGCAACAGTTTAACAGAATGCCACAGACTAATCAACCAAACTTTTTGGGTTGGGTTCTCTTTTATAGTCTGCAGGCATTAAATGAAAGAAGTCAGTGTTCCAGCAGAAGGAGACAACGTTTCAGAAAAGGCATTGTAGCAAACCAAAAAAGAAATTTTAAGCGCAGCAGAGTAACCAGCGCACATACCTGTTAGCTCAGGTGAGTTTAAAAGGCTGCTGTTGATAACAAGGGCATTTGCTAAATAGATGGTGTGTGTGCAACAATATACTGAAAGGTCAATTATATTGTGCAGCTTATCTCACCACCTGTAGTTATTTAGGTGAAAGCTCCAAAATGCTTGCCTAATATGTCTGTTTATCCAAAAGGAAGTAAAAAGGGAGAGCTAGAAAGATAGCATTGCATCACATTACATGGCAATGCAATGCACAGTTGCTGAAGTTGAACCAAAATGAGCTTGTAATCTGGCTTCTGCAACTTTGAACATGAAAAATCCAATGAGGAGAAGAAAAGCAAAGCCAAAGAGTCCATCCCAAAATCCGACAAACAAGCAAAATGAACAAAAAACATTGAATTCAATTCTTTCTGATTTTAGAAACTGCATTAAAGAAGGGGTGCACCGGTCCTGGAGATACTGCAATACCAGGTCAATGCGTGGAGTGGACAGAGCAAGCTCTTTTTCCATCTCCCTGTTCTAAAAATCCATTTAATATATGGTCCCCAGATAGGGGACGTATCAGATATTAAACTGATAAGAACAGATACTACACTTGATCTTAGCCAAAAGGCCGAGAAGCGATAACCAGAATTGGTTTCAAACTACGGAGCCACCCAAGGATCCTGAAAAGTCCATTTGTGGAGATGAGCTCCTGGACTCCCGTTAAGAAGACATGTTGTCAACCTCTAGATCCCTTACATGCCTGCACTTTTCGGCTTGCTGCTGCTGCAATCCACGCGTTTTAGATCTGCATAACTCCACCTCTTTAAACACAGCACCTTCACCCCCTGCTGTTCCCACCCGCCTCAACACCGTTGGAAGGGAGGAGAACCAATTAAGGCGGGGGGTGGGGTGGAACGAGCAGCTGTCTACCCTTAGCAGGAGGGCTCCTGATTACATACCTCTCCTGCTGCTGCTGCTGCTGGCTGTCCAGCAGCAGACTGAAGGTGGCTGCTGCTGTGCACAGGTATATAAAGGCTCAGAGCCTATTATGACACGCGCAGCCAGCGTTCCATTGCCACATTCCATCTACTGCAGGCAGGATACCTGGCTGGCTGAATGTCGCTGAGAAGCTCACAGAGACCGCCATAAGCAACAGTTTAACAGAATGCCACAGACTAATCAACCAAACTTTTTGGGTTGGGTTCTCTTTTATAGTCTGCAGGCATTAAATGAAAGAAGTCAGTGTTCCAGCAGAAGGAGACAACGTTTCAGAAAAGGCATTGTAGCAAACCAAAAAAGAAATTTTAAGCGCAGCAGAGTAACCAGCGCACATACCTGTTAGCTCAGGTGAGTTTAAAAGGCTGCTGTTGATAACAAGGGCATTTGCTAAATAGATGGTGTGTGTGCAACAATATACTGAAAGGTCAATTATATTGTGCAGCTTATCTCACCACCTGTAGTTATTTAGGTGAAAGCTCCAAAATGCTTGCCTAATATGTCTGTTTATCCAAAAGGAAGTAAAAAGGGAGAGCTAGAAAGATAGCATTGCATCACATTACATGGCAATGCAATGCACAGTTGCTGAAGTTGAACCAAAATGAGCTTGTAATCTGGCTTCTGCAACTTTGAACATGAAAAATCCAATGAGGAGAAGAAAAGCAAAGCCAAAGAGTCCATCCCAAAATCCGACAAACAAGCAAAATGAACAAAAAACATTGAATTCAATTCTTTCTGATTTTAGAAACTGCATTAAAGAAGGGGTGCACCGGTCCTGGAGATACTGCAATACCAGGTCAATGCGTGGAGTGGACAGAGCAAGCTCTTTTTCCATCTCCCTGTTCTAAAAATCCATTTAATATATGGTCCCCAGATAGGGGACGTATCAGATATTAAACTGATAAGAACAGATACTACACTTGATCTTAGCCAAAAGGCCGAGAAGCGATAACCAGAATTGGTTTCAAACTACGGAGCCACCCAAGGATCCTGAAAAGTCCATTTGTGGAGATGAGCTCCTGGACTCCCGTTAAGAAGACATGTTGTCAACCTCTAGATCCCTTACATGCCTGCACTTTTCGGCTTGCTGCTGCTGCAATCCACGCGTTTTAGATCTGCATAACTCCACCTCTTTAAACACAGCACCTTCACCCCCTGCTGTTCCCACCCGCCTCAACACCGTTGGAAGGGAGGAGAACCAATTAAGGCGGGGGGTGGGGTGGAACGAGCAGCTGTCTACCCTTAGCAGGAGGGCTCCTGATTACATACCTCTCCTGCTGCTGCTGCTGCTGGCTGTCCAGCAGCAGACTGAAGGTGGCTGCTGCTGTGCACAGGTATATAAAGGCTCAGAGCCTATTATGACACGCGCAGCCAGCGTTCCATTGCCACATTCCATCTACTGCAGGCAGGATACCTGGCTGGCTGAATGTCGCTGAGAAGCTCACAGAGACCGCCATAAGCAACAGTTTAACAGAATGCCACAGACTAATCAACCAAACTTTTTGGGTTGGGTTCTCTTTTATAGTCTGCAGGCATTAAATGAAAGAAGTCAGTGTTCCAGCAGAAGGAGACAACGTTTCAGAAAAGGCATTGTAGCAAACCAAAAAATAAATTTTAAGCGCAGCAGAGTAACCAGCGCACATACCTGTTAGCTCAGGTGAGTTTAAAAGGCTGCTGTTGATAACAAGGGCATTTGCTAAATAGATGGTGTGTGTGCAACAATATACTGAAAGGTCAATTATATTGTGCAGCTTATCTCACCACCTGTAGTTATTTAGGTGAAAGCTCCAAAATGCTTGCCTAATATGTCTGTTTATCCAAAAGGAAGTAAAAAGGGAGAGCTAGAAAGATAGCATTGCATCACATTACATGGCAATGCAATGCACAGTTGCTGAAGTTGAACCAAAATGAGCTTGTAATCTGGCTTCTGCAACTTTGAACATGAAAAATCCAATGAGGAGAAGAAAAGCAAAGCCAAAGAGTCCATCCCAAAATCCGACAAACAAGCAAAATGAACAAAAAACATTGAATTCAATTCTTTCTGATTTTAGAAACTGCATTAAAGAAGGGGTGCACCGGTCCTGGAGATACTGCAATACCAGGTCAATGCGTGGAGTGGACAGAGCAAGCTCTTTTTCCATCTCCCTGTTCTAAAAATCCATTTAATATATGGTCCCCAGATAGGGGACGTATCAGATATTAAACTGATAAGAACAGATACTACACTTGATCTTAGCCAAAAGGCCGAGAAGCGATAACCAGAATTGGTTTCAAACTACGGAGCCACCCAAGGATCCTGAAAAGTCCATTTGTGGAGATG
The DNA here is from genome assembly GCF_046119375.1 of Phyllobates terribilis. Lineage (NCBI taxonomy): Eukaryota > Metazoa > Chordata > Amphibia > Anura > Dendrobatidae > Phyllobates > Phyllobates terribilis. The sequence continues at coordinate 25,567 of NW_027362812.1, forward strand.
AGCTCCTGGACTCCCGTTAAGAAGACATGTTGTCAACCTCTAGATCCCTTACATGCCTGCACTTTTCGGCTTGCTGCTGCTGCAATCCACGCGTTTTAGATCTGCATAACTCCACCTCTTTAAACACAGCACCTTCACCCCCTGCTGTTCCCACCCGCCTCAACACCGTTGGAAGGGAGGAGAACCAATTAAGGCGGGGGGTGGGGTGGAACGAGCAGCTGTCTACCCTTAGCAGGAGGGCTCCTGATTACATACCTCTCCTGCTGCTGCTGCTGCTGGCTGTCCAGCAGCAGACTGAAGGTGGCTGCTGCTGTGCACAGGTATATAAAGGCTCAGAGCCTATTATGACACGCGCAGCCAGCGTTCCATTGCCACATTCCATCTACTGCAGGCAGGATACCTGGCTGGCTGAATGTCGCTGAGAAGCTCACAGAGACCGCCATAAGCAACAGTTTAACAGAATGCCACAGACTAATCAACCAAACTTTTTGGGTTGGGTTCTCTTTTATAGTCTGCAGGCATTAAATGAAAGAAGTCAGTGTTCCAGCAGAAGGAGACAACGTTTCAGAAAAGGCATTGTAGCAAACCAAAAAATAAATTTTAAGCGCAGCAGAGTAACCAGCGCACATACCTGTTAGCTCAGGTGAGTTTAAAAGGCTGCTGTTGATAACAAGGGCATTTGCTAAATAGATGGTGTGTGTGCAACAATATACTGAAAGGTCAATTATATTGTGCAGCTTATCTCACCACCTGTAGTTATTTAGGTGAAAGCTCCAAAATGCTTGCCTAATATGTCTGTTTATCCAAAAGGAAGTAAAAAGGGAGAGCTAGAAAGATAGCATTGCATCACATTACATGGCAATGCAATGCACAGTTGCTGAAGTTGAACCAAAATGAGCTTGTAATCTGGCTTCTGCAACTTTGAACATGAAAAATCCAATGAGGAGAAGAAAAGCAAAGCCAAAGAGTCCATCCCAAAATCCGACAAACAAGCAAAATGAACAAAAAACATTGAATTCAATTCTTTCTGATTTTAGAAACTGCATTAAAGAAGGGGTGCACCGGTCCTGGAGATACTGCAATACCAGGTCAATGCGTGGAGTGGACAGAGCAAGCTCTTTTTCCATCTCCCTGTTCTAAAAATCCATTTAATATATGGTCCCCAGATAGGGGACGTATCAGATATTAAACTGATAAGAACAGATTTTTTTTTTTTTTTTTTTTTTTTAAAAACCATTCAGTTTAGTTTTTTAGCAAACAGTATGAATTTCTCCAAAATTTGCTACTTAAAACTTCTCATCATCATGGTTCTATTTATTTAGCAGTAGTATAAGACGAGATATAATCACAAGGGAACATCCTTTACATAACACAAATGCAGAAACTTCAAGGAATCACAAAGAAAAAAAATCACTGGTATTTGATATGGTAATGCCACTTTTTAAATTTCCAAATCCCTTCGGCATCTGTGCCACCACCGCCTCTGCTGTCCAACTTATATATCAGGTATAGTCTTGAAAGAATAAGTCTAACACATTCATTCACTGATAAAGATTTCCTTTTGAAAAGTCCAAGGTTCCTTGCATCCCACAAACTCTCCATCACACAAGCCATTATCAACCATAAAATTCTATCTTTAGACCGACTACACGCACCAATTCCAAACATCGCCACACGCCAATCCACAAAATTCACGCCTGCTAAACCCTTACACAATCCACCTACACACTTCCACACACTGTACGCGTACTCACAATCCCACATAACATGCCTGACAGTCTCACAACCACCACATCCCACTCTCGGACACACATCTGTTCTTATCAACTCTCTTTTCTTCTGCACTTCTCTCACAGGTAAAATATTATGTAAAGTCATCCACACAACATCCTTCTGTTTGTTTGACATCCCATACGTATCTAACTTCTTCCATGCATCTGAAACCTCATTCCCTCTCAGCCCAACAATATTACACTCTACCTCATTTGCACTCATTCTTTTCACCACATTCTTGGTCATTCTAAAATCATTCATTCCCACACTCAACAAATCATGCTTTCTCACAAATTTCTCAATCACCTCATACCAAACAGGACACTTAAAGGCCACAGGCACACTCGCATCTCTCTTCCTCCAGCATAACCCATACAACATCCATCCAGCAGAATAATTAGCCATAAAAGCACCTTTATTGCCTTTACCCAGCAAAATAACCACAGTCTTAATATAATTAAGACCTAAAAAAACTTCAATATTGGGAAAGGCCAGCCCACCATGCTGACAAGCCTTAAAAAGGCTCTCCCGCTTCAACTTCTCCATCTTACTACACCACAGGAATGTGAATACCAACTTCTCTATTCTCTTAATTTTCCTGTAAGGAGAAGGAAAAACAGTCGCCACATAAAGCAGGATAGGGAGAATCACTGCTTTGATAATTAACACCTTACCACGCAGAGTCAATTCTCTCATTCGCCAAAAATTCAATTTACGTTCAACCCGCATACCACACTCTTCCCAACTTTCATTCCCTTTTAAGTCATCATTAAATAATACGCCCAAAATCTTGATTGCACCCTCTTCACACTTTACACCATCAATACGAATACTACTATCTCCAAAACATTTAAAACTACATTTATTCCAATTTACCCTAAAACCAGACGCACCAACAAAAAAATCCAAAAGCAATTTAATTCTACTCAAAGAAGCCATACTTTCACTCACAACCACAACATCATCCATATAACCTAACACTTTCACATGCTTACCACCACTACCAGGCACCAACAAACCTCTCATCATTTTATCCCGTCTAATCAAACATAACAATGGTTCTATTACACATACAAATAAGACGGGGGACATAGGACACCCCTGCCTTACTCCTGACCTAATCTTCACTTTGTCACACAGCCACCCATTAACCAAGAACTCACTTGACACACAATCATACAATGATTTTACACAATTCACAAATTCTCTAGGAAACCCCATTCTTTCCAGTACTTTAAACAAAAACACATGCGAAACCCTGTCAAACGCCTTCTCAAAATCAATAGCTAAAGTCATACATTTCTGCTTTCTATCCTTGCAATCCCCAATCATATCTCTCAACAATAACAAGTTATCACTCATACTTCTTCCAGGCACTGCACATACTTGGTCCTCCTCCACAACACTACCAATCACTTCACGCATACGATTTGCCAGTAACTTACTGTAGACCTTATAATCCGAATTCAGCAGTGTTATTGGTCTCCAGTTTTCCAAACGTTTCCTCTCACCCTTTTTATACACAAGCACAACCACTCCTTCTTTCATTGATTCACACAACCTACCATTCACCCACATATACTTACATACCTCAGTCAAATCTGTTCCCAAAACTTCCCATGCTTTCACATACAACTCTACAGGTATACCATCTTTCCCAGGAGTCTTACTCTTTTTAGCACTCCACACCACATTCTTCACTTCATCCAGAACTACATCCTCACACAACAGATCACGCTCCTCAGAATCAAGTTTTTTCTCCACACCATTCAGAACATATGACACAAGCCCAGAGTCAATCCATTTCTCATCATACAACTTGCTATAAAACCTATTCACTTCTTTCAGCACATCCTCACCCATACAGTTGGTTCCACTTTCATTCACAACTTCATTCATATCAGTCTTCCTACCATTCATTTTTTTAAAAAAGAACCTCGTACACTTCTCATTTTTCTCCAGGTGCTCAATTTTAGTACGATATATAATTTCCTTTCCTTTCTCATCCAACACACGCTTCAATTCATTCTTAGCCTCAGTAAGTTGATCAGACATCTCCAAACCACTTGCAACACACTTTCTCAACCAGTCAATCCGTCTATTAAGGTCATTAAACCTATTCCTATATCTGGCAGCTTTTCTATAGCCCCACTTTTTGAAGAAAGTTTTAAATTGCACTTTCACCCAGTCCCACCAGTCAAGAACACACACAAAATCCTTCTTACGCATTCTCCATCTTTCATACTTTACATTAAACTCATTCATCACCTCATCATCCTCTAACAGCCTTGCATTCAACTTCCATACCCCACCGCCATACACTTGGTCACCATTCGCACAAAACACGCCTCTCAAACATTCATGGTCCGAAAAAGGTACCTTTTGTTGAGAAAAATCCAAACATACCATATTTTTAGAAAATAACATTAAATCAATTCTGGAATGAATCTCACCACGGTCAGCATGGTATGTCGGCGGTGGTGGCATGCCAAGAACAATAACTGCTGCATCTAAAAAGGAAAAATCACAAATTAAATGGGACAATTTCTTTCCTGTTATGTCACACTTTCCTTCTGTGACACAATTAACGTCCCCAACAAAAATAGTGGGAGATTTCCCTGGAAGAAAAAAAACTTAATTTTTCAAGAAGAGCAAGCCGCTCTTCCTTCCCTGTAGGGCAATATAAATTAATAATTCTGACCCGCCACCCTCTATAACTCAAAAATGCAATTAAACATCGGCCCACCTCCACCACAATATAACTATCAATAGAGATTTCTTTATTCCCAACTAATATCCCCACCCCATCATTTTTATTATGATTAGACCCTGACCAGATATGCTGTCCGTAAGGCCAGTCTTTGTCACAAGGAGCATCCTGAATCCCACACTCCTGAAGGCAAAAAACATCAGCACCTAAATGTTTCAGGTAGTCCAGAACAGTTGTTCTTCTGATTTTAGATCTGATCTGCCTTACATTTAGGGACACTACATCCCAACCAGATTGGCAAGACATTAATTAAAGAAAAGAAATACATGACTCAATGTTGATCACACCATACTCATCCATTATCATCAGACTGGGAAAGCACCCCAAAGGTGTTGATGCTCTCAGGGATGCCAAGGTAAGGAGCATCAGGGGAGAAGACATCCTGCGGGTAAATGCGGTCACTTGCAGGACTGTCGCACCCTCCGCTGGCAGGTGAGTACTCTCGTCTGGGTTTTTTATTGGCCAGTTCAGGAGTATCATCATCATCAAAAGACCTCCCAGAAGTAAAGTCTCCTTGGCCACCATCCCTGGCCACCTCTTCGTCTGTAGCACCCCAGGACAATGCAGGGGTTCGAGCAAGAGACACATCCATGTCACCCTCACCACATATTTCGGACTGATGAGGGAGGTCCACATCCAACTCGGAGATCTCCATACTTGGCCCAGCAGGGGCTGGAGGGTCCAACAGGGTCTGGGCCTCACCCACCAGATCTTCAACCTCAGGGGGCTCCGTCTCCTCATTGATCTCTGCAGTAGTCACCTGTGGGGTAACAGCAGGGACAGTAGGCTTACCTTTGGTCACTTCGGAGAAGGACCTAGGCTTGACTTTAGCCTTACAATCCCGAATCACATGTCCTTCCTCCCCGCAGGCATCACATACCACCGGGTTGGAACAATCCTTCGCCAGATGACCGTACTTGTTGCACTTTCTACAGTTTGGCAATTGTTTGCAGAAATCCTGGATATGCCCGAACATGTTGCATCTCCTGCAGAACAATGGCGCCTCGGGAAAAAACAGATATCCAGAGTCTCTTCCAATTGTAAAGTTCAGAGGAGGATAGTGAATACCTCCAGGACCATGAGGGTCTATCCCAAACCTCACAAAGTATTTATACTTCCCAGTCCACAGCCCTTCTCCATTTAAGATTTTATGGGAGAATTGCACAAAAATGCAGTGTCTTCTCAGGAATGCAGTGATATCATCCCGGGAGATAAAGGGGTTGTGCATGAATACTACCACCGGGATATCCCCCTTAGAGTAGAGTACAGTGAAGATAAGTCCATCCAGCTGAGGGTGCTCTGAAAGGACTTGAAGAGTTTTGAAAAGGTTTTGGCAAGCCGCCATAGAAGAAAGCACCAAGACGTACCTATGCTCCCTTCTGAACTCCTGCAAACAGATGATCTCCGACTTCTGGATCTTCAGGATTTCATAGAAAATGGCGTTGACCAGGTATGACAACGAGAAATGGTCCTTCTTCTCCTCAGAGACCTCGATACGGAAAGCATTCTTGACCCGGGGATCCCCGGTCCCAGCAAAGCGAAGCTTGACACCCATGGTCGCTTCAGGAATCGCCTTCTCGTTTCCTCCTCACTCTCCCCCTATAGCAGCATCCAGCTTAAGCCACCGAAGTGGCGATGCTGGAAGGCCGAGGGCTAGTACACAAGGAACCTCTTGTCCAAACACTAGGTCTGAGCCAAAAGGCCGAGAAGCGATAACCAGAATTGGTTTCAAACTACGGAGCCACCCAAGGATCCTGAAAAGTCCATTTGTGGAGATGAGCTCCTGGACTCCCGTTAAGAAGACATGTTGTCAACCTCTAGATCCCTTACATGCCTGCACTTTTCGGCTTGCTGCTGCTGCAATCCACGCGTTTTAGATCTGCATAACTCCACCTCTTTAAACACAGCACCTTCACCCCCTGCTGTTCCCACCCGCCTCAACACCGTTGGAAGGGAGGAGAACCAATTAAGGCGGGGGGTGGGGTGGAACGAGCAGCTGTCTACCCTTAGCAGGAGGGCTCCTGATTACATACCTCTCCTGCTGCTGCTGCTGCTGGCTGTCCAGCAGCAGACTGAAGGTGGCTGCTGCTGTGCACAGGTATATAAAGGCTCAGAGCCTATTATGACACGCGCAGCCAGCGTTCCATTGCCACATTCCATCTACTGCAGGCAGGATACCTGGCTGGCTGAATGTCGCTGAGAAGCTCACAGAGACCGCCATAAGCAACAGTTTAACAGAATGCCACAGACTAATCAACCAAACTTTTTGGGTTGGGTTCTCTTTTATAGTCTGCAGGCATTAAATGAAAGAAGTCAGTGTTCCAGCAGAAGGAGACAACGTTTCAGAAAAGGCATTGTAGCAAACCAAAAAAGAAATTTTAAGCGCAGCAGAGTAACCAGCGCACATACCTGTTAGCTCAGGTGAGTTTAAAAGGCTGCTGTTGATAACAAGGGCATTTGCTAAATAGATGGTGTGTGTGCAACAATATACTGAAAGGTCAATTATATTGTGCAGCTTATCTCATCACATGTAGTTATTTAGGTGAAAGCTCCAAAATGCTTGCCTAATATGTCTGTTTATCCAAAAGGAAGTAAAAAGGGAGAGCTAGAAAGATAGCATTGCATCACATTACATGGCAATGCAATGCACAGTTGCTGAAGTTGAACCAAAATGAGCTTGTAATCTGGCTTCTGCAACTTTGAACATGAAAAATCCAATGAGGAGAAGAAAAGCAAAGCCAAAGAGTCCATCCCAAAATCCGACAAACAAGCAAAATGAACAAAAAACATTGAATTCAATTCTTTCTGATTTTAGAAACTGCATTAAAGAAGGGGTGCACCGGTCCTGGAGATACTGCAATACCAGGTCAATGCGTGGAGTGGACAGAGCAAGCTCTTTTTCCATCTCCCTGTTCTAAAAATCCATTTAATATATGGTCCCCAGATAGGGGACGTATCAGATATTAAACTGATAAGAACAGATACTACACTTGATCTTAGCCAAAAGGCCGAGAAGCGATAACCAGAATTGGTTTCAAACTACGGAGCCACCCAAGGATCCTGAAAAGTCCATTTGTGGAGATGAGCTCCTGGACTCCCGTTAAGAAGACATGTTGTCAACCTCTAGATCCCTTACATGCCTGCACTTTTCGGCTTGCTGCTGCTGCAATCCACGCGTTTTAGATCTGCATAACTCCACCTCTTTAAACACAGCACCTTCACCCCCTGCTGTTCCCACCCGCCTCAACACCGTTGGAAGGGAGGAGAACCAATTAAGGCGGGGGGTGGGGTGGAACGAGCAGCTGTCTACCCTTAGCAGGAGGGCTCCTGATTACATACCTCTCCTGCTGCTGCTGCTGCTGGCTGTCCAGCAGCAGACTGAAGGTGGCTGCTGCTGTGCACAGGTATATAAAGGCTCAGAGCCTATTATGACACGCGCAGCCAGCGTTCCATTGCCACATTCCATCTACTGCAGGCAGGATACCTGGCTGGCTGAATGTCGCTGAGAAGCTCACAGAGACCGCCATAAGCAACAGTTTAACAGAATGCCACAGACTAATCAACCAAACTTTTTGGGTTGGGTTCTCTTTTATAGTCTGCAGGCATTAAATGAAAGAAGTCAGTGTTCCAGCAGAAGGAGACAACGTTTCAGAAAAGGCATTGTAGCAAACCAAAAAAGAAATTTTAAGCGCAGCAGAGTAACCAGCGCACATACCTGTTAGCTCAGGTGAGTTTAAAAGGCTGCTGTTGATAACAAGGGCATTTGCTAAATAGATGGTGTGTGTGCAACAATATACTGAAAGGTCAATTATATTGTGCAGCTTATCTCATCACCTGTAGTTATTTAGGTGAAAGCTCCAAAATGCTTGCCTAATATGTCTGTTTATCCAAAAGGAAGTAAAAAGGGAGAGCTAGAAAGATAGCATTGCATCACATTACATGGCAATGCAATGCACAGTTGCTGAAGTTGAACCAAAATGAGCTTGTAATCTGGCTTCTGCAACTTTGAACATGAAAAATCCAATGAGGAGAAGAAAAGCAAAGCCAAAGAGTCCATCCCAAAATCCGACAAACAAGCAAAATGAACAAAAAACATTGAATTCAATTCTTTCTGATTTTAGAAACTGCATTAAAGAAGGGGTGCACCGGTCCTGGAGATACTGCAATACCAGGTCAATGCGTGGAGTGGACAGAGCAAGCTCTTTTTCCATCTCCCTGTTCTAAAAATCCATTTAATATATGGTCCCCAGATAGGGGACGTATCAGATATTAAACTGATAAGAACAGATTTTTTTTTTTTTTTTTTTTTTAAACCATTCAGTTTAGTTTTTTAGCAAACAGTATGAATTTCTCAAAAATTTGCTACTTAAAACTTCTCATCATCATGGTTCTATTTATTTAGCAGTAGTATAAGACGAAATATAATCACAAGGGAACATCCTTTACGTAACACAAATGCAGAAACTTCAAGGAATCACAAAGAAAAAAAATCACTGGTATTTGATATGGTAATGCCACTTTTTAAATTTCCAAATCCCTTCGGCATCTGTGCCACCACCGCCTCTGCTGTCCAACTTATATATCAGGTATAGTCTTGAAAGAATAAGTCTAACACATTCATTCACTGATAAAGATTTCCTCTTGAAAAGTCCAAGGTTCCTTGCATCCCACAAACTCTCCATCACACAAGCCATTATCAACCATAAAATTCTATCTTTAGACCGACTACACGCACCAATTCCAAACATCGCCACACGCCAATCCACAAAATTCACGCCTGCTAAACCCTTACACAATCCACCTACACACTTCCACACACTGTACGCGTACTCACAATCCCACATAACATGCCTCACAGTCTCACAACCACCACATCCCACTCTCGGACACACATCTGTTCTTATCAACTCTCTTTTCTTCTGCACTTCTCTCACAGGTAAAATATTATGTAAAGTCATCCACACCACATCCTTCTGTTTGTTTGACATCCCATACGTATCTAACTTCTTCCATGCATCTGAAACCTCATTCCCTCTCAGCCCAACAATATTACACTCTACCTCATTTGCACTCATTCTTTTCACCACATTCTTGGTCATTCTAAAATCATTCATTCCCACACTCAACAAATCATGCTTTCTCACAAATTTCTCAATCACCTCATACCAAACAGGACACTTAAAGGCCACAGGCACACTCGCATCTCTCTTCCTCCAGCATAACCCATACAACATCCATCCAGCAGAATAATTAGCCATAAAAGCACCTTTATTGCCTTTACCCAGCAAAATAACCACAGTCTTAATATAATTAAGGCCTAAAAAAACTTCAATATTGGGAAAGGCCAGCCCACCATGCTGACAAGCCTTAAAAAGGCTCTCCCGCTTCAACTTCTCCATCTTACTACACCACAGGAATGTGAATACCAACTTCTCTATTCTCTTAATTTTCCTGTAAGGAGAAGGAAAAACAGTCGCCACATAAAGCAGGATAGGGAGAATCACTGCTTTGATAATTAATACCTTACCACGCAGAGTCAATTCTCTCATTCGCCAAAAATTCAATTTACGTTCAACCCGCATACCACACTCTTCCCAACTTTCATTCCCTTTTAAGTCATCATTAAATAATACGCCCAAAATCTTGATTGCACCCACTTCACACTTTACACCATCCATACGAATACTACTATCTCCAAAACATTTAAAACTACATTTATTCCAATTTACCCTAAAACCAGACGCACCAACAAAAAAAACCAAAAGCAATTTAATTCTACTCAAAGAAGCCATACTTTCACTCACAACCACAACATCATCCATATAACCTAACACTTTCACATGCTTACCACCACTACCAGGCACCAACAAACCTCTCATCATTTTATCCCGTCTAATCAAACATAACAATGGTTCTATTACACATACAAATAAGACGGGGGACATAGGACACCCCTGCCTTACTCCTGACCTAATCTTCACTTTGTCACACAGCCACCCATTAACCAAGAACTCACTTGACACACAATCATACAATGATTTTACACAATTCACAAATTCTCTAGGAAACCCCATTCTTTCCAGTACTTTAAACAGAAACACATGCGAAACCCTGTCAAACGCCTTCTCAAAATCAATAGCTAAAGTCATACATTTCTGCTTTCTATCCTTGCAATCCCCAATCATATCTCTCAACAATAACAAGTTATCACTCATACTTCTTCCAGGCACTGCACATACTTGGTCCTCCTCCACAACACTACCAATCACTTCACGCATACGATTTGCCAGTAACTTACTGTAGACCTTATAATCCGAATTCAGCAGTGTTATTGGTCTCCAGTTTTCCAAACGTTTCCTCTCACCCTTTTTATACACAAGCACAACCACTCCTTCTTTCATTGATTCACACAACCTACCATTCACCCACATATACTTACATACCTCAGTCAAATCTGTTCCCAAAACTTCCCATGCTTTCACATACAACTCTACAGGTATACCATCTTTCCCAGGAGTCTTACTCTTTTTAGCACTCCACACCACATTCTTCACTTCATCCAGAACTACATCCTCACACAACAGATCACGCTCCTCAGAATCAAGTTTTTTCTCCACACCATTCAGAACATATGACACAAGCCCAGAGTCAATCCATTTCTCATCATACAACTTGCTATAAAACCTATTCACTTCTTTCAGCACATCCTCACCCATACAGTTGGTTCCACTTTCATTCACAACTTCATTCATATCAGTCTTCCTACCATTCATTTTTTTAAAAAAGAACCTCGTACACTTCTCATTTTTCTCCAGGTGCTCAATTTTAGTACGATATATAATTTCCTTTCCTTTCTCATCCAACACACGCTTCAATTCATTCTTAGCCTCAGTAAGTTGATCAGACATCTCCAAACCACTTGCAACACACTTTCTCAACCAGTCAATCCGTCTATTAAGGTCATTAAACCTATTCCTATATCTGGCAGCTTTTCTATAGCCCCACTTTTTGAAGAAAGTTTTAAATTGCACTTTCACCCAGTCCCACCAGTCAAGAACACACACAAAATCCTTCTTACGCATTCTCCATCTTTCATACTTTACATTAAACTCATTCATCACCTCATCATCCTCTAACAGCCTTGCATTCAACTTCCATACCCCACCGCCATACACTTGGTCACCATTCGCACAAAACACGCCTCTCAAACATTCATGGTCCGAAAAAGGTACCTTTTGTTGAGAAAAATCCAAACATACCATATTTTTAGAAAATAACATTAAATCAATTCTGGAATGAATCTCACCACGGTCAGCATGGTATGTCGGCGGTGGTGGCATGCCAAGAACAATAACTGCTGCATCTAAAAAGGAAAAATCACAAATTAAATGGGACAATTTCTTTCCTGTTATGTCACACTTTCCTTCTGTGACACAATTAACGTCCCCAACAAAAATAGTGGGAGATTTCCCTGGAAGAAAAAAAACTTAATTTTTCAAGAAGAGCAAGCCGCTCTTCCTTCCCTGTAGGGCAATATAAATTAATAATTCTGACCCGCCACCCTCTATAACTCAAAAATGCAATTAAACATCGGCCCACCTCCACCACAATATAACTATCAATAGAGATTTCTTTATTCCCAACTAATATCCCCACCCCATCATTTTTATTATGATTAGACCCTGACCAGATATGCTGTCCGTAAGGCCAGTCTTTGTCACAAGGAGCATCCTGAATCCCACACTCCTGAAGGCAAAAAACATCAGCACCTAAATGTTTCAGGTAGTCCAGAACAGTTGTTCTTCTGATTTTAGATCTGATCTGCCTTACATTTAGGGACACTACATCCCAACCAGATTGGCAAGACATTAATTAAAGAAAAGAAATACATGACTCAATGTTGATCACACCATACTCATCCATTATCATCAGACTGGGAAAGCACCCCAAAGGTGTTGATGCTCTCAGGGATGCCAAGGTAAGGAGCATCAGGGGAGAAGACATCCTGCGGGTAAATGCGGTCACTTGCAGGACTGTCGCACCCTCCGCTGGCAGGTGAGTACTCTCGTCTGGGTTTTTTATTGGCCAGTTCAGGAGTATCATCATCATCAAAAGACCTCCCAGAAGTAAAGTCTCCTTGGCCACCATCCCTGGCCACCTCTTCGTCTGTAGCACCCCAGGACAATGCAGGGGTTCGAGCAAGAGACACATCCATGTCACCCTCACCACATATTTCGGACTGATGAGGGAGGTCCACATCCAACTCGGAGATCTCCATACTTGGCCCAGCAGGGGCTGGAGGGTCCAACAGGGTCTGGGCCTCACCCACCAGATCTTCAACCTCAGGGGGCTCCGTCTCCTCATTGATCTCTGCAGTAGTCACCTGTGGGGTAACAGCAGGGACAGTAGGCTTACCTTTGGTCACTTCGGAGAAGGACCTAGGCTTGACTTTAGCCTTACAATCCCGAATCACATGTCCTTCCTCCCCGCAGGCATCACATACCACCGGGTTGGAACAATCCTTCGCCAGATGACCGTACTTGTTGCACTTTCTACAGTTTGGCAATTGTTTGCAGAAATCCTGGATATGCCCGAACATGTTGCATCTCCTGCAGAACAATGGCGCCTCGGGAAAAAACAGATATCCAGAGTCTCTTCCAATTGTAAAGTTCAGAGGAGGATAGTGAATACCTCCAGGACCATGAGGGTCTATCCCAAACCTCACAAAGTATTTATACTTCCCAGTCCACAGCCCTTCTCCATTTAAGATTTTATGGGAGAATTGCACAAAAATGCAGTGTCTTCTCAGGAATGCAGTGATATCATCCCGGGAGATAAAGGGGTTGTGCATGAATACTACCACCGGGATATCCCCCTTAGAGTAGAGTACAGTGAAGATAAGTCCATCCAGCTGAGGGTGCTCTGAAAGGACTTGAAGAGTTTTGAAAAGGTTTTGGCAAGCCGCCATAGAAGAAAGCACCAAGACGTACCTATGCTCCCTTCTGAACTCCTGCAAACAGATGATCTCCGACTTCTGGATCTTCAGGATTTCATAGAAAATGGCGTTGACCAGGTATGACAACGAGAAATGGTCCTTCTTCTCCTCAGAGACCTCGATACGGAAAGCATTCTTGACCCGGGGATCCCCGGTCCCAGCAAAGCGAAGCTTGACACCCATGGTCGCTTCAGGAATCGCCTTCTCGTTTCCTCCTCACTCTCCCCCTATAGCAGCATCCAGCTTAAGCCACCGAAGTGGCGATGCTGGAAGGCCGAGGGCTAGTACACAAGGAACCTCTTGTCCAAACACTAGGTCTGAGCCAAAAGGCCGAGAAGCGATAACCAGAATTGGTTTCAAACTACGGAGCCACCCAAGGATCCTGAAAAGTCCATTTGTGGAGATGAGCTCCTGGACTCCCGTTAAGAAGACATGTTGTCAACCTCTAGATCCCTTACATGCCTGCACTTTTCGGCTTGCTGCTGCTGCAATCCACGCGTTTTAGATCTGCATAACTCCACCTCTTTAAACACAGCACCTTCACCCCCTGCTGTTCCCACCCGCCTCAACACCATTGGAAGGGAGGAGAACCAATTAAGGCGGGGGGTGGGGTGGAACGAGCAGCTGTCTACCCTTAGCAGGAGGGCTCCTGATTACATACCTCTCCTGCTGCTGCTGCTGCTGGCTGTCCAGCAGCAGACTGAAGGTGGCTGCTGCTGTGCACAGGTATATAAAGGCTCAGAGCCTATTATGACACGCGCAGCCAGCGTTCCATTGCCACATTCCATCTACTGCAGGCAGGATACCTGGCTGGCTGAATGTCGCTGAGAAGCTCACAGAGACCGCCATAAGCAACAGTTTAACAGAATGCCACAGACTAATCAACCAAACTTTTTGGGTTGGGTTCTCTTTTATAGTCTGCAGGCATTAAATGAAAGAAGTCAGTGTTCCAGCAGAAGGAGACAACGTTTCAGAAAAGGCATTGTAGCAAACCAAAAAAGAAATTTTAAGCGCAGCAGAGTAACCAGCGCACATACCTGTTAGCTCAGGTGAGTTTAAAAGGCTGCTGTTGATAACAAGGGCATTTGCTAAATAGATGGTGTGTGTGCAACAATATACTGAAAGGTCAATTATATTGTGCAGCTTATCTCACCACCTGTAGTTATTTAGGTGAAAGCTCCAAAATGCTTGCCTAATATGTCTGTTTATCCAAAAGGAAGTAAAAAGGGAGAGCTAGAAAGATAGCATTGCATCACATTACATGGCAATGCAATGCACAGTTGCTGAAGTTGAACCAAAATGAGCTTGTAATCTGGCTTCTGCAACTTTGAACATGAAAAATCCAATGAGGAGAAGAAAAGCAAAGCCAAAGAGTCCATCCCAAAATCCGACAAACAAGCAAAATGAACAAAAAACATTGAATTCAATTCTTTCTGATTTTAGAAACTGCATTAAAGAAGGGGTGCACCGGTCCTGGAGATACTGCAATACCAGGTCAATGCGTGGAGTGGACAGAGCAAGCTCTTTTTCCATCTCCCTGTTCTAAAAATCCATTTAATATATGGTCCCCAGATAGGGGACGTATCAGATATTAAACTGATAAGAACAGATACTACACTTGATCTTAGCCAAAAGGCCGAGAAGCGATAACCAGAATTGGTTTCAAACTACGGAGCCACCCAAGGATCCTGAAAAGTCCATTTGTGGAGATGAGCTCCTGGACTCCCGTTAAGAAGACATGTTGTCAACCTCTAGATCCCTTACATGCCTGCACTTTTCGGCTTGCTGCTGCTGCAATCCACGCGTTTTAGATCTGCATAACTCCACCTCTTTAAACACAGCACCTTCACCCCCTGCTGTTCCCACCCGCCTCAACACCGTTGGAAGGGAGGAGAACCAATTAAGGCGGGGGGTGGGGTGGAACGAGCAGCTGTCTACCCTTAGCAGGAGGGCTCCTGATTACATACCTCTCCTGCTGCTGCTGCTGCTGGCTGTCCAGCAGCAGACTGAAGGTGGCTGCTGCTGTGCACAGGTATATAAAGGCTCAGAGCCTATTATGACACGCGCAGCCAGCGTTCCATTGCCACATTCCATCTACTGCAGGCAGGATACCTGGCTGGCTGAATGTCGCTGAGAAGCTCACAGAGACCGCCATAAGCAACAGTTTAACAGAATGCCACAGACTAATCAACCAAACTTTTTGGGTTGGGTTCTCTTTTATAGTCTGCAGGCATTAAATGAAAGAAGTCAGTGTTCCAGCAGAAGGAGACAACGTTTCAGAAAAGGCATTGTAGCAAACCAAAAAAGAAATTTTAAGCGCAGCAGAGTAACCAGCGCACATACCTGTTAGCTCAGGTGAGTTTAAAAGGCTGCTGTTGATAACAAGGGCATTTGCTAAATAGATGGTGTGTGTGCAACAATATACTGAAAGGTCAATTATATTGTGCAGCTTATCTCACCACCTGTAGTTATTTAGGTGAAAGCTCCAAAATGCTTGCCTAATATGTCTGTTTATCCAAAAGGAAGTAAAAAGGGAGAGCTAGAAAGATAGCATTGCATCACATTACATGGCAATGCAATGCACAGTTGCTGAAGTTGAACCAAAATGAGCTTGTAATCTGGCTTCTGCAACTTTGAACATGAAAAATCCAATGAGGAGAAGAAAAGCAAAGCCAAAGAGTCCATCCCAAAATCCGACAAACAAGCAAAATGAACCAAAAACATTGAATTCAATTCTTTCTGATTTTAGAAACTGCATTAAAGAAGGGGTGCACCGGTCCTGGAGATAATGCAATACCAGGTCAATGCGTGGAGTGGACAGAGCAAGCTCTTTTTCCATCTCCCTGTTCTAAAAATCCATTTAATATATGGTCCCCAGATAGGGGACGTATCAGATATTAAACTGATAAGAACAGATTTTTTTTTTTTTTTTTTTTTTTTTAAAGCCCGAATTCGTGTACAAAACCCGAGTGCGCTTAAAAAAGTGACAAGTGCCACAAAAAAAGTGCACTAGGATGCTGGTCTTCTTGAAACCCTCTCCAATAGGAGAAGGGTCCCCCAAACCATTCCCCGTCCCTCCGAGCCAAAAGGCCACAGCGAGGAACAGGGACAAAAAGCCACCTCCAGCCAAAGCCAGAGGCGACCCAATCTTACCCCCAGCACCTGCCCGAGTTCTCACCCGAGCAAGGCACTGGGAGCCAAAGACTGTGCTCCCCTCCCAGAAGAGGGGAGCCAACAACGCTCTCCTCCCGAAAGAGGAGAGCCAGGGGGGTTCAGGGGGGAGCGGAACCTGATGGCCACACACTCCCCCCCTAGACCTGCCAAGAGAGGAACCCGTAAGGGAACCGCATCCCAACAAAATCCTAGTAGGACGTGACACACGTGAATAAGTGGACACACAGTGACAAAGAAATTAAATAAATAGTGAAGGTTTCACAGTATAATACTGCCCGGACCTTCGACCGGGAATTGAAAAATTCCCCATCCTAAGGCCAGAAGGCCCGGAATAAGGGTGTGTGCGAAGAAAGAAAATTTGAAGTGCTTGTGCAAATGTGCCATAAACTCAAGTGGGGTTCCCAATCCCAGTGAGTTAAGGCACCCCAGGGTCACCACTCCTGGGGCACTTCACACTTCGGGCTTTCGATCTTCCCCGGCCCAATGGCGTCGATCCTGGGGTGCCATGCTTTCCACCAGATGACTATATTAGCCACCTGGCGTACTAACAAGCGCCTAAACCCCAGTGTGCATAATGTATCAATCTACTAGGGCGGCCAACATCCAAAACCGCCTTTTCGAAAGATACTACACTTGATCTTAGCCAAAAGGCCGAGAAGCGATAACCAGAATTGGTTTCAAACTACGGAGCCACCCAAGGATCCTGAAAAGTCCATTTGTGGAGATGAGCTCCTGGACTCCCGTTAAGAAGACATGTTGTCAACCTCTAGATCCCTTACATGCCTGCACTTTTCGGCTTGCTGCTGCTGCAATCCACGCGTTTTAGATTTGCATAACTCCACCTCTTTAAACACAGCACCTTCACCCCCTGCTGTTCCCACCCGCCTCAACACCGTTGGAAGGGAGGAGAACCAATTAAGGCGGGGGGTGGGGTGGAACGAGCAGCTGTCTACCCTTAGCAGGAGGGCTCTTGATTACATACCTCTCCTGCTGCTGCTGCTGCTGGCTGTCCAGCAGCAGACTGAAGGTGGCTGCTGCTGTGCACAGGTATATAAAGGCTCAGAGCCTATTATGACACGCGCAGCCAGCGTTCCATTGCCACATTCCATCTACTGCAGGCAGGATACCTGGCTGGCTGAATGTCGCTGAGAAGCTCACAGAGACCGCCATAAGCAACAGTTTAACAGAATGCCACAGACTAATCAACCAAACTTTTTGGGTTGGGTTCTCTTTTATAGTCTGCAGGCATTAAATGAAAGAAGTCAGTGTTCCAGCAGAAGGAGACAACGTTTCAGAAAAGGCATTGTAGCAAACCAAAAAAGAAATTTTAAGCGCAGCAGAGTAACCAGCGCACATACCTGTTAGCTCAGGTGAGTTTAAAAGGCTGCTGTTGATAACAAGGGCATTTGCTAAATAGATGGTGTGTGTGCAACAATATACTGAAAGGTCAATTATATTGTGCAGCTTATCTCACCACCTGTAGTTATTTAGGTGAAAGCTCCAAAATGCTTGCCTAATATGTCTGTTTATCCAAAAGGAAGTAAAAAGGGAGAGCTAGAAAGATAGCATTGCATCACATTACATGGCAATGCAATGCACAGTTGCTGAAGTTGAACCAAAATGAGCTTGTAATCTGGCTTCTGCAACTTTGAACATGAAAAATCCAATGAGGAGAAGAAAAGCAAAGCCAAAGAGTCCATCCCAAAATCCGACAAACAAGCAAAATGAGCAAAAAACATTGAATTCAATTCTTTCTGATTTTAGAAACTGCATGAAAGAAGGGGTGCACCGGTCCTGGAGATACTGCAATACCAGGTCAATGCGTGGAGTGGACAGAGCAAGCTCTTTTTCCATCTCCCTGTTCTAAAAATCCATTTAATATATGGTCCCCAGATAGGGGACGTATCAGATATTAAACTGATAAGAACAGATACTACACTTGATCTTAGCCAAAAGGCCGAGAAGCGATAACCAGAATTGGTTTCAAACTACGGAGCCACCCAAGGATCCTGAAAAGTCCATTTGTGGAGATGAGCTCCTGGACTCCCGTTAAGAAGACATGTTGTCAACCTCTAGATCCCTTACATGCCTGCACTTTTCGGCTTGCTGCTGCTGCAATCCACGCGTTTTAGATCTGCATAACTCCACCTCTTTAAACACAGCACCTTCACCCCCTGCTGTTCCCACCCGCCTCAACACCGTTGGAAGGGAGGAGAACCAATTAAGGCGGGGGGTGGGGTGGAACGAGCAGCTGTCTACCCTTAGCAGGAGGGCTCCTGATTACATACCTCTCCTGCTGCTGCTGCTGCTGGCTGTCCAGCAGCAGACTGAAGGTGGCTGCTGCTGTGCACAGGTATATAAAGGCTCAGAGCCTATTATGACACGCGCAGCCAGCGTTCCATTGCCACATTCCATCTACTGCAGGCAGGATACCTGGCTGGCTGAATGTCGCTGAGAAGCTCACAGAGACCGCCATAAGCAACAGTTTAACAGAATGCCACAGACTAATCAACCAAACTTTTTGGGTTGGGTTCTCTTTTATAGTCTGCAGGCATTAAATGAAAGAAGTCAGTGTTCCAGCAGAAGGAGACAACGTTTCAGAAAAGGCATTGTAGCAAACCAAAAAAGAAATTTTAAGCGCAGCAGAGTAACCAGCGCACATACCTGTTAGCTCAGGTGAGTTTAAAAGGCTGCTGTTGATAACAAGGGCATTTGCTAAATAGATGGTGTGTGTGCAACAATATACTGAAAGGTCAATTATATTGTGCAGCTTATCTCACCACCTGTAGTTATTTAGGTGAAAGCTCCAAAATGCTTGCCTAATATGTCTGTTTATCCAAAAGGAAGTAAAAAGGGAGAGCTAGAAAGATAGCATTGCATCACATTACATGGCAATGCAATGCACAGTTGCTGAAGTTGAACCAAAATGAGCTTGTAATCTGGCTTCTGCAACTTTGAACATGAAAAATCCAATGAGGAGAAGAAAAGCAAAGCCAAAGAGTCCATCCCAAAATCCGACAAACAAGCAAAATGAACAAAAAACATTGAATTCAATTCTTTCTGATTTTAGAAACTGCATTAAAGAAGGGGTGCACCGGTCCTGGAGATACTGCAATACCAGGTCAATGCGTGGAGTGGACAGAGCAAGCTCTTTTTCCATCTCCCTGTTCTAAAAATCCATTTAATATATGGTCCCCAGATAGGGGACGTATCAGATATTAAACTGATAAGAACAGATACTACACTTGATCTTAGCCAAAAGGCCGAGAAGCGATAACCAGAATTGGTTTCAAACTACGGAGCCACCCAAGGATCCTGAAAAGTCCATTTGTGGAGATGAGCTCCTGGACTCCCGTTAAGAAGACATGTTGTCAACCTCTAGATCCCTTACATGCCTGCACTTTTCGGCTTGCTGCTGCTGCAATCCACGCGTTTTAGATCTGCATAACTCCACCTCTTTAAACACAGCACCTTCACCCCCTGCTGTTCCCACCCGCCTCAACACCGTTGGAAGGGAGGAGAACCAATTAAGGCGGGGGGTGGGGTGGAACGAGCAGCTGTCTACCCTTAGCAGGAGGGCTCCTGATTACATACCTCTCCTGCTGCTGCTGCTGCTGGCTGTCCAGCAGCAGACTGAAGGTGGCTGCTGCTGTGCACAGGTATATAAAGGCTCAGAGCCTATTATGACACGCGCAGCCAGCGTTCCATTGCCACATTCCATCTACTGCAGGCAGGATACCTGGCTGGCTGAATGTCGCTGAGAAGCTCACAGAGACCGCCATAAGCAACAGTTTAACAGAATGCCACAGACTAATCAACCAAACTTTTTGGGTTGGGTTCTCTTGTATAGTCTGCAGGCATTAAATGAAAGAAGTCAGTGTTCCAGCAGAAGGAGACAACGTTTCAGAAAAGGCATTGTAGCAAACCAAAAAAGAAATTTTAAGCGCAGCAGAGTAACCAGCGCACATACCTGTTAGCTCAGGTGAGTTTAAAAGGCTGCTGTTGATAACAAGGGCATTTGCTAAATAGATGGTGTGTGTGCAACAATATACTGAAAGGTCAATTATATTGTGCAGCTTATCTCACCACCTGTAGTTATTTAGGTGAAAGCTCCAAAATGCTTGCCTAATATGTCTGTTTATCCAAAAGGAAGTAAAAAGGGAGAGCTAGAAAGATAGCATTGCATCACATTACATGGCAATGCAATGCACAGTTGCTGAAGTTGAACCAAAATGAGCTTGTAATCTGGCTTCTGCAACCTTGAACATGAAAAATCCAATGAGGAGAAGAAAAGCAAAGCCAAAGAGTCCATCCCAAAATCCGACAAACAAGCAAAATGAACAAAAAACATTGAATTCAATTCTTTCTGATTTTAGAAACTGCATTAAAGAAGGGGTGCACCGGTCCTGGAGATACTGCAATACCAGGTCAATGCGTGGAGTGGACAGAGCAAGCTCTTTTTCCATCTCCCTGTTCTAAAAATCCATTTAATATATGGTCCCCAGATAGGGGACGTATCAGATATTAAACTGATAAGAACAGATACTACACTTGATCTTAGCCAAAAGGCCGAGAAGCGATAACCAGAATTGGTTTCAAACTACGGAGCCACCCAAGGATCCTGAAAAGTCCATTTGTGGAGATGAGCTCCTGGACTCCCGTTAAGAAGACATGTTGTCAACCTCTAGATCCCTTACATGCCTGCACTTTTCGGCTTGCTGCTGCTGCAATCCACGCGTTTTAGATCTGCATAACTCCACCTCTTTAAACACAGCACCTTCACCCCCTGCTGTTCCCACCCGCCTCAACACCGTTGGAAGGGAGGAGAACCAATTAAGGCGGGGGGTGGGGTGGAACGAGCAGCTGTCTACTCTTAGCAGGAGGGCTCCTGATTACATACCTCTACTGCTGCTGCTGCTGCTGGCTGTCCAGCAGCAGACTGAAGGTGGCTGCTGCTGTGCACAGGTATATAAAGGCTCAGAGCCTATTATGACACGCGCAGCCAGCGTTCCATTGCCACATTCCATCTACTGCAGGCAGGATACCTGGCTGGCTGAATGTCGCTGAGAAGCTCACAGAGACCGCCATAAGCAACAGTTTAACAGAATGCCACAGACTAATCAACCAAACTTTTTGGGTTGGGTTCTCTTTTATAGTCTGCAGGCATTAAATGAAAGAAGTCAGTGTTCCAGCAGAAGGAGACAACGTTTCAGAAAAGGCATTGTAGCAAACCAAAAAAGAAATTTTAAGCGCAGCAGAGTAACCAGCGCACATACCTGTTAGCTCAGGTGAGTTTAAAAGGCTGCTGTTGATAACAAGGGCATTTGCTAAATAGATGGTGTGTGTGCAACAATATACTGAAAGGTCAATTATATTGTGCAGCTTATCTCACCACCTGTAGTTATTTAGGTGAAAGCTCCAAAATGCTTGCCTAATATGTCTGTTTATCCAAAAGGAAGTAAAAAGGGAGAGCTAGAAAGATAGCATTGCATCACATTACATGGCAATGCAATGCACAGTTGCTGAAGTTGAACCAAAATGAGCTTGTAATCTGGCTTCTGCAACTTTGAACATGAAAAATCCAATGAGGAGAAGAAAAGCAAAGCCAAAGAGTCCATCCCAAAATCCGACAAACAAGCAAAATGAACAAAAAACATTGAATTCAATTCTTTCTGATTTTAGAAACTGCATTAAAGAAGGGGTGCACCGGTCCTGGAGATACTGCAATACCAGGTCAATGCGTGGAGTGGACAGAGCAAGCTCTTTTTCCATCTCCCTGTTCTAAAAATCCATTTAATATATGGTCCCCAGATAGGGGACGTATCAGATATTAAACTGATAAGAACAGATACTACACTTGATCTTAGCCAAAAGGCCGAGAAGCGATAACCAGAATTGGTTTCAAACTACGGAGCCACCCAAGGATCCTGAAAAGTCCATTTGTGGAGATGAGCTCCTGGACTCCCGTTAAGAAGACATGTTGTCAACCTCTAGATCCCTTACATGCCTGCACTTTTCGGCTTGCTGCTGCTGCAATCCACGCGTTTTAGATCTGCATAACTCCACCTCTTTAAACACAGCACCTTCACCCCCTGCTGTTCCCACCCGCCTCAACACCGTTGGAAGGGAGGAGAACCAATTAAGGCGGGGGGTGGGGTGGAACGAGCAGCTGTCTACCCTTAGCAGGAGGGCTCCTGATTACATACCTCTCCTGCTGCTGCTGCTGCTGGCTGTCCAGCAGCAGACTGAAGGTGGCTGCTGCTGTGCACAGGTATATAAAGGCTCAGAGCCTATTATGACACGCGCAGCCAGCGTTCCATTGCCACATTCCATCTACTGCAGGCAGGATACCTGGCTGGCTGAATGTCGCTGAGAAGCTCACAGAGACCGCCATAAGCAACAGTTTAACAGAATGCCACAGACTAATCAACCAAACTTTTTGGGTTGGGTTCTCTTTTATAGTCTGCAGGCATTAAATGAAAGAAGTCAGTGTTCCAGCAGAAGGAGACAACGTTTCAGAAAAGGCATTGTAGCAAACCAAAATAGAAATTTTAAGCGCAGCAGAGTAACCAGCGCACATACCTGTTAGCTCAGGTGAGTTTAAAAGGCTGCTGTTGATAACAAGGGCATTTGCTAAATAGATGGTGTGTGTGCAACAATATACTGAAAGGTCAATTATATTGTGCAGCTTATCTCACCACCTGTAGTTATTTAGGTGAAAGCTCCAAAATGCTTGCCTAATATGTCTGTTTATCCAAAAGGAAGTAAAAAGGGAGAGCTAGAAAGATAGCATTGCATCACATTACATGGCAATGCAATGCACAGTTGCTGAAGTTGAACCAAAATGAGCTTGTAATCTGGCTTCTGCAACTTTGAACATGAAAAATCCAATGAGGAGAAGAAAAGCAAAGCCAAAGAGTCCATCCCAAAATCCGACAAACAAGCAAAATGAACCAAAAACATTGAATTCAATTCTTTCTGATTTTAGAAACTGCATTAAAGAAGGGGTGCACCGGTCCTGGAGATACTGCAATACCAGGTCAATGCGTGGAGTGGACAGAGCAAGCTCTTTTTCCATCTCCCTGTTCTAAAAATCCATTTAATATATGGTCCCCAGATAGGGGACGTATCAGATATTAAACTGATAAGAACAGATACTACACTTGATCTTAGCCAAAAGGCCGAGAAGCGATAACCAGAATTGGTTTCAAACTACGGAGCCACCCAAGGATCCTGAAAAGTCCATTTGTGGAGATGAGCTCCTGGACTCCCGTTAAGAAGACATGTTGTCAACCTCTAGATCCCTTACATGCCTGCACTTTTCGGCTTGCTGCTGCTGCAATCCACGCGTTTTAGATCTGCATAACTCCACCTCTTTAAACACAGCACCTTCACCCCCTGCTGTTCCCACCCGCCTCAACACCGTTGGAAGGGAGGAGAACCAATTAAGGCGGGGGGTGGGGTGGAACGAGCAGCTGTCTACCCTTAGCAGGAGGGCTCCTGATTACATACCTCTCCTGCTGCTGCTGCTGCTGGCTGTCCAGCAGCAGACTGAAGGTGGCTGCTGCTGTGCACAGGTATATAAAGGCTCAGAGCCTATTATGACACGCGCAGCCAGCGTTCCATTGCCACATTCCATCTACTGCAGGCAGGATACCTGGCTGGCTGAATGTCGCTGAGAAGCTCACAGAGACCGCCATAAGCAACAGTTTAACAGAATGCCACAGACTAATCAACCAAACTTTTTGGGTTGGGTTCTCTTTTATAGTCTGCAGGCATTAAATGAAAGAAGTCAGTGTTCCAGCAGAAGGAGACAACGTTTCAGAAAAGGCATTGTAGCAAACCAAAAAAGAAATTTTAAGCGCAGCAGAGTAACCAGCGCACATACCTGTTAGCTCAGGTGAGTTTAAAAGGCTGCTGTTGATAACAAGGGCATTTGCTAAATAGATGGTGTGTGTGCAACAATATACTGAAAGGTCAATTATATTGTGCAGCTTATCTCACCACCTGTAGTTATTTAGGTGAAAGCTCCAAAATGCTTGCCTAATATGTCTGTTTATCCAAAAGGAAGTAAAAAGGGAGAGCTAGAAAGATAGCATTGCATCACATTACATGGCAATGCAATGCACAGTTGCTGAAGTTGAACCAAAATGAGCTTGTAATCTGGCTTCTGCAACTTTGAACATGAAAAATCCAATGAGGAGAAGAAAAGCAAAGCCAAAGAGTCCATCCCAAAATCCGACAAACAAGCAAAATGAACCAAAAACATTGAATTCAATTCTTTCTGATTTTAGAAACTGCATTAAAGAAGGGGTGCACCGGTCCTGGAGATACTGCAATACCAGGTCAATGCGTGGAGTGGACAGAGCAAGCTCTTTTTCCATCTCCCTGTTCTAAAAATCCATTTAATATATGGTCCCCAGATAGGGGACGTATCAGATATTAAACTGATAAGAACAGATACTACACTTGATCTTAGCCAAAAGGCCGAGAAGCGATAACCAGAATTGGTTTCAAACTACGGAGCCACCCAAGGATCCTGAAAAGTCCATTTGTGGAGATGAGCTCCTGGACTCCCGTTAAGAAGACATGTTGTCAACCTCTAGATCCCTTACATGCCTGCACTTTTCGGCTTGCTGCTGCTGCAATCCACGCGTTTTAGATCTGCATAACTCCACCTCTTTAAACACAGCACCTTCACCCCCTGCTGTTCCCACCCGCCTCAACACCGTTGGAAGGGAGGAGAACCAATTAAGGCGGGGGGTGGGGTGGAACGAGCAGCTGTCTACCCTTAGCAGGAGGGCTCCTGATTACATACCTCTCCTGCTGCTGCTGCTGCTGGCTGTCCAGCAGCAGACTGAAGGTGGCTGCTGCTGTGCACAGGTATATAAAGGCTCAGAGCCTATTATGACACGCGCAGCCAGCGTTCCATTGCCACATTCCATCTACTGCAGGCAGGATACCTGGCTGGCTGAATGTCGCTGAGAAGCTCACAGAGACCGCCATAAGCAACAGTTTAACAGAATGCCACAGACTAATCAACCAAACTTTTTGGGTTGGGTTCTCTTTTATAGTCTGCAGGCATTAAATGAAAGAAGTCAGTGTTCCAGCAGAAGGAGACAACGTTTCAGAAAAGGCATTGTAGCAAACCAAAAAAGAAATTTTAAGCGCAGCAGAGTAACCAGCGCACATACCTGTTAGCTCAGGTGAGTTTAAAAGGCTGCTGTTGATAACAAGGGCATTTGCTAAATAGATGGTGTGTGTGCAACAATATACTGAAAGGTCAATTATATTGTGCAGCTTATCTCACCACCTGTAGTTATTTAGGTGAAAGCTCCAAAATGCTTGCCTAATATGTCTGTTTATCCAAAAGGAAGTAAAAAGGGAGAGCTAGAAAGATAGCATTGCATCACATTACATGGCAATGCAATGCACAGTTGCTGAAGTTGAACCAAAATGAGCTTGTAATCTGGCTTCTGCAACTTTGAACATGAAAAATCCAATGAGGAGAAGAAAAGCAAAGCCAAAGAGTCCATCCCAAAATCCGACAAACAAGCAAAATGAACAAAAAACATTGAATTCAATTCTTTCTGATTTTAGAAACTGCATTAAAGAAGGGGTGCACCGGTCCTGGAGATACTGCAATACCAGGTCAATGCGTGGAGTGGACAGAGCAAGCTCTTTTTCCATCTCCCTGTTCTAAAAATCCATTTAATATATGGTCCCCAGATAGGGGACGTATCAGATATTAAACTGATAAGAACAGATACTACACTTGATCTTAGCCAAAAGGCCGAGAAGCGATAACCAGAATTGGTTTCAAACTACGGAGCCACCCAAGGATCCTGAAAAGTCCATTTGTGGAGATGAGCTCCTGGACTCCCGTTAAGAAGACATGTTGTCAACCTCTAGATCCCTTACATGCCTGCACTTTTCGGCTTGCTGCTGCTGCAATCCACGCGTTTTAGATCTGCATAACTCCACCTCTTTAAACACAGCACCTTCACCCCCTGCTGTTCCCACCCGCCTCAACACCGTTGGAAGGGAGGAGAACCAATTAAGGCGGGGGGTGGGGTGGAACGAGCAGCTGTCTACCCTTAGCAGGAGGGCTCCTGATTACATACCTCTCCTGCTGCTGCTGCTGCTGGCTGTCCAGCAGCAGACTGAAGGTGGCTGCTGCTGTGCACAGGTATATAAAGGCTCAGAGCCTATTATGACACGCGCAGCCAGCGTTCCATTGCCACATTCCATCTACTGCAGGCAGGATACCTGGCTGGCTGAATGTCGCTGAGAAGCTCACAGAGACCGCCATAAGCAACAGTTTAACAGAATGCCACAGACTAATCAACCAAACTTTTTGGGTTGGGTTCTCTTTTATAGTCTGCAGGCATTAAATGAAAGAAGTCAGTGTTCCAGCAGAAGGAGACAACGTTTCAGAAAAGGCATTGTAGCAAACCAAAAAAGAAATTTTAAGCGCAGCAGAGTAACCAGCGCACATACCTGTTAGCTCAGGTGAGTTTAAAAGGCTGCTGTTGATAACAAGGGCATTTGCTAAATAGATGGTGTGTGTGCAACAATATACTGAAAGGTCAATTATATTGTGCAGCTTATCTCACCACCTGTAGTTATTTAGGTGAAAGCTCCAAAATGCTTGCCTAATATGTCTGTTTATCCAAAAGGAAGTAAAAAGGGAGAGCTAGAAAGATAGCATTGCATCACATTACATGGCAATGCAATGCACAGTTGCTGAAGTTGAACCAAAATGAGCTTGTAATCTGGCTTCTGCAACTTTGAACATGAAAAATCCAATGAGGAGAAGAAAAGCAAAGCCAAAGAGTCCATCCCAAAATCCGACAAACAAGCAAAATGAACAAAAAACATTGAATTCAATTCTTTCTGATTTTAGAAACTGCATTAAAGAAGGGGTGCACCGGTCCTGGAGATACTGCAATACCAGGTCAATGCGTGGAGTGGACAGAGCAAGCTCTTTTTCCATCTCCCTGTTCTAAAAATCCATTTAATATATGGTCCCCAGATAGGGGACGTATCAGATATTAAACTGATAAGAACAGATACTACACTTGATCTTAGCCAAAAGGCCGAGAAGCGATAACCAGAATTGGTTTCAAACTACGGAGCCACCCAAGGATCCTGAAAAGTCCATTTGTGGAGATGAGCTCCTGGACTCCCGTTAAGAAGACATGTTGTCAACCTCTAGATCCCTTACATGCCTGCACTTTTCGGCTTGCTGCTGCTGCAATCCACGCGTTTTAGATCTGCATAACTCCACCTCTTTAAACACAGCACCTTCACCCCCTGCTGTTCCCACCCGCCTCAACACCGTTGGAAGGGAGGAGAACCAATTAAGGCGGGGGGTGGGGTGGAACGAGCAGCTGTCTACCCTTAGCAGGAGGGCTCCTGATTACATACCTCTCCTGCTGCTGCTGCTGCTGGCTGTCCAGAGCAGACTGAAGGTGGCTGCTGCTGTGCACAGGTATATAAAGGCTCAGAGCCTATTATGACACGCGCAGCCAGCGTTCCATTGCCACATTCCATCTACTGCAGGCAGGATACCTGGCTGGCTGAATGTCGCTGAGAAGCTCACAGAGACCGCCATAAGCAACAGTTTAACAGAATGCCACAGACTAATCAACCAAACTTTTTGGGTTGGGTTCTCTTTTATAGTCTGCAGGCATTAAATGAAAGAAGTCAGTGTTCCAGCAGAAGGAGACAACGTTTCAGAAAAGGCATTGTAGCAAACCAAAAAAGAAATTTTAAGCGCAGCAGAGTAACCAGCGCACATACCTGTTAGCTCAGGTGAGTTTAAAAGGCTGCTGTTGATAACAAGGGCATTTGCTAAATAGATGGTGTGTGTGCAACAATATACTGAAAGGTCAATTATATTGTGCAGCTTATCTCACCACCTGTAGTTATTTAGGTGAAAGCTCCAAAATGCTTGCCTAATATGTCTGTTTATCCAAAAGGAAGTAAAAAGGGAGAGCTAGAAAGATAGCATTGCATCACATTACATTGCAATGCAATGCACAGTTGCTGAAGTTGAACCAAAATGAGCTTGTAATCTGGCTTCTGCAACTTTGAACATGAAAAATCCAATGAGGAGAAGAAAAGCAAAGCCAAAGAGTCCATCCCAAAATCCGACAAACAAGCAAAATGAACAAAAAACATTGAATTCAATTCTTTCTGATTTTAGAAACTGCATTAAAGAAGGGGTGCACCGGTCCTGGAGATACTGCAATACCAGGTCAATGCGTGGAGTGGACAGAGCAAGCTCTTTTTCCATCTCCCTGTTCTAAAAATCCATTTAATATATGGTCCCCAGATAGGGGACGTATCAGATATTAAACTGATAAGAACAGATACTGCACTTGATCTTAGCCAAAAGGCCGAGAAGCGATAACCAGAATTGGTTTCAAACTACGGAGCCACCCAAGGATCCTGAAAAGTCCATTTGTGGAGATGAGCTCCTGGACTCCCGTTAAGAAGACATGTTGTCAACCTCTAGATCCCTTACATGCCTGCACTTTTCGGCTTGCTGCTGCTGCAATCCACGCGTTTTAGATCTGCATAACTCCACCTCTTTAAACACAGCACCTTCACCCCCTGCTGTTCCCACCCGCCTCAACACCGTTGGAAGGGAGGAGAACCAATTAAGGCGGGGGGTGGGGTGGAACGAGCAGCTGTCTACCCTTAGCAGGAGGGCTCCTGATTACATACCTCTCCTGCTGCTGCTGCTGCTGGCTGTCCAGCAGCAGACTGAAGGTGGCTGCTGCTGTGCACAGGTATATAAAGGCTCAGAGCCTATTATGACACGCGCAGCCAGCGTTCCATTGCCACATTCCATCTACTGCAGGCAGGATACCTGGCTGGCTGAATGTCGCTGAGAAGCTCACAGAGACCGCCATAAGCAACAGTTTAACAGAATGCCACAGACTAATCAACCAAACTTTTTGGGTTGGGTTCTCTTTTATAGTCTGCAGGCATTAAATGAAAGAAGTCAGTGTTCCAGCAGAAGGAGACAACGTTTCAGAAAAGGCATTGTAGCAAACCAAAAAAGAAATTTTAAGCGCAGCAGAGTAACCAGCGCACATACCTGTTAGCTCAGGTGAGTTTAAAAGGCTGCTGTTGATAACAAGGGCATTTGCTAAATAGATGGTGTGTGTGCAACAATATACTGAAAGGTCAATTATATTGTGCAGCTTATCTCACCACCTGTAGTTATTTAGGTGAAAGCTCCAAAATGCTTGCCTAAGATGTCTGTTTATCCAAAAGGAAGTAAAAAGGGAGAGCTAGAAAGATAGCATTGCATCACACTACATGGCAATGCAATGCACAGTTGCTGAAGTTGAACCAAAATGAGCTTGTAATCTGGCTTCTGCAACTTTGAACATGAAAAATCCAATGAGGAGAAGAAAAGCAAAGCCAAAGAGTCCATCCCAAAATCCGACAAACAAGCAAAATGAACAAAAAACATTGAATTCAATTCTTTCTGATTTTAGAAACTGCATTAAAGAAGGGGTGCACCGGTCCTGGAGATACTGCAATACCAGGTCAATGCGTGGAGTGGACAGAGCAAGCTCTTTTTCCATCTCCCTGTTCTAAAAATCCATTTAATATATGGTCCCCAGATAGGGGACGTATCAGATATTAAACTGATAAGAACAGATACTACACTTGATCTTAGCCAAAAGGCCGAGAAGCGATAACCAGAATTGGTTTCAAACTACGAAGCCACCCAAGGATCCTGAAAAGTCCATTTGTGGAGATGAGCTCCTGGACTCCCGTTAAGAAGACATGTTGTCAACCTCTAGATCCCTTACATGCCTGCACTTTTCGGCTTGCTGCTGCTGCAATCCACGCGTTTTAGATCTGCATAACTCCACCTCTTTAAACACAGCACCTTCACCCCCTGCTGTTCCCACCCGCCTCAACACCGTTGGAAGGGAGGAGAACCAATTAAGGCGGGGGGTGGGGTGGAACGAGCAGCTGTCTACCCTTAGCAGGAGGGCTCCTGATTACATACCTCTCCTGCTGCTGCTGCTGCTGGCTGTCCAGCAGCAGACTGAAGGTGGCTGCTGCTGTGCACAGGTATATAAAGGCTCAGAGCCTATTATGACACGCGCAGCCAGCGTTCCATTGCCACATTCCATCTACTGCAGGCAGGATACCTGGCTGGCTGAATGTCGCTGAGAAGCTCACAGAGACCGCCATAAGCAACAGTTTAACAGAATGCCACAGACTAATCAACCAAACTTTTTGGGTTGGGTTCTCTTTTATAGTCTGCAGGCATTAAATGAAAGAAGTCAGTGTTCCAGCAGAAGGAGACAACGTTTCAGAAAAGGCATTGTAGCAAACCAAAAAAGAAATTTTAAGCGCAGCAGAGTAACCAGCGCACATACCTGTTAGCTCAGGTGAGTTTAAAAGGCTGCTGTTGATAACAAGGGCATTTG
The DNA here is from genome assembly GCF_046119375.1 of Phyllobates terribilis. NCBI lineage: Eukaryota > Metazoa > Chordata > Amphibia > Anura > Dendrobatidae > Phyllobates > Phyllobates terribilis. The sequence continues at coordinate 56,747 of NW_027362812.1, forward strand.
CTAAATAGATGGTGTGTGTGCAACAATATACTGAAAGGTCAATTATATTGTGCAGCTTATCTCACCACCTGTAGTTATTTAGGTGAAAGCTCCAAAATGCTTGCCTAATATGTCTGTTTATCCAAAAGGAAGTAAAAAGGGAGAGCTAGAAAGATAGCATTGCATCACATTACATGGCAATGCAATGCACAGTTGCTGAAGTTGAACCAAAATGAGCTTGTAATCTGGCTTCTGCAACTTTGAACATGAAAAATCCAATGAGGAGAAGAAAAGCAAAGCCAAAGAGTCCATCCCAAAATCCGACAAACAAGCAAAATGAACAATAAACATTGAATTCAATTCTTTCTGATTTTAGAAACTGCATTAAAGAAGGGGTGCACCGGTCCTGGAGATACTGCAATACCAGGTCAATGCGTGGAGTGGACAGAGCAAGCTCTTTTTCCATCTCCCTGTTCTAAAAATCCATTTAATATATGGTCCCCAGATAGGGGACGTATCAGATATTAAACTGATAAGAACAGATACTACACTTGATCTTAGCCAAAAGGCCGAGAAGCGATAACCAGAATTGGTTTCAAACTACGGAGCCACCCAAGGATCCTGAAAAGTCCATTTGTGGAGATGAGCTCCTGGACTCCCGTTAAGAAGACATGTTGTCAACCTCTAGATCCCTTACATGCCTGCACTTTTCGGCTTGCTGCTGCTGCAATCCACGCGTTTTAGATCTGCATAACTCCACCTCTTTAAACACAGCACCTTCACCCCCTGCTGTTCCCACCCGCCTCAACACCGTTGGAAGGGAGGAGAACCAATTAAGGCGGGGGGTGGGGTGGAACGAGCAGCTGTCTACCCTTAGCAGGAGGCCTCCTGATTACATACCTCTCCTGCTGCTGCTGCTGCTGCTGGCTGTCCAGCAGCAGACTGAAGGTGGCTGCTGCTGTGCACAGGTATATAAAGGCTCAGAGCCTATTATGACACGCGCAGCCAGCGTTCCATTGCCACATTCCATCTACTGCAGGCAGGATACCTGGCTGGCTGAATGTCGCTGAGAAGCTCACAGAGACCGCCATAAGCAACAGTTTAACAGAATGCCACAGACTAATCAACCAAACTTTTTGGGTTGGGTTCTCTTTTATAGTCTGCAGGCATTAAATGAAAGAAGTCAGTGTTCCAGCAGAAGGAGACAACGTTTCAGAAAAGGCATTGTAGCAAACCAAAAAAGAAATTTTAAGCGCAGCAGAGTAACCAGCGCACATACCTGTTAGCTCAGGTGAGTTTAAAAGGCTGCTGTTGATAACAAGGGCATTTGCTAAATAGATGGTGTGTGTGCAACAATATACTGAAAGGTCAATTATATTGTGCAGCTTATCTCACCACCTGTAGTTATTTAGGTGAAAGCTCCAAAATGCTTGCCTAATATGTCTGTTTATCCAAAAGGAAGTAAAAAGGGAGAGCTAGAAAGATAGCATTGCATCACATTACATGGCAATGCAATGCACAGTTGCTGAAGTTGAACCAAAATGAGCTTGTAATCTGGCTTCTGCAACTTTGAACATGAAAAATCCAATGAGGAGAAGAAAAGCAAAGCCAAAGAGTCCATCCCAAAATCCGACAAACAAGCAAAATGAACAAAAAACATTGAATTCAATTCTTTCTGATTTTAGAAACTGCATTAAAGAAGGGGTGCACCGGTCCTGGAGATACTGCAATACCAGGTCAATGCGTGGAGTGGACAGAGCAAGCTCTTTTTCCATCTCCCTGTTCTAAAAATCCATTTAATATATGGTCCCCAGATAGGGGACGTATCAGATATTAAACTGATAAGAACAGATACTACACTTGATCTTAGCCAAAAGGCCGAGAAGCGATAACCAGAATTGGTTTCAAACTACGGAGCCACCCAAGGATCCTGAAAAGTCCATTTGTGGAGATGAGCTCCTGGACTCCCGTTAAGAAGACATGTTGTCAACCTCTAGATCCCTTACATGCCTGCACTTTTCGGCTTGCTGCTGCTGCAATCCACGCGTTTTAGATCTGCATAACTCCACCTCTTTAAACACAGCACCTTCACCCCCTGCTGTTCCCACCCGCCTCAACACCGTTGGAAGGGAGGAGAACCAATTAAGGCGGGGGGTGGGGTGGAACGAGCAGCTGTCTACCCTTAGCAGGAGGGCTCCTGATTACATACCTCTCCTGCTGCTGCTGCTGCTGGCTGTCCAGCAGCAGACTGAAGGTGGCTGCTGCTGTGCACAGGTATATAAAGGCTCAGAACCTATTATGACACGCGCAGCCAGCGTTCGATTGCCACATTCCATCTACTGCAGGCAGGATACCTGGCTGGCTGAATGTCGCTGAGAAGCTCACAGAGACCGCCATAAGCAACAGTTTAACAGAATGCCACAGACTAATCAACCAAACTTTTTGGGTTGGGTTCTCTTTTATAGTCTGCAGGCATTAAATGAAAGAAGTCAGTGTTCCAGCAGAAGGAGACAACGTTTCAGAAAAGGCATTGTAGCAAACCAAAAAAGAAATTTTAAGCGCAGCAGAGTAACCAGCGCACATACCTGTTAGCTCAGGTGAGTTTAAAAGGCTGCTGTTGATAACAAGGGCATTTGCTAAATAGATGGTGTGTGTGCAACAATATACTGAAAGGTCAATTATATTGTGCAGCTTATCTCACCACCTGTAGTTATTTAGGTGAAAGCTCCAAAATGCTTGCCTAATATGTCTGTTTATCCAAAAGGAAGTAAAAAGGGAGAGCTAGAAAGATAGCATTGCATCACATTACATGGCAATGCAATGCACAGTTGCTGAAGTTGAACCAAAATGAGCTTGTAATCTGGCTTCTGCAACTTTGAACATGAAAAATCCAATGAGGAGAAGAAAAGCAAAGCCAAAGAGTCCATCCCAAAATCCGACAAACAAGCAAAATGAACAAAAAACATTGAATTCAATTCTTTCTGATTTTAGAAACTGCATTAAAGAAGGGGTGCACCGGTCCTGGAGATACTGCAATACCAGGTCAATGCGTGGAGTGGACAGAGCAAGCTCTTTTTCCATCTCCCTGTTCTAAAAATCCATTTAATATATGGTCCCCAGATAGGGGACGTATCAGATATTAAACTGATAAGAACAGATACTACACTTGATCTTAGCCAAAAGGCCGAGAAGCGATAACCAGAATTGGTTTCAAACTACGGAGCCACCCAAGGATCCTGAAAAGTCCATTTGTGGAGATGAGCTCCTGGACTCCCGTTAAGAAGACATGTTGTCAACCTCTAGATCCCTTACATGCCTGCACTTTTCGGCTTGCTGCTGCTGCAATCCACGCGTTTTAGATCTGCATAACTCCACCTCTTTAAACACAGCACCTTCACCCCCTGCTGTTCCCACCCGCCTCAACACCGTTGGAAGGGAGGAGAACCAATTAAGGCGGGGGGTGGGGTGGAACGAGCAGCTGTCTACCCTTAGCAGGAGGGCTCCTGATTACATACCTCTCCTGCTGCTGCTGCTGCTGGCTGTCCAGCAGCAGACTGAAGGTGGCTGCTGCTGTGCACAGGTATATAAAGGCTCAGAACCTATTATGACACGCGCAGCCAGCGTTCGATTGCCACATTCCATCTACTGCAGGCAGGATACCTGGCTGGCTGAATGTCGCTGAGAAGCTCACAGAGACCGCCATAAGCAACAGTTTAACAGAATGCCACAGACTAATCAACCAAACTTTTTGGGTTGGGTTCTCTTTTATAGTCTGCAGGCATTAAATGAAAGAAGTCAGTGTTCCAGCAGAAGGAGACAACGTTTCAGAAAAGGCATTGTAGCAAACCAAAAAAGAAATTTTAAGCGCAGCAGAGTAACCAGCGCACATACCTGTTAGCTCAGGTGAGTTTAAAAGGCTGCTGTTGATAACAAGGGCATTTGCTAAATAGATGGTGTGTGTGCAACAATATACTGAAAGGTCAATTATATTGTGCAGCTTATCTCACCACCTGTAGTTATTTAGGTGAAAGCTCCAAAATGCTTGCCTAATATGTCTGTTTATCCAAAAGGAAGTAAAAAGGGAGAGCTAGAAAGATAGCATTGCATCACATTACATGGCAATGCAATGCACAGTTGCTGAAGTTGAACCAAAATGAGCTTGTAATCTGGCTTCTGCAACTTTGAACATGAAAAATCCAATGAGGAGAAGAAAAGCAAAGCCAAAGAGTCCATCCCAAAATCCGACAAACAAGCAAAATGAACAAAAAACATTGAATTCAATTCTTTCTGATTTTAGAAACTGCATTAAAGAAGGGGTGCACCGGTCCTGGAGATACTGCAATACCAGGTCAATGCGTGGAGTGGACAGAGCAAGCTCTTTTTCCATCTCCCTGTTCTAAAAATCCATTTAATATATGGTCCCCAGATAGGGGACGTATCAGATATTAAACTGATAAGAACAGATACTACACTTGATCTTAGCCAAAAGGCCGAGAAGCGATAACCAGAATTGGTTTCAAACTACGGAGCCACCCAAGGATCCTGAAAAGTCCATTTGTGGAGATGAGCTCCTGGACTCCCGTTAAGAAGACATGTTGTCAACCTCTAGATCCCTTACATGCCTGCACTTTTCGGCTTGCTGCTGCTGCAATCCACGCGTTTTAGATCTGCATAACTCCACCTCTTTAAACACAGCACCTTCACCCCCTGCTGTTCCCACCCGCCTCAACACCGTTGGAAGGGAGGAGAACCAATTAAGGCGGGGGGTGGGGTGGAACGAGCAGCTGTCTACCCTTAGCAGGAGGGCTCCTGATTACATACCTCTCCTGCTGCTGCTGCTGCTGGCTGTCCAGCAGCAGACTGAAGGTGGCTGCTGCTGTGCACAGGTATATAAAGGCTCAGAACCTATTATGACACGCGCAGCCAGCGTTCCATTGCCACATTCCATCTACTGCAGGCAGGATACCTGGCTGGCTGAATGTCGCTGAGAAGCTCACAGAGACCGCCATAAGCAACAGTTTAACAGAATGCCACAGACTAATCAACCAAACTTTTTGGGTTGGGTTCTCTTTTATAGTCTGCAGGCATTAAATGAAAGAAGTCAGTGTTCCAGCAGAAGGAGACAACGTTTCAGAAAAGGCATTGTAGCAAACCAAAAAAGAAATTTTAAGCGCAGCAGAGTAACCAGCGCACATACCTGTTAGCTCAGGTGAGTTTAAAAGGCTGCTGTTGATAACAAGGGCATTTGCTAAATAGATGGTGTGTGTGCAACAATATACTGAAAGGTCAATTATATTGTGCAGCTTATCTCACCACCTGTAGTTATTTAGGTGAAAGCTCCAAAATGCTTGCCTAATATGTCTGTTTATCCAAAAGGAAGTAAAAAGGGAGAGCTAGAAAGATAGCATTGCATCACATTACATGGCAATGCAATGCACAGTTGCTGAAGTTGAACCAAAATGAGCTTGTAATCTGGCTTCTGCAACTTTGAACATGAAAAATCCAATGAGGAGAAGAAAAGCAAAGCCAAAGAGTCCATCCCAAAATCCGACAAACAAGCAAAATGAACAAAAAACATTGAATTCAATTCTTTCTGATTTTAGAAACTGCATTAAAGAAGGGGTGCATCGGTCCTGGAGATACTGCAATACCAGGTCAATGCGTGGAGTGGACAGAGCAAGCTCTTTTTCCATCTCCCTGTTCTAAAAATCCATTTAATATATGGTCCCCAGATAGGGGACGTATCAGATATTAAACTGATAAGAACAGATACTACACTTGATCTTAGCCAAAAGGCCGAGAAGCGATAACCAGAATTGGTTTCAAACTACGGAGCCACCCAAGGATCCTGAAAAGTCCATTTGTGGAGATGAGCTCCTGGACTCCCGTTAAGAAGACATGTTGTCAACCTCTAGATCCCTTACATGCCTGCACTTTTCGGCTTGCTGCTGCTGCAATCCACGCGTTTTAGATCTGCATAACTCCACCTCTTTAAACACAGCACCTTCACCCCCTGCTGTTCCCACCCGCCTCAACACCGTTGGAAGGGAGGAGAACCAATTAAGGCGGGGGGTGGGGTGGAACGAGCAGCTGTCTACCCTTAGCAGGAGGGCTCCTGGTTACATACCTCTCCTGCTGCTGCTGCTGCTGGCTGTCCAGCAGCAGACTGAAGGTGGCTGCTGCTGTGCACAGGTATATAAAGGCTCAGAGCCTATTATGACACGCGCAGCCAGCGTTCCATTGCCACATTCCATCTACTGCAGGCAGGATACCTGGCTGGCTGAATGTCGCTGAGAAGCTCACAGAGACCGCCATAAGCAACAGTTTAACAGAATGCCACAGACTAATCAACCAAACTTTTTGGGTTGGGTTCTCTTTTATAGTCTGCAGGCATTAAATGAAAGAAGTCAGTGTTCCAGCAGAAGGAGACAACGTTTCAGAAAAGGCATTGTAGCAAACCAAAAAAGAAATTTTAAGCGCAGCAGAGTAACCAGCGCACATACCTGTTAGCTCAGGTGAGTTTAAAAGGCTGCTGTTGATAACAAGGGCATTTGCTAAATAGATGGTGTGTGTGCAACAATATACTGAAAGGTCAATTATATTGTGCAGCTTATCTCACCACCTGTAGTTATTTAGGTGAAAGCTCCAAAATGCTTGCCTAATATGTCTGTTTATCCAAAAGGAAGTAAAAAGGGAGAGCTAGAAAGATAGCATTGCATCACATTACATGGCAATGCAATGCACAGTTGCTGAAGTTGAACCAAAATGAGCTTGTAATCTGGCTTCTGCAACTTTGAACATGAAAAATCCAATGAGGAGAAGAAAAGCAAAGCCAAAGAGTCCATCCCAAAATCCGACAAACAAGCAAAATGAACAAAAAACATTGAATTCAATTCTTTCTGATTTTAGAAACTGCATTAAAGAAGGGGTGCACCGGTCCTGGAGATACTGCAATACCAGGTCAATGCGTGGAGTGGACAGAGCAAGCTCTTTTTCCATCTCCCTGTTCTAAAAATCCATTTAATATATGGTCCCCAGATAGGGGACGTATCAGATATTAAACTGATAAGAACAGATTTTTTTTTTTTTTTTTTGAAAGCCCGAATTCGTGTACAAAACCCGAGTGCGCTTAAAAAAGTGACAAGTGCCACAAAAAAAGTGCACTAGGATGCTGGTCTTCTTGAAACCCTCTCCAAAAGGAGAAGGGTCCCCCAAACCATTCCCCGTCCCTCCGAGCCAAAAGGCCACAGCGAGGAACAGGGACAAAAAGCCACCTCCAGCCGAAGCCAGAGGCGACCCAATCTTACCCCCAGCACCTGCCCGAGTTCTCACCCGAGCAAGGCACTGGGAGCCAAAGACTGTGCTCCCCTCCCGGAAGAGGGGAGCCAACAACGCTCTCCTCCCGAAAGAGGAGAGCCAGGGGGGTTCAGGGGGGAGCGGAACCTGATGGCCACACACTCCCCCCCTAGACCTGCCAAGAGAGGAACCCGTAAGGGAACCGCATCCCGACAAAATCCTAGTAGGACGTGACACACGTGAATAAGTGGACACACAGTGACAAAGAAATTAAATAAATAGTGAAGGTTTCACAGTATAATACTGCCCGGACCTTCGACCGGGAATTGAAAAATTCCCCATCCTAAGGCCAGAAGGCCCGGAATAAGGGTGTGTGCGAAGAAAGAAAATTTGAAGTGCTTGTGCAAATGTGCCATAAACTCAAGTGGGGTTCCCAATCCCAGTGAGTTAAGGCACCCCAGGGTCACCACTCCTGGGGCACTTCACACTTCGGGCTTTCGATCTTCCCCGGCCCAATGGCGTCGATCCTGGGGGGCCATGCTTTCCACCAGATGACTATATTAGCCACCTGGCGTACTAACAAGCGCCTAAACCCCAGTGTGCATAATGTATCAATCTACTAGGGCGGCCAACATCCAAAACCGCCTTTTCGAAAGATACTACACTTGATCTTAGCCAAAAGGCCGAGAAGCGATAACCAGAATTGGTTTCAAACTACGGAGCCACCCAAGGATCCTGAAAAGTCCATTTGTGGAGATGAGCTCCTGGACTCCCGTTAAGAAGACATGTTGTCAACCTCTAGATCCCTTACATGCCTGCACTTTTCGGCTTGCTGCTGCTGCAATCCACGCGTTTTAGATCTGCATAACTCCACCTCTTTAAACACAGCACCTTCACCCCCTGCTGTTCCCACCCGCCTCAACACCGTTGGAAGGGAGGAGAACCAATTAAGGCGGGGGGTGGGGTGGAACGAGCAGCTGTCTACCCTTAGCAGGAGGGCTCCTGATTACATACCTCTCCTGCTGCTGCTGCTGCTGGCTGTCCAGCAGCAGACTGAAGGTGGCTGATGCTGTGCACAGGTATATAAAGGCTCAGAGCCTATTATGACACGCGCAGCCAGCGTTCCATTGCCACATTCCATCTACTGCAGGCAGGATACCTGGCTGGCTGAATGTCGCTGAGAAGCTCACAGAGACCGCCATAAGCAACAGTTTAACAGAATGCCACAGACTAATCAACCAAACTTTTTGGGTTGGGTTCTCTTTTATAGTCTGCAGGCATTAAATGAAAGAAGTCAGTGTTCCAGCAGAAGGAGACAACGTTTCAGAAAAGGCATTGTAGCAAACCAAAAAAGAAATTTTAAGCGCAGCAGAGTAACCAGCGCACATACCTGTTAGCTCAGGTGAGTTTAAAAGGCTGCTGTTGATAACAAGGGCATTTGCTAAATAGATGGTGTGTGTGCAACAATATACTGAAAGGTCAATTATATTGTGCAGCTTATCTCACCACCTGTAGTTATTTAGGTGAAAGCTCCAAAATGCTTGCCTAATATGTCTGTTTATCCAAAAGGAAGTAAAAAGGGAGAGCTAGAAAGATAGCATTGCATCACATTACATGGCAATGCAATGCACAGTTGCTGAAGTTGAACCAAAATGAGCTTGTAATCTGGCTTCTGCAACTTTGAACATGAAAAATCCAATGAGGAGAAGAAAAGCAAAGCCAAAGAGTCCATCCCAAAATCCGACAAACAAGCAAAATGAACAAAAAACATTGAATTCAATTCTTTCTGATTTTAGAAACTGCATTAAAGAAGGGGTGCACCGGTCCTGGAGATACTGCAATACCAGGTCAATGCGTGGAGTGGACAGAGCAAGCTCTTTTTCCATCTCCCTGTTCTAAAAATCCATTTAATATATGGTCCCCAGATAGGGGACGTATCAGATATTAAACTGATAAGAACAGATACTACACTTGATCTTAGCCAAAAGGCCGAGAAGCGATAACCAGAATTGGTTTCAAACTACGGAGCCACCCAAGGATCCTGAAAAGTCCATTTGTGGAGATGAGCTCCTGGACTCCCGTTAAGAAGACATGTTGTCAACTTCTAGATCCCTTACATGCCTGCACTTTTCGGCTTGCTGCTGCTGCAATCCACGCGTTTTAGATCTGCATAACTCCACCTCTTTAAACACAGCACCTTCACCCCCTGCTGTTCCCACCCGCCTCAACACCGTTGGAAGGGAGGAGAACCAATTAAGGCGGGGGGTGGGGTGGAACGAGCAGCTGTCTACCCTTAGCAGGAGGGCTCCTGATTACATACCTCTCCTGCTGCTGCTGCTGCTGGCTGTCCAGCAGCAGACTGAAGGTGGCTGCTGCTGTGCACAGGTATATAAAGGCTCAGAGCCTATTATGACACGCGCAGCCAGCGTTCCATTGCCACATTCCATCTACTGCAGGCAGGATACCTGGCTGGCTGAATGTCGCTGAGAAGCTCACAGAGACCGCCATAAGCAACAGTTTAACAGAATGCCACAGACTAATCAACCAAACTTTTTGGGTTGGGTTCTCTTTTATAGTCTGCAGGCATTAAATGAAAGAAGTCAGTGTTCCAGCAGAAGGAGACAACGTTTCAGAAAAGGCATTGTAGCAAACCAAAAAAGAAATTTTAAGCGCAGCAGAGTAACCAGCGCACATACCTGTTAGCTCAGGTGAGTTTAAAAGGCTGCTGTTGATAACAAGGGCATTTGCTAAATAGATGGTGTGTGTGCAACAATATACTGAAAGGTCAATTATATTGTGCAGCTTATCTCACCACCTGTAGTTATTTAGGTGAAAGCTCCAAAATGCTTGCCTAATATGTCTGTTTATCCAAAAGGAAGTAAAAAGGGAGAGCTAGAAAGATAGCATTTCATCACATTACATGGCAATGCAATGCACAGTTGCTGAAGTTGAACCAAAATGAGCTTGTAATCTGGCTTCTGCAACTTTGAACATGAAAAATCCAATGAGGAGAAGAAAAGCAAAGCCAAAGAGTCCATCCCAAAATCCGACAAACAAGCAAAATGAACAAAAAACATTGAATTCAATTCTTTCTGATTTTAGAAACTGCATTAAAGAAGGGGTGCACCGGTCCTGGAGATACTGCAATACCAGGTCAATGCGTGGAGTGGACAGAGCAAGCTCTTTTTCCATCTCCCTGTTCTAAAAATCCATTTAATATATGTTCCCCAGATAGGGGACGTATCAGATATTAAACTGATAAGAACAGATACTACACTTGATCTTAGCCAAAAGGCCGAGAAGCGATAACCAGAATTGGTTTCAAACTACGGAGCCACCCAAGGATCCTGAAAAGTCCATTTGTGGAGATGAGCTCCTGGACTCCCGTTAAGAAGACATGTTGTCAACCTCTAGATCCCTTACATGCCTGCACTTTTCGGCTTGCTGCTGCTGCAATCCACGCGTTTTAGATCTGCATAACTCCACCTCTTTAAACACAGCACCTTCACCCCCTGCTGTTCCCACCCGCCTCAACACCGTTGGAAGGGAGGAGAACCAATTAAGGCGGGGGGTGGGGTGGAACGAGCAGCTGTCTACCCTTAGCAGGAGGGCTCCTGATTACATACCTCTCCTGCTGCTGCTGCTGCTGGCTGTCCAGCAGCAGACTGAAGGTGGCTGCTGCTGTGCACAGGTATATAAAGGCTCAGAGCCTATTATGACACGCGCAGCCAGCGTTCCATTGCCACATTCCATCTACTGCAGGCAGGATACCTGGCTGGCTGAATGTCGCTGAGAAGCTCACAGAGACCGCCATAAGCAACAGTTTAACAGAATGCCACAGACTAATCAACCAAACTTTTTGGGTTGGGTTCTCTTTTATAGTCTGCAGGCATTAAATGAAAGAAGTCAGTGTTCCAGCAGAAGGAGACAACGTTTCAGAAAAGGCATTGTAGCAAACCAAAAAAGAAATTTTAAGCGCAGCAGAGTAACCAGCGCACATACCTGTTAGCTCAGGTGAGTTTAAAAGGCTGCTGTTGATAACAAGGGCATTTGCTAAATAGATGGTGTGTGTGCAACAATATACTGAAAGGTCAATTATATTGTGCAGCTTATCTCACCACCTGTAGTTATTTAGGTGAAAGCTCCAAAATGCTTGCCTAATATGTCTGTTTATCCAAAAGGAAGTAAAAAGGGAGAGCTAGAAAGATAGCATTGCATCACATTACATGGCAATGCAATGCACAGTTGCTGAAGTTGAACCAAAATGAGCTTGTAATCTGGCTTCTGCAACTTTGAACATGAAAAATCCATTGAGGAGAAGAAAAGCAAAGCCAAAGAGTCCATCCCAAAATCCGACAAACAAGCAAAATGAACAAAAAACATTGAATTCAATTCTTTCTGATTTTAGAAACTGCATTAAAGAAGGGGTGCACCGGTCCTGGAGATACTGCAATACCAGGTCAATGCGTGGAGTGGACAGAGCAAGCTCTTTTTCCATCTCCCTGTTCTAAAAATCCATTTAATATATGGTCCCCAGATAGGGGACGTATCAGATATTAAACTGATAAGAACAGATACTACACTTGATCTTAGCCAAAAGGCCGAGAAGCGATAACCAGAATTGGTTTCAAACTACGGAGCCACCCAAGGATCCTGAAAAGTCCATTTGTGGAGATGAGCTCCTGGACTCCCGTTAAGAAGACATGTTGTCAACCTCTAGATCCCTTACATGCCTGCACTTTTCGGCTTGCTGCTGCTGCAATCCACGCGTTTTAGATCTGCATAACTCCACCTCTTTAAACACAGCACCTTCACCCCCTGCTGTTCCCACCCGCCTCAACACCGTTGGAAGGGAGGAGAACCAATTAAGGCGGGGGGTGGGGTGGAACGAGCAGCTGTCTACCCTTAGCAGGAGGGCTCCTGATTACATACCTCTCCTGCTGCTGCTGCTGCTGGCTGTCCAGCAGCAGACTGAAGGTGGCTGCTGCTGTGCACAGGTATATAAAGGCTCAGAGCCTATTATGACACGCGCAGCCAGCGTTCCATTGCCACATTCCATCTACTGCAGGCAGGATACCTGGCTGGCTGAATGTCGCTGAGAAGCTCACAGAGACCGCCATAAGCAACAGTTTAACAGAATGCCACAGACTAATCAACCAAACTTTTTGGGTTGGGTTCTCTTTTATAGTCTGCAGGCATTAAATGAAAGAAGTCAGTGTTCCAGCAGAAGGAGACAACGTTTCAGAAAAGGCATTGAAAAAAAAGCAAACCAAAAAAGAAATTTTAAGCGCAGCAGAGTAACCAGCGCACATACCTGTTAGCTCAGGTGAGTTTAAAAGGCTGCTGTTGATAACAAGGGCATTTGCTAAATAGATGGTGTGTGTGCAACAATATACTGAAAGGTCAATTATATTGTGTAGCTTATCTCACCACCTGTAGTTATTTAGGTGAAAGCTCCAAAATGCTTGCCTAATATGTCTGTTTATCCAAAAGGAAGTAAAAAGGGAGAGCTAGAAAGATAGCATTGCATCACATTACATGGCAATGCAATGCACAGTTGCTGAAGTTGAACCAAAATGAGCTTGTAATCTGGCTTCTGCAACTTTGAACATGAAAAATCCAATGAGGAGAAGAAAAGCAAAGCCAAAGAGTCCATCCCAAAATCCGACAAACAAGCAAAATGAACAAAAAACATTGAATTCAATTCTTTCTGATTTTAGAAACTGCATTAAAGAAGGGGTGCACCGGTCCTGGAGATACTGCAATACCAGGTCAATGCGTGGAGTGGACAGAGCAAGCTCTTTTTCCATCTCCCTGTTCTAAAAATCCATTTAATATATGGTCCCCAGATAGGGGACGTATCAGATATTAAACTGATAAGAACAGATACTACACTTGATCTTAGCCAAAAGGCCGAGAAGCGATAACCAGAATTGGTTTCAAACTACGGAGCCACCCAAGGATCCTGAAAAGTCCATTTGTGGAGATGAGCTCCTGGACTCCCGTTAAGAAGACATGTTGTCAACTTCTAGATCCCTTACATGCCTGCACTTTTCGGCTTGCTGCTGCTGCAATCCACGCGTTTTAGATCTGCATAACTCCACCTCTTTAAACACAGCACCTTCACCCCCTGCTGTTCCCACCCGCCTCAACACCGTTGGAAGGGAGGAGAACCAATTAAGGCGGGGGGTGGGGTGGAACGAGCAGCTGTCTACCCTTAGCAGGAGGGCTCCTGATTACATACCTCTCCTGCTGCTGCTGCTGCTGGCTGTCCAGCAGCAGACTGAAGGTGGCTGCTGCTGTGCACAGGTATATAAAGGCTCAGAGCCTATTATGACACGCGCAGCCAGCGTTCCATTGCCACATTCCATCTACTGCAGGCAGGATACCTGGCTGGCTGAATGTCGCTGAGAAGCTCACAGAGACCGCCATAAGCAACAGTTTAACAGAATGCCACAGACTAATCAACCAAACTTTTTGGGTTGGGTTCTCTTTTATAGTCTGCAGGCATTAAATGAAAGAAGTCAGTGTTCCAGCAGAAGGAGACAACGTTTCAGAAAAGGCATTGTAGCAAACCAAAAAAGAAATTTTAAGCGCAGCAGAGTAACCAGCGCACATACCTGTTAGCTCAGGTGAGTTTAAAAGGCTGCTGTTGATAACAAGGGCATTTGCTAAATAGATGGTGTGTGTGCAACAATATACTGAAAGGTCAATTATATTGTGCAGCTTATCTCACCACCTGTAGTTATTTAGGTGAAAGCTCCAAAATGCTTGCCTAATATGTCTGTTTATCCAAAAGGAAGTAAAAAGGGAGAGCTAGAAAGATAGCATTGCATCACATTACATGGCAATGCAATGCACAGTTGCTGAAGTTGAACCAAAATGAGCTTGTAATCTGGCTTCTGCAACTTTGAACATGAAAAATCCAATGAGGAGAAGAAAAGCAAAGCCAAAGAGTCCATCCCAAAATCCGACAAACAAGCAAAATGAACAAAAAACATTGAATTCAATTCTTTCTGATTTTAGAAACTGCATTAAAGAAGGGGTGCACCGGTCCTGGAGATACTGCAATACCAGGTCAATGCGTGGAGTGGACAGAGCAAGCTCTTTTTCCATCTCCCTGTTCTAAAAATCCATTTAATATATGGTCCCCAGATAGGGGACGTATCAGATATTAAACTGATAAGAACAGATACTACACTTGATCTTAGCCAAAAGGCCGAGAAGCGATAACCAGAATTGGTTTCAAACTACGGAGCCACCCAAGGATCCTGAAAAGTCCATTTGTGGAGATGAGCTCCTGGACTCCCGTTAAGAAGACATGTTGTCAACCTCTAGATCCCTTACATGCCTGCACTTTTCGGCTTGCTGCTGCTGCAATCCACGCGTTTTAGATCTGCATAACTCCACCTCTTTAAACACAGCACCTTCACCCCCTGCTGTTCCCACCCGCCTCAACACCGTTGGAAGGGAGGAGAACCAATTAAGGCGGGGGGTGGGGTGGAACGAGCAGCTGTCTACCCTTAGCAGGAGGGCTCCTGATTACATACCTCTCCTGCTGCTGCTGCTGCTGGCTGTCCAGCAGCAGACTGAAGGTGGCTGCTGCTGTGCACAGGTATATAAAGGCTCAGAGCCTATTATGACACGCGCAGCCAGCGTTCCATTGCCACATTCCATCTACTGCAGGCAGGATACCTGGCTGGCTGAATGTCGCTGAGAAGCTCACAGAGACCGCCATAAGCAACAGTTTAACAGAATGCCACAGACTAATCAACCAAACTTTTTGGGTTGGGTTCTCTTTTATAGTCTGCAGGCATTAAATGAAAGAAGTCAGTGTTCCAGCAGAAGGAGACAACGTTTCAGAAAAGGCATTGTAGCAAACCAAAAAAGAAATTTTAAGCGCAGCAGAGTAACCAGCGCACATACCTGTTAGCTCAGGTGAGTTTAAAAGGCTGCTGTTGATAACAAGGGCATTTGCTAAATAGATGGTGTGTGTGCAACAATATACTGAAAGGTCAATTATATTGTGCAGCTTATCTCACCACCTGTAGTTATTTAGGTGAAAGCTCCAAAATGCTTGCCTAATATGTCTGTTTATCCAAAAGGAAGTAAAAAGGGAGAGCTAGAAAGATAGCATTGCATCACATTACATGGCAATGCAATGCACAGTTGCTGAAGTTGAACCAAAATGAGCTTGTAATCTGGCTTCTGCAACTTTGAACATGAAAAATCCAATGAGGAGAAGAAAAGCAAAGCCAAAGAGTCCATCCCAAAATCCGACAAACAAGCAAAATGAACAAAAAACATTGAATTCAATTCTTTCTGATTTTAGAAACTGCATTAAAGAAGGGGTGCACCGGTCCTGGAGATACTGCAATACCAGGTCAATGCGTGGAGTGGACAGAGCAAGCTCTTTTTCCATCTCCCTGTTCTAAAAATCCATTTAATATATGGTCCCCAGATAGGGGACGTATCAGATATTAAACTGATAAGAACAGATACTACACTTGATCTTAGCCAAAAGGCCGAGAAGCGATAACCAGAATTGGTTTCAAACTACGGAGCCACCCAAGGATCCTGAAAAGTCCATTTGTGGAGATGAGCTCCTGGACTCCCGTTAAGAAGACATGTTGTCAACCTCTAGATCCCTTACATGCCTGCACTTTTCGGCTTGCTGCTGCTGCAATCCACGCGTTTTAGATCTGCATAACTCCACCTCTTTAAACACAGCACCTTCACCCCCTGCTGTTCCCACCCGCCTCAACACCGTTGGAAGGGAGGAGAACCAATTAAGGCGGGGGGTGGGGTGGAACGAGCAGCTGTCTACCCTTAGCAGGAGGGCTCCTGATTACATACCTCTCCTGCTGCTGCTGCTGCTGGCTGTCCAGCAGCAGACTGAAGGTGGCTGCTGCTGTGCACAGGTATATAAAGGCTCAGAGCCTATTATGACACGCGCAGCCAGCGTTCCATTGCCACATTCCATCTACTGCAGGCAGGATACCTGGCTGGCTGAATGTCGCTGAGAAGCTCACAGAGACCGCCATAAGCAACAGTTTAACAGAATGCCACAGACTAATCAACCAAACTTTTTGGGTTGGGTTCTCTTTTATAGTCTGCAGGCATTAAATGAAAGAAGTCAGTGTTCCAGCAGAAGGAGACAACGTTTCAGAAAAGGCATTGTAGCAAACCAAAAAAGAAATTTTAAGCGCAGCAGAGTAACCAGCGCACATACCTGTTAGCTCAGGTGAGTTTAAAAGGCTGCTGTTGATAACAAGGGCATTTGCTAAATAGATGGTGTGTGTGCAACAATATACTGAAAGGTCAATTATATTGTGCAGCTTATCTCACCACCTGTAGTTATTTAGGTGAAAGCTCCAAAATGCTTGCCTAATATGTCTGTTTATCCAAAAGGAAGTAAAAAGGGAGAGCTAGAAAGATAGCATTGCATCACATTACATGGCAATGCAATGCACAGTTGCTGAAGTTGAACCAAAATGAGCTTGTAATCTGGCTTCTGCAACTTTGAACATGAAAAATCCAATGAGGAGAAGAAAAGCAAAGCCAAAGAGTCCATCCCAAAATCCGACAAACAAGCAAAATGAACAAAAAACATTGAATTCAATTCTTTCTGATTTTAGAAACTGCATTAAAGAAGGGGTGCACCGGTCCTGGAGATACTGCAATACCAGGTCAATGCGTGGAGTGGACAGAGCAAGCTCTTTTTCCATCTCCCTGTTCTAAAAATCCATTTAATATATGGTCCCCAGATAGGGGACGTATCAGATATTAAACTGATAAGAACAGATACTACACTTGATCTTAGCCAAAAGGCCGAGAAGCGATAACCAGAATTGGTTTCAAACTACGGAGCCACCCAAGGATCCTGAAAAGTCCATTTGTGGAGATGAGCTCCTGGACTCCCGTTAAGAAGACATGTTGTCAACCTCTAGATCCCTTACATGCCTGCACTTTTCGGCTTG
The DNA here is from genome assembly GCF_046119375.1 of Phyllobates terribilis. Taxonomy (NCBI): domain Eukaryota; kingdom Metazoa; phylum Chordata; class Amphibia; order Anura; family Dendrobatidae; genus Phyllobates; species Phyllobates terribilis. The sequence goes on from NW_027362812.1 coordinate 74,002, forward strand.
CTGCTGCTGCAATCCACGCGTTTTAGATCTGCATAACTCCACCTCTTTAAACACAGCACCTTCACCCCCTGCTGTTCCCACCCGCCTCAACACCGTTGGAAGGGAGGAGAACCAATTAAGGCGGGGGGTGGGGTGGAACGAGCAGCTGTCTACCCTTAGCAGGAGGGCTCCTGATTACATACCTCTCCTGCTGCTGCTGCTGCTGGCTGTCCAGCAGCAGACTGAAGGTGGCTGCTGCTGTGCACAGGTATATAAAGGCTCAGAGCCTATTATGACACGCGCAGCCAGCGTTCCATTGCCACATTCCATCTACTGCAGGCAGGATACCTGGCTGGCTGAATGTCGCTGAGAAGCTCACAGAGACCGCCATAAGCAACAGTTTAACAGAATGCCACAGACTAATCAACCAAACTTTTTGGGTTGGGTTCTCTTTTATAGTCTGCAGGCATTAAATGAAAGAAGTCAGTGTTCCAGCAGAAGGAGACAACGTTTCAGAAAAGGCATTGTAGCAAACCAAAAAAGAAATTTTAAGCGCAGCAGAGTAACCAGCGCACATACCTGTTAGCTCAGGTGAGTTTAAAAGGCTGCTGTTGATAACAAGGGCATTTGCTAAATAGATGGTGTGTGTGCAACAATATACTGAAAGGTCAATTATATTGTGCAGCTTATCTCACCACCTGTAGTTATTTAGGTGAAAGCTCCAAAATGCTTGCCTAATATGTCTGTTTATCCAAAAGGAAGTAAAAAGGGAGAGCTAGAAAGATAGCATTGCATCACATTACATGGCAATGCAATGCACAGTTGCTGAAGTTGAACCAAAATGAGCTTGTAATCTGGCTTCTGCAACTTTGAACATGAAAAATCCAATGAGGAGAAGAAAAGCAAAGCCAAAGAGTCCATCCCAAAATCCGACAAACAAGCAAAATGAACAAAAAACATTGAATTCAATTCTTTCTGATTTTAGAAACTGCATTAAAGAAGGGGTGCACCGGTCCTGGAGATACTGCAATACCAGGTCAATGCGTGGAGTGGACAGAGCAAGCTCTTTTTCCATCTCCCTGTTCTAAAAATCCATTTAATATATGGTCCCCAGATAGGGGACGTATCAGATATTAAACTGATAAGAACAGATACTACACTTGATCTTAGCCAAAAGGCCGAGAAGCGATAACCAGAATTGGTTTCAAACTACGGAGCCACCCAAGGATCCTGAAAAGTCCATTTGTGGAGATGAGCTCCTGGACTCCCGTTAAGAAGACATGTTGTCAACCTCTAGATCCCTTACATGCCTGCACTTTTCGGCTTGCTGCTGCTGCAATCCACGCGTTTTAGATCTGCATAACTCCACCTCTTTAAACACAGCACCTTCACCCCCTGCTGTTCCCACCCGCCTCAACACCGTTGGAAGGGAGGAGAACCAATTAAGGCGGGGGGTGGGGTGGAACAAGCAGCTGTCTACCCTTAGCAGGAGGGCTCCTGATTACATACCTCTCCTGCTGCTGCTGCTGCTGGCTGTCCAGCAGCAGACTGAAGGTGGCTGCTGCTGTGCACAGGTATATAAAGGCTCAGAGCCTATTATGACACGCGCAGCCAGCGTTCCATTGCCACATTCCATCTACTGCAGGCAGGATACCTGGCTGGCTGAATGTCGCTGAGAAGCTCACAGAGACCGCCATAAGCAACAGTTTAACAGAATGCCACAGACTAATCAACCAAACTTTTTGGGTTGGGTTCTCTTTTATAGTCTGCAGGCATTAAATGAAAGAAGTCAGTGTTCCAGCAGAAGGAGACAACGTTTCAGAAAAGGCATTGTAGCAAACCAAAAAAGAAATTTTAAGCGCAGCAGAGTAACCAGCGCACATACCTGTTAGCTCAGGTGAGTTTAAAAGGCTGCTGTTGATAACAAGGGCATTTGCTAAATAGATGGTGTGTGTGCAACAATATACTGAAAGGTCAATTATATTGTGCAGCTTATCTCACCACCTGTAGTTATTTAGGTGAAAGCTCCAAAATGCTTGCCTAATATGTCTGTTTATCCAAAAGGAAGTAAAAAGGGAGAGCTAGAAAGATAGCATTGCATCACATTACATGGCAATGCAATGCACAGTTGCTGAAGTTGAACCAAAATGAGCTTGTAATCTGGCTTCTGCAACTTTGAACATGAAAAATCCAATGAGGAGAAGAAAAGCAAAGCCAAAGAGTCCATCCCAAAATCCGACAAACAAGCAAAATGAACAAAAAACATTGAATTCAATTCTTTCTGATTTTAGAAACTGCATTAAAGAAGGGGTGCACCGGTCCTGGAGATACTGCAATACCAGGTCAATGCGTGGAGTGGACAGAGCAAGCTCTTTTTCCATCTCCCTGTTCTAAAAATCCATTTAATATATGGTCCCCAGATAGGGGACGTATCAGATATTAAACTGATAAGAACAGATACTACACTTGATCTTAGCCAAAAGGTCGAGAAGCGATAACCAGAATTGGTTTCAAACTACGGAGCCACCCAAGGATCCTGAAAAGTCCATTTGTGGAGATGAGCTCCTGGACTCCCGTTAAGAAGACATGTTGTCAACCTCTAGATCCCTTACATGCCTGCACTTTTCGGCTTGCTGCTGCTGCAATCCACGCGTTTTAGATCTGCATAACTCCACCTCTTTAAACACAGCACCTTCACCCCCTGCTGTTCCCACCCGCCTCAACACCGTTGGAAGGGAGGAGAACCAATTAAGGCGGGGGGTGGGGTGGAACGAGCAGCTGTCTACCCTTAGCAGGAGGGCTCCTGATTACATACCTCTCCTGCTGCTGCTGCTGCTGGCTGTCCAGCAGCAGACTGAAGGTGGCTGCTGCTGTGCACAGGTATATAAAGGCTCAGAGCCTATTATGACACGCGCAGCCAGCGTTCCATTGCCACATTCCATCTACTGCAGGCAGGATACCTGGCTGGCTGAATGTCGCTGAGAAGCTCACAGAGACCGCCATAAGCAACAGTTTAACAGAATGCCACAGACTAATCAACCAAACTTTTTGGGTTGGGTTCTCTTTTATAGTCTGCAGGCATTAAATGAAAGAAGTCAGTGTTCCAGCAGAAGGAGACAACGTTTCAGAAAAGGCATTGTAGCAAACCAAAAAAGAAATTTTAAGCGCAGCAGAGTAACCAGCGCACATACCTGTTAGCTCAGGTGAGTTTAAAAGGCTGCTGTTGATAACAAGGGCATTTGCTAAATAGATGGTGTGTGTGCAACAATATACTGAAAGGTCAATTATATTGTGCAGCTTATCTCACCACCTGTAGTTATTTAGGTGAAAGCTCCAAAATGCTTGCCTAATATGTCTGTTTATCCAAAAGGAAGTAAAAAGGGAGAGCTAGAAAGATAGCATTGCATCACATTACATGGCAATGCAATGCACAGTTGCTGAAGTTGAACCAAAATGAGCTTGTAATCTGGCTTCTGCAACTTTGAACATGAAAAATCCAATGAGGAGAAGAAAAGCAAAGCCAAAGAGTCCATCCCAAAATCCGACAAACAAGCAAAATGAACAAAAAACATTGAATTCAATTCTTTCTGATTTTAGAAACTGCATTAAAGAAGGGGTGCACCGGTCCTGGAGATACTGCAATACCAGGTCAATGCGTGGAGTGGACAGAGCAAGCTCTTTTTCCATCTCCCTGTTCTAAAAATCCATTTAATATATGGTCCCCAGATAGGGGACGTATCAGATATTAAACTGATAAGAACAGATACTACACTTGATCTTAGCCAAAAGGCCGAGAAGCGATAACCAGAATTGGTTTCAAACTACGGAGCCACCCAAGGATGCTGAAAAGTCCATTTGTGGAGATGAGCTCCTGGACTCCCGTTAAGAAGACATGTTGTCAACCTCTAGATCCCTTACATGCCTGCACTTTTCGGCTTGCTGCTGCTGCAATCCACGCGTTTTAGATCTGCATAACTCCACCTCTTTAAACACAGCACCTTCACCCCCTGCTGTTCCCACCCGCCTCAACACCGTTGGAAGGGAGGAGAACCAATTAAGGCGGGGGGTGGGGTGGAACGAGCAGCTGTCTACCCTTAGCAGGAGTGCTCCTGATTACATACCTCTCCTGCTGCTGCTGCTGCTGGCTGTCCAGCAGCAGACTGAAGGTGGCTGCTGCTGTGCACAGGTATATAAAGGCTCAGAGCCTATTATGACACGCGCAGCCAGCGTTCCATTGCCACATTCCATCTACTGCAGGCAGGATACCTGGCTGGCTGAATGTCGCTGAGAAGCTCACAGAGACCGCCATAAGCAACAGTTTAACAGAATGCCACAGACTAATCAACCAAACTTTTTGGGTTGGGTTCTCTTTTATAGTCTGCAGGCATTAAATGAAAGAAGTCAGTGTTCCAGCAGAAGGAGACAACGTTTCAGAAAAGGCATTGTAGCAAACCAAAAAAGAAATTTTAAGCGCAGCAGAGTAACCAGCGCACATACCTGTTAGCTCAGGTGAGTTTAAAAGGCTGCTGTTGATAACAAGGGCATTTGCTAAATAGATGGTGTGTGTGCAACAATATACTGAAAGGTCAATTATATTGTGCAGCTTATCTCACCACCTGTAGTTATTTAGGTGAAAGCTCCAAAATGCTTGCCTAATATGTCTGTTTATCCAAAAGGAAGTAAAAAGGGAGAGCTAGAAAGATAGCATTGCATCACATTACATGGCAATGCAATGCACAGTTGCTGAAGTTGAACCAAAATGAGCTTGTAATCTGGCTTCTGCAACTTTGAACATGAAAAATCCAATGAGGAGAAGAAAAGCAAAGCCAAAGAGTCCATCCCAAAATCCGACAAACAAGCAAAATGAACAAAAAACATTGAATTCAATTCTTTCTGATTTTAGAAACTGCATTAAAGAAGGGGTGCACCGGTCCTGGAGATACTGCAATACCAGGTCAATGCGTGGAGTGGACAGAGCAAGCTCTTTTTCCATCTCCCTGTTCTAAAAATCCATTTAATATATGGTCCCCAGATAGGGGACGTATCAGATATTAAACTGATAAGAACAGATACTTCACTTGATCTTAGCCAAAAGGCCGAGAAGCGATAACCAGAATTGGTTTCAAACTACGGAGCCACCCAAGGATCCTGAAAAGTCCATTTGTGGAGATGAGCTCCTGGACTCCCTTTAAGAAGACATGTTGTCAACCTCTAGATCCCTTACATGCCTGCACTTTTCGGCTTGCTGCTGCTGCAATCCACGCGTTTTAGATCTGCATAACTCCACCTCTTTAAACACAGCACCTTCACCCCCTGCTGTTCCCACCCGCCTCAACACCGTTGGAAGGGAGGAGAACCAATTAAGGCGGGGGGTGGGGTGGAACGAGCAGCTGTCTACCCTTAGCAGGAGGGCTCCTGATTACATACCTCTCCTGCTGCTGCTGCTGCTGGCTGTCCAGCAGCAGACTGAAGGTGGCTGCTGCTGTGCACAGGTATATAAAGGCTCAGAGCCTATTATGACACGCGCAGCCAGCGTTCCATTGCCACATTCCATCTACTGCAGGCAGGATACCTGGCTGGCTGAATGTCGCTGAGAAGCTCACAGAGACCGCCATAAGCAACAGTTTAACAGAATGCCACAGACTAATCAACCAAACTTTTTGGGTTGGGTTCTCTTTTATAGTCTGCAGGCATTAAATGAAAGAAGTCAGTGTTCCAGCAGAAGGAGACAACGTTTCAGAAAAGGCATTGTAGCAAACCAAAAAAGAAATTTTAAGCGCAGCAGAGTAACCAGCGCACATACCTGTTAGCTCAGGTGAGTTTAAAAGGCTGCTGTTGATAACAAGGGCATTTGCTAAATAGATGGTGTGTGTGCAACAATATACTGAAAGGTCAATTATATTGTGCAGCTTATCTCACCACCTGTAGTTATTTAGGTGAAAGCTCCAAAATGCTTGCCTAATATGTCTGTTTATCCAAAAGGAAGTAAAAAGGGAGAGCTAGAAAGATAGCATTGCATCACATTACATGGCAATGCAATGCACAGTTGCTGAAGTTGAACCAAAATGAGCTTGTAATCTGGCTTCTGCAACTTTGAACATGAAAAATCCAATGAGGAGAAGAAAAGCAAAGCCAAAGAGTCCATCCCAAAATCCGACAAACAAGCAAAATGAACAAAAAACATTGAATTCAATTCTTTCTGATTTTAGAAACTGCATTAAAGAAGGGGTGCACCGGTCCTGGAGATACTGCAATACCAGGTCAATGCGTGGAGTGGACAGAGCAAGCTCTTTTTCCATCTCCCTGTTCTAAAAATCCATTTAATATATGGTCCCCAGATAGGGGACGTATCAGATATTAAACTGATAAGAACAGATACTACACTTGATCTTAGCCAAAAGGCCGAGAAGCGATAACCAGAATTGGTTTCAAACTACGGAGCCACCCAAGGATCCTGAAAAGTCCATTTGTGGAGATGAGCTCCTGGACTCCCTTTAAGAAGACATGTTGTCAACCTCTAGATCCCTTACATGCCTGCACTTTTCGGCTTGCTGCTGCTGCAATCCACGCGTTTTAGATCTGCATAACTCCACCTCTTTAAACACAGCACCTTCACCCCCTGCTGTTCCCACCCGCCTCAACACCGTTGGAAGGGAGGAGAACCAATTAAGGCGGGGGGTGGGGTGGAACGAGCAGCTGTCTACCCTTAGCAGGAGGGCTCCTGATTACATACCTCTCCTGCTGCTGCTGCTGCTGGCTGTCCAGCAGCAGACTGAAGGTGGCTGCTGCTGTGCACAGGTATATAAAGGCTCAGAGCCTATTATGACACGCGCAGCCAGCGTTCCATTGCCACATTCCATCTACTGCAGGCAGGATACCTGGCTGGCTGAATGTCGCTGAGAAGCTCACAGAGACCGCCATAAGCAACAGTTTAACAGAATGCCACAGACTAATCAACCAAACTTTTTGGGTTGGGTTCTCTTTTATAGTCTGCAGGCATTAAATGAAAGAAGTCAGTGTTCCAGCAGAAGGAGACAACGTTTCAGAAAAGGCATTGTAGCAAACCAAAAAAGAAATTTTAAGCACAGCAGAGTAACCAGCGCACATACCTGTTAGCTCAGGTGAGTTTAAAAGGCTGCTGTTGATAACAAGGGCATTTGCTAAATAGATGGTGTGTGTGCAACAATATACTGAAAGGTCAATTATATTGTGCAGCTTATCTCACCACCTGTAGTTATTTAGGTGAAAGCTCCAAAATGCTTGCCTAATATGTCTGTTTATCCAAAAGGAAGTAAAAAGGGAGAGCTAGAAAGATAGCATTGCATCACATTACATGGCAATGCAATGCACAGTTGCTGAAGTTGAACCAAAATGAGCTTGTAATCTGGCTTCTGCAACTTTGAACATGAAAAATCCAATGAGGAGAAGAAAAGCAAAGCCAAAGAGTCCATCCCAAAATCCGACAAACAAGCAAAATGAACAAAAAACATTGAATTCAATTCTTTCTGATTTTAGAAACTGCATTAAAGAAGGGGTGCACCGGTCCTGGAGATACTGCAATACCAGGTCAATGCGTGGAGTGGACAGAGCAAGCTCTTTTTCCATCTCCCTGTTCTAAAAATCCATTTAATATATGGTCCCCAGATAGGGGACGTATCAGATATTAAACTGATAAGAACAGATACTACACTTGATCTTAGCCAAAAGGCCGAGAAGCGATAACCAGAATTGGTTTCAAACTACGGAGCCACCCAAGGATCCTGAAAAGTCCATTTGTGGAGATGAGCTCCTGGACTCCCGTTAAGAAGACATGTTGTCAACCTCTAGATCCCTTACATGCCTGCACTTTTCGGCTTGCTGCTGCTGCAATCCACGCGTTTTAGATCTGCATAACTCCACCTCTTTAAACACAGCACCTTCACCCCCTGCTGTTCCCACCCGCCTCAACACCGTTGGAAGGGTGGAGAACCAATTACGGCGGGGGGTGGGGTGGAACGAGCAGCTGTCTACCCTTAGCAGGAGGGCTCCTGATTACATACCTCTCCTGCTGCTGCTGCTGGCTGTCCAGCAGCAGACTGAAGGTGGCTGCTGCTGTGCACAGGTATATAAAGGCTCAGAGCCTATTATGACACGCGCAGCCAGCGTTCCATTGCCACATTCCATCTACTGCAGGCAGGATACCTGGCTGGCTGAATGTCGCTGAGAAGCTCACAGAGACCGCCATAAGCAACAGTTTAACAGAATGCCACAGACTAATCAACCAAACTTTTTGGGTTGGGTTCTCTTTTATAGTCTGCAGGCATTAAATGAAAGAAGTCAGTGTTCCAGCAGAAGGAGACAACGTTTCAGAAAAGGCATTGTAGCAAACCAAAAAAGAAATTTTAAGCGCAGCAGAGTAACCAGCGCACATACCTGTTAGCTCAGGTGAGTTTAAAAGGCTGCTGTTGATAACAAGGGCATTTGCTAAATAGATGGTGTGTGTGCAACAATATACTGAAAGGTCAATTATATTGTGCAGCTTATCTCACCACCTGTAGTTATTTAGGTGAAAGCTCCAAAATGCTTGCCTAATATGTCTGTTTATCCAAAAGGAAGTAAAAAGGGAGAGCTAGAAAGATAGCATTGCATCACATTACATGGCAATGCAATGCACAGTTGCTGAAGTTGAACCAAAATGAGCTTGTAATCTGGCTTCTGCAACTTTGAACATGAAAAATCCAATGAGGAGAAGAAAAGCAAAGCTAAAGAGTCCATCCCAAAATCCGACAAACAAGCAAAATGAACAAAAAACATTGAATTCAATTCTTTCTGATTTTAGAAACTGCATTAAAGAAGGGGTGCACCGGTCCTGGAGATACTGCAATACCAGGTCAATGCGTGGAGTGGACAGAGCAAGCTCTTTTTCCATCTCCCTGTTCTAAAAATCCATTTAATATATGGTCCCCAGATAGGGGACGTATCAGATATTAAACTGATAAGAACAGATACTACACTTGATCTTAGCCAAAAGGCCGAGAAGCGATAACCAGAATTGGTTTCAAACTACGGAGCCACCCAAGGATCCTGAAAAGTCCATTTGTGGAGATGAGCTCCTGGACTCCCGTTAAGAAGACATGTTGTCAACCTCTAGATCCCTTACATGCCTGCACTTTTCGGCTTGCTGCTGCTGCAATCCACGCGTTTTAGATCTGCATAACTCCACCTCTTTAAACACAGCACCTTCACCCCCTGCTGTTCCCACCCGCCTCAACACCGTTGGAAGGGAGGAGAACCAATTAAGGCGGGGGGTGGGGTGGAACGAGCAGCTGTCTACCCTTAGCAGGAGGGCTCCTGATTACATACCTCTCCTGCTGCTGCTGCTGCTGCTGGCTGTCCAGCAGCAGACTGAAGGTGGCTGCTGCTGTGCACAGGTATATAAAGGCTCAGAGCCTATTATGACACGCGCAGCCAGCGTTCCATTGCCACATTCCATCTACTGCAGGCAGGATACCTGGCTGGCTGAATGTCGCTGAGAAGCTCACAGAGACCGCCATAAGCAACAGTTTAACAGAATGCCACAGACTAATCAACCAAACTTTTTGGGTTGGGTTCTCTTTTATAGTCTGCAGGCATTAAATGAAAGAAGTCAGTGTTCCAGCAGAAGGAGACAATGTTTCAGAAAAGGCATTGTAGCAAACCAAAAAGAAATTTTAAGCGCAGCAGAGTAACCAGCGCACATACCTGTTAGCTCAGGTGAGTTTAAAAGGCTGCTGTTGATAACAAGGGCATTTGCTAAATAGATGGTGTGTGTGCAACAATATACTGAAAGGTCAATTATATTGTGCAGCTTATCTCACCACCTGTAGTTATTTAGGTGAAAGCTCCAAAATGCTTGCCTAATATGTCTGTTTATCCAAAAGGAAGTAAAAAGGGAGAGCTAGAAAGATAGCATTGCATCACATTACATGGCAATGCAATGCACAGTTGCTGAAGTTGAACCAAAATGAGCTTGTAATCTGGCTTCTGCAACTTTGAACATGAAAAATCCAATGAGGAGAAGAAAAGCAAAGCCAAAGAGTCCATCCCAAAATCCAACAAACAAGCAAAATGAACAAAAAACATTGAATTCAATTCTTTCTGATTTTAGAAACTGCATTAAAGAAGGGGTGCACCGGTCCTGGAGATACTGCAATACCAGGTCAATGCGTGGAGTGGACAGAGCAAGCTCTTTTTCCATCTCCCTGTTCTAAAAATCCATTTAATATATGGTCCCCAGATAGGGGACGTATCAGATATTAAACTGATAAGAACAGATACTACACTTGATCTTAGCCAAAAGGCCGAGAAGCGATAACCAGAATTGGTTTCAAACTACGGAGCCACCCAAGGATCCTGAAAAGTCCATTTGTGGAGATGAGCTCCTGGACTCCCGTTAAGAAGACATGTTGTCAACCTCTAGATCCCTTACATGCCTGCACTTTTCGGCTTGCTGCTGCTGCAATCCACGCGTTTTAGATCTGCATAACTCCACCTCTTTAAACACAGCACCTTCACCCCCTGCTGTTCCCACCCGCCTCAACACCGTTGGAAGGGAGGAGAACCAATTAAGGCGGGGGGTGGGGTGGAACGAGCAGCTGTCTACCCTTAGCAGGAGGGCTCCTGATTACATACCTCTCCTGCTGCTGCTGCTGCTGGCTGTCCAGCAGCAGACTGAAGGTGGCTGCTGCTGTGCACAGGTATATAAAGGCTCAGAGCCTATTATGACACGCGCAGCCAGCGTTCCATTGCCACATTCCATCTACTGCAGGCAGGATACCTGGCTGGCTGAATGTCGCTGAGAAGCTCACAGAGACCGCCATAAGCAACAGTTTAACAGAATGCCACAGACTAATCAACCAAACTTTTTGGGTTGGGTTCTCTTTTATAGTCTGCAGGCATTAAATGAAAGAAGTCAGTGTTCCAGCAGAAGGAGACAACGTTTCAGAAAAGGCATTGTAGCAAACCAAAAAAGAAATTTTAAGCGCAGCAGAGTAACCAGCGCACATGCCTGTTAGCTCAGGTGAGTTTAAAAGGCTGCTGTTGATAACAAGGGCATTTGCTAAATAGATGGTGTGTGTGCAACAATATACTGAAAGGTCAATTATATTGTGCAGCTTATCTCACCACCTGTAGTTATTTAGGTGAAAGCTCCAAAATGCTTGCCTAATATGTCTGTTTATCCAAAAGGAAGTAAAAAGGGAGAGCTAGAAAGATAGCATTGCATCACATTACATGGCAATGCAATGCACAGTTGCTGAAGTTGAACCAAAATGAGCTTGTAATCTGGCTTCTGCAACATTGAACATGAAAAATCCAATGAGGAGAAGAAAAGCAAAGCCAAAGAGTCCATCCCAAAATCCGACAAACAAGCAAAATGAACAAAAAACATTGAATTCAATTCTTTCTGATTTTAGAAACTGCATTAAAGAAGGGGTACACCGGTCCTGGAGATACTGCAATACCAGGTCAATGTGTGGAGTGGACAGAGCAAGCTCTTTTTCCATCTCCCTGTTCTAAAAATCCATTTAATATATGGTCCCCAGATAGGGGACGTATCAGATATTAAACTGATAAGAACAGATACTACACTTGATCTTAGCCAAAAGGCCGAGAAGCGATAACCAGAATTGGTTTCAAACTACGGAGCCACCCAAGGATCCTGAAAAGTCCATTTGTGGAGATGAGCTCCTGGACTCCCGTTAAGAAGACATGTTGTCAACCTCTAGATCCCTTACATGCCTGCACTTTTCGGCTTGCTGCTGCTGCAATCCACGCGTTTTAGATCTGCATAACTCCACCTCTTTAAACACAGCACCTTCACCCCCTGCTGTTCCCACCCGCCTCAACACCATTGGAAGGGAGGAGAACCAATTTAGGCGGGGGGTGGGGTGGAACGAGCAGCTGTCTACCCTTAGCAGGAGGGCTCCTGATTACATACCTCTCCTGCTGCTGCTGCTGGCTGTCCAGCAGCAGACTGAAGGTGGCTGCTGCTGTGCACAGGTATATAAAGGCTCAGAGCCTATTATGACACGCGCAGCCAGCGTTCCATTGCCACATTCCATCTACTGCAGGCAGGATACCTGGCTGGCTGAATGTCGCTGAGAAGCTCACAGAGACCGCCATAAGCAACAGTTTAACAGAATGCCACAGACTAATCAACCAAACTTTTTGGGTTGGGTTCTCTTTTATAGTCTGCAGGCATTAAATGAAAGAAGTCAGTGTTCCAGCAGAAGGAGACAACGTTTCAGAAAAGGCATTGTAGCAAACCAAAAAAGAAATTTTAAGCGCAGCAGAGTAACCAGCGCACATACCTGTTAGCTCAGGTGAGTTTAAAAGGCTGCTGTTGATAACAAGGGCATTTGCTAAATAGATGGTGTGTGTGCAACAATATACTGAAAGGTCAATTATATTGTGCAGCTTATCTCACCACCTGTAGTTATTTAGGTGAAAGCTCCAAAATGCTTGCCTAATATGTCTGTTTATCCAAATGGAAGTAAAAAGGGAGAGCTAGAAAGATAGCATTGCATCACATTACATGGCAATGCAATGCACAGTTGCTGAAGTTGAACCAAAATGAGCTTGTAATCTGGCTTCTGCAACTTTGAACATGAAAAATCCAATGAGGAGAAGAAAAGCAAAGCCAAAGAGTCCATCCCAAAATCCAACAAACAAGCAAAATGAACAAAAAACATTGAATTCAATTCTTTCTGATTTTAGAAACTGCATTAAAGAAGGGGTGCACCGGTCCTGGAGATACTGCAATACCAGGTCAATGCGTGGAGTGGACAGAGCAAGCTCTTTTTCCATCTCCCTGTTCTAAAAATCCATTTAATATATGGTCCCCAGATAGGGGACGTATCAGATATTAAACTGATAAGAACAGATACTACACTTGATCTTAGCCAAAAGGCCGAGAAGCGATAACCAGAATTGGTTTCAAACTACGGAGCCACCCAAGGATCCTGAAAAGTCCATTTGTGGAGATGAGCTCCTGGACTCCCGTTAAGAAGACATGTTGTCAACCTCTAGATCCCTTACATGCCTGCACTTTTCGGCTTGCTGCTGCTGCAATCCACGCGTTTTAGATCTGCATAACTCCACCTCTTAAAACACAGCACCTTCACCCCCTGCTGTTCCCACCCGCCTCAACACCGTTGGAAGGGAGGAGAACCAATTAAGGCGGGGGGTGGGGTGGAACGAGCAGCTGTCTACCCTTAGCAGGAGGGCTCCTGATTACATACCTCTCCTGCTGCTGCTGCTGCTGGCTGTCCAGCAGCAGACTGAAGGTGGCTGCTGCTGTGCACAGGTATATAAAGGCTCAGAGCCTATTATGACACGCGCAGCCAGCGTTCCATTGCCACATTCCATCTACTGCAGGCAGGATACCTGGCTGGCTGAATGTCGCTGAGAAGCTCACAGAGACGGCCATAAGCAACAGTTTAACAGAATGCCACAGACTAATCAACCAAACTTTTTGGGTTGGGTTCTCTTTTATAGTCTGCAGGCATTAAATGAAAGAAGTCAGTGTTCCAGCAGAAGGAGACAACGTTTCAGAAAAGGCATTGTAGCAAACCAAAAAAGAAATTTTAAGCGCAGCAGAGTAACCAGCGCACATACCTGTTAGCTCAGGTGAGTTTAAAAGGCTGCTGTTGATAACAAGGGCATTTGCTAAATAGATGGTGTGTGTGCAACAATATACTGAAAGGTCAATTATATTGTGCAGCTTATCTCACCACCTGTAGTTATTTAGGTGAAAGCTCCAAAATGCTTGCCTAATATGTCTGTTTATCCAAAAGGAAGTAAAAAGGGAGAGCTAGAAAGATAGCATTGCATCACATTACATGGCAATGCAATGCACAGTTGCTGAAGTTGAACCAAAATGAGCTTGTAATCTGGCTTCTGCAACTTTGAACATGAAAAATCCAATGAGGAGAAGAAAAGCAAAGCCAAAGAGTCCATCCCAAAATCCGACAAACAAGCAAAATGAACAAAAAACATTGAATTCAATTCTTTCTGATTTTAGAAACTGCATTAAAGAAGGGGTGCACCGGTCCTGGAGATACTGCAATACCAGGTCAATGCGTGGAGTGGACAGAGCAAGCTCTTTTTCCATCTCCCTGTTCTAAAAATCCATTTAATATATGGTCCCCAGATAGGGGACGTATCAGATATTAAACTGATAAGAACAGATACTACACTTGATCTTAGCCAAAAGGCCGAGAAGCGATAACCAGAATTGGTTTCAAACTACGGAGCCACCCAAGGATCCTGAAAAGTCCATTTGTGGAGATGAGCTCCTGGACTCCCGTTAAGAAGACATGTTGTCAACCTCTAGATCCCTTACATGCCTGCACTTTTCGGCTTGCTGCTGCTGCAATCCACGCGTTTTAGATCTGCATAACTCCACCTCTTTAAACACAGCACCTTCACCCCCTGCTGTTCCCACCCGCCTCAACACCGTTGGAAGGGAGGAGAACCAATTAAGGCGGGGGGTGGGGTGGAACGAGCAGCTGTCTACCCTTAGCAGGAGGGCTCCTGATTACATACCTCTCCTGCTGCTGCTGCTGGCTGTCCAGCAGCAGACTGAAGGTGGCTGCTGCTGTGCACAGGTATATAAAGGCTCAGAGCCTATTATGACACGCGCAGCCAGCGTTCCATTGCCACATTCCATCTACTGCAGGCAGGATACCTGGCTGGCTGAATGTCGCTGAGAAGCTCACAGAGACCGCCATAAGCAACAGTTTAACAGAATGCCACAGACTAATCAACCAAACTTTTTGGGTTGGGTTCTCTTTTATAGTCTGCAGGCATTAAATGAAAGAAGTCAGTGTTCCAGCAGAAGGAGACAACGTTTCAGAAAAGGCATTGTAGCAAACCAAAAAAGAAATTTTAAGCGCAGCAGAGTAACCAGCGCACATACCTGTTAGCTCAGGTGAGTTTAAAAGGCTGCTGTTGATAACAAGGGCATTTGCTAAATAGATGGTGTGTGTGCAACAATATACTGAAAGGTCAATTATATTGTGCAGCTTATCTCACCACCTGTAGTTATTTAGGTGAAAGCTCCAAAATGCTTGCCTAATATGTCTGTTTATCCAAAAGGAAGTAAAAAGGGAGAGCTAGAAAGATAGCATTGCATCACATTACATGGCAATGCAATGCACAGTTGCTGAAGTTGAACCAAAATGAGCTTGTAATCTGGCTTCTGCAACTTTGAACATGAAAAATCCAATGAGGAGAAGAAAAGCAAAGCCAAAGAGTCCATCCCAAAATCCGACAAACAAGCAAAATGAACAAAAAACATTGAATTCAATTCTTTCTGATTTTAGAAACTGCATTAAAGAAGGGGTGCACCGGTCCTGGAGATACTGCAATACCAGGTCAATGCGTGGAGTGGACAGAGCAAGCTCTTTTTCCATCTCCCTGTTCTAAAAATCCATTTAATATATGGTCCCCAGATAGGGGACGTATCAGATATTAAACTGATAAGAACAGATACTACACTTGATCTTAGCCAAAAGGCCGAGAAGCGATAACCAGAATTGGTTTCAAACTACGGAGCCACCCAAGGATCCTGAAAAGTCCATTTGTGGAGATGAGCTCCTGGACTCCCGTTAAGAAGACATGTTGTCAACCTCTAGATCCCTTACATGCCTGCACTTTTCGGCTTGCTGCTGCTGCAATCCACGCGTTTTAGATCTGCATAACTCCACCTCTTTAAACACAGCACCTTCACCCCCTGCTGTTCCCACCCGCCTCAACACCGTTGGAAGGGAGGAGAACCAATTAAGGCGGGGGGTGGGGTGGAACGAGCAGCTGTCTACCCTTAGCAGGAGGGCTCCTGATTACATACCTCTCCTGCTGCTGCTGCTGCTGGCTGTCCAGCAGCAGACTGAAGGTGGCTGCTGCTGTGCACAGGTATATAAAGGCTCAGAGCCTATTATGACACGCGCAGCCAGCGTTCCATTGCCACATTCCATCTACTGCAGGCAGGATACCTGGCTGGCTGAATGTCGCTGAGAAGCTCACAGAGACCGCCATAAGCAACAGTTTAACAGAATGCCACAGACTAATCAACCAAACTTTTTGGGTTGGGTTCTCTTTTATAGTCTGCAGGCATTAAATGAAAGAAGTCAGTGTTCCAGCAGAAGGAGACAACGTTTCAGAAAAGGCATTGTAGCAAACCAAAAAAGAAATTTTAAGCGCAGCAGAGTAACCAGCGCACATACCTGTTAGCTCAGGTGAGTTTAAAAGGCTGCTGTTGATAACAAGGGCATTTGCTAAATAGATGGTGTGTGTGCAACAATATACTGAAAGGTCAATTATATTGTGCAGCTTATCTCACCACCTGTAGTTATTTAGGTGAAAGCTCCAAAATGCTTGCCTAATATGTCTGTTTATCCAAAAGGAAGTAAAAAGGGAGAGCTAGAAAGATAGCATTGCATCACATTACATGGCAATGCAATGCACAGTTGCTGAAGTTGAACCAAAATGAGCTTGTAATCTGGCTTCTGCAACTTTGAACATGAAAAATCCAATGAGGAGAAGAAAAGCAAAGCCAAAGAGTCCATCCCAAAATCCGACAAACAAGCAAAATGAACAAAAAACATTGAATTCAATTCTTTCTGATTTTAGAAACTGCATTAAAGAAGGGGTGCACCGGTCCTGGAGATACTGCAATACCAGGTCAATGCGTGGAGTGGACAGAGCAAGCTCTTTTTCCATCTCCCTGTTCTAAAAATCCATTTAATATATGGTCCCCAGATAGGGGACGTATCAGATATTAAACTGATAAGAACAGATACTACACTTGATCTTAGCCAAAAGGCCGAGAAGCGATAACCAGAATTGGTTTCAAACTACGGAGCCACCCAAGGATCCTGAAAAGTCCATTTGTGGAGATGAGCTCCTGGACTCCCGTTAAGAAGACATGTTGTCAACCTCTAGATCCCTTACATGCCTGCACTTTTCGGCTTGCTGCTGCTGCAATCCACGCGTTTTAGATCTGCATAACTCCACCTCTTTAAACACAGCACCTTCACCCCCTGCTGTTCCCACCCGCCTCAACACCGTTGGAAGGGAGGAGAACCAATTAAGGCGGGGGGTGGGGTGGAACGAGCAGCTGTCTACCCTTAGCAGGAGGGCTCCTGATTACATACCTCTCCTGCTGCTGCTGCTGGCTGTCCAGCAGCAGACTGAAGGTGGCTGCTGCTGTGCACAGGTATATAAAGGCTCAGAGCCTATTATGACACGCGCAGCCAGCGTTCCATTGCCACATTCCATCTACTGCAGGCAGGATACCTGGCTGGCTGAATGTCGCTGAGAAGCTCACAGAGACCGCCATAAGCAACAGTTTAACAGAATGCCACAGACTAATCAACCAAACTTTTTGGGTTGGGTTCTCTTTTATAGTCTGCAGGCATTAAATGAAAGAAGTCAGTGTTCCAGCAGAAGGAGACAACGTTTCAGAAAAGGCATTGTAGCAAACCAAAAAAGAAATTTTAAGCGCAGCAGAGTAACCAGCGCACATACCTGTTAGCTCAGGTGAGTTTAAAAGGCTGCTGTTGATAACAAGGGCATTTGCTAAATAGATGGTGTGTGTGCAACAATATACTGAAAGGTCAATTATATTGTGCAGCTTATCTCACCACCTGTAGTTATTTAGGTGAAAGCTCCAAAATGCTTGCCTAATATGTCTGTTTATCCAAAAGGAAGTAAAAAGGGAGAGCTAGAAAGATAGCATTGCATCACATTACATGGCAATGCAATGCACAGTTGCTGAAGTTGAACCAAAATGAGCTTGTAATCTGGCTTCTGCAACTTTGAACATGAAAAATCCAATGAGGAGAAGAAAAGCAAAGCCAAAGAGTCCATCCCAAAATCCGACAAACAAGCAAAATGAACAAAAAACATTGAATTCAATTCTTTCTGATTTTAGAAACTGCATTAAAGAAGGGGTGCACCGGTCCTGGAGATACTGCAATACCAGGTCAATGCGTGGAGTGGACAGAGCAAGCTCTTTTTCCATCTCCCTGTTCTAAAAATCCATTTAATATATGGTCCCCAGATAGGGGACGTATCAGATATTAAACTGATAAGAACAGATACTACACTTGATCTTAGCCAAAAGGCCGAGAAGCGATAACCAGAATTGGTTTCAAACTACGGAGCCACCCAAGGATCCTGAAAAGTCCATTTGTGGAGATGAGCTCCTGGACTCCCGTTAAGAAGACATGTTGTCAACCTCTAGATCCCTTACATGCCTGCACTTTTCGGCTTGCTGCTGCTGCAATCCACGCGTTTTAGATCTGCATAACTCCACCTCTTTAAACACAGCACCTTCACCCCCTGCTGTTCCCACCCGCCTCAACACCGTTGGAAGGGAGGAGAACCAATTAAGGCGGGGGGTGGGGTGGAACGAGCAGCTGTCTACCCTTAGCAGGAGGGCTCCTGATTACATACCTCTCCTGCTGCTGCTGCTGCTGGCTGTCCAGCAGCAGACTGAAGGTGGCTGCTGCTGTGCACAGGTATATAAAGGCTCAGAGCCTATTATGACACGCGCAGCCAGCGTTCCATTGCCACATTCCATCTACTGCAGGCAGGATACCTGGCTGGCTGAATGTCGCTGAGAAGCTCACAGAGACCGCCATAAGCAACAGTTTAACAGAATGCCACAGACTAATCAACCAAACTTTTTGGGTTGGGTTCTCTTTTATAGTCTGCAGGCATTAAATGAAAGAAGTCAGTGTTCCAGCAGAAGGAGACAACGTTTCAGAAAAGGCATTGTAGCAAACCAAAAAAGAAATTTTAAGCGCAGCAGAGTAACCAGCGCACATACCTGTTAGCTCAGGTGAGTTTAAAAGGCTGCTGTTGATAACAAGGGCATTTGCTAAATAGATGGTGTGTGTGCAACAATATACTGAAAGGTCAATTATATTGTGCAGCTTATCTCACCACCTGTAGTTATTTAGGTGAAAGCTCCAAAATGCTTGCCTAATATGTCTGTTTATCCAAAAGGAAGTAAAAAGGGAGAGCTAGAAAGATAGCATTGCATCACATTACATGGCAATGCAATGCACAGTTGCTGAAGTTGAACCAAAATGAGCTTGTAATCTGGCTTCTGCAACTTTGAACATGAAAAATCCAATGAGGAGAAGAAAAGCAAAGCCAAAGAGTCCATCCCAAAATCCGACAAACAAGCAAAATGAACAAAAAACATTGAATTCAATTCTTTCTGATTTTAGAAACTGCATTAAAGAAGGGGTGCACCGGTCCTGGAGATACTGCAATACCAGGTCAATGCGTGGAGTGGACAGAGCAAGCTCTTTTTCCATCTCCCTGTTCTAAAAATCCATTTAATATATGGTCCCCAGATAGGGGACGTATCAGATATTAAACTGATAAGAACAGATTTTTTTTTTTTTTTTTTTTTTTTAAAACCTATTCAGGTTAAAATTAAAGTCCACTCCACAGTCCTCTTCTCCCCAAAGGGAGACAAGACGTGGACTCCAACTTAAATCATCATCAGGTTTTGGTACTTTTAATGTCAGAAAAAAAAATTACAAAAATACAACAATACTTACAAAGAAAGAAATGTTTCAGAACCTGAATGGATACCAAAAAAATAAAAATTAAATTATAACTGTATTAACAACAGTAATAACATCAAGTAAAATACTTGTAACCATTATCAAAAGCATGAACCCCAACCCAACTCAGAACCTTAAGGGACAAATCTTCAACCCTTGATGCTGAAAAAACTTGTTTCGATACACCATCTGGTATCCTATATTTCACACAAAAAACATTTTTATCTCTTATTAGTTCTTTCCTAACATTCTCTATAAGATAGTCCAAACGTTTCTCATCATACAACTTACGGTACAACCGGTTAAAATATTCTGCATTCTTTATAAACATAGGTTGTTGAAAAACAACTATATTTTCTTCCATTGCCACCTCCACTTCCTGTTCCTTTCTCTTTTCTTGCTTTTTAACCTTACCACGGCCAGTTCCCTGACTTACACCTCCCATTTCACTCTCTATCCTATCCCCCCAATCTACTCTTGTTTTCTCCATCTCCCTCTGCACTCCTACAGGTTTGCTTTCTTTTCCCTTTACCACCAACACCTTTTCTACACTTTCCTCCTTTCTCTCTACCAAAACCTTTTTAACCACTACCTCCTTCTCTTTATTTCTTTTCCTCTTTGGGCAATTCTTAAAAACATGCGTATCTTCCTGACACAAGTTGCACTTCCTCCGATCTTTACAATCCTTTGACTCATGATCACCTTTTTTGCAAAAACCACATACACCACCCGAACAATTTTCCTTTCCATGCCCGTATTGACGACAAACTCGACAAAAAGTGGGTATACCACTGAAAAAAATATCACCATTTATATTACCCAACTTAAACCTAGCTGGGGGAAGCAACACAGTCCCCTGCTCATCTTCTTTGAAACGGACCAAAAATTTCCACTTCGAAGTCCAAAAACCAAATTCATTATAAATCTTCCCTTTTGGTGTTACTGACAAACAAAAAAACTCCAAAAATGTAAGAACATCCTCTTCGTCCACCAATGGAGAGTACATTTTAACAATGATCCATTTATCTCTAACGGGGAAGTGTGGCATTACACTTATCCCCTCCATTCTTTTATCCTGGCTTGCAGTCATTTTCCTTAGATATCCTTCAAAAAAAACTTTGTCAACAAAAACTATATCATAAACACCCCTCCTGGGGTAGTCCATTATCGCCAACACTTCTTCTGTCTTCAAACCAAAAAGATCCACAAGAACTTGACTCATCACATACCTAAAATCCTTTTGATCTCGAAAGTTCTCCTGAACAACCAAACGAATAGAATTCTGCACCTTAGCGAATTCAGGCACATGATCTTCCTCTCCTTCATGTGATGCTGCAGACATCTTCTTCACAAACAGGTTCTCCTCTTCTCAATAGAAACCTTCAACACCGAAGTGCCAGGTAGATGATCGCCTCCCGTTGCCCGGGGACTAATCCGACTCCCTAATAGCAGCAGGGAGGTGAAGCCCTGCTGAAAAACAGAGCGATCCCCCCAGGCCAAGGAGCCGGGTACCCCGAGCACCTCTCAGCCAAGACCAAGGCAGCAGCCGCTAGATCACTGCACTTGATCTTAGCCAAAAGGCCGAGAAGCGATAACCAGAATTGGTTTCAAACTACGGAGCCACCCAAGGATCCTGAAAAGTCCATTTGTGGAGATGAGCTCCTGGACTCCCGTTAAGAAGACATGTTGTCAACCTCTAGATCCCTTACATGCCTGCACTTTTCGGCTTGCTGCTGCTGCAATCCACGCGTTTTAGATCTGCATAACTCCACCTCTTTAAACACAGCACCTTCACCCCCTGCTGTTCCCACCCGCCTCAACACCGTTGGAAGGGAGGAGAACCAATTAAGGCGGGGGGTGGGGTGGAACGAGCAGCTGTCTACCCTTAGCAGGAGGGCTCCTGATTACATACCTCTCCTGCTGCTGCTGCTGCTGGCTGTCCAGCAGCAGACTGAAGGTGGCTGCTGCTGTGCACAGGTATATAAAGGCTCAGAGCCTATTATGACACGCGCAGCCAGCGTTCCATTGCCACATTCCATCTACTGCAGGCAGGATACCTGGCTGGCTGAATGTCGCTGAGAAGCTCACAGAGACCGCCATAAGCAACAGTTTAACAGAATGCCACAGACTAATCAACCAAACTTTTTGGGTTGGGTTCTCTTTTATAGTCTGCAGGCATTAAATGAAAGAAGTCAGTGTTCCAGCAGAAGGAGACAACGTTTCAGAAAAGGCATTGTAGCAAACCAAAAAAGAAATTTTAAGCGCAGCAGAGTAACCAGCGCACATACCTGTTAGCTCAGGTGAGTTTAAAAGGCTGCTGTTGATAACAAGGGCATTTGCTAAATAGATGGTGTGTGTGCAACAATATACTGAAAGGTCAATTATATTGTGCAGCTTATCTCACCACCTGTAGTTATTTAGGTGAAAGCTCCAAAATGCTTGCCTAATATGTCTGTTTATCCAAAAGGAAGTAAAAAGGGAGAGCTAGAAAGATAGCATTGCATCACATTACATGGCAATGCAATGCACAGTTGCTGAAGTTGAACCAAAATGAGCTTGTAATCTGGCTTCTGCAACTTTGAACATGAAAAATCCAATGAGGGGAAGAAAAGCAAAGCCAAAGAGTCCATCCCAAAATCCGACAAACAAGCAAAATGAACAAAAAACATTGAATTCAATTCTTTCTGATTTTAGAAACTGCATTAAAGAAGGGGTGCACCGGTCCTGGAGATACTGCAATACCAGGTCAATGCGTGGAGTGGACAGAGCAAGCTCTTTTTCCATCTCCCTGTTCTAAAAATCCATTTAATATATGGTCCCCAGATAGGGGACGTATCAGATATTAAACTGATAAGAACAGATACTACACTTGATCTTAGCCAAAAGGCCGAGAAGCGATAACCAGAATTGGTTTCAAACTACGGAGCCACCCAAGGATCCTGAAAAGTCCATTTGTGGAGATGAGCTCCTGGACTCCCGTTAAGAAGACATGTTGTCAACCTCTAGATCCCTTACATGCCTGCACTTTTCGGCTTGCTGCTGCTGCAATCCACGCGTTTTAGATCTGCATAACTCCACCTCTTTAAACACAGCACCTTCACCCCCTGCTGTTCCCACCCGCCTCAACACCGTTGGAAGGGAGGAGAACCAATTAAGGCGGGGGGTGGGGTGGAACGAGCAGCTGTCTACCCTTAGCAGGAGGGCTCCTGATTACATACCTCTCCTGCTGCTGCTGCTGCTGCTGGCTGTCCAGCAGCAGACTGAAGGTGGCTGCTGCTGTGCACAGGTATATAAAGGCTCAGAGCCTATTATGACACGCGCAGCCAGCGTTCCATTGCCACATTCCATCTACTGCAGGCAGGATACCTGGCTGGCTGAATGTCGCTGAGAAGCTCACAGAGACCGCCATAAGCAACAGTTTAACAGAATGCCACAGACTAATCAACCAAACTTTTTGGGTTGGGTTCTCTTTTATAGTCTGCAGGCATTAAATGAAAGAAGTCAGTGTTCCAGCAGAAGGAGACAACGTTTCAGAAAAGGCATTGTAGCAAACCAAAAAAGAAATTTTAAGCGCAGCAGAGTAACCAGCGCACATACCTGTTAGCTCAGGTGAGTTTAAAAGGCTGCTGTTGATAACAAGGGCATTTGCTAAATAGATGGTGTGTGTGCAACAATATACTGAAAGGTCAATTATATTGTGCAGCTTATCTCACCACCTGTAGTTATTTAGGTGAAAGCTCCAAAATGCTTGCCTAATATGTCTGTTTATCCAAAAGGAAGTAAAAAGGGAGAGCTAGAAAGATAGCATTGCATCACATTACATGGCAATGCAATGCACAGTTGCTGAAGTTGAACCAAAATGAGCTTGTAATCTGGCTTCTGCAACTTTGAACATGAAAAATCCAATGAGGAGAAGAAAAGCAAAGCCAAAGAGTCCATCCCAAAATCCGACAAACAAGCAAAATGAACAAAAAACATTGAATTCAATTCTTTCTGATTTTAGAAACTGCATTAAAGAAGGGGTGCACCGGTCCTGGAGATACTGCAATACCAGGTCAATGCGTGGAGTGGACAGAGCAAGCTCTTTTTCCATCTCCCTGTTCTAAAAATCCATTTAATATATGGTCCCCAGATAGGGGACGTATCAGATATTAAACTGATAAGAACAGATACTACACTTGATCTTAGCCAAAAGGCCGAGAAGCGATAACCAGAATTGGTTTCAAACTACGGAGCCACCCAAGGATCCTGAAAAGTCCATTTGTGGAGATGAGCTCCTGGACTCCCGTTAAGAAGACATGTTGTCAACCTCTAGATCCCTTACATGCCTGCACTTTTCGGCTTGCTGCTGCTGCAATCCACGCGTTTTAGATCTGCATAACTCCACCTCTTTAAACACAGCACCTTCACCCCCTGCTGTTCCCACCCGCCTCAACACCGTTGGAAGGGAGGAGAACCAATTAAGGCGGGGGGGTGGGGTGGAACGAGCAGCTGTCTACCCTTAGCAGGAGGGCTCCTGATTACATACCTCTCCTGCTGCTGCTGCTGCTGGCTGTCCAGCAGCAGACTGAAGGTGGCTGCTGCTGTGCACAGGTATATAAAGGCTCAGAGCCTATTATGACACGCGCAGCCAGCGTTCCATTGCCACATTCCATCTACTGCAGGCAGGATACCTGGCTGGCTGAATGTCGCTGAGAAGCTCACAGAGACCGCCATAAGCAACAGTTTAACAGAATGCCACAGACTAATCAACCAAACTTTTTGGGTTGGGTTCTCTTTTATAGTCTGCAGGCATTAAATGAAAGAAGTCAGTGTTCCAGCAGAAGGAGACAACGTTTCAGAAAAGGCATTGTAGCAAACCAAAAAAGAAATTTTAAGCGCAGCAGAGTAACCAGCGCACATACCTGTTAGCTCAGGTGAGTTTAAAAGGCTGCTGTTGATAACAAGGGCATTTGCTAAATAGATGGTGTGTGTGCAACAATATACTGAAAGGTCAATTATATTGTGCAGCTTATCTCACCACCTGTAGTTATTTAGGTGAAAGCTCCAAAATGCTTGCCTAATATGTCTGTTTATCCAAAAGGAAGTAAAAAGGGAGAGCTAGAAAGATAGCATTGCATCACATTACATGGCAATGCAATGCACAGTTGCTGAAGTTGAACCAAAATGAGCTTGTAATCTGGCTTCTGCAACTTTGAACATGAAAAATCCAATGAGGAGAAGAAAAGCAAAGCCAAAGAGTCCATCCCAAAATCCGACAAACAAGCAAAATGAACAAAAAACATTGAATTCAATTCTTTCTGATTTTAGAAACTGCATTAAAGAAGGGGTGCACCGGTCCTGGAGATACTGCAATACCAGGTCAATGCGTGGAGTGGACAGAGCAAGCTCTTTTTCCATCTCCCTGTTCTAAAAATCCATTTAATATATGGTCCCCAGATAGGGGACGTATCAGATATTAAACTGATAAGAACAGATAAGGTTTCAACGCAATTTTATTGATTCAAAAGTATATTTACAAAGGTTTTAAAAAAGAACATTTATAACATTACAATAAAATGATAAAACATGATAATAATCAATTCAAGTTTTTTGTAAAAACACAATTTACCATCATAAAACCATTGTAACAATTAAGAAAATCATAATTACAGATGTACTTGGGTTTATTTAATTACCACTAATTGTGTTCCATAATTGTACACACCACATAGAAGCCGCTTCTTTTGCTCCATACAGTTTTTTATCTCTGAGATAGTAAATATACATTTCACTTAAAGCAATTTTTATACAGTCTGTTGAATCAATATGATCATGTTTGAAGAGTAAAATATTTCTAACTTTCCACATGGCATTTTTAAAACAATTAATAATAATCCAGGCAACTCGGAATTGTTTAAAATTTGGACACTTAAAAAGACCATAAAAGACATAAAAGTGATTAAAATCTTTCAGGCCACATGCCCATTTTAAAAGTGGGCCTACCTTTCTCCAAACCTCCTGTGCAAAATGACAATTCCAAAAGAGATGCAATACAGACTCACTTTCCCCGCATATATCTCTTGGACATTTGGCTCTCGCCACCAGCCCCCGCCTATGTTGAAACTCACGGGTAGGGAGGCACTGGTGGACGATAGCCCAGGCAAGGTCCTTGTGTACATTTGCAAGATATTTCCCGTACACATTTCGCCACACCGTTTTGGACCTTGCCTGTGAAAAATTGGAGACAGGAATTGTGTCCTCAGAGTGTCTGCAAGCAATAGATACCTTCCTTTGGTCCCCCAATATATCAGGCTCCAATTCCTGGAGACCTAAAAGTCTGACCGTTTTCTCAAGTATCACATACTGTTTAGGTGGGCACAGGAGCACAGGAGAACTTAAAGGTAGGCTAAACCACCTTTTAAAAATCATTCCTGCTGCATATTTTAAAAAATAACTAAAAATGCCATCAGATTTAAAAACCTTAAAACAGAAGCAGAAATACTTTATATGGAAAAAGGTAAAAAAATTGGGTACATCTTTACCTCCATTAGATTTACATTTGTACATCAGATCTCTTTTTAACTTTTCCATTTTTGAACCCCATAAAAACATAAAAACAATTCTTGTTACTTTCTTGATTTGTAAATTGGAAGGGGGAAACACCATTGCAACATACAACATAATGGGAATTAAAACAGCTTTAATAATTAAAATTTTACCTTCCATACTAAGGTTCCTTAAATTCCACAATGAGATCTTTTTTACTATTTTATCCATTGCAGAGTCCCAGTTAGGGTCCCCCTCATTGGCTTGGTTAAAAATAATTCCTAAAATTTTTATGTGATTTTTCTGTATCACTATCCCAGGGGTCAAAGAGGAGTCCCATCCCCCCACATTAAAACAGTCACATTTATCTATATTTAATTTAAAACCTGAGGCTTCACAGAAAAATTGTGTGTTTCTCAATACCCTCCTCAGAGATGTGGAATCTGGACATAGTATGGTAACATCATCCATGTAACTTAGGGCTTTAAGTTGCATACCCCTACTCCCGGGAATAGGTACCCCTTTAATTACTTTATCTTTTCTCAGTATGGTTAATAGTGGTTCCATAACACAGATAAAGAGCAGTGGTGAGAGAGGGCACCCTTGTTTCACCCCTGATAATAGAGGAACCCCCTTCGTTAAAAACCCATTTACAGAAATTTGACTAAAACAAGAATGATATAAAAGCATAATGCGGGTTAAAATTTTCTCTGGAAACGCCATTTTTTTAAGAACCATAAAAAGAAATTCATGCGATACCCTGTCAAAAGCTTTTTCAAAGTCTAAGGATAAAATAGCAAGGTTTTGACTTCTCTCTTTTGAATACCATATGGTATCCCTAATTATGTTGAGGGACTCAGCTATGGTTCTTCCGGGAACACCACATACCTGGTTAGGGTGAATTAATTTGGCTATAAAGGGTTTTAAACGGACTGCAATAAGTTTAGCTAAAATTTTATAATCAAGGTTTAAAAGCGTAATAGGCCGCCAGTTTTTAAGTTGGCTCCTATCCCCTTTTTTATATATTAAAGATACCAGACCTCTCCTCCAAGATGGGGGTAATTTATTAGTATTAAAAGCTTCTTTAAACAATAAAAACATATCGTTCTTTAAAATTCCCCAAAAAGTCAGATAAAACTCAATCGGTAGACCGTCTTCCCCAGGGGCTTTCCCACTGGAGAAACTTTTAAAAATCTGTAAAAGTTCCTCACTGGTGAGATCCCTAGATAAAATACCCTGGTCTAAAATATCTAACTTAAAATCAAGGGAATTAATAGCATACTCTAAAAAGGATGGATCTATAACTTTAGTGTTAAAAAGAAGTTGATAAAAATTAAAAGCTTTTCCTAACATACCCTTAATATCATTTTCACCTTCAAGATTTAGGATTGCGTCCCTCCTCCCCATTACCTTTTTGAAGAAGAATCGGGAGCATTTCTCTCCTTCCTCCAGGTGCTGTACATGGGAGTTAAAAATTATTTGTTTTCCTTTTTCATTAAGAGCATTTTTTATTTCAGACTTAAGATTTGCAATATCATCATCCACATCAATACCAACTTCTTTTAGTTTAAAGAGTACTTGTAATCTCATATTAAAAACATAAAACCACTGCTTTTTCTTTTTTGCTTTCATTTTCCCTGCCTTAATAAAAAATAATTTAATCTTAGGTTTAATGCTCTCCCACCAATCCAGCATCGAGGCGCGGGGGTCTCTCTTTGATTGCCAGCACTGGTAGGCCTGCACAAACCTCTTTTGAATATCAATATCCTCTAGGAGAGTTGTATTTAATCTCCATGGGCCTCTTGAGGTATTTTGTTCCCCTGCTAACTCTAAAAACACAGATAAAACTTTATGATCAGAGAATAAATTAGATAAAAGAAAACATTTACAAGGTTTAAAGGCAGTAGAAGCAAATATGAAATCAATTCTAGAAGAAACTCTTCCATTGGACCATGTAACACCTGGATCCGCCGGCAAGAGTTCCTTCCAGCAGTCCTGTAATCTAAAATCATCGATTAAACTTTTCAACAAATAGGAGGTACGGTCTTTACGATTCACATCCCCACCCTGCCGGGATTCCCCATCACGTAAACAATTAAAATCTCCTCCCACTAGCAGGGGGGTTGACCCAACACAAAATAATGGCAATATTTCAAGTAAATCCGCCCTTTCCTGCTTCCCAGGAGGAGCGTACACATTTAATAAACGTAAAGAAAGTCCATTAAAAACAAGATGTATTAAAATAGCTCTGCCAGGTATAATTTCAGTCACAGATTGAATGATGGTAGAATGTCCACGGCAAAGTAGTCCAACTCCGGCAGCACGACAGTCATTAGCACCGGACCACACAGAAGCGCCCAGTTTCCAGTCTTCTTTTAAGTCCTTATAATTTAAATTACTCTGTATACCACATTCTTGTAGAAAGCAGAAATCAAAGTCCAATGTCTCTAAATAAGAAAATAAAGCAGCCCTACGTGTAGGGCTCTTTAGGGACCTCACATTTAGTGAGGAGATTTTAAGAGGAACAGACATTAAGAAGAATCAGGATCTGAAGATGGGAAGAAGTCAATACACGGCACCTCCTCCTCCGCATCTCCAGGGGTCAGGATTTGTTTAATATTACCGGGATCTGAAGCAGGCAAAAAGGCATCATCCACTTTTGGCTCCTCATCTGGACCTCGACATCCGTGTTTTCTTTGGATATCAGGTTGCTTTACGTCCTCCCGTTGCCTTTTCAGAGGCTGGGAGCTGTCCATCTTTTCCAAGTCCTGTGCATCTGCAGTCCTCATGGCGGTCTGGTCTATGGAACGGGTGTCATCCCTCTGGGTCGTCTTGTCCTCTGGTCTGGTCACGGAACTACTGCGACTTCTGGTTCGAGGACCAGGGCTCGACTGGGTCTTAGCCGGGTCCTTTTTACTTCGCGCCCTAGATGTCTCTCTTTCCGACACACTGGTTGATCGATTAAGGAGCGTACCCTTTTTGCCCTTACCCAAGATCACCGATGATGGTGTGGCGAATCTGGGTGCTTGCTTAATCGGGGTACTAGAGGTCTCCTCAGTTCCACATAATGCCGGTGGTGCATTCATGCTGGATGAGGACCCTTCCTCTTGACTCTGAGATACGGCAACATCTAGAGCCAGAACATCGATCAATTCCACAGAGAGCGAACCCTCGGTTAATCTTATGGAACCCCTACGACCGTCCTTCTGTGGAACTACCAGCGGGCCCTCTGGCGGAGCCGTTGAAGGATTTGGTCCGGACCCGTCAGCGTGCGCCAACCCAGGTCCAGGGGCAGGTGTAGTAATACTCCCTCCGAAGTATTCTTGGATAGTCAGTTGACCTGACTTAAACATGTCATATGTTTTTGACTTTTTGCTCGGACAATTCCTGAAGGCGTGACCTGCCTTCCCACATAGGTTACATACGATCTCAGAGTCACACGTAGCGGAGGTGTGCCCACTCTTACCGCACTTGTTGCAAAAGACTACATGAGCCCTTGTACAATTTTCTCGTGTATGCCCATATTCATGACAATTCCGGCATTGAAGGGGCATTCCTGGGTAGCGTAGGAATCCCCTGACATTACCAATGGCAAAATTAGCAGGCGGGTGGTGAAGACCACCAATGCCGCTCTGATCTGGATGGAACTTCACCAGGT
Organism: Phyllobates terribilis; assembly: GCF_046119375.1. NCBI lineage: Eukaryota > Metazoa > Chordata > Amphibia > Anura > Dendrobatidae > Phyllobates > Phyllobates terribilis. Next base: position 103,771 of record NW_027362812.1, read on the forward strand.
ATTTCCTCTTCCCATTCCAGAAGCGCTGGGAGTTGAGGATATCATGTGAGAAGCGCACTGACTTGCAGTAACGCTTCAAAAAGGTTTCGATATCGCCCTCAGAGACGAATGGGCTGTACATGAAGATCACCAAGGGTACTTCCTCTTCACCGTACAGGAAGTCAAAGCTCAGCCCGTTCAGTCTCTCATCGTCCTTGTCCGCAACCATCAGTGCTGCATGGATATTATCACAGCATGATTTAGCCATAAAGGAAATGGTATATCGCCCACGGAATTCCTGATCGTAAAGACACAGGATCTTATCTCGCTCCAGGTGGAAGAACCCAAAAAGAATCTCATGCACGATGTACTGCAGATTCTTCTCATGGCGCTGGCATTCATCCACCATGATTCTAATGGACTGTCGCAGTGGAGTCTCCCCCACCGCAAATCCAAAAGAAAAAGGCATTTTCGGCCCTCAGGGACTAAGCCCTCCCCCAATAGTAACAAGGGAATGAATCCCACAAAAGCAGGAACAAACCCAAGACCGAGGGAGGGGTACCCCAAGAACTTACACAGCCCACTAAGCGATAAAGCTCAGCAAAGGAAAACGCCCTTATTTCCTCGGGTCGCCCCGAAGACAAGACGCGATCGCTCCCCGTTGTCCGGGGACTAAGCCGACCTGCCAATAGCTGCAAGGGGGTGAAGCTCCCTCCGTTAAGAGAGAGCGATCCCCCAAGGCCAACAAGTCGGGTACCCCAGGCACCTCCTAGCCGAGACCAAGGCAGCAACCGTTAGATCCAGGGGCGGACACAGACTGTAGTGGGCCCCTGTGCAAGAAATTTTGGGGGGCCCCCCCTGCCCTTCATAAGGCAACAAAGTTATGTAAACATAACCCCCCATGTGCATCTCTCACCCCCCCATGTGCAGCTCTCATCCCACCCATGTGCAGCTCTCACCCCCCGTGCATCTCTCATCCCCCCATGTGCATCTCTCATCCCCCCCATGTGCATCTCTCATCCCCCCCATGTGCATCTCTCATCCCCCTCCGTGCATCTCTCATCCCCCCCATGTGCATCTCTCATCCCCCCCATGTGCATCTCTCATCCCCCCCCATGTGCATCTCTCATCCCCCCCATGTGCATCTCTCATCCCCCCCCATGTGCATCTCTCATCCCCCCCCCATGTGCATCTCTCATCCCCCCCCCATGTGCATCTCTCACCCCCCCCCATGTGCATCTCTCATCCCCCCCCATGTGCATCTCTGATTCCCCCCACTCCTAGTTAATTAATTGTATTTAAAAAAAATAAAACTTGTTATACTTACCCCCATGCAATCCCTGCAGAATCCTGGCGCTCGTCCACGTCGCTGCCACCAGGTTCTCCTGACGTTCGGCCATGTGACGGCGCCACATACATAGCCATCAGCTTTTGTTTTGGCCAAAAGATTTTTAAAGCCGCCACCACGATAAGGTAGACTCTTCTGGGCGGGCCCTACTCTAACCTATTAAAATTTTCTTAAAATATCCAATACTCTTTTTAGATATATTTTTATTTAGTTTTCTTTAAGGGAATGTGTCATATACATTTTTTTTTTAAATGACCAATAATACCACATACAGGGAATACCGCCACACCATGACCAGACCACATATTACCACAACATAGTGACCGAATAATACCACACAGAAGGGAGAAAAACTGCCACACCATGACCAGACCACATATTACCACTACATTACTAATATTACCACCACATTACTAATATTACCATAAGTGTCATTATACACGGGAGCTCTATACATGGTATGTATAACGTAAGTGTCCAGGTAATCTAGTGATCACCAGTGAAATTATACACAGGAGCTCTGTATATAGTGTCAGTGTACAGGTAATACAGTGACATTATACACAGGAGCTCTGTATATAGTGTACAGGTAATACAGTGATCATCAGTGACATTATACACAGGAGCTCTGTATATAGTGTCAGTGTACAGGTAATACAGGGATCACCAGTGACATTATACACAGGAGCTCTGTATATAGTGTCAGTGTACAGGTAATACAGTGATCACCAGTGAAATTATACACAGGAGCTCTGTATATAGTGTCAGTGTACAGGTAATACAGTGATCACCAGTGACATTATACACAGGAGCTCTGTATATAGTGTCAGTGTACAGGTAATACAGTGATCACCAGTGACATTATACACAGTGTACATGTAATAGACTGACTCACCGGTGACGTCTCTAGGTGAAGTCCTTCATCTTCGCTTTTCTCCTTCATCCAGCACAGACCGCCATCACTCGTCTCTGCATAAAATAACACAGTTATCTAGAGCACATTCTCCAACTTCTACATTACGCAGCTGAATACAGACGTGCATCCACCATCAATATATGGTTAGTTATTAGGCAACCTACCATTCCAAATATAAATTGTAATCCACCACTGTGCCCCCATTAACTGTAAATAGGCACTTAATATATAATTTAATTAGAACCTCTACTCTTTCCGCCAATTTGTTACCAGTCACACTCCTGCATCCGCAACGCCCCCTACTCTATACTTCCTGCTCCCCGCATTCAATATTTACATGCACCCCCTGCCCCAATTCATTATATCATGTCCGTGCTCTCCCCACCCCATCATCATTTATAATTTACTCTCCCCCACCCCACATTCGTTATGTGCCCCTCTCTCATCCCCCTCCCCCACATGTGCCCCTCTCTCATCCCCCTCCCCCACATGTGCCCCTCTCTCATCCCCCTCCCCCACATGTGCCCCTCTCTCATCCCCCTCCCCCACATGTGCCCCTCTCTCATCCCCCTCCCCCACATGTGCCCCTCTCTCATCCCCCTCCCCCACATGTGCCCCTCTCTCATCCCCCTCCCCCACATGTGCCCCTCTCTCATCCCCCTCCCCCACATGTGCCCCTCTCTCATCCCCCTCCCCCACATGTGCCCCTCTCTCATCCCCCTCCCCCACATGTGCCCCTCTCTCATCCCCCTCCACCACATGTGCATCTCCCATCTCCCCCCCCACACACATGTGCATCTCCCATCTCCCCCCCACCACACACATGTGCATCTCCCATCTCCCCCCCACACACACATGTGCATCTCCCATCTCCCCCCCCCCACACACACACATGTGCATCTCCCATCTCCCCCCCCCACACACACACATGTGCATCTCCCATCTCCCCCCCACACACACACACACATGTGCATCTCCCATCTCCCCCCCCCACACACACACACACATGTGCATCTCCCATCTCCCCCCCCACACACACATACACACACACATGTGCTTCTCCCATCTCTCCACTCCTAGTTAATTGTATTTTAAAAAAAATAAAACTTGTTATACTTACCCCCATGCGATCCCTGCAGAATCCTGGCGCTCGTCCAAATCGCTGACAGCAGGTTCTCCTGACTTCCGGCCATGTGACGGCACCGTCACATGACCGGAAGTCAGGGGAATCATCAAGGCGCTGCTGCAACAGCGCAGCTCAGCGCTGAAATGTCCCGGACCCGGCGCATAGCATGGGGCCCCGGAGAGAGACGCACAAGAGGGGGGCCCCCGAGGGGGCCCCTACCGGCCGGGCCCCATACTGGAGTCAGGGCAGTCATGCCCTGATGGCGGCCCTGCTGGAGGCTGGAGGGGCCCCCTCTCCCTCGGGGCCCCCGTTCAATGAACCGGCTGCACGGGCGGTAGTTCCGCCCCTGGTTAGATCACTGCACCTGATCCTAGCCAAAAGGCCGAGAAGCGATAACCAGAATTGGTTTCAAACTACGGAGCCACCCAAGGATCCTGAAAAGTCCATTTGTGGAGATGAGCTCCTGGACTCCCGTTAAGAAGACATGTTGTCAACCTCTAGATCCCTTACATGCCTGCACTTTTCGGCTTGCTGCTGCTGCAATCCACGCGTTTTAGATCTGCATAACTCCACCTCTTTAAACACAGCACCTTCACCCCCTGCTGTTCCCACCCGCCTCAACACCGTTGGAAGGGAGGAGAACCAATTAAGGCGGGGGGTGGGGTGGAACGAGCAGCTGTCTACCCTTAGCAGGAGGGCTCCTGATTACATACCTCTCCTGCTGCTGCTGCTGCTGGCTGTCCAGCAGCAGACTGAAGGTGGCTGCTGCTGTGCACAGGTATATAAAGGCTCAGAGCCTATTATGACACGCGCAGCCAGCGTTCCATTGCCACATTCCATCTACTGCAGGCAGGATACCTGGCTGGCTGAATGTCGCTGAGAAGCTCACAGAGACCGCCATAAGCAACAGTTTAACAGAATGCCACAGACTAATCAACCAAACTTTTTGGGTTGGGTTCTCTTTTATAGTCTGCAGGCATTAAATGAAAGAAGTCAGTGTTCCAGCAGAGGGAGACAACGTTTCAGAAAAGGCATTGTAGCAAACCAAAAAAGAAATTTTAAGCGCAGCAGAGTAACCAGCGCACATACCTGTTAGCTCAGGTGAGTTTAAAAGGCTGCTGTTGATAACAAGGGCATTTGCTAAATAGATGGTGTGTGTGCAACAATATACTGAAAGGTCAATTATATTGTGCAGCTTATCTCACCACCTGTAGTTATTTAGGTGAAAGCTCCAAAATGCTTGCCTAATATGTCTGTTTATCCAAAAGGAAGTAAAAAGGGAGAGCTAGAAAGATAGCATTGCATCACATTACATGGCAATGCAATGCACAGTTGCTGAAGTTGAACCAAAATGAGCTTGTAATCTGGCTTCTGCAACTTTGAACATGAAAAATCCAATGAGGAGAAGAAAAGCAAAGCCAAAGAGTCCATCCCAAAATCCGACAAACAAGCAAAATGAACAAAAAACATTGAATTCAATTCTTTCTGATTTTAGAAACTGCATTAAAGAAGGGGTGCACCGGTCCTGGAGATACTGCAATACCAGGTCAATGCGTGGAGTGGACAGAGCAAGCTCTTTTTCCATCTCCCTGTTCTAAAAATCCATTTAATATATGGTCCCCAGATAGGGGACGTATCAGATATTAAACTGATAAGAACAGATACTACACTTGATCTTAGCCAAAAGGCCGAGAAGCGATAACCAGAATTGGTTTCAAACTACGGAGCCACCCAAGGATCCTGAAAAGTCCATTTGTGGAGATGAGCTCCTGGACTCCCGTTAAGAAGACATGTTGTCAACCTCTAGATCCCTTACATGCCTGCACTTTTCGGCTTGCTGCTGCTGCAATCCACGCGTTTTAGATCTGCATAACTCCACCTCTTTAAACACAGCACCTTCACCCCCTGCTGTTCCCACCCGCCTCAACACCGTTGGAAGGGAGGAGAACCAATTAAGGCGGGGGGTGGGGTGGAACGAGCAGCTGTCTACCCTTAGCAGGAGGGCTCCTGATTACATACCTCTCCTGCTGCTGCTGCTGCTGGCTGTCCAGCAGCAGACTGAAGGTGGCTGCTGCTGTGCACAGGTATATAAAGGCTCAGAGCCTATTATGACACGCGCAGCCAGCGTTCCATTGCCACATTCCATCTACTGCAGGCAGGATACCTGGCTGGCTGAATGTCGCTGAGAAGCTCACAGAGACCGCCATAAGCAACAGTTTAACAGAATGCCACAGACTAATCAACCAAACTTTTTGGGTTGGGTTCTCTTTTATAGTCTGCAGGCATTAAATGAAAGAAGTCAGTGTTCCAGCAGAGGGAGACAACGTTTCAGAAAAGGCATTGTAGCAAACCAAAAAAGAAATTTTAAGCGCAGCAGAGTAACCAGCGCACATACCTGTTAGCTCAGGTGAGTTTAAAAGGCTGCTGTTGATAACAAGGGCATTTGCTAAATAGATGGTGTGTGTGCAACAATATACTGAAAGGTCAATTATATTGTGCAGCTTATCTCACCACCTGTAGTTATTTAGGTGAAAGCTCCAAAATGCTTGCCTAATATGTCTGTTTATCCAAAAGGAAGTAAAAAGGGAGAGCTAGAAAGATAGCATTGCATCACATTACATGGCAATGCAATGCACAGTTGCTGAAGTTGAACCAAAATGAGCTTGTAATCTGGCTTCTGCAACTTTGAACATGAAAAATCCAATGAGGAGAAGAAAAGCAAAGCCAAAGAGTCCATCCCAAAATCCGACAAACAAGCAAAATGAACAAAAAACATTGAATTCAATTCTTTCTGATTTTAGAAACTGCATTAAAGAAGGGGTGCACCGGTCCTGGAGATACTGCAATACCAGGTCAATGCGTGGAGTGGACAGAGCAAGCTCTTTTTCCATCTCCCTGTTCTAAAAATCCATTTAATATATGGTCCCCAGATAGGGGACGTATCAGATATTAAACTGATAAGAACAGATACTACACTTGATCTTAGCCAAAAGGCCGAGAAGCGATAACCAGAATTGGTTTCAAACTACGGAGCCACCCAAGGATCCTGAAAAGTCCATTTGTGGAGATGAGCTCCTGGACTCCCGTTAAGAAGACATGTTGTCAACCTCTAGATCCCTTACATGCCTGCACTTTTCGGCTTGCTGCTGCTGCAATCCACGCGTTTTAGATCTGCATAACTCCACCTCTTTAAACACAGCACCTTCACCCCCTGCTGTTCCCACCCGCCTCAACACCGTTGGAAGGGAGGAGAACCAATTAAGGCGGGGGGTGGGGTGGAACGAGCAGCTGTCTACCCTTAGCAGGAGGGCTCCTGATTACATACCTCTCCTGCTGCTGCTGCTGCTGGCTGTCCAGCAGCAGACTGAAGGTGGCTGCTGCTGTGCACAGGTATATAAAGGCTCAGAGCCTATTATGACACGCGCAGCCAGCGTTCCATTGCCACATTCCATCTACTGCAGGCAGGATACCTGGCTGGCTGAATGTCGCTGAGAAGCTCACAGAGACCGCCATAAGCAACAGTTTAACAGAATGCCACAGACTAATCAACCAAACTTTTTGGGTTGGGTTCTCTTTTATAGTCTGCAGGCATTAAATGAAAGAAGTCAGTGTTCCAGCAGAGGGAGACAACGTTTCAGAAAAGGCATTGTAGCAAACCAAAAAAGAAATTTTAAGCGCAGCAGAGTAACCAGCGCACATACCTGTTAGCTCAGGTGAGTTTAAAAGGCTGCTGTTGATAACAAGGGCATTTGCTAAATAGATGGTGTGTGTGCAACAATATACTGAAAGGTCAATTATATTGTGCAGCTTATCTCACCACCTGTAGTTATTTAGGTGAAAGCTCCAAAATGCTTGCCTAATATGTCTGTTTATCCAAAAGGAAGTAAAAAGGGAGAGCTAGAAAGATAGCATTGCATCACATTACATGGCAATGCAATGCACAGTTGCTGAAGTTGAACCAAAATGAGCTTGTAATCTGGCTTCTGCAACTTTGAACATGAAAAATCCAATGAGGAGAAGAAAAGCAAAGCCAAAGAGTCCATCCCAAAATCCGACAAACAAGCAAAATGAACAAAAAACATTGAATTCAATTCTTTCTGATTTTAGAAACTGCATTAAAGAAGGGGTGCACCGGTCCTGGAGATACTGCAATACCAGGTCAATGCGTGGAGTGGACAGAGCAAGCTCTTTTTCCATCTCCCTGTTCTAAAAATCCATTTAATATATGGTCCCCAGATAGGGGACGTATCAGATATTAAACTGATAAGAACAGATACTACACTTGATCTTAGCCAAAAGGCCGAGAAGCGATAACCAGAATTGGTTTCAAACTACGGAGCCACCCAAAGATCCTGAAAAGTCCATTTGTGGAGATGAGCTCCTGGACTCCCGTTAAGAAGACATGTTGTCAACCTCTAGATCCCTTACATGCCTGCACTTTTCGGCTTGCTGCTGCTGCAATCCACGCGTTTTAGATCTGCATAACTCCACCTCTTTAAACACAGCACCTTCACCCCCTGCTGTTCCCACCCGCCTCAACACCGTTGGAAGGGAGGAGAACCAATTAAGGCGGGGGGTGGGGTGGAACGAGCAGCTGTCTACCCTTAGCAGGAGGGCTCCTGATTACATACCTCTCCTGCTGCTGCTGCTGCTGGCTGTCCAGCAGCAGACTGAAGGTGGCTGCTGCTGTGCACAGGTATATAAAGGCTCAGAGCCTATTATGACACGCGCAGCCAGCGTTCCATTGCCACATTCCATCTACTGCAGGCAGGATACCTGGCTGGCTGAATGTCGCTGAGAAGCTCACAGAGACCGCCATAAGCAACAGTTTAACAGAATGCCACAGACTAATCAACCAAACTTTTTGGGTTGGGTTCTCTTTTATAGTCTGCAGGCATTAAATGAAAGAAGTCAGTGTTCCAGCAGAGGGAGACAACGTTTCAGAAAAGGCATTGTAGCAAACCAAAAAAGAAATTTTAAGCGCAGCAGAGTAACCAGCGCACATACCTGTTAGCTCAGGTGAGTTTAAAAGGCTGCTGTTGATAACAAGGGCATTTGCTAAATAGATGGTGTGTGTGCAACAATATACTGAAAGGTCAATTATATTGTGCAGCTTATCTCACCAACTGTAGTTATTTAGGTGAAAGCTCCAAAATGCTTGCCTAATATGTCTGTTTATCCAAAAGGAAGTAAAAAGGGAGAGCTAGAAAGATAGCATTGCATCACATTACATGGCAATGAAATGCACAGTTGCTGAAGTTGAACCAAAATGAGCTTGTAATCTGGCTTCTGCAACTTTGAACATGAAAAATCCAATGAGGAGAAGAAAAGCAAAGCCAAAGAGTCCATCCCAAAATCCGACAAACAAGCAAAATGAACAAAAAACATTGAATTCAATTCTTTCTGATTTTAGAAACTGCATTAAAGAAGGGGTGCACCGGTCCTGGAGATACTGCAATACCAGGTCAATGCGTGGAGTGGACAGAGCAAGCTCTTTTTCCATCTCCCTGTTCTAAAAATCCATTTAATATATGGTCCCCAGATAGGGGACGTATCAGATATTAAACTGATAAGAACAGATACTACACTTGATCTTAGCCAAAAGGCCGAGAAGCGATAACCAGAATTGGTTTCAAACTACGGAGCCACCCAAGGATCCTGAAAAGTCCATTTGTGGAGATGAGCTCCTGGACTCCCGTTAAGAAGACATGTTGTCAACCTCTAGATCCCTTACATGCCTGCACTTTTCGGCTTGCTGCTGCTGCAATCCACACGTTTTAGATCTGCATAACTCCACCTCTTTAAACACAGCACCTTCACCCCCTGCTGTTCCCACCCGCCTCAACACCGTTGGAAGGGAGGAGAACCAATTAAGGCGGGGGGTGGGGTGGAACGAGCAGCTGTCTACCCTTAGCAGGAGGGCTCCTGATTACATACCTCTCCTGCTGCTGCTGCTGCTGGCTGTCCAGCAGCAGACTGAAGGTGGCTGCTGCTGTGCACAGGTATATAAAGGCTCAGAGCCTATTATGACACGCGCAGCCAGCGTTCCATTGCCACATTCCATCTACTGCAGGCAGGATACCTGGCTGGCTGAATGTCGCTGAGAAGCTCACAGAGACCGCCATAAGCAACAGTTTAACAGAATGCCACAGACTAATCAACCAAACTTTTTGGGTTGGGTTCTCTTTTATAGTCTGCAGGCATTAAATGAAAGAAGTCAGTGTTCCAGCAGAGGGAGACAACGTTTCAGAAAAGGCATTGTAGCAAACCAAAAAAGAAATTTTAAGCGCAGCAGAGTAACCAGCGCACATACCTGTTAGCTCAGGTGAGTTTAAAAGGCTGCTGTTGATAACAAGGGCATTTGCTAAATAGATGGTGTGTGTGCAACAATATACTGAAAGGTCAATTATATTGTGCAGCTTATCTCACCACCTGTAGTTATTTAGGTGAAAGCTCCAAAATGCTTGCCTAATATGTCTGTTTATCCAAAAGGAAGTAAAAAGGGAGAGCTAGAAAGATAGCATTGCATCACATTACATGGCAATGCAATGCACAGTTGCTGAAGTTGAACCAAAATGAGCTTGTAATCTGGCTTCTGCAACTTTGAACATGAAAAATCCAATGAGGAGAAGAAAAGCAAAGTCAAAGAGTCCATCCCAAAATCCGACAAACAAGCAAAATGAACAAAAAACATTGAATTCAATTCTTTCTGATTTTAGAAACTGCATTAAAGAAGGGGTGCACCGGTCCTGGAGATACTGCAATACCAGGTCAATGCGTGGAGTGGACAGAGCAAGCTCTTTTTCCATCTCCCTGTTCTAAAAATCCATTTAATATGTGGTCCCCAGATAGGGGACGTATCAGATATTAAACTGATAAGAACAGATACTACACTTGATCTTAGCCAAAAGGCCGAGAAGCGATAACCAGAATTGGTTTCAAACTACGGAGCCACCCAAGGATCCTGAAAAGTCCATTTGTGGAGATGAGCTCCTGGACTCCCGTTAAGAAGACATGTTGTCAACCTCTAGATCCCTTACATGCCTGCACTTTTCGGCTTGCTGCTGCTGCAATCCACGCGTTTTAGATCTGCATAACTCCACCTCTTTAAACACAGCACCTTCACCCCCTGCTGTTCCCACCCGCCTCAACACCGTTGGAAGGGAGGAGAACCAATTAAGGCGGGGGGTGGGGTGGAACGAGCAGCTGTCTACCCTTAGCAGGAGGGCTCCTGATTACATACCTCTCCTGCTGCTGCTGCTGCTGGCTGTCCAGCAGCAGACTGAAGGTGGCTGCTGCTGTGCACAGGTATATAAAGGCTCAGAGCCTATTATGACATGCGCAGCCAGCGTTCCATTGCCACATTCCATCTACTGCAGGCAGGATACCTGGCTGGCTGAATGTCGCTGAGAAGCTCACAGAGACCGCCATAAGCAACAGTTTAACAGAATGCCACAGACTAATCAACCAAACTTTTTGGGTTGGGTTCTCTTTTATAGTCTGCAGGCATTAAATGAAAGAAGTCAGTGTTCCAGCAGAGGGAGACAACGTTTCAGAAAAGGCATTGTAGCAAACCAAAAAAGAAATTTTAAGCGCAGCAGAGTAACCAGCGCACATACCTGTTAGCTCAGGTGAGTTTAAAAGGCTGCTGTTGATAACAAGGGCATTTGCTAAATAGATGGTGTGTGTGCAACAATATACTGAAAGGTCAATTATATTGTGCAGCTTATCTCACCACCTGTAGTTATTTAGGTGAAAGCTCCAAAATGCTTGCCTAATATGTCTGTTTATCCAAAAGGAAGTAAAAAGGGAGAGCTAGAAAGATAGCATTGCATCACATTACATGGCAATGCAATGCACAGTTGCTGAAGTTGAACCAAAATGAGCTTGTAATCTGGCTTCTGCAACTTTGAACATGAAAAATCCAATGAGGAGAAGAAAAGCAAAGCCAAAGAGTCCATCCCAAAATCCGACAAACAAGCAAAATGAACAAAAAACATTGAATTCAATTCTTTCTGATTTTAGAAACTGCATTAAAGAAGGGGTGCACCGGTCCTGGAGATACTGCAATACCAGGTCAATGCGTGGAGTGGACAGAGCAAGCTCTTTTTCCATCTCCCTGTTCTAAAAATCCATTTAATATGTGGTCCCCAGATAGGGGACGTATCAGATATTAAACTGATAAGAACAGATACTACACTTGATCTTAGCCAAAAGGCCGAGAAGCGATAACCAGAATTGGTTTCAAACTACGGAGCCACCCAAGGATCCTGAAAAGTCCATTTGTGGAGATGAGCTCCTGGACTCCCGTTAAGAAGACATGTTGTCAACCTCTAGATCCCTTACATGCCTGCACTTTTCGGCTTGCTGCTGCTGCAATCCACGCGTTTTAGATCTGCATAACTCCACCTCTTTAAACACAGCACCTTCACCCCCTGCTGTTCCCACCCGCCTCAACACCGTTGGAAGGGAGGAGAACCAATTAAGGCGGGGGGTGGGGTGGAACGAGCAGCTGTCTACCCTTAGCAGGAGGGCTCCTGATTACATACCTCTCCTGCTGCTGCTGCTGCTGGCTGTCCAGCAGCAGACTGAAGGTGGCTGCTGCTGTGCACAGGTATATAAAGGCTCAGAGCCTATTATGACATGCGCAGCCAGCGTTCCATTGCCACATTCCATCTACTGCAGGCAGGATACCTGGCTGGCTGAATGTCGCTGAGAAGCTCACAGAGACCGCCATAAGCAACAGTTTAACAGAATGCCACAGACTAATCAACCAAACTTTTTGGGTTGGGTTCTCTTTTATAGTCTGCAGGCATTAAATGAAAGAAGTCAGTGTTCCAGCAGAGGGAGACAACGTTTCAGAAAAGGCATTGTAGCAAACCAAAAAAGAAATTTTAAGCGCAGCAGAGTAACCAGCGCACATACCTGTTAGCTCAGGTGAGTTTAAAAGGCTGCTGTTGATAACAAGGGCATTTGCTAAATAGATGGTGTGTGTGCAACAATATACTGAAAGGTCAATTATATTGTGCAGCTTATCTCACCACCTGTAGTTATTTAGGTGAAAGCTCCAAAATGCTTGCCTAATATGTCTGTTTATCCAAAAGGAAGTAAAAAGGGAGAGCTAGAAAGATAGCATTGCATCACATTACATGGCAATGCAATGCACAGTTGCTGAAGTTGAACCAAAATGAGCTTGTAATCTGGCTTCTGCAACTTTGAACATGAAAAATCCAATGAGGAGAAGAAAAGCAAAGCCAAAGAGTCCATCCCAAAATCCGACAAACAAGCAAAATGAACAAAAAACATTGAATTCAATTCTTTCTGATTTTAGAAACTGCATTAAAGAAGGGGTGCACCGGTCCTGGAGATACTGCAATACCAGGTCAATGCGTGGAGTGGACAGAGCAAGCTCTTTTTCCATCTCCCTGTTCTAAAAATCCATTTAATATATGGTCCCCAGATAGGGGACGTATCAGATATTAAACTGATAAGAACAGATACTACACTTGATCTTAGCCAAAAGGCCGAGAAGCGATAACCAGAATTGGTTTCAAACTACGGAGCCACCCAAGGATCCTGAAAAGTCCATTTGTGGAGATGAGCTCCTGGACTCCCGTTAAGAAGACATGTTGTCAACCTCTAGATCCCTTACATGCCTGCACTTTTCGGCTTGCTGCTGCTGCAATCCACGCGTTTTAGATCTGCATAACTCCACCTCTTTAAACACAGCACCTTCACCCCCTGCTGTTCCCACCCGCCTCAACACCGTTGGAAGGGAGGAGAACCAATTAAGGCGGGGGGTGGGGTGGAACGAGCAGCTGTCTACCCTTAGCAGGAGGGCTCCTGATTACATACCTCTCCTGCTGCTGCTGCTGGCTGTCCAGCAGCAGACTGAAGGTGGCTGCTGCTGTGCACAGGTATATAAAGGCGCAGAGCCTATTATGACACGCGCAGCCAGCGTTCCATTGCCACATTCCATCTACTGCAGGCAGGATACCTGGCTGGCTGAATGTCGCTGAGAAGCTCACAGAGACCGCCATAAGCAACAGTTTAACAGAATGCCACAGACTAATCAACCAAACTTTTTGGGTTGGGTTCTCTTTTATAGTCTGCAGGCATTAAATGAAAGAAGTCAGTGTTCCAGCAGAGGGAGACAACGCTTCAGAAAAGGCATTGTAGCAAACCAAAAAAGAAATTTTAAGCGCAGCAGAGTAACCAGCGCACATACCTGTTAGCTCAGGTGAGTTTAAAAGGCTGCTGTTGATAACAAGGGCATTTGCTAAATAGATGGTGTGTGTGCAACAATATACTGAAAGGTCAATTATATTGTGCAGCTTATCTCACCACCTGTAGTTATTTAGGTGAAAGCTCCAAAATGCTTGCCTAATATGTCTGTTTATCCAAAAGGAAGTAAAAAGGGAGAGCTAGAAAGATAGCATTGCATCACATTACATGGCAATGCAATGCACAGTTGCTGAAGTTGAACCAAAATGAGCTTGTAATCTGGCTTCTGCAACTTTGAACATGAAAAATCCAATGAGGAGAAGAAAAGCAAAGCCAAAGAGTCCATCCCAAAATCCGACAAACAAGCAAAATGAACAAAAAACATTGAATTCAATTCTTTCTGATTTTAGAAACTGCATTAAAGAAGGGGTGCACCGGTCCTGGAGATACTGCAATACCAGGTCAATGCGTGGAGTGGACAGAGCAAGCTCTTTTTCCATCTCCCTGTTCTAAAAATCCATTTAATATATGGTCCCCAGATAGGGGACGTATCAGATATTAAACTGATAAGAACAGATTTTTTTCTTTTTCATTTTGTTCTTATATTTCAGTTGTTATTTCTCTTCTAATATTTCTCTTGCCTTATAATCTGTTCATGCTACAAGGTTCCACAGATGAAAATTCCATAGACTCTTGGCTCTTTTTTTCCCAATTCTCTTCAGATCTAACAGGTAATAAATATATATTTCACTTAGTGCTAATTTTATGCATTCACTTTCACTTATAAAATCTCTTTTAAAAAGCAATATGTTTCGGACTTTCCATAGCGCATTCTTTATTCCATTTATCATTATCCAGATGACTCTTTCTTTTTCTTTTGATTGACATGTAAAATTTCCATATAAAACTACTTCGTGATTTAAAAACTTAAGACCAGTAACAAACTTTAAGAGACTTCCAACTTCTTTCCAGACATTTTGGGCATAAAAACAGTTCCAAAAGGTGTGTAAAACTGTTTCCTCTCTAACACAGCCTGTTCTAGGGCATCTTGCAGTATTGCACAATCCCCTTCTGTGTTGAAAAAATCTAACAGGAACACATTCTTGCACTATTGCCCATGCCAAGTCTTTATATTCATTTGTTAGATAAGGTGCATAAGTCATTCTCCAAATTCTTCCACTTTTAGTGTATGTAAAGTTTGCCACTGCTGTCATCGTTTCTTTTCTCTTTGTCTCTAGAGCCAGTCTTCTTGAATTTGACAGCATCTCCACATCTATTTCAGGTAAGTTATAAAGTCTAATTGTTTTTTCTAGTAAGACATATTGTTTTGGCAGTGTAATTAGGACAGGAGAATTTTGGGGCAATGTTATCCACTTTCTTTTCCTAAAGATATCTCCAGCTGCATATCTTAAGTAGAAAGACCAATGAGTTCTTAGATTGGTCATTTTGAAGCAAAAACTAAAGAACTTTAGGTACAAAAATTTTTTGATATTTGGGATATTCTTTCCACCATATTTATGCTGCTTGTACATTGTCTCTCTTCGAACCTTCTCCATTTTTGATCCCCACAGAAAAAGAAAAATTTGTCTCTGGAGAAACTTTACTGTGTTCTCATTCGGAGGGTACACCATACTTAAAAACAACATTATCGGCAACAACAAAGACTTAATGATCAAGTTTTTACCTTCCATTGATAATTTTCTGAGTTTCCATAAACTTATCTTCTTTTTCATTTTCTCCTTCACCAACTGCCAACTTTCTTCTCCATCATTCTTCTTTGTAAACACAACACCTAAAATTTTGATCTTATCACTTCTTATTTTAAGTTGAGGAATCTGCGCATCTGACCAATCACCGAATCCAAGACATTCGCTCTTCTCCAAGTTCAGTTTGAAGGCAGATGCTAAACAGAAAAAATCAGTAGTTCTTACTGCTCTTCTCAGCGATTGTTCTGAGTCGCACATGATCGTGATGTCATCCATGTACCCCAGTGACTTAGTACTTAGTCCATTTCCACCTGGTATGGGTACACCTTTCACCATCTTATCTTTCCTCAACATTGCCAGTAGAGGCTCGATTGTGCAGATAAAAAGCAGAGGCGAGAGTGGGCATCCTTGTTTGACGCCCGACTTTAGAAAAACTTCTGAAGATAAAAAAACATTAATTAAAATCCTGCTAAAACTTCCATCATATAAAAGTGCAATGTGCTTAATAAAAACATCCGGGAATTTCATTTTCTTTAACACAGAATACAGGTACTTATGAGAGACTCTGTCGTACGCTTTCTGGAAATCAAGGGACAGAAGAGCTAGCTTTTGCTTCCTCTCTTGCTGATACCATATTGCGTCCCGTATAATATTCAAGTTTTCTGCAATTGTACGACCAGGCACACCACATACCTGATCAGGATGCACGACCTTCTCTATCACCTTCTTCATTCTGTTCACCATGATTTTTGCCATAATTTTATAATCTACGTTGAGTAACGTGATTGGTCTCCAGTTCTCTAGATTAGTCTTATCTCCTTTTTTAAAAAGCAGGGTGACCACACCACTTCTCCAAGATTCAGGCAATTTGTCACATAAAAAGACAGCTTTAAAAAACTCAAACAGGTCGTCTTTTAAAATCTCCCAAAAAGTAAGATAAAATTCAATTTGTAGTCCGTCAGTACCCGGTGTTTTTCCTCTAGAAAAGCTTTTGATTGCACTTAGCAGTTCTTCTTCACAGATATCTTCAATCAACAACTCTTGATCTTGCTTTTCAAGGTGATTCTGCAATGAATTAAGAGCATCAGGTAAAAAATCAGCGTCAATTTTCTTTTCGCTAAAAAGATTTTGATAAAAAGTTTGCGCTTTGTCCAACAGTCCATCTTTAGTTGTTTCACCATCAAGTTCTTTAATTAATTCTTTGCGTTCTAAAGATTTTTTGAAAAAGAACCTGGAACATGTTTCATTTTTTTCCATATGTTCTACCTTGGCGTTGAAAATTATTTCTTTGCCTTTCTGTTCAATTGCTTTTTTAATGTCTTCTTTGACTTGTAAAATAACATCCTCCATATCTATCCCTGCATTTCTGAGTTTGTAACCTGTTTGCAGTTTTGTATTCAGGTCTTTAAACCATTTCTGATTCTGTCTGGCCTTCCTTTTGCCAGCTAAGAGAAAAAAATGTCTAATTTGAAACTTCACATACTCCCACCATTCTAGAATTCTTTTGTAATAACGTTTTTTCCCCTGTAGTTTTTTATAAAATTTCAAAAATTCCTCTTTTATACTTTCATCTTCCAGCAGCAGAGTGTTCAACTTCCAGACACCTCGCCCTTTCTCTAGACTGGGCAATTCCAAGTGAGTAATTAACGTTTTGTGGTCAGAAAAGATGTTACCTGTTAGATCCACTTTATTCACTTTAAAACTCTGTGATGTCAGAACAAAGTCAATTCTTGATTTTAGAAGATTTTTCTCCCAAGTGTATCCTGGTTCAGAGGTATTCTTTACTCTCCAGACATCATTCAGGCAAGTATCGTCGATTAGATTTTTTAACTGCATCTCAGTTTTGTCTTTCCTTCTAGTACCTGATGTCCTATTTTCATCAGACCGGATACAATTGAAGTCACCGCCAACCACAGTTGGTGTAGGACCAGGTATAAAGAGTTTGATGATATCTAATAAACTGGATCTTTCCTCTTTAATCGGAGATGCATAAACATTAATCAGCTTGAACTCGGTTCCACAGTAACTCACATTAACAACTAGTGCACGTCCAGGTTCAACTTCAGTGAACGAGGTAACCTTAAAGTCTTTGTTTTTAAACAGGACGCCAACACCAGTAGCACGCGATCCATTTTCACGGGACCAGATGGAAGGTCCGTTCGCCCAATCTTCCCTTAGTTTGTTATAGTTAGGGTCATGGTCAATGCCGCATTCTTGAAGTAAAAAAATATCAGCATCTAAAGTCATCAGGTAAGAAAATAAAGCAGCTCTCTTGACAGAGCCCTTTAAACTCCTCACATTTAGTGAGGCAATTTTGAGTGTAGCCATAAATCATTTAAACAGAACTTGAGTCCGTATCTGACATGAATCCGACCGGGGTAGAGGGACCCGCAGAAACGTCCGTGTCTGAGAATTCCTCGATGTTCACCGGATCAGATGGGTTTACAGGTTTAGGAACTGAGATGATCGGTTTAGGTGAGTAATTAGGGAGGACTATTTTCAAACGCCCAGCAGGTCTTTTGCTGGCGCTCTCTCCCTTAAACAAACTCGACTTCTCCTTTTTCCTTTTCCTCAAAACCTCCACGTCAATGTCAATCTCCTCCTCCTCCTCCTCACCACCAGCCTCCTTAGAAGACTCCTCTCCCATCTCCACTTCAGACTCAGCTGGATTCTCCTCCACCACATGACCATCTGGACTCTCCGACCAATCCTTGAGAACAATGCTATCCCCAGGCGGGTCCCCAGCAGTGTCCTTGGGCGGATCCCCAGAAGGGTTCCCGGGAGGGTCCTTGGATTTGTCTGTTTGTTCTTCAGGACTGGACCGCTTCGGAGGGGCTCCCCCCCGAGCTGCATCTGCATAGCTGAAGGTCTTTTTTCTCAACGGACAATCCCGAAAAGAGTGCCCAGGGATACGGCAGATATTACAGATCATCTGATTTGGGCAGTTCAGAGTGACATGTCCTTTTTGATAGCACTTCTTGCAAAGAGCGTTCTCCTCCTTGCAGCTCTCAAAGGAATGCCCAAAGTCCATACATTTTCTGCAGAAGATAGGCATCCCTGGATAGAAGAGTCTTCCTCTCTCTCTGCCAATCAGGAAGCTCTGAGGCGGATGATTGAGTCCACCAATTCCCAAACCTTCTCTCAGCTTCACGATGAACTTGTATTTTCCGGTCCACAACCTCTCAGAGTTCATGATTTTGTGAGAGAAGTGGACCTCAGAGCAATAGTTATGCAGAAACGCAGCCACATCCTTTTCAGAGACATGCGGATTGCTCATATGAACCACCACAGACTTCTCTTCTGCCAGGCAGAGGGTCACAAAACACAGTCCTTTAAGATCTTCCTCCTGAAGTCTCAGCTTGATCTGATGGTAAAAATTCTGAGATGCCACTTCAGAGGTCAGGGTAAGCACAAAGCGTCCAGGAGCATCTTGAAGTGCCAGAATGTTCTCCCTTTTCACCTGCAGGATCTCAAGCAGGACTTTCCTCACGAAGAAAGACAGGGAGAACTTGTCACGGGCTCGCTCTTCAACTTCAATCTTGAAAGAGTTCTTGATCTTCAAGTCGCCAGCTCCAGCAGAACGGAGAGTAGCCGATGTCGCCATCGCCATATTCAGGTAAGTCGATCGCCTTCTTGGTTCTCTTCAGCACACACACCCCCTATAGCAGCAGGAGGCTTAAGACAGTAGAACAGTCGATGCCTCAAGGCCGAGGATGCGATAGGCTTTGGAGTCTTCCAGCAACAACACTTGGTCGTAGCCAAAAGGCCGAGAAGCGATAACCAGAATTGGTTTCAAACTACGGAGCCACCCAAGGATCCTGAAAAGTCCATTTGTGGAGATGAGCTCCTGGACTCCCGTTAAGAAGACATGTTGTCAACCTCTAGATCCCTTACATGCCTGCACTTTTCGGCTTGCTGCTGCTGCAATCCACGCGTTTTAGATCTGCATAACTCCACCTCTTTAAACACAGCACCTTCACCCCCTGCTGTTCCCACCCGCCTCAACACCGTTGGAAGGGAGGAGAACCAATTAAGGCGGGGGGTGGGGTGGAACGAGCAGCTGTCTACCCTTAGCAGGAGGGCTCCTGATTACATACCTCTCCTGCTGCTGCTGCTGCTGGCTGTCCAGCAGCAGACTGAAGGTGGCTGCTGCTGTGCACAGGTATATAAAGGCTCAGAGCCTATTATGACACGCGCAGCCAGCGTTCCATTGCCACATTCCATCTACTGCAGGCAGGATACCTGGCTGGCTGAATGTCGCTGAGAAGCTCACAGAGACCGCCATAAGCAACAGTTTAACAGAATGCCACAGACTAATCAACCAAACTTTTTGGGTTGGGTTCTCTTTTATAGTCTGCAGGCATTAAATGAAAGAAGTCAGTGTTCCAGCAGAGGGAGACAACGTTTCAGAAAAGGCATTGTAGCAAACCAAAAAAGAAATTTTAAGCGCAGCAGAGTAACCAGCGCACATACCTGTTAGCTCAGGTGAGTTTAAAAGGCTGCTGTTGATAACAAGGGCATTTGCTAAATAGATGGTGTGTGTGCAACAATATACTGAAAGGTCAATTATATTGTGCAGCTTATCTCACCACCTGTAGTTATTTAGGTGAAAGCTCCAAAATGCTTGCCTAATATGTCTGTTTATCCAAAAGGAAGTAAAAAGGGAGAGCTAGAAAGATAGCATTGCATCACATTACATGGCAATGCAATGCACAGTTGCTGAAGTTGAACCAAAATGAGCTTGTAATCTGGCTTCTGCAACTTTGAACATGAAAAATCCAATGAGGAGAAGAAAAGCAAAGCCAAAGAGTCCATCCCAAAATCCGACAAACAAGCAAAATGAACAAAAAACATTGAATTCAATTCTTTCTGATTTTAGAAACTGCATTAAAGAAGGGGTGCACCGGTCCTGGAGATACTGCAATACCAGGTCAATGCGTGGAGTGGACAGAGCAAGCTCTTTTTCCATCTCCCTGTTCTAAAAATCCATTTAATATATGGTCCCCAGATAGGGGACGTATCAGATATTAAACTGATAAGAACAGATACTACACTTGATCTTAGCCAAAAGGCCGAGAAGCGATAACCAGAATTGGTTTCAAACTACGGAGCCACCCAAGGATCCTGAAAAGTCCATTTGTGGAGATGAGCTCCTGGACTCCCGTTAAGAAGACATGTTGTCAACCTCTAGATCCCTTACATGCCTGCACTTTTCGGCTTGCTGCTGCTGCAATCCACGCGTTTTAGATCTGCATAACTCCACCTCTTTAAACACAGCACCTTCACCCCCTGCTGTTCCCACCCGCCTCAACACCGTTGGAAGGGAGGAGAACCAATTAAGGCGGGGGGTGGGGTGGAACGAGCAGCTGTGTACCCTTAGCAGGAGGGCTCCTGATTACATACCTCTCCTGCTGCTGCTGCTGCTGGCTGTCCAGCAGCAGACTGAAGGTGGCTGCTGCTGTGCACAGGTATATAAAGGCTCAGAGCCTATTATGACACGCGCAGCCAGCGTTCCATTGCCACATTCCATCTACTGCAGGCAGGATACCTGGCTGGCTGAATGTCGCTGAGAAGCTCACAGAGACCGCCATAAGCAACAGTTTAACAGAATGCCACAGACTAATCAACCAAACTTTTTGGGTTGGGTTCTCTTTTATAGTCTGCAGGCATTAAATGAAAGAAGTCAGTGTTCCAGCAGAGGGAGACAACGTTTCAGAAAAGGCATTGTAGCAAACCAAAAAAGAAATTTTAAGCGCAGCAGAGTAACCAGCGCACATACCTGTTAGCTCAGGTGAGTTTAAAAGGCTGCTGTTGATAACAAGGGCATTTGCTAAATAGATGGTGTGTGTGCAACAATATACTGAAAGGTCAATTATATTGTGCAGCTTATCTCACCACCTGTAGTTATTTAGGTGAAAGCTCCAAAATGCTTGCCTAATATGTCTGTTTATCCAAAAGGAAGTAAAAAGGGAGAGCTAGAAAGATAGCATTGCATCACATTACATGGCAATGCAATGCACAGTTGCTGAAGTTGAACCAAAATGAGCTTGTAATCTGGCTTCTGCAACTTTGAACATGAAAAATCCAATGAGGAGAAGAAAAGCAAAGCCAAAGAGTCCATCCCAAAATCCGACAAACAAGCAAAATGAACAAAAAACATTGAATTCAATTCTTTCTGATTTTAGAAACTGCATTAAAGAAGGGGTGCACCGGTCATGGAGATACTGCAATACCAGGTCAATGCGTGGAGTGGACAGAGCAAGCTCTTTTTCCATCTCCCTGTTCTAAAAATCCATTTAATATATGGTCCCCAGATAGGGGACGTATCAGATATTAAACTGATAAGAACAGATACTACACTTGATCTTAGCCAAAAGGCCGAGAAGCGATAACCAGAATTGGTTTCAAACTACGGAGCCACCCAAGGATCCTGAAAAGTCCATTTGTGGAGATGAGCTCCTGGACTCCCGTTAAGAAGACATGTTGTCAAGCTCTAGATCCCTTACATGCCTGCACTTTTCGGCTTGCTGCTGCTGCAATCCACGCGTTTTAGATCTGCATAACTCCACCTCTTTAAACACAGCACCTTCACCCCCTGCTGTTCCCACCCGCCTCAACACCGTTGGAAGGGAGGAGAACCCATTAAGGCGGGGGGTGGGGTGGAACGAGCAGCTGTCTACCCTTAGCAGGAGGGCTCCTGATTACATACCTCTCCTGCTGCTGCTGCTGCTGGCTGTCCAGCAGCAGACTGAAGGTGGCTGCTGCTGTGCACAGGTATATAAAGGCTCAGAGCCTATTATGACACGCGCAGCCAGCGTTCCATTGCCACATTCCATCTACTGCAGGCAGGATACCTGGCTGGCTGAATGTCGCTGAGAAGCTCACAGAGACCGCCATAAGCAACAGTTTAACAGAATGCCACAGACTAATCAACCAAACTTTTTGGGTTGGGTTCTCTTTTATAGTCTGCAGGCATTATATGAAAGAAGTCAGTGTTCCAGCAGAGGGAGACAACGTTTCAGAAAAGGCATTGTAGCAAACCAAAAAAGAAATTTTAAGCGCAGCAGAGTAACCAGCGCACATACCTGTTAGCTCAGGTGAGTTTAAAAGGCTGCTGTTGATAACAAGGGCATTTGCTAAATAGATGGTGTGTGTGCAACAATATACTGAAAGGTCAATTATATTGTGCAGCTTATCTCACCACCTGTAGTTATTTAGGTGAAAGCTCCAAAATGCTTGCCTAATATGTCTGTTTATCCAAAAGGAAGTAAAAAGGGAGAGCTAGAAAGATAGCATTGCATCACATTACATGGCAATGCAATGCACAGTTGCTGAAGTTGAACCAAAATGAGCTTGTAATCTGGCTTCTGCAACTTTGAACATGAAAAATCCAATGAGGAGAAGAAAAGCAAAGCCAAAGAGTCCATCCCAAAATCCGACAAACAAGCAAAATGAACAAAAAACATTGAATTCAATTCTTTCTGATTTTAGAAACTGCATTAAAGAAGGGGTGCACCGGTCCTGGAGATACTGCAATACCAGGTCAATGCGTGGAGTGGACAGAGCAAGCTCTTTTTCCATCTCCCTGTTCTAAAAATCCATTTAATATATGGTCCCCAGATAGGGGACGTATCAGATATTAAACTGATAAGAACAGATACTACACTTGATCTTAGCCAAAAGGCCGAGAAGCGATAACCAGAATTGGTTTCAAACTACGGAGCCACCCAAGGATCCTGAAAAGTCCATTTGTGGAGATGAGCTCCTGGACTCCCGTTAAGAAGACATGTTGTCAACCTCTAGATCCCTTACATGCCTGCACTTTTCGGCTTGCTGCTGCTGCAATCCACGCGTTTTAGATCTGCATAACTCCACCTCTTTAAACACAGCACCTTCACCCCCTGCTGTTCCCACCCGCCTCAACACCGTTGGAAGGGAGGAGAACCAATTAAGGCGGGGGGTGGGGTGGAACGAGCAGCTGTCTACCCTTAGCAGGAGGGCTCCTGATTACATACCTCTCCTGCTGCTGCTGCTGCTGGCTGTCCAGCAGCAGACTGAAGGTGGCTGCTGCTGTGCACAGGTATATAAAGGCTCAGAGCCTATTATGACACGCGCAGCCAGCGTTCCATTGCCACATTCCATCTACTGCAGGCAGGATACCTGGCTGGCTGAATGTCGCTGAGAAGCTCACAGAGACCGCCATAAGCAACAGTTTAACAGAATGCCACAGACTAATCAACCAAACTTTTTGGGTTGGGTTCTCTTTTATAGTCTGCAGGCATTAAATGAAAGAAGTCAGTGTTCCAGCAGAGGGAGACAACGTTTCAGAAAAGGCATTGTAGCAAACCAAAAAAGAAATTTTAAGCGCAGCAGAGTAACCAGCGCACATACCTGTTAGCTCAGGTGAGTTTAAAAGGCTGCTGTTGATAACAAGGGCATTTGCTAAATAGATGGTGTGTGTGCAACAATATACTGAAAGGTCAATTATATTGTGCAGCTTATCTCACCACCTGTAGTTATTTAGGTGAAAGCTCCAAAATGCTTGCCTAATATGTCTGTTTATCCAAAAGGAAGTAAAAAGGGAGAGCTAGAAAGATAGCATTGCATCACATTACATGGCAATGCAATGCACAGTTGCTGAAGTTGAACCAAAATGAGCTTGTAATCTGGCTTCTGCAACTTTGAACATGAAAAATCCAATGAGGAGAAGAAAAGCAAAGCCAAAGAGTCCATCCCAAAATCCGACAAACAAGCAAAATGAACAAAAAACATTGAATTCAATTCTTTCTGATTTTAGAAACTGCATTAAAGAAGGGGTGCACCGGTCCTGGAGATACTGCAATACCAGGTCAATGCGTGGAGTGGACAGAGCAAGCTCTTTTTCCATCTCCCTGTTCTAAAAATCCATTTAATATATGGTCCCCAGATAGGGGACGTATCAGATATTAAACTGATAAGAACAGATACTACACTTGATCTTAGCCAAAAGGCCGAGAAGCGATAACCAGAATTGGTTTCAAACTACGGAGCCACCCAAGGATCCTGAAAAGTCCATTTGTGGAGATGAGCTCCTGGACTCCCGTTAAGAAGACATGTTGTCAACCTCTAGATCCCTTACATGCCTGCACTTTTCGGCTTGCTGCTGCTGCAATCCACGCGTTTTAGATCTGCATAACTCCACCTCTTTAAACACAGCACCTTCACCCCCTGCTGTTCCCACCCGCCTCAACACCGTTGGAAGGGAGGAGAACCAATTAAGGCGGGGGGTGGGGTGGAACGAGCAGCTGTCTACCCTTAGCAGGAGGGCTCCTGATTACATACCTCTCCTGCTGCTGCTGCTGCTGCTGGCTGTCCAGCAGCAGACTGAAGGTGGCTGCTGCTGTGCACAGGTATATAAAGGCTCAGAGCCTATTATGACACGCGCAGCCAGCGTTCCATTGCCACATTCCATCTACTGCAGGCAGGATACCTGGCTGGCTGAATGTCGCTGAGAAGCTCACAGAGACCGCCATAAGCAACAGTTTAACAGAATGCCACAGACTAATCAACCAAACTTTTTGGGTTGGGTTCTCTTTTATAGTCTGCAGGCATTAAATGAAAGAAGTCAGTGTTCCAGCAGAGGGAGACAACGTTTCAGAAAAGGCATTGTAGCAAACCAAAAAAGAAATTTTAAGCGCAGCAGAGTAACCAGCGCACATACCTGTTAGCTCAGGTGAGTTTAAAAGGCTGCTGTTGATAACAAGGGCATTTGCTAAATAGATGGTGTGTGTGCAACAATATACTGAAAGGTCAATTATATTGTGCAGCTTATCTCACCACCTGTAGTTATTTAGGTGAAAGCTCCAAAATGCTTGCCTAATATGTCTGTTTATCCAAAAGGAAGTAAAAAGGAAGAGCTAGAAAGATAGCATTGCATCACATTACATGGCAATGCAATGCACAGTTGCTGAAGTTGAACCAAAATGAGCTTGTAATCTGGCTTCTGCAACTTTGAACATGAAAAATCCAATGAGGAGAAGAAAAGCAAAGCCAAAGAGTCCATCCCAAAATCCGACAAACAAGCAAAATGAACAAAAAACATTGAATTCAATTCTTTCTGATTTTAGAAACTGCATTAAAGAAGGGGTGCACCGGTCCTGGAGATACTGCAATACCAGGTCAATGCGTGGAGTGGACAGAGCAAGCTCTTTTTCCATCTCCCTGTTCTAAAAATCCATTTAATATATGGTCCCCAGATAGGGGACGTATCAGATATTAAACTGATAAGAACAGATACTACACTTGATCTTAGCCAAAAGGCCGAGAAGCGATAACCAGAATTGGTTTCAAACTACGGAGCCACCCAAGGATCCTGAAAAGTCCATTTGTGGAGATGAGCTCCTGGACTCCCGTTAAGAAGACATGTTGTCAACCTCTAGATCCCTTACATGCCTGCACTTTTCAGCTTGCTGCTGCTGCAATCCACGCGTTTTAGATCTGCATAACTCCACCTCTTTAAACACAGCACCTTCACCCCCTGCTGTTCCCACCCGCCTCAACACCGTTGGAAGGGAGGAGAACCAATTAAGGCGGGGGGTGGGGTGGAACGAGCAGCTGTCTACCCTTAGCAGGAGGGCTCCTGATTACATACCTCTCCTGCTGCTGCTGCTGCTGGCTGTCCAGCAGCAGACTGAAGGTGGCTGCTGCTGTGCACAGGTATATAAAGGCTCAGAGCCTATTATGACACGCGCAGCCAGCGTTCCATTGCCACATTCCATCTACTGCAGGCAGGATACCTGGCTGGCTGAATGTCGCTGAGAAGCTCACAGAGACCGCCATAAGCAACAGTTTAACAGAATGCCACAGACTAATCAACCAAACTTTTTGGGTTGGGTTCTCTTTTATAGTCTGCAGGCATTAAATGAAAGAAGTCAGTGTTCCAGCAGAGGGAGACAACGTTTCAGAAAAGGCATTGTAGCAAACCAAAAAAGAAATTTTAAGCGCAGCAGAGTAACCAGCGCACATACCTGTTAGCTCAGGTGAGTTTAAAAGGCTGCTGTTGATAACAAGGGCATTTGCTAAATAGATGGTGTGTGTGCAACAATATACTGAAAGGTCAATTATATTGTGCAGCTTATCTCACCACCTGTAGTTATTTAGGTGAAAGCTCCAAAATGCTTGCCTAATATGTCTGTTTATCCAAAAGGAAGTAAAAAGGGAGAGCTAGAAAGATAGCATTGCATCACATTACATGGCAATGCAATGCACAGTTGCTGAAGTTGAACCAAAATGAGCTTGTAATCTGGCTTCTGCAACTTTGAACATGAAAAATCCAATGAGGAGAAGAAAAGCAAAGCCAAAGAGTCCATCCCAAAATCCGACAAACAAGCAAAATGAACAAAAAACATTGAATTCAATTCTTTCTGATTTTAGAAACTGCATTAAAGAAGGGGTGCACCGGTCCTGGAGATACTGCAATACCAGGTCAATGCGTGGAGTGGACAGAGCAAGCTCTTTTTCCATCTCCCTGTTCTAAAAATCCATTTAATATATGGTCCCCAGATAGGGGACGTATCAGATATTAAACTGATAAGAACAGATACTACACTTGATCTTAGCCAAAAGGCCGAGAAGCGATAACCAGAATTGGTTTCAAACTACGGAGCCACCCAAGGATCCTGAAAAGTCCATTTGTGGAGATGAGCTCCTGGACTCCCGTTAAGAAGACATGTTGTCAAGCTCTAGATCCCTTACATGCCTGCACTTTTCGGCTTGCTGCTGCTGCAATCCACGCGTTTTAGATCTGCATAACTCCACCTCTTTAAACACAGCACCTTCACCCCCTGCTGTTCCCACCCGCCTCAACACCGTTGGAAGGGAGGAGAACCAATTAAGGCGGGGGGTGGGGTGGAACGAGCAGCTGTCTACCCTTAGCAGGAGGGCTCCTGATTACATACCTTTCCTGCTGCTGCTGCT
Source organism: Phyllobates terribilis (assembly GCF_046119375.1). NCBI lineage: Eukaryota > Metazoa > Chordata > Amphibia > Anura > Dendrobatidae > Phyllobates > Phyllobates terribilis. The sequence goes on from NW_027362812.1 coordinate 131,025, forward strand.
GCTGGCTGTCCAGCAGCAGACTGAAGGTGGCTGCTGCTGTGCACAGGTATATAAAGGCTCAGAGCCTATTATGACACGCGCAGCCAGCGTTCCATTGCCACATTCCATCTACTGCAGGCAGGATACCTGGCTGGCTGAATGTCGCTGAGAAGCTCACAGAGACCGCCATAAGCAACAGTTTAACAGAATGCCACAGACTAATCAACCAAACTTTTTGGGTTGGGTTCTCTTTTATAGTCTGCAGGCATTAAATGAAAGAAGTCAGTGTTCCAGCAGAGGGAGACAACGTTTCAGAAAAGGCATTGTAGCAAACCAAAAAAGAAATTTTAAGCGCAGCAGAGTAACCAGCGCACATACCTGTTAGCTCAGGTGAGTTTAAAAGGCTGCTGTTGATAACAAGGGCATTTGCTAAATAGATGGTGTGTGTGCAACAATATACTGAAAGGTCAATTATATTGTGCAGCTTATCTCACCACCTGTAGTTATTTAGGTGAAAGCTCCAAAATGCTTGCCTAATATGTCTGTTTATCCAAAAGGAAGTAAAAAGGGAGAGCTAGAAAGATAGCATTGCATCACATTACATGGCAATGCAATGCACAGTTGCTGAAGTTGAACCAAAATGAGCTTGTAATCTGGCTTCTGCAACTTTGAACATGAAAAATCCAATGAGGAGAAGAAAAGCAAAGCCAAAGAGTCCATCCCAAAATCCGACAAACAAGCAAAATGAACAAAAAACATTGAATTCAATTCTTTCTGATTTTAGAAACTGCATTAAAGAAGGGGTGCACCGGTCCTGGAGATACTGCAATACCAGGTCAATGCGTGGAGTGGACAGAGCAAGCTCTTTTTCCATCTCCCTGTTCTAAAAATCCATTTAATATATGGTCCCCAGATAGGGGACGTATCAGATATTAAACTGATAAGAACAGATACTACACTTGATCTTAGCCAAAAGGCCGAGAAGCGATAACCAGAATTGGTTTCAAACTACGGAGCCACCCAAGGATCCTGAAAAGTCCATTTGTGGAGATGAGCTCCTGGACTCCCGTTAAGAAGACATGTTGTCAACCTCTAGATCCCTTACATGCCTGCACTTTTCGGCTTGCTGCTGCTGCAATCCACGCGTTTTAGATCTGCATAACTCCACCTCTTTAAACACAGCACCTTCACCCCCTGCTGTTCCCACCCGCCTCAACACCGTTGGAAGGGAGGAGAACCAATTAAGGCGGGGGGTGGGGTGGAACGAGCAGCTGTCTACCCTTAGCAGGAGGGCTCCTGATTACATACCTCTCCTGCTGCTGCTGCTGGCTGTCCAGCAGCAGACTGAAGGTGGCTGCTGCTGTGCACAGGTATATAAAGGCTCAGAGCCTATTATGACACGCGCAGCCAGCGTTCCATTGCCACATTCCATCTACTGCAGGCAGGATACCTGGCTGGCTGAATGTCGCTGAGAAGCTCACAGAGACCGCCATAAGCAACAGTTTAACAGAATGCCACAGACTAATCAACCAAACTTTTTGGGTTGGGTTCTCTTTTATAGTCTGCAGGCATTAAATGAAAGAAGTCAGTGTTCCAGCAGAGGGAGACAACGTTTCAGAAAAGGCATTGTAGCAAACCAAAAAAGAAATTTTAAGCGCAGCAGAGTAACCAGCGCACATACCTGTTAGCTCAGGTGAGTTTAAAAGGCTGCTGTTGATAACAAGGGCATTTGCTAAATAGATGGTGTGTGTGCAACAATATACTGAAAGGTCAATTATATTGTGCAGCTTATCTCACCACCTGTAGTTATTTAGGTGAAAGCTCCAAAATGCTTGCCTAATATGTCTGTTTATCCAAAAGGAAGTAAAAAGGGAGAGCTAGAAAGATAGCATTGCATCACATTACATGGCAATGCAATGCACAGTTGCTGAAGTTGAACCAAAATGAGCTTGTAATCTGGCTTCTGCAACTTTGAACATGAAAAATCCAATGAGGAGAAGAAAAGCAAAGCCAAAGAGTCCATCCCAAAATCCGACAAACAAGCAAAATGAACAAAAAACATTGAATTCAATTCTTTCTGATTTTAGAAACTGCATTAAAGAAGGGGTGCACCGGTCCTGGAGATACTGCAATACCAGGTCAATGCGTGGAGTGGACAGAGCAAGCTCTTTTTCCATCTCCCTGTTCTAAAAATCCATTTAATATATGGTCCCCAGATAGGGGACGTATCAGATATTAAACTGATAAGAACAGATACTACACTTGATCTTAGCCAAAAGGCCGAGAAGCGATAACCAGAATTGGTTTCAAACTACGGAGCCACCCAAGGATCCTGAAAAGTCCATTTGTGGAGATGAGCTCCTGGACTCCCGTTAAGAAGACATGTTGTCAACCTCTAGATCCCTTACATGCCTGCACTTTTCGGCTTGCTGCTGCTGCAATCCACGCGTTTTAGATCTGCATAACTCCACCTCTTTAAACACAGCACCTTCACCCCCTGCTGTTCCCACCCGCCTCAACACCGTTGGAAGGGAGGAGAACCAATTAAGGCGGGGGGTGGGGTGGAACGAGCAGCTGTCTACCCTTAGCAGGAGGGCTCCTGATTACATACCTCTCCTGCTGCTGCTGCTGGCTGTCCAGCAGCAGACTGAAGGTGGCTGCTGCTGTGCACAGGTATATAAAGGCTCAGAGCCTATTATGACACGCGCAGCCAGCGTTCCATTGCCACATTCCATCTACTGCAGGCAGGATACCTGGCTGGCTGAATGTCGCTGAGAAGCTCACAGAGACCGCCATAAGCAACAGTTTAACAGAATGCCACAGACTAATCAACCAAACTTTTTGGGTTGGGTTCTCTTTTATAGTCTGCAGGCATTAAATGAAAGAAGTCAGTGTTCCAGCAGAGGGAGACAACGTTTCAGAAAAGGCATTGTAGCAAACCAAAAAAGAAATTTTAAGCGCAGCAGAGTAACCAGCGCACATACCTGTTAGCTCAGGTGAGTTTAAAAGGCTGCTGTTGATAACAAGGGCATTTGCTAAATAGATGGTGTGTGTGCAACAATATACTGAAAGGTCAATTATATTGTGCAGCTTATCTCACCACCTGTAGTTATTTAGGTGAAAGCTCCAAAATGCTTGCCTAATATGTCTGTTTATCCAAAAGGAAGTAAAAAGGGAGAGCTAGAAAGATAGCATTGCATCACATTACATGGCAATGCAATGCACAGTTGCTGAAGTTGAACCAAAATGAGCTTGTAATCTGGCTTCTGCAACTTTGAACATGAAAAATCCAATGAGGAGAAGAAAAGCAAAGCCAAAGAGTCCATCCCAAAATCCGACAAACAAGCAAAATGAACAAAAAACATTGAATTCAATTCTTTCTGATTTTAGAAACTGCATTAAAGAAGGGGTGCACCGGTCCTGGAGATACTGCAATACCAGGTCAATGCGTGGAGTGGACAGAGCAAGCTCTTTTTCCATCTCCCTGTTCTAAAAATCCATTTAATATATGGTCCCCAGATAGGGGACGTATCAGATATTAAACTGATAAGAACAGATACTACACTTGATCTTAGCCAAAAGGCCGAGAAGCGATAACCAGAATTGGTTTCAAACTACGGAGCCACCCAAGGATCCTGAAAAGTCCATTTGTGGAGATGAGCTCCTGGACTCCCGTTAAGAAGACATGTTGTCAACCTCTAGATCCCTTACATGCCTGCACTTTTCGGCTTGCTGCTGCTGCAATCCACGCGTTTTAGATCTGCATAACTCCACCTCTTTAAACACAGCACCTTCACCCCCTGCTGTTCCCACCCGCCTCAACACCGTTGGAAGGGAGGAGAACCAATTAAGGCGGGGGGTGGGGTGGAACGAGCAGCTGTCTACCCTTAGCAGGAGGGCTCCTGATTACATACCTCTCCTGCTGCTGCTGCTGCTGGCTGTCCAGCAGCAGACTGAAGGTGGCTGCTGCTGTGCACAGGTATATAAAGGCTCAGAGCCTATTATGACACGCGCAGCCAGCGTTCCATTGCCACATTCCATCTACTGCAGGCAGGATACCTGGCTGGCTGAATGTCGCTGAGAAGCTCACAGAGACCGCCATAAGCAACAGTTTAACAGAATGCCACAGACTAATCAACCAAACTTTTTGGGTTGGGTTCTCTTTTATAGTCTGCAGGCATTAAATGAAAGAAGTCAGTGCTCCAGCAGAGGGAGACAACGTTTCAGAAAAGGCATTGTAGCAAACCAAAAAAGAAATTTTAAGCGCAGCAGAGTAACCAGCGCACATACCTGTTAGCTCAGGTGAGTTTAAAAGGCTGCTGTTGATAACAAGGGCATTTGCTAAATAGATGGTGTGTGTGCAACAATATACTGAAAGGTCAATTATATTGTGCAGCTTATCTCACCACCTGTAGTTATTTAGGTGAAAGCTCCAAAATGCTTGCCTAATATGTCTGTTTATCCAAAAGGAAGTAAAAAGGGAGAGCTAGAAAGATAGCATTGCATCACATTACATGGCAATGCAATGCACAGTTGCTGAAGTTGAACCAAAATGAGCTTGTAATCTGGCTTCTGCAACTTTGAACATGAAGAATCCAATGAGGAGAAGAAAAGCAAAGCCAAAGAGTCCATCCCAAAATCCGACAAACAAGCAAAATGAACAAAAAACATTGAATTCAATTCTTTCTGATTTTAGAAACTGCATTAAAGAAGGGGTGCACCGGTCCTGGAGATACTGCAATACCAGGTCAATGCGTGGAGTGGACAGAGCAAGCTCTTTTTCCATCTCCCTGTTCTAAAAATCCATTTAATATATGGTCCCCAGATAGGGGACGTATCAGATATTAAACTGATAAGAACAGATACTACACTTGATCTTAGCCAAAAGGCCGAGAAGCGATAACCAGAATTGGTTTCAAACTACGGAGCCACCCAAGGATCCTGAAAAGTCCATTTGTGGAGATGAGCTCCTGGACTCCCGTTAAGAAGACATGTTGTCAACCTCTAGATCCCTTACATGCCTGCACTTTTCGGCTTGCTGCTGCTGCAATCCACGCGTTTTAGATCTGCATAACTCCACCTCTTTAAACACAGCACCTTCACCCCCTGCTGTTCCCACCCGCCTCAACACCGTTGGAAGGGAGGAGAACCAATTAAGGCGGGGGTGGGGTGGAACGAGCAGCTGTCTACCCTTAGCAGGAGGGCTCCTGATTACATACCTCTCCTGCTGCTGCTGCTGCTGGCTGTCCAGCAGCAGACTGAAGGTGGCTGCTGCTGTGCACAGGTATATAAAGGCTCAGAGCCTATTATGACACGCGCAGCCAGCGTTCCATTGCCACATTCCATCTACTGCAGGCAGGATACCTGGCTGGCTGAATGTCGCTGAGAAGCTCACAGAGACCGCCATAAGCAACAGTTTAACAGAATGCCACAGACTAATCAACCAAACTTTTTGGGTTGGGTTCTCTTTTATAGTCTGCAGGCATTAAATGAAAGAAGTCAGTGTTCCAGCAGAGGGAGACAACGTTTCAGAAAAGGCATTGTAGCAAACCAAAAAAGAAATTTTAAGCGCAGCAGAGAAACCAGCGCACATACCTGTTAGCTCAGGTGAGTTTAAAAGGCTGCTGTTGATAACAAGGGCATTTGCTAAATAGATGGTGTGTGTGCAACAATATACTGAAAGGTCAATTATATTGTGCAGCTGATCTCACCACCTGTAGTTATTTAGGTGAAAGCTCCAAAATGCTTGCCTAATATGTCTGTTTATCCAAAAGGAAGTAAAAAGGGAGAGCTAGAAAGATAGCATTGCATCACATTACATGGCAATGCAATGCACAGTTGCTGAAGTTGAACCAAAATGAGCTTGTAATCTGGCTTCTGCAACTTTGAACATGAAAAATCCAATGAGGAGAAGAAAAGCAAAGCCAAAGAGTCCATCCCAAAATCCGACAAACAAGCAAAATGAACAAAAAACATTGAATTCAATTCTTTCTGATTTTAGAAACTGCATTAAAGAAGGGGTGCACCGGTCCTGGAGATACTGCAATACCAGGTCAATGCGTGGAGTGGACAGAGCAAGCTCTTTTTCCATCTCCCTGTTCTAAAAATCCATTTAATATATGGTCCCCAGATAGGGGACGTATCAGATATTAAACTGATAAGAACAGATACTACACTTGATCTTAGCCAAAAGGCCGAGAAGCGATAACCAGAATTGGTTTCAAACTACGGAGCCACCCAAGGATCCTGAAAAGTCCATTTGTGGAGATGAGCTCCTGGACTCCCGTTAAGAAGACATGTTGTCAACCTCTAGATCCCTTACATGCCTGCACTTTTCGGCTTGCTGCTGCTGCAATCCACGCGTTTTAGATCTGCATAACTCCACCTCTTTAAACACAGCACCTTCACCCCCTGCTGTTCCCACCCGCCTCAACACCGTTGGAAGGGAGGAGAACCAATTAAGGCGGGGGGTGGGGTGGAACGAGCAGCTGTCTACCCTTAGCAGGAGGGCTCCTGATTACATACCTCTCCTGCTGCTGCTGCTGCTGGCTGTCCAGCAGCAGACTGAAGGTGGCTGCTGCTGTGCACAGGTATATAAAGGCTCAGAGCCTATTATGACACGCGCAGCCAGCGTTCCATTGCCACATTCCATCTACTGCAGGCAGGATACCTGGCTGGCTGAATGTCGCTGAGAAGCTCACAGAGACCGCCATAAGCAACAGTTTAACAGAATGCCACAGACTAATCAACCAAACTTTTTGGGTTGGGTTCTCTTTTATAGTCTGCAGGCATTAAATGAAAGAAGTCAGTGTTCCAGCAGAGGGAGACAACGTTTCAGAAAAGGCATTGTAGCAAACCAAAAAAGAAATTTTAAGCGCAGCAGAGTAACCAGCGCACATACCTGTTAGCTCAGGTGAGTTTAAAAGGCTGCTGTTGATAACAAGGGCATTTGCTAAATAGATGGTGTGTGTGCAACAATATACTGAAAGGTCAATTATATTGTGCAGCTTATCTCACCACCTGTAGTTATTTAGGTGAAAGCTCCAAAATGCTTGCCTAATATGTCTGTTTATCCAAAAGGAAGTAAAAAGGGAGAGCTAGAAAGATAGCATTGCATCACATTACATGGCAATGCAATGCACAGTTGCTGAAGTTGAACCAAAATGAGCTTGTAATCTGGCTTCTGCAACTTTGAACATGAAAAATCCAATGAGGAGAAGAAAAGCAAAGCCAAAGAGTCCATCCCAAAATCCGACAAACAAGCAAAATGAACAAAAAACATTGAATTCAATTCTTTCTGATTTTAGAAACTGCATTAAAGAAGGGGTGCACCGGTCCTGGAGATACTGCAATACCAGGTCAATGCGTGGAGTGGACAGAGCAAGCTCTTTTTCCATCTCCCTGTTCTAAAAATCCATTTAATATATGGTCCCCAGATAGGGGACGTATCAGATATTAAACTGATAAGAACAGATACTACACTTGATCTTAGCCAAAAGGCCGAGAAGCGATAACCAGAATTGGTTTCAAACTACGGAGCCACCCAAGGATCCTGAAAAGTCCATTTGTGGAGATGAGCTCCTGGACTCCCGTTAAGAAGACATGTTGTCAACCTCTAGATCCCTTACATGCCTGCACTTTTCGGCTTGCTGCTGCTGCAATCCACGCATTTTAGATCTGCATAACTCCACCTCTTTAAACACAGCACCTTCACCCCCTGCTGTTCCCACCCGCCTCAACACCGTTGGAAGGGAGGAGAACCAATTAAGGCGGGGGGTGGGGTGGAACGAGCAGCTGTCTACCCTTAGCAGGAGGGCTCCTGATTACATACCTCTCCTGCTGCTGCTGCTGGCTGTCCAGCAGCAGACTGAAGGTGGCTGCTGCTTTGCACAGGTATATAAAGGCTCAGAGCCTATTATGACACGCGCAGCCAGCGTTCCATTGCCACATTCCATCTACTGCAGGCAGGATACCTGGCTGGCTGAATGTCGCTGAGAAGCTCACAGAGACCGCCATAAGCAACAGTTTAACAGAATGCCACAGACTAATCAACCAAACTTTTTGGGTTGGGTTCTCTTTTATAGTCTGCAGGCATTAAATGAAAGAAGTCAGTGTTCCAGCAGAGGGAGACAACGTTTCAGAAAAGGCATTGTAGCAAACCAAAAAAGAAATTTTAAGCGCAGCAGAGTAACCAGCGCACATACCTGTTAGCTCAGGTGAGTTTAAAAGGCTGCTGTTGATAACAAGGGCATTTGCTAAATAGATGGTGTGTGTGCAACAATATACTGAAAGGTCAATTATATTGTGCAGCTTATCTCACCACCTGTAGTTATTTAGGTGAAAGCTCCAAAATGCTTGCCTAATATGTCTGTTTATCCAAAAGGAAGTAAAAAGGGAGAGCTAGAAAGATAGCATTGCATCACATTACATGGCAATGCAATGCACAGTTGCTGAAGTTGAACCAAAATGAGCTTGTAATCTGGCTTCTGCAACTTTGAACATGAAAAATCCAATGAGGAGAAGAAAAGCAAAGCCAAAGAGTCCATCCCAAAATCCGACAAACAAGCAAAATGAACAAAAAACATTGAATTCAATTCTTTCTGATTTTAGAAACTGCATTAAAGAAGGGGTGCACCGGTCCTGGAGATACTGCAATACCAGGTCAATGCGTGGAGTGGACAGAGCAAGCTCTTTTTCCATCTCCCTGTTCTAAAAATCCATTTAATATATGGTCCCCAGATAGGGGACGTATCAGATATTAAACTGATAAGAACAGATACTACACTTGATCTTAGCCAAAAGGCCGAGAAGCGATAACCAGAATTGGTTTCAAACTACGGAGCCACCCAAGGATCCTGAAAAGTCCATTTGTGGAGATGAGCTCCTGGACTCCCGTTAAGAAGACATGTTGTCAACCTCTAGATCCCTTACATGCCTGCACTTTTCGGCTTGCTGCTGCTGCAATCCACGCGTTTTAGATCTGCATAACTCCACCTCTTTAAACACAGCACCTTCACCCCCTGCTGTTCCCACCCGCCTCAACACCGTTGGAAGGGAGGAGAACCAATTAAGGCGGGGGGTGGGGTGGAACGAGCAGCTGTCTACCCTTAGCAGGAGGGCTCCTGATTACATACCTCTCCTGCTGCTGCTGCTGCTGGCTGTCCAGCAGCAGACTGAAGGTGGCTGCTGCTGTGCACAGGTATATAAAGGCTCAGAGCCTATTATGACACGCGCAGCCAGCGTTCCATTGCCACATTCCATCTACTGCAGGCAGGATACCTGGCTGGCTGAATGTCGCTGAGAAGCTCACAGAGACCGCCATAAGCAACAGTTTAACAGAATGCCACAGACTAATCAACCAAACTTTTTGGGTTGGGTTCTCTTTTATAGTCTGCAGGCATTAAATGAAAGAAGTCAGTGTTCCAGCAGAGGGAGACAACGTTTCAGAAAAGGCATTGTAGCAAACCAAAAAAGAAATTTTAAGCGCAGCAGAGTAACCAGCGCACATACCTGTTAGCTCAGGTGAGTTTAAAAGGCTGCTGTTGATAACAAGGGCATTTGCTAAATAGATGGTGTGTGTGCAACAATATACTGAAAGGTCAATTATATTGTGCAGCTTATCTCACCACCTGTAGTTATTTAGGTGAAAGCTCCAAAATGCTTGCCTAATATGTCTGTTTATCCAAAAGGAAGTAAAAAGGGAGAGCTAGAAAGATAGCATTGCATCACATTACATGGCAATGCAATGCACAGTTGCTGAAGTTGAACCAAAATGAGCTTGTAATCTGGCTTCTGCAACTTTGAACATGAAAAATCCAATGAGGAGAAGAAAAGCAAAGCCAAAGAGTCCATCCCAAAATCCGACAAACAAGCAAAATGAACAAAAAACATTGAATTCAATTCTTTCTGATTTTAGAAACTGCATTAAAGAAGGGGTGCACCGGTCCTGGAGATACTGCAATACCAGGTCAATGCGTGGAGTGGACAGAGCAAGCTCTTTTTCCATCTCCCTGTTCTAAAAATCCATTTAATATATGGTCCCCAGATAGGGGACGTATCAGATATTAAACTGATAAGAACAGATACTACACTTGATCTTAGCCAAAAGGCCGAGAAGCGATAACCAGAATTGGTTTCAAACTACGGAGCCACCCAAGGATCCTGAAAAGTCCATTTGTGGAGATGAGCTCCTGGACTCCCGTTAAGAAGACATGTTGTCAACCTCTAGATCCCTTACATGCCTGCACTTTTCGGCTTGCTGCTGCTGCAATCCACGCGTTTTAGATCTGCATAACTCCACCTCTTTAAACACAGCACCTTCACCCCCTGCTGTTCCCACCCGCCTCAACACCGTTGGAAGGGAGGAGAACCAATTAAGGCGGGGGTGGGGTGGAACGAGCAGCTGTCTACCCTTAGCAGGAGGGCTCCTGATTACATACCTCTCCTGCTGCTGCTGCTGCTGGCTGTCCAGCAGCAGACTGAAGGTGGCTGCTGCTGTGCACAGGTATATAAAGGCTCAGAGCCTATTATGACACGCGCAGCCAGCGTTCCATTGCCACATTCCATCTACTGCAGGCAGGATACCTGGCTGGCTGAATGTCGCTGAGAAGCTCACAGAGACCGCCATAAGCAACAGTTTAACAGAATGCCACAGACTAATCAACCAAACTTTTTGGGTTGGGTTCTCTTTTATAGTCTGCAGGCATTAAATGAAAGAAGTCAGTGTTCCAGCAGAGGGAGACAACGTTTCAGAAAAGGCATTGTAGCAAACCAAAAAAGAAATTTTAAGCGCAGCAGAGAAACCAGCGCACATACCTGTTAGCTCAGGTGAGTTTAAAAGGCTGCTGTTGATAACAAGGGCATTTGCTAAATAGATGGTGTGTGTGCAACAATATACTGAAAGGTCAATTATATTGTGCAGCTGATCTCACCACCTGTAGTTATTTAGGTGAAAGCTCCAAAATGCTTGCCTAATATGTCTGTTTATCCAAAAGGAAGTAAAAAGGGAGAGCTAGAAAGATAGCATTGCATCACATTACATGGCAATGCAATGCACAGTTGCTGAAGTTGAACCAAAATGAGCTTGTAATCTGGCTTCTGCAACTTTGAACATGAAAAATCCAATGAGGAGAAGAAAAGCAAAGCCAAAGAGTCCATCCCAAAATCCGACAAACAAGCAAAATGAACAAAAAACATTGAATTCAATTCTTTCTGATTTTAGAAACTGCATTAAAGAAGGGGTGCACCGGTCCTGGAGATACTGCAATACCAGGTCAATGCGTGGAGTGGACAGAGCAAGCTCTTTTTCCATCTCCCTGTTCTAAAAATCCATTTAATATATGGTCCCCAGATAGGGGACGTATCAGATATTAAACTGATAAGAACAGATACTACACTTGATCTTAGCCAAAAGGCCGAGAAGCGATAACCAGAATTGGTTTCAAACTACGGAGCCACCCAAGGATCCTGAAAAGTCCATTTGTGGAGATGAGCTCCTGGACTCCCGTTAAGAAGACATGTTGTCAACCTCTAGATCCCTTACATGCCTGCACTTTTCGGCTTGCTGCTGCTGCAATCCACGCGTTTTAGATCTGCATAACTCCACCTCTTTAAACACAGCACCTTCACCCCCTGCTGTTCCCACCCGCCTCAACACCGTTGGAAGGGAGGAGAACCAATTAAGGCGGGGGGTGGGGTGGAACGAGCAGCTGTCTACCCTTAGCAGGAGGGCTCCTGATTACATACCTCTCCTGCTGCTGCTGCTGCTGGCTGTCCAGCAGCAGACTGAAGGTGGCTGCTGCTGTGCACAGGTATATAAAGGCTCAGAGCCTATTATGACACGCGCAGCCAGCGTTCCATTGCCACATTCCATCTACTGCAGGCAGGATACCTGGCTGGCTGAATGTCGCTGAGAAGCTCACAGAGACCGCCATAAGCAACAGTTTAACAGAATGCCACAGACTAATCAACCAAACTTTTTGGGTTGGGTTCTCTTTTATAGTCTGCAGGCATTAAATGAAAGAAGTCAGTGTTCCAGCAGAGGGAGACAACGTTTCAGAAAAGGCATTGTAGCAAACCAAAAAAGAAATTTTAAGCGCAGCAGAGTAACCAGCGCACATACCTGTTAGCTCAGGTGAGTTTAAAAGGCTGCTGTTGATAACAAGGGCATTTGCTAAATAGATGGTGTGTGTGCAACAATATACTGAAAGGTCAATTATATTGTGCAGCTTATCTCACCACCTGTAGTTATTTAGGTGAAAGCTCCAAAATGCTTGCCTAATATGTCTGTTTATCCAAAAGGAAGTAAAAAGGGAGAGCTAGAAAGATAGCATTGCATCACATTACATGGCAATGCAATGCACAGTTGCTGAAGTTGAACCAAAATGAGCTTGTAATCTGGCTTCTGCAACTTTGAACATGAAAAATCCAATGAGGAGAAGAAAAGCAAAGCCAAAGAGTCCATCCCAAAATCCGACAAACAAGCAAAATGAACAAAAAACATTGAATTCAATTCTTTCTGATTTTAGAAACTGCATTAAAGAAGGGGTGCACCGGTCCTGGAGATACTGCAATACCAGGTCAATGCGTGGAGTGGACAGAGCAAGCTCTTTTTCCATCTCCCTGTTCTAAAAATCCATTTAATATATGGTCCCCAGATAGGGGACGTATCAGATATTAAACTGATAAGAACAGATACTACACTTGATCTTAGCCAAAAGGCCGAGAAGCGATAACCAGAATTGGTTTCAAACTACGGAGCCACCCAAGGATCCTGAAAAGTCCATTTGTGGAGATGAGCTCCTGGACTCCCGTTAAGAAGACATGTTGTCAACCTCTAGATCCCTTACATGCCTGCACTTTTCGGCTTGCTGCTGCTGCAATCCACGCGTTTTAGATCTGCATAACTCCACCTCTTTAAACACAGCACCTTCACCCCCTGCTGTTCCCACCCGCCTCAACACCGTTGGAAGGGAGGAGAACCAATTAAGGCGGGGGGTGGGGTGGAACGAGCAGCTGTCTACCCTTAGCAGGAGGGCTCCTGATTACATACCTCTCCTGCTGCTGCTGCTGCTGGCTGTCCAGCAGCAGACTGAAGGTGGCTGCTGCTGTGCACAGGTATATAAAGGCTCAGAGCCTATTATGACACGCGCAGCCAGCGTTCCATTGCCACATTCCATCTACTGCAGGCAGGATACCTGGCTGGCTGAATGTCGCTGAGAAGCTCACAGAGACCGCCATAAGCAACAGTTTAACAGAATGCCACAGACTAATCAACCAAACTTTTTGGGTTGGGTTCTCTTTTATAGTCTGCAGGCATTAAATGAAAGAAGTCAGTGTTCCAGCAGAGGGAGACAACGTTTCAGAAAAGGCATTGTAGCAAACCAAAAAAGAAATTTTAAGCGCAGCAGAGTAACCAGCGCACATACCTGTTAGCTCAGGTGAGTTTAAAAGGCTGCTGTTGATAACAAGGGCATTTGCTAAATAGATGGTGTGTGTGCAACAATATACTGAAAGGTCAATTATATTGTGCAGCTTATCTCACCACCTGTAGTTATTTAGGTGAAAGCTCCAAAATGCTTGCCTAATATGTCTGTTTATCCAAAAGGAAGTAAAAAGGGAGAGCTAGAAAGATAGCATTGCATCACATTACATGGCAATGCAATGCACAGTTGCTGAAGTTGAACCAAAATGAGCTTGTAATCTGGCTTCTGCAACTTTGAACATGAAAAATCCAATGAGGAGAAGAAAAGCAAAGCCAAAGAGTCCATCCCAAAATCCGACAAACAAGCAAAATGAACAAAAAACATTGAATTCAATTCTTTCTGATTTTAGAAACTGCATTAAAGAAGGGGTGCACCGGTCCTGGAGATACTGCAATACCAGGTCAATGCGTGGAGTGGACAGAGCAAGCTCTTTTTCCATCTCCCTGTTCTAAAAATCCATTTAATATATGGTCCCCAGATAGGGGACGTATCAGATATTAAACTGATAAGAACAGATACTACACTTGATCTTAGCCAAAAGGCCGAGAAGCGATAACCAGAATTGGTTTCAAACTACGGAGCCACCCAAGGATCCTGAAAAGTCCATTTGTGGAGATGAGCTCCTGGACTCCCGTTAAGAAGACATGTTGTCAACCTCTAGATCCCTTACATGCCTGCACTTTTCGGCTTGCTGCTGCTGCAATCCACGCGTTTTAGATCTGCATAACTCCACCTCTTTAAACACAGCACCTTCACCCCCTGCTGTTCCCACCCGCCTCAACACCGTTGGAAGGGAGGAGAACCAATTAAGGCGGGGGTGGGGTGGAACGAGCAGCTGTCTACCCTTAGCAGGAGGGCTCCTGATTACATACCTCTCCTGCTGCTGCTGCTGCTGGCTGTCCAGCAGCAGACTGAAGGTGGCTGCTGCTGTGCACAGGTATATAAAGGCTCAGAGCCTATTATGACACGCGCAGCCAGCGTTCCATTGCCACATTCCATCTACTGCAGGCAGGATACCTGGCTGGCTGAATGTCGCTGAGAAGCTCACAGAGACCGCCATAAGCAACAGTTTAACAGAATGCCACAGACTAATCAACCAAACTTTTTGGGTTGGGTTCTCTTTTATAGTCTGCAGGCATTAAATGAAAGAAGTCAGTGTTCCAGCAGAGGGAGACAACGTTTCAGAAAAGGCATTGTAGCAAACCAAAAAAGAAATTTTAAGCGCAGCAGAGTAACCAGCGCACATACCTGTTAGCTCAGGTGAGTTTAAAAGGCTGCTGTTGATAACAAGGGCATTTGCTAAATAGATGGTGTGTGTGCAACAATATACTGAAAGGTCAATTATATTGTGCAGCTGATCTCACCACCTGTAGTTATTTAGGTGAAAGCTCCAAAATGCTTGCCTAATATGTCTGTTTATCCAAAAGGAAGTAAAAAGGGAGAGCTAGAAAGATAGCATTGCATCACATTACATGGCAATGCAATGCACAGTTGCTGAAGTTGAACCAAAATGAGCTTGTAATCTGGCTTCTGCAACTTTGAACATGAAAAATCCAATGAGGAGAAGAAAAGCAAAGCCAAAGAGTCCATCCCAAAATCCGACAAACAAGCAAAATGAACAAAAAACATTGAATTCAATTCTTTCTGATTTTAGAAACTGCATTAAAGAAGGGGTGCACCGGTCCTGGAGATACTGCAATACCAGGTCAATGCGTGGAGTGGACAGAGCAAGCTCTTTTTCCATCTCCCTGTTCTAAAAATCCATTTAATATATGGTCCCCAGATAGGGGACGTATCAGATATTAAACTGATAAGAACAGATACTACACTTGATCTTAGCCAAAAGGCCGAGAAGCGATAACCAGAATTGGTTTCAAACTACGGAGCCACCCAAGGATCCTGAAAAGTCCATTTGTGGAGATGAGCTCCTGGACTCCCGTTAAGAAGACATGTTGTCAACCTCTAGATCCCTTACATGCCTGCACTTTTCGGCTTGCTGCTGCTGCAATCCACGCGTTTTAGATCTGCATAACTCCACCTCTTTAAACAC
The DNA here is from genome assembly GCF_046119375.1 of Phyllobates terribilis. Classification (NCBI taxonomy): domain Eukaryota; kingdom Metazoa; phylum Chordata; class Amphibia; order Anura; family Dendrobatidae; genus Phyllobates; species Phyllobates terribilis. Next base: position 146,538 of record NW_027362812.1, read on the forward strand.
AGCACCTTCACCCCCTGCTGTTCCCACCCGCCTCAACACCGTTGGAAGGGAGGAGAACCAATTAAGGCGGGGGGTGGGGTGGAACGAGCAGCTGTCTACCCTTAGCAGGAGGGCTCCTGATTACATACCTCTCCTGCTGCTGCTGCTGGCTGTCCAGCAGCAGACTGAAGGTGGCTGCTGCTGTGCACAGGTATATAAAGGCTCAGAGCCTATTATGACACGCGCAGCCAGCGTTCCATTGCCACATTCCATCTACTGCAGGCAGGGTACCTGGCTGGCTGAATGTCGCTGAGAAGCTCACAGAGACCGCCATAAGCAACAGTTTAACAGAATGCCACAGACTAATCAACCAAACTTTTTGGGTTGGGTTCTCTTTTATAGTCTGCAGGCATTAAATGAAAGAAGTCAGTGTTCCAGCAGAGGGAGACAACGTTTCAGAAAAGGCATTGTAGCAAACCAAAAAAGAAATTTTAAGCGCAGCAGAGTAACCAGCGCACATACCTGTTAGCTCAGGTGAGTTTAAAAGGCTGCTGTTGATAACAAGGGCATTTGCTAAATAGATGGTGTGTGTGCAACAATATACTGAAAGGTCAATTATATTGTGCAGCTTATCTCACCACCTGTAGTTATTTAGGTGAAAGCTCCAAAATGCTTGCCTAATATGTCTGTTTATCCAAAAGGAAGTAAAAAGGGAGAGCTAGAAAGATAGCATTGCATCACATTACATGGCAATGCAATGCACAGTTGCTGAAGTTGAACCAAAATGAGCTTGTAATCTGGCTTCTGCAACTTTGAACATGAAAAATCCAATGAGGAGAAGAAAAGCAAAGCCAAAGAGTCCATCCCAAAATCCGACAAACAAGCAAAATGAACAAAAAACATTGAATTCAATTCTTTCTGATTTTAGAAACTGCATTAAAGAAGGGGTGCACCGGTCCTGGAGATACTGCAATACCAGGTCAATGCGTGGAGTGGACAGAGCAAGCTCTTTTTCCATCTCCCTGTTCTAAAAATCCATTTAATATATGGTCCCCAGATAGGGGACGTATCAGATATTAAACTGATAAGAACAGATACTACACTTGATCTTAGCCAAAAGGCCGAGAAGCGATAACCAGAATTGGTTTCAAACTACGGAGCCACCCAAGGATCCTGAAAAGTCCATTTGTGGAGATGAGCTCCTGGACTCCCGTTAAGAAGACATGTTGTCAACCTCTAGATCCCTTACATGCCTGCACTTTTCGGCTTGCTGCTGCTGCAATCCACGCGTTTTAGATCTGCATAACTCCACCTCTTTAAACACAGCACCTTCACCCCCTGCTGTTCCCACCCGCCTCAACACCGTTGGAAGGGAGGAGAACCAATTAAGGCGGGGGTGGGGTGGAACGAGCAGCTGTCTACCCTTAGCAGGAGGGCTCCTGATTACATACCTCTCCTGCTGCTGCTGCTGCTGGCTGTCCAGCAGCAGACTGAAGGTGGCTGCTGCTGTGCACAGGTATATAAAGGCTCAGAGCCTATTATGACACGCGCAGCCAGCGTTCCATTGCCACATTCCATCTACTGCAGGCAGGATACCTGGCTGGCTGAATGTCGCTGAGAAGCTCACAGAGACCGCCATAAGCAACAGTTTAACAGAATGCCACAGACTAATCAACCAAACTTTTTGGGTTGGGTTCTCTTTTATAGTCTGCAGGCATTAAATGAAAGAAGTCAGTGTTCCAGCAGAGGGAGACAACGTTTCAGAAAAGGCATTGTAGCAAACCAAAAAAGAAATTTTAAGCGCAGCAGAGTAACCAGCGCACATACCTGTTAGCTCAGGTGAGTTTAAAAGGCTGCTGTTGATAACAAGGGCATTTGCTAAATAGATGGTGTGTGTGCAACAATATACTGAAAGGTCAATTATATTGTGCAGCTTATCTCACCACCTGTAGTTATTTAGGTGAAAGCTCCAAAATGCTTGCCTAATATGTCTGTTTATCCAAAAGGAAGTAAAAAGGGAGAGCTAGAAAGATAGCATTGCATCACATTACATGGCAATGCAATGCACAGTTGCTGAAGTTGAACCAAAATGAGCTTGTAATCTGGCTTCTGCAACTTTGAACATGAAAAATCCAATGAGGAGAAGAAAAGCAAAGCCAAAGAGTCCATCCCAAAATCCGACAAACAAGCAAAATGAACAAAAAACATTGAATTCAATTCTTTCTGATTTTAGAAACTGCATTAAAGAAGGGGTGCACCGGTCCTGGAGATACTGCAATACCAGGTCAATGCGTGGAGTGGACAGAGCAAGCTCTTTTTCCATCTCCCTGTTCTAAAAATCCATTTAATATATGGTCCCCAGATAGGGGACGTATCAGATATTAAACTGATAAGAACAGATACTACACTTGATCTTAGCCAAAAGGCCGAGAAGCGATAACCAGAATTGGTTTCAAACTACGGAGCCACCCAAGGATCCTGAAAAGTCCATTTGTGGAGATGAGCTCCTGGACTCCCGTTAAGAAGACATGTTGTCAACCTCTAGATCCCTTACATGCCTGCACTTTTCGGCTTGCTGCTGCTGCAATCCACGCGTTTTAGATCTGCATAACTCCACCTCTTTAAACACAGCACCTTCACCCCCTGCTGTTCCCACCCGCCTCAACACCGTTGGAAGGGAGGAGAACCAATTAAGGCGGGGGGTGGGGTGGAACGAGCAGCTGTCTACCCTTAGCAGGAGGGCTCCTGATTACATACCTCTCCTGCTGCTGCTGCTGCTGGCTGTCCAGCAGCAGACTGAAGGTGGCTGCTGCTGTGCACAGGTATATAAAGGCTCAGAGCCTATTATGACACGCGCAGCCAGCGTTCCATTGCCACATTCCATCTACTGCAGGCAGGATACCTGGCTGGCTGAATGTCGCTGAGAAGCTCACAGAGACCGCCATAAGCAACAGTTTAACAGAATGCCACAGACTAATCAACCAAACTTTTTGGGTTGGGTTCTCTTTTATAGTCTGCAGGCATTAAATGAAAGAAGTCAGTGTTCCAGCAGAGGGAGACAACGTTTCAGAAAAGGCATTGTAGCAAACCAAAAAAGAAATTTTAAGCGCAGCAGAGTAACCAGCGCACATACCTGTTAGCTCAGGTGAGTTTAAAAGGCTGCTGTTGATAACAAGGGCATTTGCTAAATAGATGGTGTGTGTGCAACAATATACTGAAAGGTCAATTATATTGTGCAGCTTATCTCACCACCTGTAGTTATTTAGGTGAAAGCTCCAAAATGCTTGCCTAATATGTCTGTTTATCCAAAAGGAAGTAAAAAGGGAGAGCTAGAAAGATAGCATTGCATCACATTACATGGCAATGCAATGCACAGTTGCTGAAGTTGAACCAAAATGAGCTTGTAATCTGGCTTCTGCAACTTTGAACATGAAAAATCCAATGAGGAGAAGAAAAGCAAAGCCAAAGAGTCCATCCCAAAATCCGACAAACAAGCAAAATGAACAAAAAACATTGAATTCAATTCTTTCTGATTTTAGAAACTGCATTAAAGAAGGGGTGCACCGGTCCTGGAGATACTGCAATACCAGGTCAATGCGTGGAGTGGACAGAGCAAGCTCTTTTTCCATCTCCCTGTTCTAAAAATCCATTTAATATATGGTCCCCAGATAGGGGACGTATCAGATATTAAACTGATAAGAACAGATACTACACTTGATCTTAGCCAAAAGGCCGAGAAGCGATAACCAGAATTGGTTTCAAACTACGGAGCCACCCAAGGATCCTGAAAAGTCCATTTGTGGAGATGAGCTCCTGGACTCCCGTTAAGAAGACATGTTGTCAACCTCTAGATCCCTTACATGCCTGCACTTTTCGGCTTGCTGCTGCTGCAATCCACGCGTTTTAGATCTGCATAACTCCACCTCTTTAAACACAGCACCTTCACCCCCTGCTGTTCCCACCCGCCTCAACACCGTTGGAAGGGAGGAGAACCAATTAAGGCGGGGGTGGGGTGGAACGAGCAGCTGTCTACCCTTAGCAGGAGGGCTCCTGATTACATACCTCTCCTGCTGCTGCTGCTGCTGGCTGTCCAGCAGCAGACTGAAGGTGGCTGCTGCTGTGCACAGGTATATAAAGGCTCAGAGCCTATTATGACACGCGCAGCCAGCGTTCCATTGCCACATTCCATCTACTGCAGGCAGGATACCTGGCTGGCTGAATGTCGCTGAGAAGCTCACAGAGACCGCCATAAGCAACAGTTTAACAGAATGCCACAGACTAATCAACCAAACTTTTTGGGTTGGGTTCTCTTTTATAGTCTGCAGGCATTAAATGAAAGAAGTCAGTGTTCCAGCAGAGGGAGACAACGTTTCAGAAAAGGCATTGTAGCAAACCAAAAAAGAAATTTTAAGCGCAGCAGAGTAACCAGCGCACATACCTGTTAGCTCAGGTGAGTTTAAAAGGCTGCTGTTGATAACAAGGGCATTTGCTAAATAGATGGTGTGTGTGCAACAATATACTGAAAGGTCAATTATATTGTGCAGCTTATCTCACCACCTGTAGTTATTTAGGTGAAAGCTCCAAAATGCTTGCCTAATATGTCTGTTTATCCAAAAGGAAGTAAAAAGGGAGAGCTAGAAAGATAGCATTGCATCACATTACATGGCAATGCAATGCACAGTTGCTGAAGTTGAACCAAAATGAGCTTGTAATCTGGCTTCTGCAACTTTGAACATGAAAAATCCAATGAGGAGAAGAAAAGCAAAGCCAAAGAGTCCATCCCAAAATCCGACAAACAAGCAAAATGAACAAAAAACATTGAATTCAATTCTTTCTGATTTTAGAAACTGCATTAAAGAAGGGGTGCACCGGTCCTGGAGATACTGCAATACCAGGTCAATGCGTGGAGTGGACAGAGCAAGCTCTTTTTCCATCTCCCTGTTCTAAAAATCCATTTAATATATGGTCCCCAGATAGGGGACGTATCAGATATTAAACTGATAAGAACAGATACTACACTTGATCTTAGCCAAAAGGCCGAGAAGCGATAACCAGAATTGGTTTCAAACTACGGAGCCACCCAAGGATCCTGAAAAGTCCATTTGTGGAGATGAGCTCCTGGACTCCCGTTAAGAAGACATGTTGTCAACCTCTAGATCCCTTACATGCCTGCACTTTTCGGCTTGCTGCTGCTGCAATCCACGCGTTTTAGATCTGCATAACTCCACCTCTTTAAACACAGCACCTTCACCCCCTGCTGTTCCCACCCGCCTCAACACGGTTGGAAGGGAGGAGAACCAATTAAGGCGGGGGGTGGGGTGGAATGAGCAGCTGTCTACCCTTAGCAGGAGGGCTCCTGATTACATACCTCTCCTGCTGCTGCTGCTGCTGGCTGTCCAGCAGCAGACTGAAGGTGGCTGCTGCTGTGAACAGGTATATAAAGGCTCAGAGCCTATTATGACACGCGCAGCCAGCGTTCCATTGCCACATTCCATCTACTGCAGGCAGGATACCTGGCTGGCTGAATGTCGCTGAGAAGCTCACAGAGACCGCCATAAGCAACAGTTTAACAGAATGCCACAGACTAATCAACCAAACTTTTTGGGTTGGGTTCTCTTTTATAGTCTGCAGGCATTAAATGAAAGAAGTCAGTGTTCCAGCAGAGGGAGACAACGTTTCAGAAAAGGCATTGTAGCAAACCAAAAAAGAAATTTTAAGCGCAGCAGAGTAACCAGCGCACATACCTGTTAGCTCAGGTGAGTTTAAAAGGCTGCTGTTGATAACAAGGGCATTTGCTAAATAGATGGTGTGTGTGCAACAATATACTGAAAGGTCAATTATATTGTGCAGCTTATCTCACCACCTGTAGTTATTTAGGTGAAAGCTCCAAAATGCTTGCCTAATATGTCTGTTTATCCAAAAGGAAGTAAAAAGGGAGAGCTAGAAAGATAGCATTGCATCACATTACATGGCAATGCAATGCACAGTTGCTGAAGTTGAACCAAAATGAGCTTGTAATCTGGCTTCTGCAACTTTGAACATGAAAAATCCAATGAGGAGAAGAAAAGCAAAGCCAAAGAGTCCATCCCAAAATCCGACAAACAAGCAAAATGAACAAAAAACATTGAATTCAATTCTTTCTGATTTTAGAAACTGCATTAAAGAAGGGGTGCACCGGTCCTGGAGATACTGCAATACCAGGTCAATGCGTGGAGTGGACAGAGCAAGCTCTTTTTCCATCTCCCTGTTCTGAAAATCCATTTAATATATGGTCCCCAGATAGGGGACGTATCAGATATTAAACTGATAAGAACAGATACTACACTTGATCTTAGCCAAAAGGCCGAGAAGCGATAACCAGAATTGGTTTCAAACTACGGAGCCACCCAAGGATCCTGAAAAGTCCATTTGTGGAGATGAGCTCCTGGACTCCCGTTAAGAAGACATGTTGTCAACCTCTAGATCCCTTACATGCCTGCACTTTTCGGCTTGCTGCTGCTGCAATCCACGCGTTTTAGATCTGCATAACTCCACCTCTTTAAACACAGCACCTTCACCCCCTGCTGTTCCCACCCGCCTCAACACGGTTGGAAGGGAGGAGAACCAATTAAGGCGGGGGGTGGGGTGGAATGAGCAGCTGTCTACCCTTAGCAGGAGGGCTCCTGATTACATACCTCTCCTGCTGCTGCTGCTGCTGGCTGTCCAGCAGCAGACTGAAGGTGGCTGCTGCTGTGCACAGGTATATAAAGGCTCAGAGCCTATTATGACACGCGCAGCCAGCGTTCCATTGCCACATTCCATCTACTGCAGGCAGGATACCTGGCTGGCTGAATGTCGCTGAGAAGCTCACAGAGACCGCCATAAGCAACAGTTTAACAGAATGCCACAGACTAATCAACCAAACTTTTTGGGTTGGGTTCTCTTTTATAGTCTGCAGGCATTAAATGAAAGAAGTCAGTGTTCCAGCAGAGGGAGACAACGTTTCAGAAAAGGCATTGTAGCAAACCAAAAAAGAAATTTTAAGCGCAGCAGAGTAACCAGCGCACATACCTGTTAGCTCAGGTGAGTTTAAAAGGCTGCTGTTGATAACAAGGGCATTTGCTAAATAGATGGTGTGTGTGCAACAATATACTGAAAGGTCAATTATATTGTGCAGCTTATCTCACCACCTGTAGTTATTTAGGTGAAAGCTCCAAAATGCTTGCCTAATATGTCTGTTTATCCAAAAGGAAGTAAAAAGGGAGAGCTAGAAAGATAGCATTGCATCACATTACATGGCAATGCAATGCACAGTTGCTGAAGTTGAACCAAAATGAGCTTGTAACCTGGCTTCTGCAACTTTGAACATGAAAAATCCAATGAGGAGAAGAAAAGCAAAGCCAAAGAGTCCATCCCAAAATCCGACAAACAAGCAAAATGAACAAAAAACATTGAATTCAATTCTTTCTGATTTTAGAAACTGCATTAAAGAAGGGGTGCACCGGTCCTGGAGATACTGCAATACCAGGTCAATGCGTGGAGTGGACAGAGCAAGCTCTTTTTCCATCTCCCTGTTCTAAAAATCCATTTAATATATGGTCCCCAGATAGGGGACGTATCAGATATTAAACTGATAAGAACAGATACTACACTTGATCTTAGCCAAAAGGCCGAGAAGCGATAACCAGAATTGGTTTCAAACTACGGAGCCACCCAAGGATCCTGAAAAGTCCATTTGTGGAGATGAGCTCCTGGACTCCCGTTAAGAAGACATGTTGTCAACCTCTAGATCCCTTACATGCCTGCACTTTTCAGCTTGCTGCTGCTGCAATCCACGCGTTTTAGATCTGCATAACTCCACCTCTTTAAACACAGCACCTTCACCCCCTGCTGTTCCCACCCGCCTCAACACCGTTGGAAGGGAGGAGAACCAATTAAGGCGGGGGGTGGGGTGGAACGAGCAGCTGTCTACCCTTAGCAGGAGGGCTCCTGATTACATACCTCTCCTGCTGCTGCTGCTGCTGGCTGTCCAGCAGCAGACTGAAGGTGGCTGCTGCTGTGCACAGGTATATAAAGGCTCAGAGCCTATTATGACACGCGCAGCCAGCGTTCCATTGCCACATTCCATCTACTGCAGGCAGGATACCTGGCTGGCTGAATGTCGCTGAGAAGCTCACAGAGACCGCCATAAGCAACAGTTTAACAGAATGCCACAGACTAATCAACCAAACTTTTTGGGTTGGGTTCTCTTTTATAGTCTGCAGGCATTAAATGAAAGAAGTCAGTGTTCCAGCAGAGGGAGACAACGTTTCAGAAAAGGCATTGTAGCAAACCAAAAAAGAAATTTTAAGCGCAGCAGAGTAACCAGCGCACATACCTGTTAGCTCAGGTGAGTTTAAAAGGCTGCTGTTGATAACAAGGGCATTTGCTAAATAGATGGTGTGTGTGCAACAATATACTGAAAGGTCAATTATATTGTGCAGCTTATCTCACCACCTGTAGTTATTTAGGTGAAAGCTCCAAAATGCTTGCCTAATATGTCTGTTTATCCAAAAGGAAGTAAAAAGGGAGAGCTAGAAAGATAGCATTGCATCACATTACATGGCAATGCAATGCACAGTTGCTGAAGTTGAACCAAAATGAGCTTGTAATCTGGCTTCTGCAACTTTGAACATGAAAAATCCAATGAGGAGAAGAAAAGCAAAGCCAAAGAGTCCATCCCAAAATCCGACAAACAAGCAAAATGAACAAAAAACATTGAATTCAATTCTTTCTGATTTTAGAAACTGCATTAAAGAAGGGGTGCACCGGTCCTGGAGATACTGCAATACCAGGTCAATGCGTGGAGTGGACAGAGCAAGCTCTTTTTCCATCTCCCTGTTCTGAAAATCCATTTAATATATGGTCCCCAGATAGGGGACGTATCAGATATTAAACTGATAAGAACAGATACTACACTTGATCTTAGCCAAAAGGCCGAGAAGCGATAACCAGAATTGGTTTCAAACTACGGAGCCACCCAAGGATCCTGAAAAGTCCATTTGTGGAGATGAGCTCCTGGACTCCCGTTAAGAAGACATGTTGTCAACCTCTAGATCCCTTACATGCCTGCACTTTTCGGCTTGCTGCTGCTGCAATCCACGCGTTTTAGATCTGCATAACTCCACCTCTTTAAACACAGCACCTTCACCCCCTGCTGTTCCCACCCGCCTCAACACCGTTGGAAGGGAGGAGAACCAATTAAGGCGGGGGGTGGGGTGGAACGAGCAGCTGTCTACCCTTAGCAGGAGGGCTCCTGATTACATACCTCTCCTGCTGCTGCTGCTGGCTGTCCAGCAGCAGACTGAAGGTGGCTGCTGCTGTGCACAGGTATATAAAGGCTCAGAGCCTATTATGACACGCGCAGCCAGCGTTCCATTGCCACATTCCATCTACTGCAGGCAGGATACCTGGCTGGCTGAATGTCGCTGAGAAGCTCACAGAGACCGCCATAAGCAACAGTTTAACAGAATGCCACAGACTAATCAACCAAACTTTTTGGGTTGGGTTCTCTTTTATAGTCTGCAGGCATTAAATGAAAGAAGTCAGTGTTCCAGCAGAGGGAGACAACGTTTCAGAAAAGGCATTGTAGCAAACCAAAAAAGAAATTTTAAGCGCAGCAGAGTAACCAGCGCACATACCTGTTAGCTCAGGTGAGTTTAAAAGGCTGCTGTTGATAACAAGGGCATTTGCTAAATAGATGGTGTGTGTGCAACAATATACTGAAAGGTCAATTATATTGTGCAGCTTATCTCACCACCTGTAGTTATTTAGGTGAAAGCTCCAAAATGCTTGCCTAATATGTCTGTTTATCCAAAAGGAAGTAAAAAGGGAGAGCTAGAAAGATAGCATTGCATCACATTACATGGCAATGCAATGCACAGTTGCTGAAGTTGAACCAAAATGAGCTTGTAATCTGGCTTCTGCAACTTTGAACATGAAAAATCCAATGAGGAGAAGAAAAGCAAAGCCAAAGAGTCCATCCCAAAATCCGACAAACAAGCAAAATGAACAAAAAACATTGAATTCAATTCTTTCTGATTTTAGAAACTGCATTAAAGAAGGGGTGCACCGGTCCTGGAGATACTGCAATACCAGGTCAATGCGTGGAGTGGACAGAGCAAGCTCTTTTTCCATCTCCCTGTTCTGAAAATCCATTTAATATATGGTCCCCAGATAGGGGACGTATCAGATATTAAACTGATAAGAACAGATACTACACTTGATCTTAGCCAAAAGGCCGAGAAGCGATAACCAGAATTGGTTTCAAACTACGGAGCCACCCAAGGATCCTGAAAAGTCCATTTGTGGAGATGAGCTCCTGGACTCCCGTTAAGAAGACATGTTGTCAACCTCTAGATCCCTTACATGCCTGCACTTTTCGGCTTGCTGCTGCTGCAATCCACGCGTTTTAGATCTGCATAACTCCACCTCTTTAAACACAGCACCTTCACCCCCTGCTGTTCCCACCCGCCTCAACACCGTTGGAAGGGAGGAGAACCAATTAAGGCGGGGGGTGGGGTGGAACGAGCAGCTGTCTACCCTTAGCAGGAGGGCTCCTGATTACATACCTCTCCTGCTGCTGCTGCTGGCTGTCCAGCAGCAGACTGAAGGTGGCTGCTGCTGTGCACAGGTATATAAAGGCTCAGAGCCTATTATGACACGCGCAGCCAGCGTTCCATTGCCACATTCCATCTACTGCAGGCAGGATACCTGGCTGGCTGAATGTCGCTGAGAAGCTCACAGAGACCGCCATAAGCAACAGTTTAACAGAATGCCACAGACTAATCAACCAAACTTTTTGGGTTGGGTTCTCTTTTATAGTCTGCAGGCATTAAATGAAAGAAGTCAGTGTTCCAGCAGAGGGAGACAACGTTTCAGAAAAGGCATTGTAGCAAACCAAAAAAGAAATTTTAAGCGCAGCAGAGTAACCAGCGCACATACCTGTTAGCTCAGGTGAGTTTAAAAGGCTGCTGTTGATAACAAGGGCATTTGCTAAATAGATGGTGTGTGTGCAACAATATACTGAAAGGTCAATTATATTGTGCAGCTTATCTCACCACCTGTAGTTATTTAGGTGAAAGCTCCAAAATGCTTGCCTAATATGTCTGTTTATCCAAAAGGAAGTAAAAAGGGAGAGCTAGAAAGATAGCATTGCATCACATTAAATGGCAATGCAATGCACAGTTGCTGAAGTTGAACCAAAATGAGCTTGTAATCTGGCTTCTGCAACTTTGAACATGAAAAATCCAATGAGGAGAAGAAAAGCAAAGTCAAAGAGTCCATCCCAAAATCCGACAAACAAGCAAAATGAACAAAAAACATTGAATTCAATTCTTTCTGATTTTAGAAACTGCATTAAAGAAGGGGTGCACCGGTCCTGGAGATACTGCAATACCAGGTCAATGCGTGGAGTGGACAGAGCAAGCTCTTTTTCCATCTCCCTGTTCTAAAAATCCATTTAATATATGGTCCCCAGATAGGGGACGTATCAGATATTAAACTGATAAGAACAGATACTACACTTGATCTTAGCCAAAAGGCCGAGAAGCGATAACCAGAATTGGTTTCAAACTACGGAGCCACCCAAGGATCCTGAAAAGTCCATTTGTGGAGATGAGCTCCTGGACTCCCGTTAAGAAGACATGTTGTCAACCTCTAGATCCCTTACATGCCTGCACTTTTCGGCTTGCTGCTGCTGCAATCCACGCGTTTTAGATCTGCATAACTCCACCTCTTTAAACACAGCACCTTCACCCCCTGCTGTTCCCACCCGCCTCAACACCGTTGGAAGGGAGGAGAACCAATTAAGGCGGGGGGTGGGGTGGAACGAGCAGCTGTCCACCCTTAGCAGGAGGGCTCCTGATTACATACCTCTCCTGCTGCTGCTGCTGCTGGCTGTCCAGCAGCAGACTGAAGGTGGCTGCTGCTGTGCACAGGTATATAAAGGCTCAGAGCCTATTATGACACGCGCAGCCAGCGTTCCATTGCCACATTCCATCTACTGCAGGCAGGATACCTGGCTGGCTGAATGTCGCTGAGAAGCTCACAGAGACCGCCATAAGCAACAGTTTAACAGAATGCCACAGACTAATCAACCAAACTTTTTGGGTTGGGTTCTCTTTTATAGTCTGCAGGCATTAAATGAAAGAAGTCAGTGTTCCAGCAGAGGGAGACAACGTTTCAGAAAAGGCATTGTAGCAAACCAAAAAAGAAATTTTAAGCGCAGCAGAGTAACCAGCGCACATACCTGTTAGCTCAGGTGAGTTTAAAAGGCTGCTGTTGATAACAAGGGCATTTGCTAAATAGATGGTGTGTGTGCAACAATATACTGAAAGGTCAATTATATTGTGCAGCTTATCTCACCACCTGTAGTTATTTAGGTGAAAGCTCCAAAATGCTTGCCTAATATGTCTGTTTATCCAAAAGGAAGTAAAAAGGGAGAGCTAGAAAGATAGCATTGCATCACATTACATGGCAATGCAATGCACAGTTGCTGAAGTTGAACCAAAATGAGCTTGTAATCTGGCTTCTGCAACTTTGAACATGAAAAATCCAATGAGGAGAAGAAAAGCAAAGCCAAAGAGTCCATCCCAAAATCCGACAAACAAGCAAAATGAACAAAAAACATTGAATTCAATTCTTTCTGATTTTAGAAACTGCATTAAAGAAGGGGTGCACCGGTCCTGGAGATACTGCAATACCAGGTCAATGCGTGGAGTGGACAGAGCAAGCTCTTTTTCCATCTCCCTGTTCTAAAAATCCATTTAATATATGGTCCCCAGATAGGGGACGTATCAGATATTAAACTGATAAGAACAGATACTACACTTGATCTTAGCCAAAAGGCCGAGAAGCGATAACCAGAATTGGTTTCAAACTACGGAGCCACCCAAGGATCCTGAAAAGTCCATTTGTGGAGATGAGCTCCTGGACTCCCGTTAAGAAGACATGTTGTCAACCTCTAGATCCCTTACATGCCTGCACTTTTCGGCTTGCTGCTGCTGCAATCCACGCGTTTTAGATCTGCATAACTCCACCTCTTTAAACACAGCACCTTCACCCCCTGCTGTTCCCACCCGCCTCAACACCGTTGGAAGGGAGGAGAACCAATTAAGGCGGGGGGTGGGGTGGAACGAGCAGCTGTCTACCCTTAGCAGGAGGGCTCCTGATTACATACCTCTCCTGCTGCTGCTGCTGCTGCTGGCTGTCCAGCAGCAGACTGAAGGTGGCTGCTGCTGTGCACAGGTATATAAAGGCTCAGAGCCTATTATGACACGCGCAGCCAGCGTTCCATTGCCACATTCCATCTACTGCAGGCAGGATACCTGGCTGGCTGAATGTCGCTGAGAAGCTCACAGAGACCGCCATAAGCAACAGTTTAACAGAATGCCACAGACTAATCAACCAAACTTTTTGGGTTGGGTTCTCTTTTATAGTCTGCAGGCATTAAATGAAAGAAGTCAGTGTTCCAGCAGAGGGAGACAACGTTTCAGAAAAGGCATTGTAGCAAACCAAAAAAGAAATTTTAAGCGCAGCAGAGTAACCAGCGCACATACCTGTTAGCTCAGGTGAGTTTAAAAGGCTGCTGTTGATAACAAGGGCATTTGCTAAATAGATGGTGTGTGTGCAACAATATACTGAAAGGTCAATTATATTGTGCAGCTTATCTCACCACCTGTAGTTATTTAGGTGAAAGCTCCAAAATGCTTGCCTAATATGTCTGTTTATCCAAAAGGAAGTAAAAAGGGAGAGCTAGAAAGATAGCATTGCATCACATTACATGGCAATGCAATGCACAGTTGCTGAAGTTGAACCAAAATGAGCTTGTAATCTGGCTTCTGCAACTTTGAACATGAAAAATCCAATGAGGAGAAGAAAAGCAAAGCCAAAGAGTCCATCCCAAAATCCGACAAACAAGCAAAATGAACAAAAAACATTGAATTCAATTCTTTCTGATTTTAGAAACTGCATTAAAGAAGGGGTGCACCGGTCCTGGAGATACTGCAATACCAGGTCAATGCGTGGAGTGGACAGAGCAAGCTCTTTTTCCATCTCCCTGTTCTAAAAATCCATTTAATATATGGTCCCCAGATAGGGGACGTATCAGATATTAAACTGATAAGAACAGACACTACACTTGATCTTAGCCAAAAGGCCGAGAAGCGATAACCAGAATTGGTTTCAAACTACGGAGCCACCCAAGGATCCTGAAAAGTCCATTTGTGGAGATGAGCTCCTGGACTCCCGTTAAGAAGACATGTTGTCAACCTCTAGATCCCTTACATGCCTGCACTTTTCGGCTTGCTGCTGCTGCAATCCACGCGTTTTAGATCTGCATAACTCCACCTCTTTAAACACAGCACCTTCACCCCCTGCTGTTCCCACCCGCCTCAACACCGTTGGAAGGGAGGAGAACCAATTAAGGCGGGGGGTGGGGTGGAACGAGCAGCTGTCTACCCTTAGCAGGAGGGCTCCTGATTACATACCTCTCCTGCTGCTGCTGCTGCTGGCTGTCCAGCAGCAGACTGAAGGTGGCTGCTGCTGTGCACAGGTATATAAAGGCTCAGAGCCTATTATGACACGCGCAGCCAGCGTTCCATTGCCACATTCCATCTACTGCAGGCAGGATACCTGGCTGGCTGAATGTCGCTGAGAAGCTCACAGAGACCGCCATAAGCAACAGTTTAACAGAATGCCACAGACTAATCAACCAAACTTTTTGGGTTGGGTTCTCTTTTATAGTCTGCAGGCATTAAATGAAAGAAGTCAGTGTTCCAGCAGAGGGAGACAACGTTTCAGAAAAGGCATTGTAGCAAACCAAAAAAGAAATTTTAAGCGCAGCAGAGTAACCAGCGCACATACCTGTTAGCTCAGGTGAGTTTAAAAGGCTGCTGTTGATAACAAGGGCATTTGCTAAATAGATGGTGTGTGTGCAACAATATACTGAAAGGTCAATTATATTGTGCAGCTTATCTCACCACCTGTAGTTATTTAGGTGAAAGCTCCAAAATGCTTGCCTAATATGTCTGTTTATCCAAAAGGAAGTAAAAAGGGAGAGCTAGAAAGATAGCATTGCATCACATTACATGGCAATGCAATGCACAGTTGCTGAAGTTGAACCAAAATGAGCTTGTAATCTGGCTTCTGCAACTTTGAACATGAAAAATCCAATGAGGAGAAGAAAAGCAAAGCCAAAGAGTCCATCCCAAAATCCGACAAACAAGCAAAATGAACAAAAAACATTGAATTCAATTCTTTCTGATTTTAGAAACTGCATTAAAGAAGGGGTGCACCGGTCCTGGAGATACTGCAATACCAGGTCAATGCGTGGAGTGGACAGAGCAAGCTCTTTTTCCATCTCCCTGTTCTAAAAATCCATTTAATATATGGTCCCCAGATAGGGGACGTATCAGATATTAAACTGATAAGAACAGATACTACACTTGATCTTAGCCAAAAGGCCGAGAAGCGATAACCAGAATTGGTTTCAAACTACGGAGCCACCCAAGGATCCTGAAAAGTCCATTTGTGGAGATGAGCTCCTGGACTCCCGTTAAGAAGACATGTTGTCAACCTCTAGATCCCTTACATGCCTGCACTTTTCGGCTTGCTGCTGCTGCAATCCACGCGTTTTAGATCTGCATAACTCCACCTCTTTAAACACAGCACCTTCACCCCCTGCTGTTCCCACCCGCCTCAACACCGTTGGAAGGGAGGAGAACCAATTAAGGCGGGGGGTGGGGTGGAACGAGCAGCTGTCTACCCTTAGCAGGAGGGCTCCTGATTACATACCTCTCCTGCTGCTGCTGCTGCTGGCTGTCCAGCAGCAGACTGAAGGTGGCTGCTGCTGTGCACAGGTATATAAAGGCTCAGAGCCTATTATGACACGCGCAGCCAGCGTTCCATTGCCACATTCCATCTACTGCAGGCAGGATACCTGGCTGGCTGAATGTCGCTGAGAAGCTCACAGAGACCGCCATAAGCAACAGTTTAACAGAATGCCACAGACTAATCAACCAAACTTTTTGGGTTGGGTTCTCTTTTATAGTCTGCAGGCATTAAATGAAAGAAGTCAGTGTTCCAGCAGAGGGAGACAACGTTTCAGAAAAGGCATTGTAGCAAACCAAAAAAGAAATTTTAAGCGCAGCAGAGTAACCAGCGCACATACCTGTTAGCTCAGGTGAGTTTAAAAGGCTGCTGTTGATAACAAGGGCATTTGCTAAATAGATGGTGTGTGTGCAACAATATACTGAAAGGTCAATTATATTGTGCAGCTTATCTCACCACCTGTAGTTATTTAGGTGAAAGCTCCAAAATGCTTGCCTAATATGTCTGTTTATCCAAAAGGAAGTAAAAAGGGAGAGCTAGAAAGATAGCATTGCATCACATTACATGGCAATGCAATGCACAGTTGCTGAAGTTGAACCAAAATGAGCTTGTAATCTGGCTTCTGCAACTTTGAACATGAAAAATCCAATGAGGAGAAGAAAAGCAAAGCCAAAGAGTCCATCCCAAAATCCGACAAACAAGCAAAATGAACAAAAAACATTGAATTCAATTCTTTCTGATTTTAGAAACTGCATTAAAGAAGGGGTGCACCGGTCCTGGAGATACTGCAATACCAGGTCAATGCGTGGAGTGGACAGAGCAAGCTCTTTTTCCATCTCCCTGTTCTAAAAATCCATTTAATATATGGTCCCCAGATAGGGGACGTATCAGATATTAAACTGATAAGAACAGATACTACACTTGATCTTAGCCAAAAGGCCGAGAAGCGATAACCAGAATTGGTTTCAAACTACGGAGCCACCCAAGGATCCTGAAAAGTCCATTTGTGGAGATGAGCTCCTGGACTCCCGTTAAGAAGACATGTTGTCAACCTCTAGATCCCTTACATGCCTGCACTTTTCGGCTTGCTGCTGCTGCAATCCACGCGTTTTAGATCTGCATAACTCCACCTCTTTAAACACAGCACCTTCACCCCCTGCTGTTCCCACCCGCCTCAACACCGTTGGAAGGGAGGAGAACCAATTAAGGCGGGGGGTGGGGTGGAACGAGCAGCTGTCTACCCTTAGCAGGAGGGCTCCTGATTACATACCTCTCCTGCTGCTGCTGCTGCTGGCTGTCCAGCAGCAGACTGAAGGTGGCTGCTGCTGTGCACAGGTATATAAAGGCTCAGAGCCTATTATGACACGCGCAGCCAGCGTTCCATTGCCACATTCCATCTACTGCAGGCAGGATACCTGGCTGGCTGAATGTCGCTGAGAAGCTCACAGAGACCGCCATAAGCAACAGTTTAACAGAATGCCACAGACTAATCAACCAAACTTTTTGGGTTGGGTTCTCTTTTATAGTCTGCAGGCATTAAATGAAAGAAGTCAGTGTTCCAGCAGAGGGAGACAACGTTTCAGAAAAGGCATTGTAGCAAACCAAAAAAGAAATTTTAAGCGCAGCAGAGTAACCAGCGCACATACCTGTTAGCTCAGGTGAGTTTAAAAGGCTGCTGTTGATAACAAGGGCATTTGCTAAATAGATGGTGTGTGTGCAACAATATACTGAAAGGTCAATTATATTGTGCAGCTTATCTCACCACCTGTAGTTATTTAGGTGAAAGCTCCAAAATGCTTGCCTAATATGTCTGTTTATCCAAAAGGAAGTAAAAAGGGAGAGCTAGAAAGATAGCATTGCATCACATTACATGGCAATGCAATGCACAGTTGCTGAAGTTGAACCAAAATGAGCTTGTAATCTGGCTTCTGCAACTTTGAACATGAGAAATCCAATGAGGAGAAGAAAAGCAAAGCCAAAGAGTCCATCCCAAAATCCGACAAACAAGCAAAATGAACAAAAAACATTGAATTCAATTCTTTCTGATTTTAGAAACTGCATTAAAGAAGGGGTGCACCGGTCCTGGAGATACTGCAATACCAGGTCAATGCGTGGAGTGGACAGAGCAAGCTCTTTTTCCATCTCCCTGTTCTAAAAATCCATTTAATATATGGTCCCCAGATAGGGGACGTATCAGATATTAAACTGATAAGAACAGATACTACACTTGATCTTAGCCAAAAGGCCGAGAAGCGATAACCAGAATTGGTTTCAAACTACGGAGCCACCCAAGGATCCTGAAAAGTCCATTTGTGGAGATGAGCTCCTGGACTCCCGTTAAGAAGACATGTTGTCAACCTCTAGATCCCTTACATGCCTGCACTTTTCGGCTTGCTGCTGCTGCAATCCACGCGTTTTAGATCTGCATAACTCCACCTCTTTAAACACAGCACCTTCACCCCCTGCTGTTCCCACCCGCCTCAACACCGTTGGAAGGGAGGAGAACCAATTAAGGCGGGGGGTGGGGTGGAACGAGCAGCTGTCTACCCTTAGCAGGAGGGCTCCTGATTACATACCTCTCCTGCTGCTGCTGCTGCTGGCTGTCCAGCAGCAGACTGAAGGTGGCTGCTGCTGTGCACAGGTATATAAAGGCTCAGAGCCTATTATGACACGCGCAGCCAGCGTTCCATTGCCACATTCCATCTACTGCAGGCAGGATACCTGGCTGGCTGAATGTCGCTGAGAAGCTCACAGAGACCGCCATAAGCAACAGTTTAACAGAATGCCACAGACTAATCAACCAAACTTTTTGGGTTGGGTTCTCTTTTATAGTCTGCAGGCATTAAATGAAAGAAGTCAGTGTTCCAGCAGAGGGAGACAACGTTTCAGAAAAGGCATTGTAGCAAACCAAAAAAGAAATTTTAAGCGCAGCAGAGTAACCAGCGCACATACCTGTTAGCTCAGGTGAGTTTAAAAGGCTGCTGTTGATAACAAGGGCATTTGCTAAATAGATGGTGTGTGTGCAACAATATACTGAAAGGTCAATTATATTGTGCAGCTTATCTCACCACCTGTAGTTATTTAGGTGAAAGCTCCAAAATGCTTGCCTAATATGTCTGTTTATCCAAAAGGAAGTAAAAAGGGAGAGCTAGAAAGATAGCATTGCATCACATTACATGGCAATGCAATGCACAGTTGCTGAAGTTGAACCAAAATGAGCTTGTAATCTGGCTTCTGCAACTTTGAACATGAAAAATCCAATGAGGAGAAGAAAAGCAAAGCCAAAGAGTCCATCCCAAAATCCGACAAACAAGCAAAATGAACAAAAAACATTGAATTCAATTCTTTCTGATTTTAGAAACTGCATTAAAGAAGGGGTGCACCGGTCCTGGAGATACTGCAATACCAGGTCAATGCGTGGAGTGGACAGAGCAAGCTCTTTTTCCATCTCCCTGTTCTAAAAATCCATTTAATATATGGTCCCCAGATAGGGGACGTATCAGATATTAAACTGATAAGAACAGATACTACACTTGATCTTAGCCAAAAGGCCGAGAAGCGATAACCAGAATTGGTTTCAAACTACGGAGCCACCCATGGATCCTGAAAAGTCCATTTGTGGAGATGAGCTCCTGGACTCCCGTTAAGAAGACATGTTGTCAACCTCTAGATCCCTTACATGCCTGCACTTTTCGGCTTGCTGCTGCTGCAATCCACGCGTTTTAGATCTGCATAACTCCACCTCTTTAAACACAGCACCTTCACCCCCTGCTGTTCCCACCCGCCTCAACACCGTTGGAAGGGAGGAGAACCAATTAAGGCGGGGGGTGGGGTGGAACGAGCAGCTGTCTACCCTTAGCAGGAGGGCTCCTGATTACATACCTCTCCTGCTGCTGCTGCTGCTGGCTGTCCAGCAGCAGACTGAAGGTGGCTGCTGCTGTGCACAGGTATATAAAGGCTCAGAGCCTATTATGACACGCGCAGCCAGCGTTCCATTGCCACATTCCATCTACTGCAGGCAGGATACCTGGCTGGCTGAATGTCGCTGAGAAGCTCACAGAGACCGCCATAAGCAACAGTTTAACAGAATGCCACAGACTAATCAACCAAACTTTTTGGGTTGGGTTCTCTTTTATAGTCTGCAGGCATTAAATGAAAGAAGTCAGTGTTCCAGCAGAGGGAGACAACGTTTCAGAAAAGGCATTGTAGCAAACCAAAAAAGAAATTTTAAGCGCAGCAGAGTAACCAGCGCACATACCTGTTAGCTCAGGTGAGTTTAAAAGGCTGCTGTTGATAACAAGGGCATTTGCTAAATAGATGGTGTGTGTGCAACAATATACTGAAAGGTCAATTATATTGTGCAGCTTATCTCACCACCTGTAGTTATTTAGGTGAAAGCTCCAAAATGCTTGCCTAATATGTCTGTTTATCC
The DNA here is from genome assembly GCF_046119375.1 of Phyllobates terribilis. Classification (NCBI taxonomy): domain Eukaryota; kingdom Metazoa; phylum Chordata; class Amphibia; order Anura; family Dendrobatidae; genus Phyllobates; species Phyllobates terribilis. The sequence continues at coordinate 166,798 of NW_027362812.1, forward strand.
AAAAGGAAGTAAAAAGGGAGAGCTAGAAAGATAGCATTGCATCACATTACATGGCAATGCAATGCACAGTTGCTGAAGTTGAACCAAAATGAGCTTGTAATCTGGCTTCTGCAACTTTGAACATGAAAAATCCAATGAGGAGAAGAAAAGCAAAGCCAAAGAGTCCATCCCAAAATCCGACAAACAAGCAAAATGAACAAAAAACATTGAATTCAATTCTTTCTGATTTTAGAAACTGCATTAAAGAAGGGGTGCACCGGTCCTGGAGATACTGCAATACCAGGTCAATGCGTGGAGTGGACAGAGCAAGCTCTTTTTCCATCTCCCTGTTCTAAAAATCCATTTAATATATGGTCCCCAGATAGGGGACGTATCAGATATTAAACTGATAAGAACAGATTTTTTTGATTGAAGCTGCATCCAAGGCACTGAAAAATGTGACCGAAGTCACACCAAAACAGCGCACGAGGCGAGGATTCATGTGGACCCTTCCCGGAGGAGAGGGTCCCCAATAAACCATCCCCATCCCTCCGAGCCAGAAGGCCACAGCGAGGGTCAGGGATCTCCGATGCTCTCCCTAGCCGAAGCCGGAGAAGAGCCGTTTTCGTGCTCCCAGCTTCCATCTAGGCTGCCACCCTAGTGGAGCTGGAGCCTGTGTTGGTTTCTCAGCCCAAAGCTGAACGGACCTCCGACCGGGTTTATAAAAATTCCCCTTCCTAGCCCGGAGGCCAGGAATATGGGGGGTTGCTCAGAAAGTATGATTGGCAAAGGTGCGGCGTGCTACGAAGCCAAGTCTTTCTGGGGTTCCCAGTCCCAGTAAGCTTGGACTCCCACCAGGGCGCCTACTCCTGGGGCACATTGCTCCAAAGCCCTCACACTTACCCAGCCTAGTGACTTCGATCCTGGAGGGCCATGTTTTCCATCATATAACTCTATGAGCCACCTGGCGTACTAACAAGTGCACCAAACCAGTGTGTAATATGCATCAATTTACTAGGGCAGCCCAAGGACAAAACTGCCTTTTCAAAAGATACTACACTTGATCTTAGCCAAAAGGCCGAGAAGCGATAACCAGAATTGGTTTCAAACTACGGAGCCACCCAAGGATCCTGAAAAGTCCATTTGTGGAGATGAGCTCCTGGACTCCCGTTAAGAAGACATGTTGTCAACCTCTAGATCCCTTACATGCCTGCACTTTTCGGCTTGCTGCTGCTGCAATCCACGCGTTTTAGATCTGCATAACTCCACCTCTTTAAACACAGCACCTTCACCCCCTGCTGTTCCCACCCGCCTCAACACCGTTGGAAGGGAGGAGAACCAATTAAGGCGGGGGGTGGGGTGGAACGAGCAGCTGTCTACCCTTAGCAGGAGGGCTCCTGATTACATACCTCTCCTGCTGCTGCTGCTGCTGGCTGTCCAGCAGCAGACTGAAGGTGGCTGCTGCTGTGCACAGGTATATAAAGGCTCAGAGCCTATTATGACACGCGCAGCCAGCGTTCCATTGCCACATTCCATCTACTGCAGGCAGGATACCTGGCTGGCTGAATGTCGCTGAGAAGCTCACAGAGACCGCCATAAGCAACAGTTTAACAGAATGCCACAGACTAATCAACCAAACTTTTTGGGTTGGGTTCTCTTTTATAGTCTGCAGGCATTAAATGAAAGAAGTCAGTGTTCCAGCAGAGGGAGACAACGTTTCAGAAAAGGCATTGTAGCAAACCAAAAAAGAAATTTTAAGCGCAGCAGAGTAACCAGCGCACATACCTGTTAGCTCAGGTGAGTTTAAAAGGCTGCTGTTGATAACAAGGGCATTTGCTAAATAGATGGTGTGTGTGCAACAATATACTGAAAGGTCAATTATATTGTGCAGCTTATCTCACCACCTGTAGTTATTTAGGTGAAAGCTCCAAAATGCTTGCCTAATATGTCTGTTTATCCAAAAGGAAGTAAAAAGGGAGAGCTAGAAAGATAGCATTGCATCACATTACATGGCAATGCAATGCACAGTTGCTGAAGTTGAACCAAAATGAGCTTGTAATCTGGCTTCTGCAACTTTGAACATGAAAAATCCAATGAGGAGAAGAAAAGCAAAGCCAAAGAGTCCATCCCAAAATCCGACAAACAAGCAAAATGAACAAAAAACATTGAATTCAATTCTTTCTGATTTTAGAAACTGCATTAAAGAAGGGGTGCACCGGTCCTGGAGATACTGCAATACCAGGTCAATGCGTGGAGTGGACAGAGCAAGCTCTTTTTCCATCTCCCTGTTCTAAAAATCCATTTGATATATGGTCCCCAGATAGGGGACGTATCAGATATTAAACTGATAAGAACAGATACTACACTTGATCTTAGCCAAAAGGCCGAGAAGCGATAACCAGAATTGGTTTCAAACTACGGAGCCACCCAAGGATCCTGAAAAGTCCATTTGTGGAGATGAGCTCCTGGACTCCCGTTAAGAAGACATGTTGTCAACCTCTAGATCCCTTACATGCCTGCACTTTTCGGCTTGCTGCTGCTGCAATCCACGCGTTTTAGATCTGCATAACTCCACCTCTTTAAACACAGCACCTTCACCCCCTGCTGTTCCCACCCGCCTCAACACCGTTGGAAGGGAGGAGAACCAATTAAGGCGGGGGGTGGGGTGGAACGAGCAGCTGTCTACCCTTAGCAGGAGGGCTCCTGATTACATACCTCTCCTGCTGCTGCTGCTGCTGGCTGTCCAGCAGCAGACTGAAGGTGGCTGCTGCTGTGCACAGGTATATAAAGGCTCAGAGCCTATTATGACACGCGCAGCCAGCGTTCCATTGCCACATTCCATCTACTGCAGGCAGGATACCTGGCTGGCTGAATGTCGCTGAGAAGCTCACAGAGACCGCCATAAGCAACAGTTTAACAGAATGCCACAGACTAATCAACCAAACTTTTTGGGTTGGGTTCTCTTTTATAGTCTGCAGGCATTAAATGAAAGAAGTCAGTGTTCCAGCAGAGGGAGACAACGTTTCAGAAAAGGCATTGTAGCAAACCAAAAAAGAAATTTTAAGCGCAGCAGAGAAACCAGCGCACATACCTGTTAGCTCAGGTGAGTTTAAAAGGCTGCTGTTGATAACAAGGGCATTTGCTAAATAGATGGTGTGTGTGCAACAATATACTGAAAGGTCAATTATATTGTGCAGCTTATCTCACCACCTGTAGTTATTTAGGTGAAAGCTCCAAAATGCTTGCCTAATATGTCTGTTTATCCAAAAGGAAGTAAAAAGGGAGAGCTAGAAAGATAGCATTGCATCACATTACATGGCAATGCAATGCACAGTTGCTGAAGTTGAACCAAAATGAGCTTGTAATCTGGCTTCTGCAACTTTGAACATGAAAAATCCAATGAGGAGAAGAAAAGCAAAGCCAAAGAGTCCATCCCAAAATCCGACAAACAAGCAAAATGAACAAAAAACATTGAATTCAATTCTTTCTGATTTTAGAAACTGCATTAAAGAAGGGGTGCACCGGTCCTGGAGATACTGCAATACCAGGTCAATGCGTGGAGTGGACAGAGCAAGCTCTTTTTCCATCTCCCTGTTCTAAAAATCCATTTAATATATGGTCCCCAGATAGGGGACGTATCAGATATTAAACTGATAAGAACAGATACTACACTTGATCTTAGCCAAAAGGCCGAGAAGCGATAACCAGAATTGGTTTCAAACTACGGAGCCACCCAAGGATCCTGAAAAGTCCATTTGTGGAGATGAGCTCCTGGACTCCCGTTAAGAAGACATGTTGTCAACCTCTAGATCCCTTACATGCCTGCACTTTTCGGCTTGCTGCTGCTGCAATCCACGCGTTTTAGATCTGCATAACTCCACCTCTTTAAACACAGCACCTTCACCCCCTGCTGTTCCCACCCGCCTCAACACCGTTGGAAGGGAGGAGAACCAATTAAGGCGGGGGGTGGGGTGGAACGAGCAGCTGTCTACCCTTAGCAGGAGGGCTCCTGATTACATACCTCTCCTGCTGCTGCTGCTGCTGGCTGTCCAGCAGCAGACTGAAGGTGGCTGCTGCTGTGCACAGGTATATAAAGGCTCAGAGCCTATTATGACACGCGCAGCCAGCGTTCCATTGCCACATTCCATCTACTGCAGGCAGGATACCTGGCTGGCTGAATGTCGCTGAGAAGCTCACAGAGACCGCCATAAGCAACAGTTTAACAGAATGCCACAGACTAATCAACCAAACTTTTTGGGTTGGGTTCTCTTTTATAGTCTGCAGGCATTAAATGAAAGAAGTCAGTGTTCCAGCAGAGGGAGACAACGTTTCAGAAAAGGCATTGTAGCAAACCAAAAAAGAAATTTTAAGCGCAGCAGAGTAACCAGCGCACATACCTGTTAGCTCAGGTGAGTTTAAAAGGCTGCTGTTGACAACAAGGGCATTTGCTAAATAGATGGTGTGTGTGCAACAATATACTGAAAGGTCAATTATATTGTGCAGCTTATCTCACCACCTGTAGTTATTTAGGTGAAAGCTCCAAAATGCTTGCCTAATATGTCTGTTTATCCAAAAGGAAGTAAAAAGGGAGAGCTAGAAAGATAGCATTGCATCACATTACATGGCAATGCAATGCACAGTTGCTGAAGTTGAACCAAAATGAGCTTGTAATCTGGCTTCTGCAACTTTGAACATGAAAAATCCAATGAGGAGAAGAAAAGCAAAGCCAAAGAGTCCATCCCAAAATCCGACAAACAAGCAAAATGAACAAAAAACATTGAATTCAATTCTTTCTGATTTTAGAAACTGCATTAAAGAAGGGGTGCACCGGTCCTGGAGATACTGCAATACCAGGTCAATGCGTGGAGTGGACAGAGCAAGCTCTTTTTCCATCTCCCTGTTCTAAAAATCCATTTAATATATGGTCCCCAGATAGGGGACATATCAGATATTAAACTGATAAGAACAGATACTACACTTGATCTTAGCCAAAAGGCCGAGAAGCGATAACCAGAATTGGTTTCAAACTACGGAGCCACCCAAGGATCCTGAAAAGTCCATTTGTGGAGATGAGCTCCTGGACTCCCGTTAAGAAGACATGTTGTCAACCTCTAGATCCCTTACATGCCTGCACTTTTCGGCTTGCTGCTGCTGCAATCCACGCGTTTTAGATCTGCATAACTCCACCTCTTTAAACACAGCACCTTCACCCCCTGCTGTTGCCACCCGCCTCAACACCGTTGGAAGGGAGGAGAACCAATTAAGGCGGGGGGTGGGGTGGAACGAGCAGCTGTCTACCCTTAGCAGGAGGGCTCCTGATTACATACCTCTCCTGCTGCTGCTGCTGCTGCTGGCTGTCCAGCAGCAGACTGAAGGTGGCTGCTGCTGTGCACAGGTATATAAAGGCTCAGAGCCTATTATGACATGCGCAGCCAGCGTTCCATTGCCACATTCCATCTACTGCAGGCAGGATACCTGGCTGGCTGAATGTCGCTGAGAAGCTCACAGAGACCGCCATAAGCAACAGTTTAACAGAATGCCACAGACTAATCAACCAAACTTTTTGGGTTGGGTTCTCTTTTATAGTCTGCAGGCATTAAATGAAAGAAGTCAGTGTTCCAGCAGAGGGAGACAACGTTTCAGAAAAGGCATTGTAGCAAACCAAAAAAGAAATTTTAAGCGCAGCAGAGTAACCAGCGCACATACCTGTTAGCTCAGGTGAGTTTAAAAGGCTGCTGTTGATAACAAGGGCATTTGCTAAATAGATGGTGTGTGTGCAACAATATACTGAAAGGTCAATTATATTGTGCAGCTTATCTCACCACCTGTAGTTATTTAGGTGAAAGCTCCAAAATGCTTGCCTAATATGTCTGTTTATCCAAAAGGAAGTAAAAAGGGAGAGCTAGAAAGATAGCATTGCATCACATTACATGGCAATGCAATGCACAGTTGCTGAAGTTGAACCAAAATGAGCTTGTAATCTGGCTTCTGCAACTTTGAACATGAAAAATCCAATGAGGAGAAGAAAAGCAAAGCCAAAGAGTCCATCCCAAAATCCGACAAACAAGCAAAATGAACAAAAAACATTGAATTCAATTCTTTCTGATTTTAGAAACTGCATTAAAGAAGGGGTGCACCGGTCCTGGAGATACTGCAATACCAGGTCAATGCGTGGAGTGGACAGAGCAAGCTCTTTTTCCATCTCCCTGTTCTAAAAATCCATTTAATATATGGTCCCCAGATAGGGGACGTATCAGATATTAAACTGATAAGAACAGATACTACACTTGATCTTAGCCAAAAGGCCGAGAAGCGATAACCAGAATTGGTTTCAAACTACGGAGCCACCCAAGGATCCTGAAAAGTCCATTTGTGGAGATGAGCTCCTGGACTCCCGTTAAGAAGACATGTTGTCAACCTCTAGATCCCTTACATGCCTGCACTTTTCGGCTTGCTGCTGCTGCAATCCACGCGTTTTAGATCTGCATAACTCCACCTCTTTAAACACAGCACCTTCACCCCCTGCTGTTCCCACCCGCCTCAACACCGTTGGAAGGGAGGAGAACCAATTAAGGCGGGGGGTGGGGTGGAACGAGCAGCTGTCTACCCTTAGCAGGAGGGCTCCTGATTACATACCTCTCCTGCTGCTGCTGCTGCTGGCTGTCCAGCAGCAGACTGAAGGTGGTTGCTGCTGTGCACAGGTATATAAAGGCTCAGAGCCTATTATGACACGCGCAGCCAGCGTTCCATTGCCACATTCCATCTACTGCAGGCAGGATACCTGGCTGGCTGAATGTCGCTGAGAAGCTCACAGAGACCGCCATAAGCAACAGTTTAACAGAATGCCACAGACTAATCAACCAAACTTTTTGGGTTGGGTTCTCTTTTATAGTCTGCAGGCATTAAATGAAAGAAGTCAGTGTTCCAGCAGAGGGAGACAACGTTTCAGAAAAGGCATTGTAGCAAACCAAAAAAGAAATTTTAAGCGCAGCAGAGTAACCAGCGCACATACCTGTTAGCTCAGGTGAGTTTAAAAGGCTGCTGTTGATAACAAGGGCATTTGCTAAATAGATGGTGTGTGTGCAACAATATACTGAAAGGTCAATTATATTGTGCAGCTTATCTCACCACCTGTAGTTATTTAGGTGAAAGCTCCAAAATGCTTGCCTAATATGTCTGTTTATCCAAAAGGAAGTAAAAAGGGAGAGCTAGAAAGATAGCATTGCATCACATTACATGGCAATGCAATGCACAGTTGCTGAAGTTGAACCAAAATGAGCTTGTAATCTGGCTTCTGCAACTTTGAACATGAAAAATCCAATGAGGAGAAGAAAAGCAAAGCCAAAGAGTCCATCCCAAAATCCGACAAACAAGCAAAATGAACAAAAAACATTGAATTCAATTCTTTCTGATTTTAGAAACTGCATTAAAGAAGGGGTGCACCGGTCCTGGAGATACTGCAATACCAGGTCAATGCGTGGAGTGGACAGAGCAAGCTCTTTTTCCATCTCCCTGTTCTAAAAATCCATTTAATATATGGTCCCCAGATAGGGGACGTATCAGATATTAAACTGATAAGAACAGATACTACACTTGATCTTAGCCAAAAGGCCGAGAAGCGATAACCAGAATTGGTTTCAAACTACGGAGCCACCCAAGGATCCTGAAAAGTCCATTTGTGGAGATGAGCTCCTGGACTCCCGTTAAGAAGACATGTTGTCAACCTCTAGATCCCTTACATGCCTGCACTTTTCGGCTTGCTGCTGCTGCAATCCACGCGTTTTAGATCTGCATAACTCCACCTCTTTAAACACAGCACCTTCACCCCCTGCTGTTCCCACCCGCCTCAACACCGTTGGAAGGGAGGAGAACCAATTAAGGCGGGGGGTGGGGTGGAACGAGCAGCTGTCTACCCTTAGCAGGAGGGCTCCTGATTACATACCTCTCCTGCTGCTGCTGCTGCTGGCTGTCCAGCAGCAGACTGAAGGTGGCTGCTGCTGTGCACAGGTATATAAAGGCTCAGAGCCTATTATGACACGCGCAGCCAGCGTTCCATTGCCACATTCCATCTACTGCAGGCAGGATACCTGGCTGGCTGAATGTCGCTGAGAAGCTCACAGAGACCGCCATAAGCAACAGTTTAACAGAATGCCACAGACTAATCAACCAAACTTTTTGGGTTGGGTTCTCTTTTATAGTCTGCAGGCATTAAATGAAAGAAGTCAGTGTTCCAGCAGAGAGAGACAACGTTTCAGAAAAGGCATTGTAGCAAACCAAAAAAGAAATTTTAAGCGCAGCAGAGTAACCAGCGCACATACCTGTTAGCTCAGGTGAGTTTAAAAGGCTGCTGTTGATAACAAGGGCATTTGCTAAATAGATGGTGTGTGTGCAACAATATACTGAAAGGTCAATTATATTGTGCAGCTTATCTCACCACCTGTAGTTATTTAGGTGAAAGCTCCAAAATGCTTGCCTAATATGTCTGTTTATCCAAAAGGAAGTAAAAAGGGAGAGCTAGAAAGATAGCATTGCATCACATTACATGGCAATGCAATGCACAGTTGCTGAAGTTGAACCAAAATGAGCTTGTAATCTGGCTTCTGCAACTTTGAACATGAAAAATCCAATGAGGAGAAGAAAAGCAAAGCCAAAGAGTCCATCCCAAAATCCGACAAACAAGCAAAATGAACAAAAAACATTGAATTCAATTCTTTCTGATTTTAGAAACTGCATTAAAGAAGGGGTGCACCGGTCCTGGAGATACTGCAATACCAGGTCAATGCGTGGAGTGGACAGAGCAAGCTCTTTTTCCATCTCCCTGTTCTAAAAATCCATTTAATATATGGTCCCCAGATAGGGGACGTATCAGATATTAAACTGATAAGAACAGATACTACACTTGATCTTAGCCAAAAGGCCGAGAAGCGATAACCAGAATTGGTTTCAAACTACGGAGCCACCCAAGGATCCTGAAAAGTCCATTTGTGGAGATGAGCTCCTGGACTCCCGTTAAGAAGACATGTTGTCAACCTCTAGATCCCTTACATGCCTGCACTTTTCGGCTTGCTGCTGCTGCAATCCACGCGTTTTAGATCTGCATAACTCCACCTCTTTAAACACAGCACCTTCACCCCCTGCTGTTCCCACCCGCCTCAACACCGTTGGAAGGGAGGAGAACCAATTAAGGCGGGGGGTGGGGTGGAACGAGCAGCTGTCTACCCTTAGCAGGAGGGCTCCTGATTACATACCTCTCCTGCTGCTGCTGCTGCTGGCTGTCCAGCAGCAGACTGAAGGTGGTTGCTGCTGTGCACAGGTATATAAAGGCTCAGAGCCTATTATGACACGCGCAGCCAGCGTTCCATTGCCACATTCCATCTACTGCAGGCAGGATACCTGGCTGGCTGAATGTCGCTGAGAAGCTCACAGAGACCGCCATAAGCAACAGTTTAACAGAATGCCACAGACTAATCAACCAAACTTTTTGGGTTGGGTTCTCTTTTATAGTCTGCAGGCATTAAATGAAAGAAGTCAGTGTTCCAGCAGAGGGAGACAACGTTTCAGAAAAGGCATTGTAGCAAACCAAAAAAGAAATTTTAAGCGCAGCAGAGTAACCAGCGCACATACCTGTTAGCTCAGGTGAGTTTAAAAGGCTGCTGTTGATAACAAGGGCATTTGCTAAATAGATGGTGTGTGTGCAACAATATACTGAAAGGTCAATTATATTGTGCAGCTTATCTCACCACCTGTAGTTATTTAGGTGAAAGCTCCAAAATGCTTGCCTAATATGTCTGTTTATCCAAAAGGAAGTAAAAAGGGAGAGCTAGAAAGATAGCATTGCATCACATTACATGGCAATGCAATGCACAGTTGCTGAAGTTGAACCAAAATGAGCTTGTAATCTGGCTTCTGCAACTTTGAACATGAAAAATCCAATGAGGAGAAGAAAAGCAAAGCCAAAGAGTCCATCCCAAAATCCGACAAACAAGCAAAATGAACAAAAAACATTGAATTCAATTCTTTCTGATTTTAGAAACTGCATTAAAGAAGGGGTGCACCGGTCCTGGAGATACTGCAATACCAGGTCAATGCGTGGAGTGGACAGAGCAAGCTCTTTTTCCATCTCCCTGTTCTAAAAATCCATTTAATATATGGTCCCCAGATAGGGGACGTATCAGATATTAAACTGATAAGAACAGATACTACACTTGATCTTAGCCAAAAGGCCGAGAAGCGATAACCAGAATTGGTTTCAAACTACGGAGCCACCCAAGGATCCTGAAAAGTCCATTTGTGGAGATGAGCTCCTGGACTCCCGTTAAGAAGACATGTTGTCAACCTCTAGATCCCTTACATGCCTGCACTTTTCGGCTTGCTGCTGCTGCAATCCACGCGTTTTAGATCTGCATAACTCCACCTCTTTAAACACAGCACCTTCACCCCCTGCTGTTCCCACCCGCCTCAACACCGTTGGAAGGGATGAGAACCAATTAAGGCGGGGGGTGGGGTGGAACGAGCAGCTGTCTACCCTTAGCAGGAGGGCTCCTGATTACATACCTCTCCTGCTGCTGCTGCTGCTGGCTGTCCAGCAGCAGACTGAAGATGGCTGCTGCTGTGCACAGGTATATAAAGGCTCAGAGCCTATTATGACACGCGCAGCCAGCGTTCCATTGCCACATTCCATCTACTGCAGGCAGGATACCTGGCTGGCTGAATGTCGCTGAGAAGCTCACAGAGACCGCCATAAGCAACAGTTTAACAGAATGCCACAGACTAATCAACCAAACTTTTTGGGTTGGGTTCTCTTTTATAGTCTGCAGGCATTAAATGAAAGAAGTCAGTGTTCCAGCAGAGGGAGACAACGTTTCAGAAAAGGCATTGTAGAAACCAAAAAAGAAATTTTAAGTGCAGCAGAGTAACCAGCGCACATACCTGTTAGCTCAGGTGAGTTTAAAAGGCTGCTGTTGATAACAAGGGCATTTGCTAAATAGATGGTGTGTGTGCAACAATATACTGAAAGGTCAATTATATTGTGCAGCTTATCTCACCACCTGTAGTTATTTAGGTGAAAGCTCCAAAATGCTTGCCTAATATGTCTGTTTATCCAAAAGGAAGTAAAAAGGGAGAGCTAGAAAGATAGCATTGCATCACATTACATGGCAATGCAATGCACAGTTGCTGAAGTTGAACCAAAATGAGCTTGTAATCTGGCTTCTGCAACTTTGAACATGAAAAATCCAATGAGGAGAAGAAAAGCAAAGCCAAAGAGTCCATCCCAAAATCCGACAAACAAGCAAAATGAACAAAAAACATTGAATTCAATTCTTTCTGATTTTAGAAACTGCATTAAAGAAGGGGTGCACTGGTCCTGGAGATACTGCAATACCAGGTCAATGCGTGGAGTGGACAGAGCAAGCTCTTTTTCCATCTCCCTGTTCTAAAAATCCATTTAATATATGGTCCCCAGATAGGGGACGTATCAGATATTAAACTGATAAGAACAAATACTACACTTGATCTTAGCCAAAAGGCCGAGAAGCGATAACCAGAATTGGTTTCAAACTACGGAGCCACCCAAGGATCCTGAAAAGTCCATTTGTGGAGATGAGCTCCTGGACTCCCGTTAAGAAGACATGTTGTCAACCTCTAGATCCCTTACATGCCTGCACTTTTCGGCTTGCTGCTGCTGCAATCCACGCGTTTTAGATCTGCATAACTCCACCTCTTTAAACACAGCACCTTCACCCCCTGCTGTTCCCACCCGCCTCAACACCGTTGGAAGGGAGGAGAACCAATTAAGGCGGGGGGTGGGGTGGAACGAGCAGCTGTCTACCCTTAGCAGGAGGGCTCCTGATTACATACCTCTCCTGCTGCTGCTGCTGCTGCTGGCTGTCCAGCAGCAGACTGAAGGTGGCTGCTGCTGTGCACAGGTATATAAAGGCTCAGAGCCTATTATGACACGCGCAGCCAGCGTTCCATTGCCACATTCCATCTACTGCAGGCAGGATACCTGGCTGGCTGAATGTCGCTGAGAAGCTCACAGAGACCGCCATAAGCAACAGTTTAACAGAATGCCACAGACTAATCAACCAAACTTTTTGGGTTGGGTTCTCTTTTATAGTCTGCAGGCATTAAATGAAAGAAGTCAGTGTTCCAGCAGAGGGAGACAACGTTTCAGAAAAGGCATTGTAGCAAACCAAAAAAGAAATTTTAAGCGCAGCAGAGTAACCAGCGCACATACCTGTTAGCTCAGGTGAGTTTAAAAGGCTGCTGTTGATAACAAGGGCATTTGCTAAATAGATGGTGTGTGTGCAACAATATACTGAAAGGTCAATTATATTGTGCAGCTTATCTCACCACCTGTAGTTATTTAGGTGAAAGCTCCAAAATGCTTGCCTAATATGTCTGTTTATCCAAAAGGAAGTAAAAAGGGAGAGCTAGAAAGATAGCATTGCATCACATTACATGGCAATGCAATGCACAGTTGCTGAAGTTGAACCAAAATGAGCTTGTAATCTGGCTTCTGCAACTTTGAACATGAAAAATCCAATGAGGAGAAGAAAAGCAAAGCCAAAGAGTCCATCCCAAAATCCGACAAACAAGCAAAATGAACAAAAAACATTGAATTCAATTCTTTCTGATTTTAGAAACTGCATTAAAGAAGGGGTGCACTGGTCCTGGAGATACTGCAATACCAGGTCAATGCGTGGAGTGGACAGAGCAAGCTCTTTTTCCATCTCCCTGTTCTAAAAATCCATTTAATATATGGTCCCCAGATAGGGGACGTATCAGATATTAAACTGATAAGAACAGATACTACACTTGATCTTAGCCAAAAGGCCGAGAAGCGATAACCAGAATTGGTTTCAAACTACGGAGCCACCCAAGGATCCTGAAAAGTCCATTTGTGGAGATGAGCTCCTGGACTCCCGTTAAGAAGACATGTTGTCAACCTCTAGATCCCTTACATGCCTGCACTTTTCGGCTTGCTGCTGCTGCAATCCACGCGTTTTAGATCTGCATAACTCCACCTCTTTAAACACAGCACCTTCACCCCCTGCTGTTCCCACCCGCCTCAACACCGTTGGAAGGGAGGAGAACCAATTAAGGCGGGGGGTGGGGTGGAACGAGCAGCTGTCTACCCTTAGCAGGAGGGCTCCTGATTACATACCTCTCCTGCTGCTGCTGCTGCTGGCTGTCCAGCAGCAGACTGAAGGTGGCTTCTGCTGTGCACAGGTATATAAAGGCTCAGAGCCTATTATGACACGCGCAGCCAGCGTTCCATTGCCACATTCCATCTACTGCAGGCAGGATACCTGGCTGGCTGAATGTCGCTGAGAAGCTCACAGAGACCGCCATAAGCAACAGTTTAACAGAATGCCACAGACTAATCAACCAAACTTTTTGGGTTGGGTTCTCTTTTATAGTCTGCAGGCATTAAATGAAAGAAGTCAGTGTTCCAGCAGAGGGAGACAACGTTTCAGAAAAGGCATTGTAGCAAACCAAAAAAGAAATTTTAAGCGCAGCAGAGTAACCAGCGCACATACCTGTTAGCTCAGGTGAGTTTAAAAGGCTGCTGTTGATAACAAGGGCATTTGCTAAATAGATGGTGTGTGTGCAACAATATACTGAAAGGTCAATTATATTGTGCAGCTTATCTCACCACCTGTAGTTATTTAGGTGAAAGCTCCAAAATGCTTGCCTAATATGTCTGTTTATCCAAAAGGAAGTAAAAAGGGAGAGCTAGAAAGATAGCATTGCATCACATTACATGGCAATGCAATGCACAGTTGCTGAAGTTGAACCAAAGTGAGCTTGTAATCTGGCTTCTGCAACTTTGAACATGAAAAATCCAATGAGGAGAAGAAAAGCAAAGCCAAAGAGTCCATCCCAAAATCCGACAAACAAGCAAAATGAACAAAAAACATTGAATTCAATTCTTTCTGATTTTAGAAACTGCATTAAAGAAGGGGTGCACCGGTCCTGGAGATACTGCAATACCAGGTCAATGCGTGGAGTGGACAGAGCAAGCTCTTTTTCCATCTCCCTGTTCTAAAAATCCATTTAATATATGGTCCCCAGATAGGGGACGTATCAGATATTAAACTGATAAGAACAGATACTACACTTGATCTTAGCCAAAAGGCCAAGAAGCGATAACCAGAATTGGTTTCAAACTACGGAGCCACCCAAGGATCCTGAAAAGTCCATTTGTGGAGATGAGCTCCTGGACTCCCGTTAAGAAGACATGTTGTCAACCTCTAGATCCCTTACATGCCTGCACTTTTCGGCTTGCTGCTGCTGCAATCCACGCGTTTTAGATCTGCATAACTCCACCTCTTTAAACACAGCACCTTCACCCCCTGCTGTTCCCACCCGCCTCAACACCGTTGGAAGGGAGGAGAACCAATTAAGGCGGGGGGTGGGGTGGAACGAGCAGCTGTCTACCCTTAGCAGGAGGGCTCCTGATTACATACCTCTCCTGCTGCTGCTGCTGCTGGCTGTCCAGCAGCAGACTGAAGGTGGCTGCTGCTGTGCACAGGTATATAAAGGCTCAGAGCCTATTATGACACGCGCAGCCAGCGTTCCATTGCCACATTCCATCTACTGCAGGCAGGATACCTGGCTGGCTGAATGTCGCTGAGAAGCTCACAGAGATCGCCATAAGCAACAGTTTAACAAAATGCCACAGACTAATCAACCAAACTTTTTGGGTTGGGTTCTCTTTTATAGTCTGCAGGCATTAAATGAAAGAAGTCAGTGTTCCAGCAGAGGGAGACAACGTTTCAGAAAAGGCATTGTAGCAAACCAAAAAAGAAATTTTAAGCGCAGCAGAGTAACCAGCGCACATACCTGTTAGCTCAGGTGAGTTTAAAAGGCTGCTGTTGATAACAAGGGCATTTGCTAAATAGATGGTGTGTGTGCAACAATATACTGAAAGGTCAATTATATTGTGCAGCTTATCTCACCACCTGTAGTTATTTAGGTGAAAGCTCCAAAATGCTTGCCTAATATGTCTGTTTATCCAAAAGGAAGTAAAAAGGGAGAGCTAGAAAGATAGCATTGCATCACATTACATGGCAATGCAATGCACAGTTGCTGAAGTTGAACCAAAATGAGCTTGTAATCTGGCTTCTGCAACTTTGAACATGAAAAATCCAATGAGGAGAAGAAAAGCAAAGCCAAAGAGTCCATCCCAAAATCCGACAAACAAGCAAAATGAACAAAAAACATTGAATTCAATTCTTTCTGATTTTAGAAACTGCATTAAAGAAGGGGTGCACCGGTCCTGGAGATACTGCAATACCAGGTCAATGCGTGGAGTGGACAGAGCAAGCTCTTTTTCCATCTCCCTGTTCTAAAAATCCATTTAATATATGGTCCCCAGATAGGGGACGTATCAGATATTAAACTGATAAGAACAGATACTACACTTGATCTTAGCCAAAAGGCCAAGAAGCGATAACCAGAATTGGTTTCAAACTACGGAGCCACCCAAGGATCCTGAAAAGTCCATTTGTGGAGATGAGCTCCTGGACTCCCGTTAAGAAGACATGTTGTCAACCTCTAGATCCCTTACATGCCTGCACTTTTCGGCTTGCTGCTGCTGCAATCCACGCGTTTTAGATCTGCATAACTCCACCTCTTTAAACACAGCACCTTCACCCCCTGCTGTTCCCACCCGCCTCAACACCGTTGGAAGGGAGGAGAACCAATTAAGGCGGGGGGTGGGGTGGAACGAGCAGCTGTCTACCCTTAGCAGGAGGGCTCCTGATTACATACCTCTCCTGCTGCTGCTGCTGCTGGCTGTCCAGCAGCAGACTGAAGGTGGCTGCTGCTGTGCACAGGTATATAAAGGCTCAGAGCCTATTATGACACGCGCAGCCAGCGTTCCATTGCCACATTCCATCTACTGCAGGCAGGATACCTGGCTGGCTGAATGTCGCTGAGAAGCTCACAGAGACCGCCATAAGCAACAGTTTAACAGAATGCCACAGACTAATCAACCAAACTTTTTGGGTTGGGTTCTCTTTTATAGTCTGCAGGCATTAAATGAAAGAAGTCAGTGTTCCAGCAGAGGGAGACAACGTTTCAGAAAAGGCATTGTAGCAAACCAAAAAAGAAATTTTAAGCGCAGCAGAGTAACCAGCGCACATACCTGTTAGCTCAGGTGAGTTTAAAAGGCTGCTGTTGATAACAAGGGCATTTGCTAAATAGATGGTGTGTGTGCAACAATATACTGAAAGGTCAATTATATTGTGCAGCTTATCTCACCACCTGTAGTTATTTAGGTGAAAGCTCCAAAATGCTTGCCTAATATGTCTGTTTATCCAAAAGGAAGTAAAAAGGGAGAGCTAGAAAGATAGCATTGCATCACATTACATGGCAATGCAATGCACAGTTGCTGAAGTTGAACCAAAATGAGCTTGTAATCTGGCTTCTGCAACTTTGAACATGAAAAATCCAATGAGGAGAAGAAAAGCAAAGCCAAAGAGTCCATCCCAAAATCCGACAAACAAGCAAAATGAACAAAAAACATTGAATTCAATTCTTTCTGATTTTAGAAACTGCATTAAAGAAGGGGTGCGCCGGTCCTGGAGATACTGCAATACCAGGTCAATGCGTGGAGTGGACAGAGCAAGCTCTTTTTCCATCTCCCTGTTCTAAAAATCCATTTAATATATGGTCCCCAGATAGGGGACGTATCAGATATTAAACTGATAAGAACAGATACTACACTTGATCTTAGCCAAAAGGCCGAGAAGCGATAACCAGAATTGGTTTCAAACTACGGAGCCACCCAAGGATCCTGAAAAGTCCATTTGTGGAGATGAGCTCCTGGACTCCCGTTAAGAAGACATGTTGTCAACCTCTAGATCCCTTACATGCCTGCACTTTTCGGCTTGCTGCTGCTGCAATCCACGCGTTTTAGATCTGCATAACTCCACCTCTTTAAACACAGCACCTTCACCCCCTGCTGTTCCCACCCGCCTCAACACCGTTGGAAGGGAGGAGAACCAATTAAGTCGGGGGGTGGGGTGGAACGAGCAGCTGTCTACCCTTAGCAGGAGGGCTCCTGATTACATACCTCTCCTGCTGCTGCTGCTGGCTGTCCAGCAGCAGACTGAAGGTGGCTGCTGCTGTGCACAGGTATATAAAGGCTCAGAGCCTATTATGACACGCGCAGCCAGCGTTCCATTGCCACATTCCATCTACTGCAGGCAGGATACCTGGCTGGCTGAATGTCGCTGAGAAGCTCACAGAGACCGCCATAAGCAACAGTTTAACAGAATGCCACAGACTAATCAACCAAACTTTTTGGGTTGGGTTCTCTTTTATAGTCTGCAGGCATTAAATGAAAGAAGTCAGTGTTCCAGCAGAAGGAGACAACGTTTCAGAAAAGGCATTGTAGCAAACCAAAAAAGAAATTTTAAGCGCAGCAGAGTAACCAGCGCACATACCTGTTAGCTCAGGTGAGTTTAAAAGGCTGCTGTTGATAACAAGGGCATTTGCTAAATAGATGGTGTGTGTGCAACAATATACTGAAAGGTCAATTATATTGTGCAGCTTATCTCACCACCTGTAGTTATTTAGGTGAAAGCTCCAAAATGCTTGCCTAATATGTCTGTTTATCCAAAAGGAAGTAAAAAGGGAGAGCTAGAAAGATAGCATTGCATCACATTACATGGCAATGCAATGCACAGTTGCTGAAGTTGAACCAAAATGAGCTTGTAATCTGGCTTCTGCAACTTTGAACATGAAAAATCCAATGAGGAGAAGAAAAGCAAAGCCAAAGAGTCCATCCCAAAATCCGACAAACAAGCAAAATGAACAAAAAACATTGAATTCAATTCTTTCTGATTTTAGAAACTGCATTAAAGAAGGGGTGCACCGGTCCTGGAGATACTGCAATACCAGGTCAATGCGTGGAGTGGACAGAGCAAGCTCTTTTTCCATCTCCCTGTTCTAAAAATCCATTTAATATATGGTCCCCAGATAGGGGACGTATCAGATATTAAACTGATAAGAACAGATACTACACTTGATCTTAGCCAAAAGGCCGAGAAGCGATAACCAGAATTGGTTTCAAACTACGGAGCCACCCAAGGATCCTGAAAAGTCCATTTGTGGAGATGAGCTCCTGGACTCCCGTTAAGAAGACATGTTGTCAACCTCTAGATCCCTTACATGCCTGCACTTTTCGGCTTGCTGCTGCTGCAATCCACGCGTTTTAGATCTGCATAACTCCACCTCTTTAAACACAGCACCTTCACCCCCTGCTGTTCCCACCCGCCTCAACACCGTTGGAAGGGAGGAGAACCAATTAAGGCGGGGGGTGGGGTGGAACGAGCAGCTGTCTACCCTTAGCAGGAGGGCTCCTGATTACATACCTCTCCTGCTGCTGCTGCTGCTGGCTGTCCAGCAGCAGACTGAAGGTGGCTGCTGCTGTGCACAGGTATATAAAGGCTCAGAGCCTATTATGACACGCGCAGCCAGCGTTCCATTGCCACATTCCATCTACTGCAGGCAGGATACCTGGCTGGCTGAATGTCGCTGAGAAGCTCACAGAGACCGCCATAAGCAACAGTTTAACAGAATGCCACAGACTAATCAACCAAACTTTTTGGGTTGGGTTCTCTTTTATAGTCTGCAGGCATTAAATGAAAGAAGTCAGTGTTCCAGCAGAGGGAGACAACGTTTCAGAAAAGGCATTGTAGCAAACCAAAAAAGAAATTTTAAGCGCAGCAGAGTAACCAGCGCACATACCTGTTAGCTCAGGTGAGTTTAAAAGGCTGCTGTTGATAACAAGGGCATTTGCTAAATAGATGGTGTGTGTGCAACAATATACTGAAAGGTCAATTATATTGTGCAGCTTATCTCACCACCTGTAGTTATTTAGGTGAAAGCTCCAAAATGCTTGCCTAATATGTCTGTTTATCCAAAAGGAAGTAAAAAGGGAGAGCTAGAAAGATAGCATTGCATCACATTACATGGCAATGCAATGCACAGTTGCTGAAGTTGAACCAAAATGAGCTTGTAATCTGGCTTCTGCAACTTTGAACATGAAAAATCCAATGAGGAGAAGAAAAGCAAAGCCAAAGAGTCCATCCCAAAATCCGACAAACAAGCAAAATGAACAAAAAACATTGAATTCAATTCTTTCTGATTTTAGAAACTGCATTAAAGAAGGGGTGCACCGGTCCTGGAGATACTGCAATACCAGGTCAATGCGTGGAGTGGACAGAGCAAGCTCTTTTTCCATCTCCCTGTTCTAAAAATCCATTTAATATATGGTCCCCAGATAGGGGACGTATCAGATATTAAACTGATAAGAACAGATACTACACTTGATCTTAGCCAAAAGGCCGAGAAGCGATAACCAGAATTGGTTTCAAACTACGGAGCCACCCAAGGATCCTGAAAAGTCCATTTGTGGAGATGAGCTCCTGGACTCCCGTTAAGAAGACATGTTGTCAACCTCTAGATCCCTTACATGCCTGCACTTTTCGGCTTGCTGCTGCTGCAATCCACGCGTTTTAGATCTGCATAACTCCACCTCTTTAAACACAGCACCTTCACCCCCTGCTGTTCCCACCCGCCTCAACACCGTTGGAAGGGAGGAGAACCAATTAAGGCGGGGGGTGGGGTGGAACGAGCAGCTGTCTACCCTTAGCAGGAGGGCTCCTGATTACATACCTCTCCTGCTGCTGCTGCTGCTGGCTGTCCAGCAGCAGACTGAAGGTGGCTGCTGCTGTGCACAGGTATATAAAGGCTCAGAGCCTATTATGACACGCGCAGCCAGCGTTCCATTACCACATTCCATCTACTGCAGTCAGGATACCTGGCTGGCTGAATGTCGCTGAGAAGCTCACAGAGACCGCCATAAGCAACAGTTTAACAGAATGCCACAGACTAATCAACCAAACTTTTTGGGTTGGGTTCTCTTTTATAGTCTGCAGGCATTAAATGAAAGAAGTCAGTGTTCCAGCAGAGGGAGACAACGTTTCAGAAAAGGCATTGTAGCAAACCAAAAAAGAAATTTTAAGCGCAGCAGAGTAACCAGCGCACATACCTGTTAGCTCAGGTGAGTTTAAAAGGCTGCTGTTGATAACAAGGGCATTTGCTAAATAGATGGTGTGTGTGCAACAATATACTGAAAGGTCAATTATATTGTGCAGCTTATCTCACCACCTGTAGTTATTTAGGTGAAAGCTCCAAAATGCTTGCCTAATATGTCTGTTTATCCAAAAGGAAGTAAAAAGGGAGAGCTAGAAAGATAGCATTGCATCACATTACATGGCAATGCAATGCACAGTTGCTGAAGTTGAACCAAAATGAGCTTGTAATCTGGCTTCTGCAACTTTGAACATGAAAAATCCAATGAGGAGAAGAAAAGCAAAGCCAAAGAGTCCATCCCAAAATCCGACAAACAAGCAAAATGAACAAAAAACATTGAATTCAATTCTTTCTGATTTTAGAAACTGCATTAAAGAAGGGGTGCACCGGTCCTGGAGATACTGCAATACCAGGTCAATGCGTGGAGTGGACAGAGCAAGCTCTTTTTCCATCTCCCTGTTCTAAAAATCCATTTAATATATGGTCCCCAGATAGGGGACGTATCAGATATTAAACTGATAAGAACAGATTTTTTTTTTTGATTGAATATATCTTTTATTAGCACAAAAAATAAGTTAACAGACAGTGTACAGTGCCGCAGCCCAGTACACACAGAATTCTACATCATATTTACATAGCATGAGGATACGACGCACTAACTAGACACATCACACCCCTATGCTACACAAAACACTCAATCTGAAAGAAAAGCATGTCAATCAATACAGTACGACGAACCGTGATAAGGGATGGGGATTGGGAAAAAGGGGATGGGGAGGGGAAAATCACAGGCCCGAAGCTTTATTGAAAGACAAGACACATAAGGGGAGAGGGGGAGGAGGGGTTTAGTCCTCGTCCTCGTCCTCCGGACCGTCCATGATGGAATAGTCTCTGAGCAGGCTGTGGATCAGCCTGCGGCAGTCCTGGATGGACATCCTCTCCCTCCTCAAGATGAGCCGGTTCCTGGCGACCCAAACGGCATCCTTGAAGCAGTTCATAAGGCGCCAAGCCTCCTGGATGGCTCCGACGGTATGAACCCCAGGGAAGAGTCCGTAAAGCACAGAATGGTGCGATAGGCTCGCCCTGGGGACAGAGTTCCTCAGGTCGTCCTCAAGTGCAGTCAATAGGCGCTGTGCAAATCCGCAGTCCCAAAAAGTGTGCAAAGATGTTTCCTCCACGAAGGGGCACCTTGGGCAGTACCGGGTCTTGCACAGGTTCCGGGCATGCATGAATGACCGGACGGGCAGTCCGCCCTGAATCGCCATCCACGACAAGTCCTTGTGCCCGTTGGTCAGCCTGTCAGACGACACATTTGTCCACACAGTCTCCAGCGTGTCCTGGTGAAGTCCTGTGATGTTCTCCACGTCATCCTTGGCTCTGATTAGCTTGTGGATAGTTTTGGGCTTCCACAAGTCGGGCTTGAGTCCCTCCAGTTGATGCTCCCCCACAAATCGAACGACATCTCCGTAGAACCATGGCGTCGTCCAGTTGTAGGGGAAGGAGCTGTCCCACTTGTCCCAGCCGAGTCGCCTCCAAAGAGGAAGCAGGAAGAAGCGAGACATGGACCTGCCCGCGGAGCCATTCTTGACTTGCAAAGTCCGGCGGACACAATCACACACAAAAGAGGATCGCAGGAGGGTGGGGATATCTGGAACGCCCTTCCCACCCTTGCGAGGCTCCTTGTACATGACGGCCCGCCTGACTCTGTCCATCTTGGATCCCCAGACAAAGTGAAACACTGTCCTGGTAATGGCCCTGCACACAGTGACGTGTGGGGGCCAGGCCTGCGCCGTGTACTGCAAGACGGGCAGGACCTCATTACGCAGGATGAGTGCCTTACCCTCACAAGTGAGGTGTCTGAGGCTCCAGAGTCCGATCCGTTGCTTCACCTTGGCCAAGCGTTCTTGCCAGGACTTGAGGGCCGCTCCTTCCTTCCCGAACCAGACTCCCAGCACCTTGAGGAAATCCGGTTGAATGTTGAAGGGGAAGGGGGCGGAGGAGGCCGGCTGCCAATCCCCGAAGAGCATGGCTTCCGACTTCCTGCAGTTGACTTTGGCCCCTGAAGCCCGGCCGAACCTCTCACACGTCTGGACGAGGGCGTCGACTGAACCACGATCAGCGCAGAAGACGGTGACGTCGTCCATGTAGAGCGAGCACTTGACCTCGTGTCGTCCCGGACCCGGTGCGGTGATCCCTCTGATCTCTCCATTCTGCCGGATAGCCTCTGCGAAGAGTTCTATAACACAAACAAAAAGAAGAGGTGATAGAGGGCAGCCTTGTCTGACCCCAGAGAGGACAGGGAAGGGGTCAGTCTTCCAGCCGTTCACCAACACCGAGCTGTGGATATCAAAATACATCAGACGGACATACGAACAAAACATGTTACCCAAACCTAACCGGTGCAGAGCTCGGCCCATGAACTCGTGGGAAACCCGGTCGAAGGCCTTCTCCTGATCCAAGGAGACCAGGGCCGCGTGTGCGCGGCGGACCTTGATGTACTCGACCGTGTCCCGCACGAGAGCGAGGCTGTCTGCGATGCGACGTCCAGGGATGCCGCAGGTCTGGTCCGGGTGGATGATCCGTCCGATGATCGTCTTAAGTCGTGTCGCCATCGTCTTGGCCAGGATCTTGTAGTCCACGTTGAGCAGAGTGATGGGACGCCAATTCCTCAGGTCGCACCTCTCTCCCTTCCGCTTGTACAGGATCGTGACCATTCCTTCCCTCAAAGATGGAGGCATTCTACCCTCCACCACCATCTCCTCGTACAGGTCCAACAGGTCCGGACAGATGAGGTCTCCCAGCGCTACATAGAGCTCCGCTGGAAGACCATCACTGCCCGGGGTCCTGCCGGTCCTAAAGGATTTAGCGGCAGAGAGCAATTCGCCCACCATCAGAGGTTTGTCCAAGGCTGCCGTGCCTGCAGGATCAAGATGGTTAGTGATACCTGACAGGAACTTATCAGCAGCATCGGGGTCGGTAGTCTTGTGGGAGTAGAGTTCGCTGTAGAAGTCGCTGACGACCCTCATCACGTCCTCCTTCCCACGTCGCATGTTTCCGCTCTCGTCTCGCAGCTCGTTCAGGGGCGTGTGACCGGCATGAAGTTTCCTGAAAAAGAATGAGTTACATTTCTCACCCTTCTCCAGATTCTCCACTTTGGAACGGAAGATGATTCGCTTGGACTCCTCCTCAAAGTGCCTTTTCAGGCTCTTCTTGGTCTCCTCCAGCTCCTCCCTCACGTCCCAGCCGCAGTGAAGAAGGTCCTGCAGCGACCGCAGCTCGCGCTGCAGCCCTCTGAAGTCCCTCCTCTTCTCACACGCCTGTTGTCGACCCTTGGCCTGAAAGAAACAGCGAAACTCAAGTTTAACATATTCCCACCAATCAGAGACTGTTTGGAAGCTACCCTTGTAGGACTGCCACATTGCGTAGGCTGCTCTCAGCTCCTCCACGACTTCATCCTGAGCCAGCAGAGCACAATTCAGCTTCCAGGAGCCGGGGCCGGACGGAAAACCGTCGCCGAGGACACCTTGTAAGTGAATGGCTCTGTGGTCGGAGAAGAAGCAGGAGACCATCGAGTGCCTACTCTGCCTGACTGCCCGAGAGGTGAACACAAAGTCAATCCTGGAGCGGAGTGAGCCATCGGGTCGGCTCCACGAATAGTTCGTGGAGCCTCTCCCCATGGAGCTCACCACGTCCTGAAGAGAGGCCTCGGTTACCATCTCGATGAGCAGCTTGGACGTGATGTCCAACTTGGCAGATGTGCCAGAACTACGACCGTCCTCCTCGATGGGGCAGTTGAAATCCCCGGCCATCACTAAGGTCCTGGTGGTGGCAAGCTGAAGCCGCAGGGTCTGGAAAAGCTCCAAACGCTCATTCTTCAGTGGGGACGCATACACGTTGATGAACCTGACAGGTTCTCCCGCCCAGTTGCCATCTACAACAAGAGCCCTGCCGCAGATGAGCTCCTGGACGGACTCAAGCGTGAATGCGCCCCCCCTGATCAGAATTGCGACCCCCGCAGACTTGCAGTCACCCCCACCGGACCAGTAGGATGGACCGTGGGACCACTCCCTGGCCAGATGTTTGAAGGACCTAGAGGAGGGAAGGGAACATTCCTGCAACATATAAACATCACACAACTGGGAAGTAAGGAAGGCATAAATAGTCTGACGTCTGAACTTGTCCTTGATGCTCCTGACATTAATAGAAAATAAGTTAATATTAGCCATCATGTAGGGAAAAAAGAAAAAGTTAGCGCAGGCAATACACCTTAGTTACCACTCCGGTCGGGTGGTCCCTCGTCGGTGTTGACTGCTGGTGACGGGATCACCAGCAGGCCCTCTTCCTCCATCTGGTCAAGCAGCGCGGCCTCGATCTCGGCGACCACCAGTTCCTCCTCTTTTGGCTCGGCCACCAGGGTCTCAACCATGTGCTCCATCTCTTCTGGCTCAGGGAGGGTATCCTCCTTTTCGCCTACGAAATCCAGAATCTTCTTTTTGGAGGATTCAGTAGCAGGGCTGTCCTCCACCTTCCTCTTTCCCCGGGTTGGAACTGGGGAGACAAGAAGGGGAAAATCCTCCTCGGAATAGATAGCGGCGGGTGGAGGAAAGGTTAATTCCACCGCTACCATGGTCTGGGGAGGGAGAGTGGCTGCCGGGGCAGGGGAAAGGACACCTGCTGAGGAGTAGGGGAAGGAGGAAGAGGAAGTGGAATCCTCAGCAGGGGTGGCCGGGGTGGGGGGGGATTGGACGGGGGTGGCAGGGGGAGGGATCGAGAGAGGGGTGACAGAACTCTTACCCTCCTTTGACTTTTTCTTCTGCTTCGGAGCTGCTGGGACCGTCGCTGGGGCTTTGGCCACCGACTCCTTGACCGCTTTGGCCTTGGTCGTCTCGGCCTTGGCCGCTGGGGCCTTGGTCGTCGCGTCCTTGACCTTCACAGGCCTGGTCGTCGGGGCCTTGTCCTCCGTAGCTGGGGTCGTCGCAACCACCGATGCCCAGGATCTCTCACGCCTGGGGCAATCCTTGTACAGATGAGCCGCCAGCCCACACAGGTTGCAGGACGTCTTCTTCGGGCAGTCCTTCGAGCTGTGTCCCGTCACTCGACAAATCCTGCAGGCATCCTCCTTGCAGTCCTTCATCTCGTGGCCGTTCTTGCCGCATCTCCTGCAGTTCCGCGGCATGTCCGGGTAATAGATGAGGCCGTAGGAGTTGCCCAGGGAGAATGTCGGGGGCAGGTGCCGAAGTCCGTCTGAGTACGCCAGGTCCCTGTGAAGTCTAACGGTCACCGACCACTTACCTGTCCAGAAGCCGAGTCCATTCAGGATGTGAGAGGGTTCCTTCACAACCAAACAGAAGCGTCTCAGGAAGGTACAGATGTCTTGGCCTGGGGTGTGCGGGTTGCGCATGGAGACCGTGATCCTCCTTTCATCCCTCTGGATAGGGCAGCTACCTGTAAAGGCAGAGAAAGAATTATCCGGTCCTTTTGCGCTTACCATTTCCCAGAACCTCCTGCAGGTGTTCACAGTGGCGAAGGTGACGAAGAAGATCCCCGTCAAGAAGGTCTGGATGCTGAGGGTGTCCGACCTGGAGAAGCCTCGATCCAGCAGCATCTTCTGGCAGAACACGTCCGAGGACATGTCCGGCACCCTCCCATCCACTTCCTTCAGCTTCAGGGCCACC
This sequence comes from Phyllobates terribilis, assembly GCF_046119375.1. Classification (NCBI taxonomy): domain Eukaryota; kingdom Metazoa; phylum Chordata; class Amphibia; order Anura; family Dendrobatidae; genus Phyllobates; species Phyllobates terribilis. Next base: position 192,567 of record NW_027362812.1, read on the forward strand.
GTCTGCCGCATCCATGGCTCCAGGGCTGGAGCTTCGTGGCGGGGCTTCTGGGGTCCCTTCTGCTGGCCAGTCGTGGAGGCAGAGTCCTTGGGGTCAGAATCGGCTCCTGGCTGGGCCCTCCTGGCTGTCCCCAGCTCCAGGCTCTTCTTTTCGGCCTTCCTCGCAGCGCTTGCCATGGCTTTCCTCCTGCAGTTACTTCTTGGAGCTGGATCTGGAACTCTTCCCGGAATGGGTGGAGCTATGCAGATTCTTCTCCCGTCGTGTTCTGGACAAATTCCCCGAAAGGTCTTTGTCTCGATGATTTTCTTCCTCGAAGATTCCACAGGACAGCCCGATTCTTCTCCGAGTCTTCGTCTTCTTCTGGATTCTTTAGAGCTTCTTCCTCCCACCGATATCCGCCTTCGTTCTCCGATGTCAGCTGGGATCCGAAGCTCTTCTCCTTCCGAGTTCGATCGCTCTCGTCAAGTGTAGATCGTAGCTCTTGTGTTCTTAAAAGAACAGATACTACACTTGATCTTAGCCAAAAGGCCGAGAAGCGATAACCAGAATTGGTTTCAAACTACGGAGCCACCCAAGGATCCTGAAAAGTCCATTTGTGGAGATGAGCTCCTGGACTCCCGTTAAGAAGACATGTTGTCAACCTCTAGATCCCTTACATGCCTGCACTTTTCGGCTTGCTGCTGCTGCAATCCACGCGTTTTAGATCTGCATAACTCCACCTCTTTAAACACAGCACCTTCACCCCCTGCTGTTCCCACCCGCCTCAACACCGTTGGAAGGGAGGAGAACCAATTAAGGCGGGGGGTGGGGTGGAACGAGCAGCTGTGTACCCTTAGCAGGAGGGCTCCTGATTACATACCTCTCCTGCTGCTGCTGCTGCTGGCTGTCCAGCAGCAGACTGAAGGTGGCTGCTGCTGTGCACAGGTATATAAAGGCTCAGAGCCTATTATGACACGCGCAGCCAGCGTTCCATTGCCACATTCCATCTACTGCAGGCAGGATACCTGGCTGGCTGAATGTCGCTGAGAAGCTCACAGAGACCGCCATAAGCAACAGTTTAACAGAATGCCACAGACTAATCAACCAAACTTTTTGGGTTGGGTTCTCTTTTATAGTCTGCAGGCATTAAATGAAAGAAGTCAGTGTTCCAGCAGAAGGAGACAACGTTTCAGAAAAGGCATTGTAGCAAACCAAAAAAGAAATTTTAAGCGCAGCAGAGTAACCAGCGCACATACCTGTTAGCTCAGGTGAGTTTAAAAGGCTGCTGTTGATAACAAGGGCATTTGCTAAATAGATGGTGTGTGTGCAACAATATACTGAAAGGTCAATTATATTGTGCAGCTTATCTCACCACCTGTAGTTATTTAGGTGAAAGCTCCAAAATGCTTGCCTAATATGTCTGTTTATCCAAAAGGAAGTAAAAAGGGAGAGCTAGAAAGATAGCATTGCATCACATTACATGGCAATGCAATGCACAGTTGCTGAAGTTGAACCAAAATGAGCTTGTAATCTGGCTTCTGCAACTTTGAACATGAAAAATCCAATGAGGAGAAGAAAAGCAAAGCCAAAGAGTCCATCCCAAAATCCGACAAACAAGCAAAATGAACAAAAAACATTGAATTCAATTCTTTCTGATTTTAGAAACTGCATTAAAGAAGGGGTGCACCGGTCCTGGAGATACTGCAATACCAGGTCAATGCGTGGAGTGGACAGAGCAAGCTCTTTTTCCATCTCCCTGTTCTAAAAATCCATTTAATATATGGTCCCCAGATAGGGGACGTATCAGATATTAAACTGATAAGAACAGATACTACACTTGATCTTAGCCAAAAGGCCGAGAAGCGATTACCAGAATTGGTTTCAAACTACGGAGCCACCCAAGGATCCTGAAAAGTCCATTTGTGGAGATGAGCTCCTGGACTCCCGTTAAGAAGACATGTTGTCAACCTCTAGATCCCTTACATGCCTGCACTTTTCGGCTTGCTGCTGCTGCAATCCACGCGTTTTAGATCTGCATAACTCCACCTCTTTAAACACAGCACCTTCACCCCCTGCTGTTCCCACCCGCCTCAACACCGTTGGAAGGGAGGAGAACCAATTAAGGCGGGGGGTGGGGTGGAACGAGCAGCTGTCTACCCTTAGCAGGAGGGCTCCTGATTACATACCTCTCCTGCTGCTGCTGCTGCTGGCTGTCCAGCAGCAGACTGAAGGTGGCTGCTGCTGTGCACAGGTATATAAAGGCTCAGAGCCTATTATGACACGCGCAGCCAGCGTTCCATTGCCACATTCCATCTACTGCAGGCAGGATACCTGGCTGGCTGAATGTCGCTGAGAAGCTCACAGAGACCGCCATAAGCAACAGTTTAACAGAATGCCACAGACTAATCAACCAAACTTTTTGGGTTGGGTTCTCTTTTATAGTCTGCAGGCATTAAATGAAAGAAGTCAGTGTTCCAGCAGAGGGAGACAACGTTTCAGAAAAGGCATTGTAGCAAACCAAAAAAGAAATTTTAAGCGCAGCAGAGTAACCAGCGCACATACCTGTTAGCTCAGGTGAGTTTAAAAGGCTGCTGTTGATAACAAGGGCATTTGCTAAATAGATGGTGTGTGTGCAACAATATACTGAAAGGTCAATTATATTGTGCAGCTTATCTCACCACCTGTAGTTATTTAGGTGAAAGCTCCAAAATGCTTGCCTAATATGTCTGTTTATCCAAAAGGAAGTAAAAAGGGAGAGCTAGAAAGATAGCATTGCATCACATTACATGGCAATGCAATGCACAGTTGCTGAAGTTGAACCAAAATGAGCTTGTAATCTGGCTTCTGCAACTTTGAACATGAAAAATCCAATGAGGAGAAGAAAAGCAAAGCCAAAGAGTCCATCCCAAAATCCGACAAACAAGCAAAATGAACAAAAAACATTGAATTCAATTCTTTCTGATTTTAGAAACTGCATTAAAGAAGGGGTGCACCGGTCCTGGAGATACTGCAATACCAGGTCAATGCGTGGAGTGGACAGAGCAAGCTCTTTTTCCATCTCCCTGTTCTAAAAATCCATTTAATATATGGTCCCCAGATAGGGGACGTATCAGATATTAAACTGATAAGAACAGATACTACACTTGATCTTAGCCAAAAGGCCGAGAAGCGATAACCAGAATTGGTTTCAAACTACGGAGCCACCCAAGGATCCTGAAAAGTCCATTTGTGGAGATGAGCTCCTGGACTCCCGTTAAGAAGACATGTTGTCAACCTCTAGATCCCTTACATGCCTGCACTTTTCGGCTTGCTGCTGCTGCAATCCACGCGTTTTAGATCTGCATAACTCCACCTCTTTAAACACAGCACCTTCACCCCCTGCTGTTCCCACCCGCCTCAACACCGTTGGAAGGGAGGAGAACCAATTAAGGCGGGGGGTGGGGTGGAACGAGCAGCTGTCTACCCTTAGCAGGAGGGCTCCTGATTACATACCTCTCCTGCTGCTGCTGCTGCTGGCTGTCCAGCAGCAGACTGAAGGTGGCTGCTGCTGTGCACAGGTATATAAAGGCTCAGAGCCTATTATGACACGCGCAGCCAGCGTTCCATTGCCACATTCCATCTACTGCAGGCAGGATACCTGGCTGGCTGAATGTCGCTGAGAAGCTCACAGAGACCGCCATAAGCAACAGTTTAACAGAATGCCACAGACTAATCAACCAAACTTTTTGGGTTGGGTTCTCTTTTATAGTCTGCAGGCATTAAATGAAAGAAGTCAGTGTTCCAGCAGAGGGAGACAACGTTTCAGAAAAGGCATTGTAGCAAACCAAAAAAGAAATTTTAAGCGCAGCAGAGTAACCAGCGCACATACCTGTTAGCTCAGGTGAGTTTAAAAGGCTGCTGTTGATAACAAGGGCATGTGCTAAATAGATGGTGTGTGTGCAACAATATACTGAAAGGTCAATTATATTGTGCAGCTTATCTCACCACCTGTAGTTATTTAGGTGAAAGCTCCAAAATGCTTGCCTAATATGTCTGTTTATCCAAAAGGAAGTAAAAAGGGAGAGCTAGAAAGATAGCATTGCATCACATTACATGGCAATGCAATGCACAGTTGCTGAAGTTGAACCAAAATGAGCTTGTAATCTGGCTTCTGCAACTTTGAACATGAAAAATCCAATGAGGAGAAGAAAAGCAAAGCCAAAGAGTCCATCCCAAAATCCGACAAACAAGCAAAATGAACAAAAAACATTGAATTCAATTCTTTCTGATTTTAGAAACTGCATTAAAGAAGGGGTGCACCGGTCCTGGAGATACTGCAATACCAGGTCAATGCGTGGAGTGGACAGAGCAAGCTCTTTTTCCATCTCCCTGTTCTAAAATTCCATTTAATATATGGTCCCCAGATAGGGAACGTATCAGATATTAAACTGATAAGAACAGATACTACACTTGATCTTAGCCAAAAGGCCGAGAAGCGATAACCAGAATTGGTTTCAAACTACGGAGCCACCCAAGGATCCTGAAAAGTCCATTTGTGGAGATGAGCTCCTGGACTCCCGTTAAGAAGACATGTTGTCAACCTCTAGATCCCTTACATGCCTGCACTTTTCGGCTTGCTGCTGCTGCAATCCACGCGTTTTAGATCTGCATAACTCCACCTCTTTAAACACAGCACCTTCACCCCCTGCTGTTCCCACCCGCCTCAACACCGTTGGAAGGAAGGAGAACCAATTAAGGCGGGGGGTGGGGTGGAACGAGCAGCTGTCTACCCTTAGCAGGAGGGCTCCTGATTACATACCTCTCCTGCTGCTGCTGCTGGCTGTCCAGCAGCAGACTGAAGGTGGCTGCTGCTGTGCACAGGTATATAAAGGCTCAGAGCCTATTATGACACACGCAGCCAGCGTTCCATTGCCACATTCCATCTACTGCAGGCAGGATACCTGGCTGGCTGAATGTCGCTGAGAAGCTCACAGAGACCGCCATAAGCAACAGTTTAACAGAATGCCACAGACTAATCAACCAAACTTTTTGGGTTGGGTTCTCTTTTATAGTCTGCAGGCATTAAATGAAAGAAGTCAGTGTTCCAGCAGAGGGAGACAACGTTTCAGAAAAGGCATTGTAGCAAACCAAAAAAGAAATTTTAAGCGCAGCAGAGTAACCAGCGCACATACCTGTTAGCTCAGGTGAATTTAAAAGGCTGCTGTTGATAACAAGGGCATTTGCTAAATAGATGGTGTGTGTGCAACAATATACTGAAAGGTCAATTATATTGTGCAGCTTATCTCACCACCTGTAGTTATTTAGGTGAAAGCTCCAAAATGCTTGCCTAATATGTCTGTTTATCCAAAAGGAAGTAAAAAGGGAGAGCTAGAAAGATAGCATTGCATCACATTACATGGCAATGCAATGCACAGTTGCTGAAGTTGAACCAAAATGAGCTTGTAATCTGGCTTCTGCAACTTTGAACATGAAAAATCCAATGAGGAGAAGAAAAGCAAAGCCAAAGAGTCCATCCCAAAATCCGACAAACAAGCAAAATGAACAAAAAACATTGAATTCAATTCTTTCTGATTTTAGAAACTGCATTAAAGAAGGGGTGCACCGGTCCTGGAGATACTGCAATACCAGGTCAATGCGTGGAGTGGACAGAGCAAGCTCTTTTTCCATCTCCCTGTTCTAAAAATCCATTTAATATATGGTCCCCAGATAGGGGACGTATCAGATATTAAACTGATAAGAACAGATTTTTTTTTTGATTGAATATATCTTTTATTAGCACAAAAAATAAGTTAACAGACAGTGTACAGTGCCGCAGCCCAGTACACACAGAATTCTACATCATATTTACATAGCATGAGGATACGACGCACTAACTAGACACATCACACCCCTATGCTACACAAAAAACACTCAATCTGAAAGAAAAAGTATGTCAATCAATACAGTACGACGAACCGTGATAAGGGATGGGGATTGGGAAAAAGGGGATGGGGAGGGGAAAATCACAGGCCCGAAGCTTTATTGAAAGACAAGACACATAAGGGGAGAGGGGGAGGAGGGGTTTAGTCCTCATCCTCGTCCTCCGGACCGTCCATGATGGAATAGTCTCTGAGCAGGCTGTGGATCAGCCTGCGGCAGTCCTGGATGGACATCCTCTCCCTCCTCAAGATGAGCCGGTTCCTGGCGACCCAAACGGCATCCTTGAAGCAGTTCATAAGGCGCCAAGCCTCCTGGATGGCTCCGACGGTATGAACCCCAGGGAAGAGTCCGTAAAGCACAGAATGGTGCGATAGGCTCGCCCTGGGGACAGAGTTCCTCAGGTCGTCCTCAAGTGCAGTCAATAGGCGCTGTGCAAATCCGCAGTCCCAAAAAGTGTGCAAAGATGTTTCCTCCACGAAGGGGCACCTTGGGCAGTACCGGGTCTTGCACAGGTTCCGGGCATGCATGAATGACCGGACGGGCAGTCCGCCCTGAATCGCCATCCACGTCAAGTCCTTGTGCCCGTTGGTCAGCCTGTCAGACGACACATTTGTCCACACAGTCTCCAGCGTATCCTGGTGAAGTCCTGTGATGTTCTCCACGTCATCCTTGGCTCTGATTAGCTTGTGGATAGTTTTGGGCTTCCACAAGTCGGGCTTGAGTCCCTCCAGTTGATGCTCCCCCACAAATCGAACGACGTCTCCATAGAACCATGGCGTCGTCCAGTTGTAGGGGAAGGAGCTGTCCCACTTGTCCCAGCCGAGTCGCCTCCAAAGAGGAAGCAGGAAGAAGCGAGACATGGACCTGCCCGCGGAGCCATTCTTGACTTGCAAAGTCCGGCGGACACAATCACACACAAAAGAGGATCGCAGGAGGGTGGGGATATCTGGAACGCCCTTCCCACCCTTGCGAGGCTCCTTGTACATGACGGCCCGCCTGACTCTGTCCATCTTGGATCCCCAGACAAAGTGAAACACTGTCCTGGTAATGGCCCTGCACACAGTGACGTGTGGGGGCCAGGCCTGCGCCGTGTACTGCAAGACGGGCAGGACCTCATTACGCAGGACGAGTGCCTTACCCTCACAAGTGAGGTGTCTGAGGCTCCAGAGTCCGATCCGTTGCTTCACCTTGGCCAAGCGTTCTTGCCAGGACTTGAGGGCCGCTCCTTCCTTCCCGAACCAGACTCCCAGCACCTTGAGGAAATCCGGTTGAATGTTGAAGGGGAAGGGGGCGGAGGAGGCCGGCTGCCAATCCCCGAAGAGCATGGCTTCCGACTTCCTGCAGTTGACTTTGGCCCCTGAAGCCCGGCCGAACCTCTCACACGTCTGGACGAGGGCGTCGACTGAACCACGATCAGCGCAGAAGACGGTGACGTCGTCCATGTAGAGCGAGCACTTGACCTCGTGTCGTCCCGGACCCGGTGCGGTGATCCCTCTGATCTCTCCATTCTGCCGGATAGCCTCTGCGAAGAGTTCTATAACACAAACAAAAAGAAGAGGTGATAGAGGGCAGCCTTGTCTGACCCCAGAGAGGACAGGGAAGGGGTCAGTCTTCCAGCCGTTCACCAACACCGAGCTGTGGATATCAAAATACATCAGACGGACATACGAACAAAACATGTTACCCAAACCTAACCGGTGCAGAGCTCGGCCCATGAACTCGTGGGAAACCCGGTCAAAGGCCTTCTCCTGATCCAAGGAGACCAGGGCCGCGTGTGCGCGGCGGACCTTGATGTACTCGACCGTGTCCCGCACGAGAGCGAGGCTGTCTGCGATGCGACGTCCAGGGATGCCGCAGGTCTGGTCCGGGTGGATGATCCGTCCGATGACCGTCTTAAGTCGTGTCGCCATCGTCTTGGCCAGGATCTTGTAGTCCACGTTGAGCAGAGTGATGGGACGCCAATTCCTCAGGTCGCACCTCTCTCCCTTCCGCTTGTACAGGATCGTGACCATTCCTTCCCTCAAAGATGGAGGCATTCTACCCTCCACCACCATCTCCTCGTACAGGTCCAACAGGTCCGGACAGATGAGGTCTCCCAGCGCTACATAGAGCTCCGCTGGAAGACCATCACTGCCCGGGGTCCTGCCGGTCCTAAAGGATTTAGCGGCAGAGAGCAATTCGCCCACCATCAGAGGTTTGTCCAAGGCTGCCGTGCCTGCAGGATCAAGATGGTTAGTGATACCTGACAGGAACTTATCAGCAGCGTCGGGGTCGGTAGTCTTGTGGGAGTAGAGTTCGCTGTAGAAGTCGCTGACGACCCTCATCACGTCCTCCTTCCCACGTCGCATGTTTCCGCTCTCGTCTCGCAGCTCGTTCAGGGGCGTGTGACCGGCATGAAGTTTCCTGAAAAAGAATGAGTTACATTTCTCACCCTTCTCCAGATTCTCCACTTTGGAACGGAAGACGATTCGCTTGGACTCCTCCTCAAAGTGCCTTTTCAGGCTCTTCTTGGTCTCCTCCAGCTCCTCCCTCACGTCCCAGCCGCAGTGAAGAAGGTCCTGCAGCGACCGCAGCTCGCGCTGCAGCCCTCTGAAGTCCCTCCTCTTCTCACACGCCTGTTGTCGACCCTTGGCCTGAAAGAAACAGCGAAACTCAAGTTTAACATATTCCCACCAATCAGAGACTGTTTGGAAGCTACCCTTGTAGGACTGCCACATTGCGTAGGCTGCTCTCAGCTCCTCCACGACTTCATCCTGAGCCAGCAGAGCACAATTCAGCTTCCAGGAGCCGGGGCCGGACGGAAAACCGTCGCCGAGGACACCTTGTAAGTGAATGGCTCTGTGGTCGGAGAAGAAGCAGGAGACCATCGAGTGCCTACTCTGCCTGACTGCCCGAGAGGTGAACACAAAGTCAATTCTGGAGCGGAGTGAGCCATCGGGTCGGCTCCACGAATAGTTCATGGAGCCTCTCCCCATGGAGCCCACCACGTCCTGAAGAGAGGCCTCGGTTACCATCTCGATGAGCAGCTTGGACGTGATGTCCAACTTGGCAGATGTGCCAGAACTACGACCATCCTCCTCGATGGGGCAGTTGAAATCCCCGGCCATCACTAAGGTCCTGGTGGTGGCAAGCTGAAGCCGCAGGGTCTGGAAAAGCTCCAAACGCTCATTTTTCAGTGGGGACGCATACACGTTGATGAACCTGACAGGTTCTCCCGCCCAGTTGCCATCTACAACAAGAGCCCTGCCGCAGATGAGCTCCTGGACGGACTCAAGCGTGAATGCGCCCCCCCTGATCAGAATTGCGACCCCCGCAGACTTGCAGTCACCCCCACCGGACCAGTAGGATGGACCGTGGGACCACTCCCTGGCCAGATGTTTGAAGGACCTAGAGGAGGGAAGGGAACATTCCTGCAACATATAAACATCACACAATTGGGAAGTAAGGAAGGCATAAATAGTCTGACGTCTGAACTTGTCCTTGATGCTCCTGACATTAATGGAAAATAAGTTAATATTAGCCATCATGTAGGGAAGAAAGAAAAAGTTAGCGCAGGCAATACACCTTAGTTACCACTCCGGTCGGGTGGTCCCTCGTCGGTGTTGACTGCTGGTGACGGGATCACCAGCAGGCCCTCTTCCTCCATCTGGTCAAGCAGCGCGGCCTCGATCTCGGCGACCACCAGTTCCTCCTCTTCTGGCTCGGCCACCAGGGTCTCAACCATGTGCTCCATCTCTTCTGGCTCAGGGAGGGTATCCTCCTTTTCGCCTACGAAATCCAGAATCTTCTTTTTGGAGGATTCAGTAGCAGGGCTGTCCTCCACCTTCCTCTTTCCCCGGGTTGGAACTGGGGAGACAAGAAGGGGAAAATCCTCCTCGGAATAGATAGCGGTGGGTGGAGGAAAGGTTAATTCCACCGCTACCATGGTCTGGGGAGGGAGAGTGGCTGCCGGGGCAGGGGAAAGGACACCTGCTGAGGAGTAGGGGAAGGAGGAAGAGGAAGTGGAATCCTCAGCAGGGGTGGCCGGGGTGGGGGGGGATTGGACGGGGGTGGCAGGGGGAGGGATCGAGAGAGGGGTGACAGAACTCTTACCCTCCTTTGACTTTTTCTTCTGCTTCGGAGCTGCTGGGACCGTCGCTGGGGCTTTGGCCACCGACTCCTTGACCGCTTTGGCCTTGCTCGTCTCGGCCTTGGCCGCTGGGGCCTTGGTCGTCGCGTCCTTGACCTTCACAGGCCTGGTCGTCGGGGCCTTGTCCTCCGTAGCTGGGGTCGTCACAACCACCGATGCCCAGGATCTCTCACGCTTGGGGCAATCCTTGTACAGATGAGCCGCCAGCCCACACAGGTTGCAGGACGTCTTCTTCGGGCAGTCCTTCGAGCTGTGTCCCGTCACTCGACAAATCCTGCAGGCATCCTCCTTGCAGTCCTTCATCTCGTGGCCGTTCTTGCCGCATCTCCTGCAGTTCCGCGGCATGTCCGGGTAATAGATGAGGCCGTAGGAGTTGCCCAGGGAGAATGTCGGGGGCAGGTGCCGAAGTCCGTCTGAGTACGCCAGGTCCCTGTGAAGTCTAACGGTCACCGACCACTTACCTGTCCAGAAGCCGAGTCCATTCAGGATGTGAGAGGGTTCCTTCACAACCAAACAGAAGCGTCTCAGGAAGGTACAGATGTCTTGGCCTGGGGTGTGCGGGTTGCGCATGGAGACTGTGATCCTCCTTTCGTCCCTCTGGATAGGGCAGCTACCTGTAAAGGCAGAGAAAGAATTATCCGGTCCTTTTGCGCTTACCATTTCCCAGAACCTACTGCAGGTGTTCACAGTGGCGAAGGTGACGAAGAAGATCCCCGTCAAGAAGGTCTGGATGCTGAGGGTGTCCGACCTGGAGAAGCCTCGATCCAGCAGCATCTTCTGGCAGAACACGTCCGAGGACATGTCCGGCACCCTCCCATCCACTTCCTTCAGCTTCAGGGCCACCGTCTGCCGCATCCATGGCTCCAGGGCTGGAGCTTCGTGGCGGGGCTTCTGGGGTCCCTTCTGCTGGCCAGTCGTGGAGGCAGAGTCCTTGGGGTCAGAATCGGCTCCTGGCTGGGCCCTCCTGGCTGTCTCCTGCTCCAGGCTCTTCTTTTCGGCCTTCCTCGCAGCGCTTGCCATGGCTTTCCTCCTGCAGTTACTTCTTGGAGCTGGATCTGGAACTCTTCCCGGAATGGGTGGAGCTATGCAGATTCTTCTCCCGTCGTGTTCTGGACAAATTCCCCGAAAGGTCTTTGTCTCGATGATTTTCTTCCTCGAAGATTCCACAGGACAGCCCGATTCTTCTCCGAGTCTTCGTCTTCTTCTGGATTCTTTAGAGCTTCTTCCTCCCACCGATATCCGCCTTCCTTCTCCGATGTCAGCTGGGCTCCGAAGCTCTTCTCCTTCCGAGTTCGATCGCTCTCGTCAAGTGTAGATCGTAGCTCTTGTGTTCTTAAAAGAACAGATACTACACTTGATCTTAGCCAAAAGGCCGAGAAGCGATAACCAGAATTGGTTTCAAACTACGGAGCCACCCAAGGATCCTGAAAAGTCCATTTGTGGAGATGAGCTCCTGGACTCCCGTTAAGAAGACATGTTGTCAACCTCTAGATCCCTTACATGCCTGCACTTTTCGGCTTGCTGCTGCTGCAATCCACGCGTTTTAGATCTGCATAACTCCACCTCTTTAAACACAGCACCTTCACCCCGTGCTGTTCCCACCCGCCTCAACACCGTTGGAAGGGAGGAGAACCAATTAAGGCGGGGGGTGGGGTGGAACGAGCAGCTGTCTACCCTTAGCAGGAGGGCTCCTGATTACATACCTCTCCTGCTGCTGCTGCTGCTGGCTGTCCAGCAGCAGACTGAAGGTGGCTGCTGCTGTGCACAGGTATATAAAGGCTCAGAGCCTATTATGACACGCGCAGCCAGCGTTCCATTGCCACATTCCATCTACTGCAGGCAGGATACCTGGCTGGCTGAATGTCGCTGAGAAGCTCACAGAGACCGCCATAAGCAACAGTTTAACAGAATGCCACAGACTAATCAACCAAACTTTTTGGGTTGGGTTCTCTTTTATAGTCTGCAGGCATTAAATGAAAGAAGTCAGTGTTCCAGCAGAGGGAGACAACGTTTCAGAAAAGGCATTGTAGCAAACCAAAAAAGAAATTTTAAGCACAGCAGAGTAACCAGCGCACATACCTGTTAGCTCAGGTGAGTTTAAAAGGCTGCTGTTGATAACAAGGGCATTTGCTAAATAGATGGTGTGTGTGCAACAATATACTGAAAGGTCAATTATATTGTGCAGCTTATCTCACCACCTGTAGTTATTTAGGTGAAAGCTCCAAAATGCTTGCCTAATATGTCTGTTTATCCAAAAGGAAGTAAAAAGGGAGAGCTAGAAAGATAGCATTGCATCACATTACATGGCAATGCAATGCACAGTTGCTGAAGTTGAACCAAAATGAGCTTGTAATCTGGCTTCTACAACTTTGAACATGAAAAATCCAATGAGGAGAAGAAAAGCAAAGCCAAAGAGTCCATCCCAAAATCCGACAAACAAGCAAAATGAACAAAAAACATTGAATTCAATTCTTTCTGATTTTAGAAACTGCATTAAAGAAGGGGTGCACCGGTCCTGGAGATACTGCAATACCAGGTCAATGCGTGGAGTGGACAGAGCAAGCTCTTTTTCCATCTCCCTGTTCTAAAAATCCATTTAATATATGGTCCCCAGATAGGGGACGTATCAGATATTAAACTGATAAGAACAGATACTACACTTGATCTTAGCCAAAAGGCCGAGAAGCGATAACCAGAATTGGTTTCAAACTACGGAGCCACCCAAGGATCCTGAAAAGTCCATTTGTGGAGATGAGCTCCTGGACTCCCGTTAAGAAGACATGTTGTCAACCTCTAGATCCCTTACATGCCTGCACTTTTCGGCTTGCTGCTGCTGCAATCCACGCGTTTTAGATCTGCATAACTCCACCTCTTTAAACACAGCACCTTCACCCCCTGCTGTTCCCACCCGCCTCAACACCGTTGGAAGGGAGGAGAACCAATTAAGGCGGGGGGTGGGGTGGAACGAGCAGCTGTCTACCCTTAGCAGGAGGGCTCCTGATTACATACCTCTCCTGCTGCTGCTGCTGCTGGCTGTCCAGCAGCAGACTGAAGGTGGCTGCTGCTGTGCACAGGTATATAAAGGCTCAGAGCCTATTATGACACGCGCAGCCAGCGTTCCATTGCCACATTCCATCTACTGCAGGCAGGATACCTGGCTGGCTGAATGTCGCTGAGAAGCTCACAGAGACCGCCATAAGCAACAGTTTAACAGAATGCCACAGACTAATCAACCAAACTTTTTGGGTTGGGTTCTCTTTTATAGTCTGCAGGCATTAAATGAAAGAAGTCAGTGTTCCAGCAGAGGGAGACAACGTTTCAGAAAAGGCATTGTAGCAAACCAAAAAAGAAATTTTAAGCGCAGCAGAGTAACCAGCGCACATACCTGTTAGCTCAGGTGAGTTTAAAAGGCTGCTGTTGATAACAAGGGCATTTGCTAAATAGATGGTGTGTGTGCAACAATATACTGAAAGGTCAATTATATTGTGCAGCTTATCTCACCACCTGTAGTTATTTAGGTGAAAGCTCCAAAATGCTTGCCTAATATGTCTGTTTATCCAAAAGGAAGTAAAAAGGGAGAGCTAGAAAGATAGCATTGCATCACATTACATGGCAATGCAATGCACAGTTGCTGAAGTTGAACCAAAATGAGCTTGTAATCTGGCTTCTGCAACTTTGAACATGAAAAATCCAATGAGGAGAAGAAAAGCAAAGCCAAAGAGTCCATCCCAAAATCCGACAAACAAGCAAAATGAACAAAAAACATTGAATTCAATTCTTTCTGATTTTAGAAACTGCATTAAAGAAGGGGTGCACCGGTCCTGGAGATACTGCAATACCAGGTCAATGCGTGGAGTGGACAGAGCAAGCTCTTTTTCCATCTCCCTGTTCTAAAAATCCATTTAATATATGGTCCCCAGATAGGGGACGTATCAGATATTAAACTGATAAGAACAGATACTACACTTGATCTTAGCCAAAAGGCCGAGAAGCGATAACCAGAATTGGTTTCAAACTACGGAGCCACCCAAGGATCCTGAAAAGTCCATTTGTGGAGATGAGCTCCTGGACTCCCGTTAAGAAGACATGTTGTCAACCTCTAGATCCCTTACATGCCTGCACTTTTCGGCTTGCTGCTGCTGCAATCCACGCGTTTTAGATCTGCATAACTCCACCTCTTTAAACACAGCACCTTCACCCCCTGCTGTTCCCACCCGCCTCAACACCGTTGGAAGGGAGGAGAACCAATTAAGGCGGGGGGTGGGGTGGAACGAGCAGCTGTCTACCCTTAGCAGGAGGGCTCCTGATTACATACCTCTCCTGCTGCTGCTGCTGCTGGCTGTCCAGCAGCAGACTGAAGGTGGCTGCTGCTGTGCACAGGTATATAAAGGCTCAGAGCCTATTATGACACGCGCAGCCAGCGTTCCATTGCCACATTCCATCTACTGCAGGCAGGATACCTGGCTGGCTGAATGTCGCTGAGAAGCTCACAGAGACCGCCATAAGCAACAGTTTAACAGAATGCCACAGACTAATCAACCAAACTTTTTGGGTTGGGTTCTCTTTTATAGTCTGCAGGCATTAAATGAAAGAAGTCAGTGTTCCAGCAGAGGGAGACAACGTTTCAGAAAAGGCATTGTAGCAAACCAAAAAAGAAATTTTAAGCGCAGCAGAGTAACCAGCGCACATACCTGTTAGCTCAGGTGAGTTTAAAAGGCTGCTGTTGATAACAAGGGCATTTGCTAAATAGATGGTGTGTGTGCAACAATATACTGAAAGGTCAATTATATTGTGCAGCTTATCTCACCACCTGTAGTTATTTAGGTGAAAGCTCCAAAATGCTTGCCTAATATGTCTGTTTATCCAAAAGGAAGTAAAAAGGGAGAGCTAGAAAGATAGCATTGCATCACATTACATGGCAATGCAATGCACAGTTGCTGAAGTTGAACCAAAATGAGCTTGTAATCTGGCTTCTGCAACTTTGAACATGAAAAATCCAATGAGGAGAAGAAAAGCAAAGCCAAAGAGTCCATCCCAAAATCCGACAAACAAGCAAAATGAACAAAAAACATTGAATTCAATTCTTTCTGATTTTAGAAACTGCATTAAAGAAGGGGTGCACCGGTCCTGGAGATACTGCAATACCAGGTCAATGCGTGGAGTGGACAGAGCAAGCTCTTTTTCCATCTCCCTGTTCTAAAAATCCATTTAATATATGGTCCCCAGATAGGGGACGTATCAGATATTAAACTGATAAGAACAGATACTACACTTGATCTTAGCCAAAAGGCCGAGAAGCGATAGCCAGAATTGGTTTCAAACTACGGAGCCACCCAAGGATCCTGAAAAGTCCATTTGTGGAGATGAGCTCCTGGACTCCCGTTAAGAAGACATGTTGTCAACCTCTAGATCCCTTACATGCCTGCACTTTTCGGCTTGCTGCTGCTGCAATCCACGCGTTTTAGATCTGCATAACTCCACCTCTTTAAACACAGCACCTTCACCCCCTGCTGTTCCCACCCGCCTCAACACCGTTGGAAGGGAGGAGAACCAATTAAGGCGGGGGTGGGGTGGAACGAGCAGCTGTCTACCCTTAGCAGGAGGGCTCCTGATTACATACCTCTCCTGCTGCTGCTGCTGCTGGCTGTCCAGCAGCAGACTGAAGGTGGCTGCTGCTGTGCACAGGTATATAAAGGCTCAGAGCCTATTATGACACGCGCAGCCAGCGTTCCATTGCCACATTCCATCTACTGCAGGCAGGATACCTGGCTGGCTGAATGTCGCTGAGAAGCTCACAGAGACCGCCATAAGCAACAGTTTAACAGAATGCCACAGACTAATCAACCAAACTTTTTGGGTTGGGTTCTCTTTTATAGTCTGCAGGCATTAAATGAAAGAAGTCAGTGTTCCAGCAGAGGGAGACAACGTTTCAGAAAAGGCATTGTAGCAAACCAAAAAAGAAATTTTAAGCGCAGCAGAGTAACCAGCGCACATACCTGTTAGCTCAGGTGAGTTTAAAAGGCTGCTGTTGATAACAAGGGCATTTGCTAAATAGATGGTGTGTGTGCAACAATATACTGAAAGGTCAATTATATTGTGCAGCTTATCTCACCACCTGTAGTTATTTAGGTGAAAGCTCCAAAATGCTTGCCTAATATGTCTGTTTATCCAAAAGGAAGTAAAAAGGGAGAGCTAGAAAGATAGCATTGCATCACATTACATGGCAATGCAATGCACAGTTGCTGAAGTTGAACCAAAATGAGCTTGTAATCTGACTTCTGCAACTTTGAACATGAAAAATCCAATGAGGAGAAGAAAAGCAAAGCCAAAGAGTCCATCCCAAAATCCGACAAACAAGCAAAATGAACAAAAAACATTGAATTCAATTCTTTCTGATTTTAGAAACTGCATTAAAGAAGGGGTGCACCGGTCCTGGAGATACTGCAATACCAGGTCAATGCGTGGAGTGGACAGAGCAAGCTCTTTTTCCATCTCCCTGTTCTAAAAATCCATTTAATATATGGTCCCCAGATAGGGGACGTATCAGATATTAAACTGATAAGAACAGATACTACACTTGATCTTAGCCAAAAGGCCGAGAAGCGATAACCAGAATTGGTTTCAAACTACGGAGCCACCCAAGGATCCTGAAAAGTCCATTTGTGGAGATGAGCTCCTGGACTCCCGTTAAGAAGACATGTTGTCAACCTCTAGATCCCTTACATGCCTGCACTTTTCGGCTTGCTGCTGCTGCAATCCACGCGTTTTAGATCTGCATAACTCCACCTCTTTAAACACAGCACCTTCACCCCCTGCTGTTCCCACCCGCCTCAACACCGTTGGAAGGGAGGAGAACCAATTAAGGCGGGGGGTGGGGTGGAACGAGCAGCTGTCTACCCTTAGCAGGAGGGCTCCTGATTACATACCTCTCCTGCTGCTGCTGCTGGCTGTCCAGCAGCAGACTGAAGGTGGCTGCTGCTGTGCACAGATATATAAAGGCTCAGAGCCTATTATGACACGCGCAGCCAGCGTTCCATTGCCACATTCCATCTACTGCAGGCAGGATACCTGGCTGGCTGAATGTCGCTGAGAAGCTCACAGAGACCGCCATAAGCAACAGTTTAACAGAATGCCACAGACTAATCAACCAAACTTTTTGGGTTGGGTTCTCTTTTATAGTCTGCAGGCATTAAATGAAAGAAGTCAGTGTTCCAGCAGAGGGAGACAACGTTTCAGAAAAGGCATTGTAGCAAACCAAAAAAGAAATTTTAAGCGCAGCAGAGTAACCAGCGCACATACCTGTTAGCTCAGGTGAGTTTAAAAGGCTGCTGTTGATAACAAGGGCATTTGCTAAATAGATGGTGTGTGTGCAACAATATACTGAAAGGTCAATTATATTGTGCAGCTTATCTCACCACCTGTAGTTATTTAGGTGAAAGCTCCAAAATGCTTGCCTAATATGTCTGTTTATCCAAAAGGAAGTAAAAAGGGAGAGCTAGAAAGATAGCATTGCATCACATTACATGGCAATGCAATGCACAGTTGCTGAAGTTGAACCAAAATGAGCTTGTAATCTGGCTTCTGCAACTTTGAACATGAAAAATCCAATGAGGAGAAGAAAAGCAAAGCCAAAGAGTCCATCCCAAAATCCGACAAACAAGCAAAATGAACAAAAAACATTGAATTCAATTCTTTCTGATTTTAGAAACTGCATTAAAGAAGGGGTGCACCGGTCCTGGAGATACTGCAATACCAGGTCAATGCGTGGAATGGACAGAGCAAGCTCTTTTTCCATCTCCCTGTTCTAAAAATCCATTTAATATATGGTCCCCAGATAGGGGACGTATCAGATATTAAACTGATAACAACAGATTTTTTATTTTAATCGAAAGCCCGAATTCGTGTACAAAACCCGAGTGCGCTTAAAAAAGTGACAAGTGCCACAAAAAAAGTGCACTAGGATGCTGGTCTTCTTGAAACCCTCTCCAAAAGGAGAAGGGTCCCCCAAACCATTCCCCGTCCCTCCGAGCCAAAAGGCCACAGCGAGGAACAGGGACAAAAAGCCACCTCCAGCCGAAGCCAGAGGCGACCCAATCTTACCCCCAGCACCTGCCCGAGTTCTCACCCGAGCAAGGCACTGGGAGCCAAAGACTGTGCTCCCCTCCCGGAAGAGGGGAGCCAACAACGCTGTCCTCCCGAAAGAGGAGAGCCAGGGGGGTTCAGGGGGGAGCGGAACCTGATGGCCACACACTCCCCCCCTAGACCTGCCAAGAGAGGAACCCGTAAGGGAACCGCATCCCGACAAAATCCTAGTAGGACGTGACACACGTGAATAAGTGGACACACAGTGACAAAGAAATTAAATAAATAGTGAAGGTTTCACAGTATAATACTGCCCAGACCTTCGACCGGGAATTGAAAAATTCCCCATCCTAAGGCCAGAAGGCCCGGAATAAGGGTGTGTGCGAAGAAAGAAAATTTGAAGTGCTTGTGCAAATGTGCCATAAACTCAAGTGGGGTTCCCAATCCCAGTGAGTTAAGGCACCCCAGGGTCACCACTCCTGGGGCACTTCACACTTCGGGCTTTCGATCTTCCCCGGCCCAATGGCGTCGATCCTGGGGGGCCATGCTTTCCACCAGATGACTATATTAGCCACCTGGCGTACTAACAAGCGCCTAAACCCCAGTGTGCATAATGTATCAATCTACTAGGGCGGCCAACATCCAAAACCGCCTTTTCGAAAGATACTACACTTGATCTTAGCCAAAAGGCCGAGAAGCGATAACCAGAATTGGTTTCAAACTACGGAGCCACCCAAGGATCCTGAAAAGTCCATTTGTGGAGATGAGCTCCTGGACTCCCGTTAAGAAGACATGTTGTCAACCTCTAGATCCCTTACATGCCTGCACTTTTCGGCTTGCTGCTGCTGCAATCCACGCGTTTTAGATCTGCATAACTCCACCTCTTTAAACACAGCACCTTCACCCCCTGCTGTTCCCACCCGCCTCAACACCGTTGGAAGGGAGGAGAACCAATTAAGGCGGGGGGTGGGGTGGAACGAGCAGCTGTCTACCCTTAGCAGGAGGGCTCCTGATTACATACCTCTCCTGCTGCTGCTGCTGCTGGCTGTCCAGCAGCAGACTGAAGGTGGCTGCTGCTGTGCACAGGTATATAAAGGCTCAGAGCCTATTATGACACGCACAGCCAGCGTTCCATTGCCACATTCCATCTACTGCAGGCAGGATACCTGGCTGGCTGAATGTTGCTGAGAAGCTCACAGAGACCGCCATAAGCAACAGTTTAACAGAATGCCACAGACTAATCAACCAAACTTTTTGGGTTGGGTTCTCTTTTATAGTCTGCAGGCATTAAATGAAAGAAGTCAGTGTTCCAGCAGAGGGAGACAACGTTTCAGAAAAGGCATTGTAGCAAACCAAAAAATAAATTTTAAGCACAGCAGAGTAACCAGCGCACATACCTGTTAGCTCAGGTGAGTTTAAAAGGCTGCTGTTGATAACAAGGGCATTTGCTAAATAGATGGTGTGTGTGCAACAATATACTGAAAGGTCAATTATATTGTGCAGCTTATCTCACCACCTGTAGTTATTTAGGTGAAAGCTCCAAAATGCTTGCCTAATATGTCTGTTTATCCAAAAGGAAGTAAAAAGGGAGAGCTAGAAAGATAGCATTGCATCACATTACATGGCAATGCAATGCACAGTTGCTGAAGTTGAACCAAAATGAGCTTGTAATCTGGCTTCTGCAACTTTGAACATGAAAAATCCAATGAGGAGAAGAAAAGCAAAGCCAAAGAGTCCATCCCAAAATCCGACAAACAAGCAAAATGAACAAAAAACATTGAATTCAATTCTTTCTGATTTTAGAAACTGCATTAAAGAAGGGGTGCACCGGTCCTGGAGATATTGCAATACCAGGTCAATGCGTGGAGTGGACAGAGGAAGCTCTTTTTCCATCTTCCTGTTCTAAAAATCCATTTAATATATGGTCCCCAGATAGGGGACGTATCAGATATTAAACTGATAAGAACAGATACTACACTTGATCTTAGCCAAAAGGCCGAGAAGCGATAACCAGAATTGGTTTCAAACTACGGAGCCACCCAAGGATCCTGAAAAGTCCATTTGTGGAGATGAGCTCCTGGACTCCCGTTAAGAAGACATGTTGTCAACCTCTAGATCCCTTACATGCCTGCACTTTTCGGCTTGCTGCTGCTGCAATCCACGCGTTTTAGATCTGCATAACTCCACCTCTTTAAACACAGCACCTTCACCCCCTGCTGTTCCCACCCGCCTCAACACCGTTGGAAGGGAGGAGAACCAATTAAGGCGGGGGGTGGGGTGGAACGAGCAGCTGTCTACCCTTAGCAGGAGGGCTCCTGATTACATACCTCTCCTGCTGCTGCTGCTGCTGGCTGTCCAGCAGCAGACTGAAGGTGGCTGCTGCTGTGCACAGGTATATAAAGGCTCAGAGCCTATTATGACACGCGCAGCCAGCGTTCCATTGCCACATTCCATCTACTGCAGGCAGGATACCTGGCTGGCTGAATGTCGCTGAGAAGCTCACAGAGACCGCCATAAGCAACAGTTTAACAGAATGCCACAGACTAATCAACCAAACTTTTTGGGTTGGGTTCTCTTTTATAGTCTGCAGGCATTAAATGAAAGAAGTCAGTGTTCCAGCAGAGGGAGACAACGTTTCAGAAAAGGCATTGTAGCAAACCAAAAAAGAAATTTTAAGCGCAGCAGAGTAACCAGCGCACATACCTGTTAGCTCAGGTGAGTTTAAAAGGCTGCTGTTGATAACAAGGGCATTTGCTAAATAGATGGTGTGTGTGCAACAATATACTGAAAGGTCAATTATATTGTGCAGCTTATCTCACCACCTGTAGTTATTTAGGTGAAAGCTCCAAAATGCTTGCCTAATATGTCTGTTTATCCAAAAGGAAGTAAAAAGGGAGAGCTAGAAAGATAGCATTGCATCACATTACATGGCAATGCAATGCACAGTTGCTGAAGTTGAACCAAAATGAGCTTGTAATCTGGCTTCTGCAACTTTGAACATGAAAAATCCAATGAGGAGAAGAAAAGCAAAGCCAAAGAGTCCATCCCAAAATCCGACAAACAAGCAAAATGAACAAAAAACATTGAATTCAATTCTTTCTGATTTTAGAAACTGCATTAAAGAAGGGGTGCACCAGTCCTGGAGATACTGCAATACCAGGTCAATGCGTGGAGTGGACAGAGCAAGCTCTTTTTCCATCTCCCTGTTCTAAAAATCCATTTAATATATGGTCCCCAGATAGGGGACGTATCAGATATTAAACTGATAAGAACAGATACTACACTTGATCTTAGCCAAAAGGCCGAGAAGCGATAACCAGAATTGGTTTCAAACTACGGAGCCACCCAAGGATCCTGAAAAGTCCATTTGTGGAGATGAGCTCCTGGACTCCCGTTAAGAAGACATGTTGTCAACCTCTAGATCCCTTACATGCCTGCACTTTTCGGCTTGCTGCTGCTGCAATCCACGCGTTTTAGATCTGCATAACTCCACCTCTTTAAACACAGCACCTTCACCCCCTGCTGTTCCCACCCGCCTCAACACCGTTGGAAGGGAGGAGAACCAATTAAGGCGGGGGGTGGGGTGGAACGAGCAGCTGTCTACCCTTAGCAGGAGGGCTCCTGATTACATACCTCTCCTGCTGCTGCTGCTGCTGGCTGTCCAGCAGCAGACTGAAGGTGGCTGCTGCTGTGCACAGGTATATAAAGGCTCAGAGCCTATTATGACACGCGCAGCCAGCGTTCCATTGCCACATTCCATCTACTGCAGGCAGGATACCTGGCTGGCTGAATGTCGCTGAGAAGCTTACAGAGACCGCCATAAGCAACAGTTTAACAGAATGCCACAGACTAATCAACCAAAATTTGGGTTGGGTTCTCTTTTATAGTCTGCAGGCATTAAATGAAAGAAGTCAGTGTTCCAGCAGAGGGAGACAACGTTTCAGAAAAGGCATTGTAGCAAACCAAAAAAGAAATTTTAAGCGCAGCAGAGTAACCAGCGCACATACCTGTTAGCTCAGGTGAGTTTAAAAGGCTGCTGTTGATAACAAGGGCATTTGCTAAATAGATGGTGTGTGTGCAACAATATACTGAAAGGTCAATTATATTGTGCAGCTTATCTCACCACCTGTAGTTATTTAGGTGAAAGCTCCAAAATGCTTGCCTAATATGTCTGTTTATCCAAAAGGAAGTAAAAAGGGAGAGCTAGAAAGATAGCATTGCATCACATTACATGGCAATGCAATGCACAGTTGCTGAAGGTGAACCAAAATGAGCTTGTAATCTGGCTTCTGCAACTTTGAACATGAAAAATCCAATGAGGAGAAGAAAAGCAAAGCCAAAGAGTCCATCCCAAAATCCGACAAACAAGCAAAATGAACAAAAAACATTGAATTCAATTCTTTCTGATTTTAGAAACTGCATTAAAGAAGGGGTGCACCGGTCCTGGAGATACTGCAATACCAGGTCAATGCGTGGAGTGGACAGAGCAAGCTCTTTTTCCATCTCCCTGTTCTAAAAATCCATTTAATATATGGTCCCCAGATAGGGGACGTATCAGATATTAAACTGATAAGAACAGATACTACACTTGATCTTAGCCAAAAGGCCGAGAAGCGATAACCAGAATTGGTTTCAAACTACGGAGCCACCCAAGGATCCTGAAAAGTCCATTTGTGGAGATGAGCTCCTGGACTCCCGTTAAGAAGACATGTTGTCAACCTCTAGATCCCTTACATGCCTGCACTTTTCGGCTTGCTGCTGCTGCAATCCACGCGTTTTAGATCTGCATAACTCCACCTCTTTAAACACAGCACCTTCACCCCCTGCTGTTCCCACCCGCCTCAACACCGTTGGAAGGGAGGAGAACCAATTAAGGTGGGGGGTGGGGTGGAACGAGCAGCTGTCTACCCTTAGCAGGAGGGCTCCTGATTACATACCTCTCCTGCTGCTGCTGCTGCTGGCTGTCCAGCAGCAGACTGAAGGTGGCTGCTGCTGTGCACAGGTATATAAAGGCTCAGAGCCTATTATGACACGCGCAGCCAGCGTTCCATTGCCACATTCCATCTACTGCAGGCAGGATACCTGGCTGGCTGAATGTCGCTGAGAAGCTCACAGAGACCGCCATAAGCAACAGTTTAACAGAATGCCACAGACTAATCAACCAAACTTTTTGGGTTGGGTTCTCTTTTATAGTCTGCAGGCATTAAATGAAAGAAGTCAGTGTTCCAGCAGAGGGAGACAACGTTTCAGAAAAGGCATTGTAGCAAACCAAAAAAGAAATTTTAAGCGCAGCAGAGTAACCAGCGCACATACCTGTTAGCTCAGGTGAGTTTAAAAGGCTGCTGTTGATAACAAGGGCATTTGCTAAATAGATGGTGTGTGTGCAACAATATACTGAAAGGTCAATTATATTGTGCAGCTTATCTCACCACCTGTAGTTATTTAGGTGAAAGCTCCAAAATGCTTGCCTAATATGTCTGTTTATCCAAAAGGAAGTAAAAAGGGAGAGCTAGAAAGATAGCATTGCATCACATTACATGGCAATGCAATGCACAGTTGCTGAAGTTGAACCAAAATGAGCTTGTAATCTGGCTTCTGCAACTTTGAACATGAAAAATCCAATGAGGAGAAGAAAAGCAAAGCCAAAGAGTCCATCCCAAAATCCGACAAACAAGTAAAATGAACAAAAAACATTGAATTCAATTCTTTCTGATTTTAGAAACTGCATTAAAGAAGGGGTGCACCGGTCCTGGAGATACTGCAATACCAGGTCAATGCGTGGAGTGGACAGAGCAAGCTCTTTTTCCATCTCCCTGTTCTAAAAATCCATTTAATATATGGTCCCCAGATAGGGGACGTATCAGATATTAAACTGATAAGAACAGATACTACACTTGATCTTAGCCAAAAGGCCGAGAAGCGATAACCAGAATTGGTTTCAAACTACGGAGCCACCCAAGGATCCTGAAAAGTCCATTTGTGGAGATGAGCTCCTGGACTCCCGTTAAGAAGACATGTTGTCAACCTCTAGATCCCTTACATGCCTGCACTTTTCGGCTTGCTGCTGCTGCAATCCACGCGTTTTAGATCTGCATAACTCCACCTCTTTAAACACAGCACCTTCACCCCCTGCTGTTCCCACCCGCCTCAACACCGTTGGAAGGGAGGAGAACCAATTAAGGCGGGGGGTGGGGTGGAACGAGCAGCTGTCTACCCTTAGCAGGAGGGCTCCTGATTACATACCTCTCCTGCTGCTGCTGCTGCTGGCTGTCCAGCAGCAGACTGAAGGTGGCTGCTGCTGTGCACAGGTATATAAAGGCTCAGAGCCTATTATGACACGCGCAGCCAGCGTTCCATTGCCACATTCCATCTACTGCAGGCAGGATACCTGGCTGGCTGAATGTCGCTGAGAAGCTTACAGAGACCGCCATAAGCAACAGTTTAACAGAATGCCACAGACTAATCAACCAAACTTTTTGGGTTGGGTTCTCTTTTATAGTCTGCAGGCATTAAATGAAAGAAGTCAGTGTTCCAGCAGAGGGAGACAACGTTTCAGAAAAGGCATTGTAGCAAACCAAAAAATAAATTTTAAGCGCAGCAGAGTAACCAGCGCACATACCTGTTAGCTCAGGTGAGTTTAAAAGGCTGCTGTTGATAACAAGGGCATTTGCTAAATAGATGGTGTGTGTGCAACAATATACTGAAAGGTCAATTATATTGTGCAGCTTATCTCACCACCTGTAGTTATTTAGGTGAAAGCTCCAAAATGCTTGCCTAATATGTCTGTTTATCCAAAAGGAAGTAAAAAGGGAGAGCTAGAAAGATAGCATTGCATCACATTACATGGCAATGCAATGCACAGTTGCTGAAGGTGAACCAAAATGAGCTTGTAATCTGGCTTCTGCAACTTTGAACATGAAAAATCCAATGAGGAGAAGAAAAGCAAAGCCAAAGAGTCCATCCCAAAATCCGACAAACAAGCAAAATGAACAAAAAACATTGAATTCAATTCTTTCTGATTTTAGAAACTGCATTAAAGAAGGGGTGCACCGGTCCTGGAGATACTGCAATACCAGGTCAATGCGTGGAGTGGACAGAGCAAGCTCTTTTTCCATCTCCCTGTTCTAAAAATCCATTTAATATATGGTCCCCAGATAGGGGACGTATCAGATATTAAACTGATAAGAACAGATACTACACTTGATCTTAGCCAAAAGGCCGAGAAGCGATAACCAGAATTGGTTTCAAACTACGGAGCCACCCAAGGATCCTGAAAAGTCCATTTGTGGAGATGAGCTCCTGGACTCCCGTTAAGAAGACATGTTGTCAACCTCTAGATCCCTTACATGCCTGCACTTTTCGGCTTGCTGCTGCTGCAATCCACGCGTTTTAGATCTGCATAACTCCACCTCTTTAAACACAGCACCTTCACCCCCTGCTGTTCCCACCCGCCTCAACACCGTTGGAAGGGAGGAGAACAAATTAAGGTGGGGGGTGGGGTGGAACGAGCAGCTGTCTACCCTTAGCAGGAGGGCTCCTGATTACATACCTCTCCTGCTGCTGCTGCTGCTGGCTGTCCAGCAGCAGACTGAAGGTGGCTGCTGCTGTGCACAGGTATATAAAGGCTCAGAGCCTATTATGACACGCGCAGCCAGCGTTCCATTGCCACATTCCATCTACTGCAGGCAGGATACCTGGCTGGCTGAATGTCGCTGAGAAGCTCACAGAGACCGCCATAAGCAACAGTTTAACAGAATGCCACAGACTAATCAACCAAACTTTTTGGGTTGGGTTCTCTTTTATAGTCTGCAGGCATTAAATGAAAGAAGTCAGTGTTCCAGCAGAAGGAGACAACGTTTCAGAAAAGGCATTGTAGCAAACCAAAAAAGAAATTTTAAGCGCAGCAGAGTAACCAGCGCACATACCTGTTAGCTCAGGTGAGTTTAAAAGGCTGCTGTTGATAACAAGGGCATTTGCTAAATAGATGGTGTGTGTGCAACAATATACTGAAAGGTCAATTATATTGTGCAGCTTATCTCACCACCTGTAGTTATTTAGGTGAAAGCTCCAAAATGCTTGCCTAATATGTCTGTTTATCCAAAAGGAAGTAAAAAGGGAGAGCTAGAAAGATAGCATTGCATCACATTACATGGCAATGCAATGCACAGTTGCTGAAGTTGAACCAAAATGAGCTTGTAATCTGGCTTCTGCAACTTTGAACATGAAAAATCCAATGAGGAGAAGAAAAGCAAAGCCAAAGAGTCCATCCCAAAATCCGACAAACAAGCAAAATGAACAAAAAACATTGAATTCAATTCTTTCTGATTTTAGAAACTGCATTAAAGAAGGGGTGCACCGGTCCTGGAGATACTGCAATACCAGGTCAATGCGTGGAGTGGACAGAGCAAGCTCTTTTTCCATCTCCCTGTTCTAAAAATCCATTTAATATATGGTCCCCAGATAGGGGACGTATCAGATATTAAACTGATAAGAACAGATACTACACTTGATCTTAGCCAAAAGGCCGAGAAGCGATAACCAGAATTGGTTTCAAACTACGGAGCCACCCAAGGATCCTGAAAAGTCCATTTGTGGAGATGAGCTCCTGGACTCCCGTTAAGAAGACATGTTGTCAACCTCTAGATCCCTTACATGCCTGCACTTTTCGGCTTGCTGCTGCTGCAATCCACGCGTTTTAGATCTGCATAACTCCACCTCTTTAAACACAGCACCTTCACCCCCTGCTGTTCCCACCCGCCTCAACACCGTTGGAAGGGAGGAGAACCAATTAAGGCGGGGGGTGGGGTGGAACGAGCAGCTGTCTACCCTTAGCAGGAGGGCTCCTGATTACATACCTCTCCTGCTGCTGCTGCTGCTGGCTGTCCAGCAGCAGACTGAAGGTGGCTGCTGCTGTGCACAGGTATATAAAGGCTCAGAGCCTATTATGACATGCGCAGCCAGCGTTCCATTGCCACATTCCATCTACTGCAGGCAGGATACCTGGCTGGCTGAATGTCGCTGAGAAGCTCACAGAGACCGCCATAAGCAACAGTTTAACAGAATGCCACAGACTAATCAACCAAACTTTTTGGGTTGGGTTCTCTTTTATAGTCTGCAGGCATTAAATGAAAGAAGTCAGTGTTCCAGCAGAGGGAGACAACGTTTCAGAAAAGGCATTGTAGCAAACCAAAAAAGAAATTTTAAGCGCAGCAGAGTAACCAGCGCACATACCTGTTAGCTCAGGTGAGTTTAAAAGGCTGCTGTTGATAACAAGGGCATTTGCTAAATAGATGGTGTGTGTGCAACAATATACTGAAAGGTCAATTATATTGTGCAGCTTATCTCACCACCTGTAGTTATTTAGGTGAAAGCTCCAAAATGCTTGCCTAATATGTCTGTTTATCCAAAAGGAAGTAAAAAGGGAGAGCTAGAAAGATAGCATTGCATCACATTACATGGCAATGCAATGCACAGTTGCTGAAGTTGAACCAAAATGAGCTTGTAATCTGGCTTCTGCAACTTTGAACATGAAAAATCCAATGAGGAGAAGAAAAGCAAAGCCAAAGAGTCCATCCCAAAATCCGACAAACAAGCAAAATGAACAAAAAACATTGAATTCAATTCTTTCTGATTTTAGAAACTGCATTAAAGAAGGGGTGCACCGGTCCTGGAGATACTGCAATACCAGGTCAATGCATGGAGTGGACAGAGCAAGCTCTTTTTCCATCTCCCTGTTCTAAAAATCCATTTAATATATGGTCCCCAGATAGGGGACGTATCAGATATTAAACTGATAAGAACAGATACTACACTTGATCTTAGCCAAAAGGCCGAGAAGCGATAACCAGAATTGGTTTCAAACTACGGAGCCACCCAAGGATCCTGAAAAGTCCATTTGTGGAGATGAGCTCCTGGACTCCCGTTAAGAAGACATGTTGTCAACCTCTAGATCCCTTACATGCCTGCACTTTTCGGCTTGCTGCTGCTGCAATCCACGCGTTTTAGATCTGCATAACTCCACCTCTTTAAACACAGCACCTTCACCCCCTGCTGTTCCCACCCGCCTCAACACCGTTGGAAGGGAGGAGAACCAATTAAGGCGTGGGGTGGGGTGGAACGAGCAGCTGTCTACCCTTAGCAGGAGGGCTCCTGATTACATACCTCTCCTGCTGCTGCTGCTGCTGGCTGTCCAGCAGCAGACTGAAGGTGGCTGCTGCTGTGCACAGGTATATAAAGGCTCAGAGCCTATTATGACACGCGCAGCCAGCGTTCCATTGCCACATTCCATCTACTGCAGGCAGGATACCTGGCTGGCTGAATGTCGCTGAGAAGCTCACAGAGACCGCCATAAGCAACAGTTTAACAGAATGCCACAGACTAATCAACCAAACTTTTTGGGTTGGGTTCTCTTTTATAGTCTGCAGGCATTAAATGAAAGAAGTCAGTGTTCCAGCAGAGGGAGACAACGTTTCAGAAAAGGCATTGTAGCAAACCAAAAAAGAAATTTTAAGCGCAGCAGAGTAACCAGCGCACATACCTGTTAGCTCAGGTGAGTTTAAAAGGCTGCTGTTGATAACAAGGGCATTTGCTAAATAGATGGTGTGTGTGCAACAATATACTGAAAGGTCAATTATATTGTGCAGCTTATCTCACCACCTGTAGTTATTTAGGTGAAAGCTCCAAAATGCTTGCCTAATATGTCTGTTTATCCAAAAGGAAGTAAAAAGGGAGAGCTAGAAAGATAGCATTGCATCACATTACATGGCAATGCAATGCACAGTTGCTGAAGTTGAACCAAAATGAGCTTGTAATCTGGCTTCTGCAACTTTGAACATGAAAAATCCAATGAGGAGAAGAAAAGCAAAGCCAAAGAGTCCATCCCAAAATCCGACAAACAAGCAAAATGAACAAAAAACATTGAATTCAATTCTTTCTGATTTTAGAAACTGCATTAAAGAAGGGGTGCACCGGTCCTGGAGATACTGCAATACCAGGTCAATGCGTGGAGTGGACAGAGCAAGCTCTTTTTCCATCTCCCTGTTCTAAAAATCCATTTAATATATGGTCCCCAGATAGGGGACGTATCAGATATTAAACTGATAAGAACAGATTTTTTTTTTTTTGATTGAATATATCTTTTATTAGCACAAAAAATAAGTTAACAGACAGTGTACAGTGCCGCAGCCCAGTACACACAGAATTCTACATCATATTTACATAGCATGAGGATACGACGCACTAACTAGACACATCACACCCCTATGCTACACAAAACACTCAATCTGAAAGAAAAAGCATGTCAATCAATACAGTACGACGAACCGTGATAAGGGATGGGGATTGGGAAAAAGGGGATGGGGAGGGGAAAATCACAGGCCCGAAGCTTTATTGAAAGACAAGACACATAAGGGGAGAGGGGGAGGAGGGGTTTAGTCCTCGTCCTCTACCTCCGGACCGTCCATGATGGAATAGTCTCTGAGCAGATAAGAACAGATACTACACTTGATCTTAGCCAAAAGGCCGAGAAGCGATAACCAGAATTGGTTTCAAACTACGGAGCCACCCAAGGATCCTGAAAAGTCCATTTGTGGAGATGAGCTCCTGGACTCCCGTTAAGAAGACATGTTGTCAACCTCTAGATCCCTTACATGCCTGCACTTTTCGGCTTGCTGCTGCTGCAATCCACGCGTTTTAGATCTGCATAACTCCACCTCTTTAAACACAGCACCTTCACCCCCTGCTGTTCCCACCCGCCTCAACACCGTTGGAAGGGAGGAGAACCAATTAAGGCGGGGGGTGGGGTGGAACGAGCAGCTGTCTACCCTTAGCAGGAGGGCTCCTGATTACATACCTCTCCTGCTGCTGCTGCTGCTGGCTGTCCAGCAGCAGACTGAAGGTGGCTGCTGCTGTGCACAGGTATATAAAGGCTCAGAGCCTATTATGACACGCGCAGCCAGCGTTCCATTGCCACATTCCATCTACTGCAGGCAGGATACCTGGCTGGCTGAATGTCGCTGAGAAGCTCACAGAGACCGCCATAAGCAACAGTTTAACAGAATGCCACAGACTAATCAACCAAACTTTTTGGGTTGGGTTCTCTTTTATAGTCTGCAGGCATTAAATGAAAGAAGTCAGTGTTCCAGCAGAGGGAGACAACGTTTCAGAAAAGGCATTGTAGCAAACCAAAAAAGAAATTTTAAGCGCAGCAGAGTAACCAGCGCACATACCTGTTAGCTCAGGTGAGTTTAAAAGGCTGCTGTTGATAACAAGGGCATTTGCTAAATAGATGGTGTGTGTGCAACAATATACTGAAAGGTCAATTATATTGTGCAGCTTATCTCACCACCTGTAGTTATTTAGGTGAAAGCTCCAAAATGCTTGCCTAATATGTCTGTTTATCCAAAAGGAAGTAAAAAGGGAGAGCTAGAAAGATAGCATTGCATCACATTACATGGCAATGCAATGCACAGTTGCTGAAGTTGAACCAAAATGAGCTTGTAATCTGGCTTCTGCAACTTTGAACATGAAAAATCCAATGAGGAGAAGAAAAGCAAAGCCAAAGAGTCCATCCCAAAATCCGACAAACAAGCAAAATGAACAAAAAACATTGAATTCAATTCTTTCTGATTTTAGAAACTGCATTAAAGAAGGGGTGCACCGGTCCTGGAGATACTGCAATACCAGGTCAATGCGTGGAGTGGACAGAGCAAGCTCTTTTTCCATCTCCCTGTTCTAAAAATCCATTTAATATATGGTCCCCAGATAGGGGACGTATCAGATATTAAACTGATAAGAACAGATACTACACTTGATCTTAGCCAAAAGGCCGAGAAGCGATAACCAGAATTGGTTTCAAACTACGGAGCCACCCAAGGATCCTGAAAAGTCCATTTGTGGAGATGAGCTCCTGGACTCCCGTTAAGAAGACATGTTGTCAACCTCTAGATCCCTTACATGCCTGCACTTTTCGGCTTGCTGCTGCTGCAATCCACGCGTTTTAGATCTGCATAACTCCACCTCTTTAAACACAGCACCTTCACCCCCTGCTGTTCCCACCCGCCTCAACACCGTTGGAAGGGAGGAGAACCAATTAAGGCGGGGGGTGGGGTGGAACGAGCAGCTGTCTACCCTTAGCAGGAGGGCTCCTGATTACATACCTCTCCTGCTGCTGCTGCTGCTGGCTGTCCAGCAGCAGACTGAAGGTGGCTGCTGCTGTGCACAGGTATATAAAGGCTCAGAGCCTATTATGACACGCGCAGCCAGCGTTCCATTGCCACATTCCATCTACTGCAGGCAGGATACCTGGCTGGCTGAATGTCGCTGAGAAGCTCACAGAGACCGCCATAAGCAACAGTTTAACAGAATGCCACAGACTAATCAACCAAACTTTTTGGGTTGGGTTCTCTTTTATAGTCTGCAGGCATTAAATGAAAGAAGTCAGTGTTCCAGCAGAGGGAGACAACGTTTCAGAAAAGGCATTGTAGCAAACCAAAAAAGAAATTTTAAGCGCAGCAGAGTAACCAGCGCACATACCTGTTAGCTCAGGTGAGTTTAAAAGGCTGCTGTTGATAACAAGGGCATTTGCTAAATAGATGGTGTGTGTGCAACAATATACTGAAAGGTCAATTATATTGTGCAGCTTATCTCACCACCTGTAGTTATTTAGGTGAAAGCTCCAAAATGCTTGCCTAATATGTCTGTTTATCCAAAAGGAAGTAAAAAGGGAGAGCTAGAAAGATAGCATTGCATCACATTACATGGCAATGCAATGCACAGTTGCTGAAGTTGAACCAAAATGAGCTTGTAATCTGGCTTCTGCAACTTTGAACATGAAAAATCCAATGAGGAGAAGAAAAGCAAAGCCAAAGAGTCCATCCCAAAATCCGACAAACAAGCAAAATGAACAAAAAACATTGAATTCAATTCTTTCTGATTTTAGAAACTGCATTAAAGAAGGGGTGCACCGGTCCTGGAGATACTGCAATACCAGGTCAATGCGTGGAGTGGACAGAGCAAGCTCTTTTTCCATTTCCCTGTTCTAAAAATCCATTTAATATATGGTCCCCAGATAGGGGACGTATCAGATATTAAACTGATAAGAACAGATACTACACTTGATCTTAGCCAAAAGGCCGAGAAGCGATAACCAGAATTGGTTTCAAACTACGGAGCCACCCAAGGATCCTGAAAAGTCCATTTGTGGAGATGAGCTCCTGGACTCCCATTAAGAAGACATGTTGTCAACCTCTAGATCCCTTACATGCCTGCACTTTTCGGCTTGCTGCTGCTGCAATCCACGCGTTTTAGATCTGCATAACTCCACCTCTTTAAACACAGCACCTTCACCCCCTGCTGTTCCCACCCGCCTCAACACCGTTGGAAGGGAGGAGAACCAATTAAGGCGGGGGGTGGGGTGGAACGAGCAGCTGTCTACCCTTAGCAGGAGGGCTCCTGATTACATACCTCTCCTGCTGCTGCTGCTGCTGGCTGTCCAGCAGCAGACTGAAGGTGGCTGCTGCTGTGCACAGGTATATAAAGGCTCAGAGCCTATTATGACACGCGCAGCCAGCGTTCCATTGCCACATTCCATCTACTGCAGGCAGGATACCTGGCTGGCTGAATGTCGCTGAGAAGCTCACAGAGACCGCCATAAGCAACAGTTTAACAGAATGCCACAGACTAATCAACCAAACTTTTTGGGTTGGGTTCTCTTTTATAGTCTGCAGGCATTAAATGAAAGAAGTCAGTGTTCCAGCAGAGGGAGACAACGTTTCAGAAAAGGCATTGTAGCAAACCAAAAAAGAAATTTTAAGCGCAGCAGAGTAACCAGCGCACATACCTGTTAGCTCAGGTGAGTTTAAAAGGCTGCTGTTGATAACAAGGGCATTTGCTAAATAGATGGTGTGTGTGCAACAATATACTGAAAGGTCAATTATATTGTGCAGCTTATCTCACCACCTGTAGTTATTTAGGTGAAAGCTCCAAAATGCTTGCCTAATATGTCTGTTTATCCAAAAGGAAGTAAAAAGGGAGAGCTAGAAAGATAGCATTGCATCACATTACATGGCAATGCAATGCACAGTTGCTGAAGTTGAACCAAAATGAGCTTGTAATCTGGCTTCTGCAACTTTGAACATGAAAAATCCATTGAGGAGAAGAAAAGCAAAGCCAAAGAGTCCATCCCAAAATCCGACAAACAGGCAAAATGAACAAAAAACATTGAATTCAATTCTTTCTGATTTTAGAAACTGCATTAAAGAAGGGGTGCACCGGTCCTGGAGATACTGCAATACCAGGTCAATGCGTGGAGTGGACAGAGCAAGCTCTTTTTCCATCTCCCTGTTCTAAAAATCCATTTAATATATGGTCCCCAGATAGGGGACGTATCAGATATTAAACTGATAAGAACAGATACTACACTTGATCTTAGCCAAAAGGCCGAGAAGCGATAACCAGAATTGGTTTCAAACTACGGAGCCACCCAAGGATCCTGAAAAGTCCATTTGTGGAGATGAGCTCCTGGACTCCCGTTAAGAAGACATGTTGTCAACCTCTAGATCCCTTACATGCCTGCACTTTTCGGCTTGCTGCTGCTGCAATCCACGCGTTTTAGATCTGCATAACTCCACCTCTTTAAACACAGCACCTTCACCCCCTGCTGTTCCCACCCGCCTCAACACCGTTGGAAGGGAGGAGAACCAATTAAGGCGGGGGGTGGGGTGGAACGAGCAGCTGTCTACCCTTAGCAGGAGGGCTCCTGATTACATACCTCTCCTGCTGCTGCTGCTGCTGGCTGTCCAGCAGCAGACTGAAGGTGGCTGCTGCTGTGCACAGGTATATAAAGGCTCAGAGCCTATTATGACACGCGCAGCCAGCGTTCCATTGCCACATTCCATCTACTGCAGGCAGGATACCTGGCTGGCTGAATGTCGCTGAGAAGCTCACAGAGACCGCCATAAGCAACAGTTTAACAGAATGCCACAGACTAATCAACCAAACTTTTTGGGTTGGGTTCTCTTTTATAGTCTGCAGGCATTAAATGAAAGAAGTCAGTGTTCCAGCAGAGGGAGACAACGTTTCAGAAAAGGCATTGTAGCAAACCAAAAAAGAAATTTTAAGCGCAGCAGAGTAACCAGCGCACATACCTGTTAGCTCAGGTGAGTTTAAAAGGCTGCTGTTGATAACAAGGGCATTTGCTAAATAGATGGTGTGTGTGCAACAATATACTGAAAGGTCAATTATATTGTGCAGCTTATCTCACCACCTGTAGTTATTTAGGTGAAAGCT
The DNA here is from genome assembly GCF_046119375.1 of Phyllobates terribilis. NCBI lineage: Eukaryota > Metazoa > Chordata > Amphibia > Anura > Dendrobatidae > Phyllobates > Phyllobates terribilis. Next base: position 226,963 of record NW_027362812.1, read on the forward strand.
CCAAAATGCTTCCCTAATATGTCTGTTTATCCAAAAGGAAGTAAAAAGGGAGAGCTAGAAAGATAGCATTGCATCACATTACATGGCAATGCAATGCACAGTTGCTGAAGTTGAACCAAAATGAGCTTGTAATCTGGCTTCTGCAACTTTGAACATGAAAAATCCAATGAGGAGAAGAAAAGCAAAGCCAAAGAGTCCATCCCAAAATCCGACAAACAAGCAAAATGAACAAAAAACATTGAATTCAATTCTTTCTGATTTTAGAAACTGCATTAAAGAAGGGGTGCACCGGTCCTGGAGATACTGCAATACCAGGTCAATGCGTGGAGTGGACAGAGCAAGCTCTTTTTCCATCTCCCTGTTCTAAAAATCCATTTAATATATGGTCCCCAGATAGGGGACGTATCAGATATTAAACTGATAAGAACAGATACTACACTTGATCTTAGCCAAAAGGCCGAGAAGCGATAACCAGAATTGGTTTCAAACTACGGAGCCACCCAAGGATCCTGAAAAGTCCATTTGTGGAGATGAGCTCCTGGACTCCCGTTAAGAAGACATGTTGTCAACCTCTAGATCCCTTACATGCCTGCACTTTTCGGCTTGCTGCTGCTGCAATCCACGCGTTTTAGATCTGCATAACTCCACCTCTTTAAACACAGCACCTTCACCCCCTGCTGTTCCCACCCGCCTCAACACCGTTGGAAGGGAGGAGAACCAATTAAGGCGGGGGGTGGGGTGGAACGAGCAGCTGTCTACCCTTAGCAGGAGGGCTCCTGATTACATACCTCTCCTGCTGCTGCTGCTGCTGGCTGTCCAGCAGCAGACTGAAGGTGGCTGCTGCTGTGCACAGGTATATAAAGGCTCAGAGCCTATTATGACACGCGCAGCCAGCGTTCCATTGCCACATTCCATCTACTGCAGGCAGGATACCTGGCTGGCTGAATGTCGCTGAGAAGCTCACAGAGACCGCCATAAGCAACAGTTTAACAGAATGCCACAGACTAATCAACCAAACTTTTTGGGTTGGGTTCTCTTTTATAGTCTGCAGGCATTAAATGAAAGAAGTCAGTGTTCCAGCAGAGGGAGACAACGTTTCAGAAGAGGCATTGTAGCAAACCAAAAAAGAAATTTTAAGCGCAGCAGAGTAACCAGCGCACATACCTGTTAGCTCAGGTGAGTTTAAAAGGCTGCTGTTGATAACAAGGGCATTTGCTAAATAGATGGTGTGTGTGCAACAATATACTGAAAGGTCAATTATATTGTGCAGCTTATCTCACCACCTGTAGTTATTTAGGTGAAAGCTCCAAAATGCTTGCCTAATATGTCTGTTTATCCAAAAGGAAGTAAAAAGGGAGAGCTAGAAAGATAGCATTGCATCACATTACATGGCAATGCAATGCACAGTTGCTGAAGTTGAACCAAAATGAGCTTGTAATCTGGCTTCTGCAACTTTGAACATGAAAAATCCAATGAGGAGAAGAAAAGCAAAGCCAAAGAGTCCATCCCAAAATCTGACAAACAAGCAAAATGAACAAAAAACATTGAATTCAATTCTTTCTGATTTTAGAAACTGCATTAAAGAAGGGGTGCACCGGTCCTGGAGATACTGCAATACCAGGTCAATGCGTGGAGTGGACAGAGCAAGCTCTTTTTCCATCTCCCTGTTCTAAAAATCCATTTAATATATGGTCCCCAGATAGGGGACGTATCAGATATTAAACTGATAAGAACAGATACTACACTTGATCTTAGCCAAAAGGCCGAGAAGCGATAACCAGAATTGGTTTCAAACTACGGAGCCACCCAAGGATCCTGAAAAGTCCATTTGTGGAGATGAGCTCCTGGACTCCCGTTAAGAAGACATGTTGTCAACCTCTAGATCCCTTACATGCCTGCACTTTTCGGCTTGCTGCTGCTGCAATCCACGCGTTTTAGATCTGCATAACTCCACCTCTTTAAACACAGCACCTTCACCCCCTGCTGTTCCCACCCGCCTCAACACCGTTGGAAGGGAGGAGAACCAATTAAGGCGGGGGGTGGGGTGGAACGAGCAGCTGTCTACCCTTAGCAGGAGGGCTCCTGATTACATACCTCTCCTGCTGCTGCTGCTGCTGGCTGTCCAGCAGCAGACTGAAGGTGGCTGCTGCTGTGCACAGGTATATAAAGGCTCAGAGCCTATTATGACACGCGCAGCCAGCGTTCCATTGCCACATTCCATCTACTGCAGGCAGGATACCTGGCTGGCTGAATGTCGCTGAGAAGCTCACAGAGACCGCCATAAGCAACAGTTTAACAGAATGCCACAGACTAATCAACCAAACTTTTTGGGTTGGGTTCTCTTTTATAGTCTGCAGGCATTAAATGAAAGAAGTCAGTGTTCCAGCAGAGGGAGACAACGTTTCAGAAAAGGCATTGTAGCAAACCAAAAAAGAAATTTTAAGCGCAGCAGAGTAACCAGCGCACATACCTGTTAGCTCAGGTGAGTTTAAAAGGCTGCTGTTGATAACAAGGGCATTTGCTAAATAGATGGTGTGTGTGCAACAATATACTGAAAGGTCAATTATATTGTGCAGCTTATCTCACCACCTGTAGTTATTTAGGTGAAAGCTCCAAAATGCTTGCCTAATATGTCTGTTTATCCAAAAGGAAGTAAAAAGGGAGAGCTAGAAAGATAGCATTGCATCACATTACATGGCAATGCAATGCACAGTTGCTGAAGTTGAACCAAAATGAGCTTGTAATCTGGCTTCTGCAACTTTGAACATGAAAAATCCAATGAGGAGAAGAAAAGCAAAGCCAAAGAGTCCATCCCAAAATCTGACAAACAAGCAAAATGAACAAAAAACATTGAATTCAATTCTTTCTGATTTTAGAAACTGCATTAAAGAAGGGGTGCACCGGTCCTGGAGATACTGCAATACAGGTCAATGCGTGGAGTGGACAGAGCAAGCTCTTTTTCCATCTCCCTGTTCTAAAAATCCATTTAATATATGGTCCCCAGATAGGGGACGTATCAGATATTAAACTGATAAGAACAGATACTACACTTGATCTTAGCCAAAAGGCCGAGAAGCGATAACCAGAATTGGTTTCAAACTACGGAGCCACCCAAGGATCCTGAAAAGTCCATTTGTGGAGATGAGCTCCTGGACTCCCGTTAAGAAGACATGTTGTCAACCTCTAGATCCCTTACATGCCTGCACTTTTCGGCTTGCTGCTGCTGCAATCCACGCGTTTTAGATCTGCATAACTCCACCTCTTTAAACACAGCACCTTCACCCCCTGCTGTTCCCACCCGCCTCAACACCGTTGGAAGGGAGGAGAACCAATTAAGGCGGGGGGTGGGGTGGAACGAGCAGCTGTCTACCCTTAGCAGGAGGGCTCCTGATTACATACCTCTCCTGCTGCTGCTGCTGCTGGCTGTCCAGCAGCAGACTGAAGGTGGCTGCTGCTGTGCACAGGTATATAAAGGCTCAGAGCCTATTATGACACGCGCAGCCAGCGTTCCATTGCCACATTCCATCTACTGCAGGCAGGATACCTGGCTGGCTGAATGTCGCTGAGAAGCTCACAGAGACCGCCATAATGAACAGTTTAACAGAATGCCACAGACTAATCAACCAAACTTTTTGGGTTGGGTTCTCTTTTATAGTCTGCAGGCATTAAATGAAAGAAGTCAGTGTTCCAGCAGAGGGAGACAACGTTTCAGAAAAGGCATTGTAGCAAACCAAAAAAGAAATTTTAAGCGCAGCAGAGTAACCAGCGCACATACCTGTTAGCTCAGGTGAGTTTAAAAGGCTGCTGTTGATAACAAGGGCATTTGCTAAATAGATGGTGTGTGTGCAACAATATACTGAAAGGTCAATTATATTGTGCAGCTTATCTCACCACCTGTAGTTATTTAGGTGAAAGCTCCAAAATGCTTGCCTAATATGTCTGTTTATCCAAAAGGAAGTAAAAAGGGAGAGCTAGAAAGATAGCATTGCATCACATTACATGGCAATGCAATGCACAGTTGCTGAAGTTGAACCAAAATGAGCTTGTAATCTGGCTTCTGCAACTTTGAACATGAAAAATCCAATGAGGAGAAGAAAAGCAAAGCCAAAGAGTCCATCCCAAAATCCGACAAACAAGCAAAATGAACAAAAAACATTGAATTCAATTCTTTCTGATTTTAGAAACTGCATTAAAGAAGGGGTGCACCGGTCCTGGAGATACTGCAATACCAGGTCAATGCGTGGAGTGGACAGAGCAAGCTCTTTTTCCATCTCCCTGTTCTAAAAATCCATTTAATATATGGTCCCCAGATAGGGGACGTATCAGATATTAAACTGATAAGAACAGATTTTTTGATTGAAGCTGCATCCAAGGCACTGAAAAATGTGACCGAAGTCACACCAAAACAGCGCACGAGGCGAGGATTCATGTGGACCCTTCCCGGAGGAGAGGGTCCCCAATAAACCATCCCCATCCCTCCGAGCCAGAAGGCCACAGCGAGGGTCAGGGATCTCCGATGCTCTCCCTAGCCGAAGCCGGAGAAGAGCCGTTTTCGTGCTCCCAGCTTCCATCTAGGCTGCCACCCTAGTGGAGCTGGAGCCTGTGTTGGTTTCTCAGCCCAAAGCTGACCGGACCTCCGACCGGGTTTATAAAAATTCCCCTTCCTAGCCCGGAGGCCAGGAATAGGGGGGGGTTGCTCAGAAAGTATGATTGGCAAAGGTGCGGCGTGCTACGAAGCCAAGTCTTTCTGGGGTTCCCAGTCCCAGTAAGCTTGGACTCCCACCAGGGCGCCTACTCCTGGGGCACATTGCTCCAAAGCCCTCACACTTACCCAGCCTAGTGACTTCGATCCTGGAGGGCCATGTTTTCCATCAGATAACTCTATGAGCCACCTGGCGTACTAACAAGTGCACCAAACCAGTGTGTAATATGCATCAATTTACTAGGGCAGCCCAAGGACAAAACTGCCTTTTCAAAAGATACTACACTTGATCTTAGCCAAAAGGCCGAGAAGCGATACTACACTTGATCTTAGCCAAAAGGCCGAGAAGCGATAACCAGAATTGGTTTCAAACTACGGAGCCACCCAAGGATCCTGAAAAGTCCATTTGTGGAGATGAGCTCCTGGACTCCCGTTAAGAAGACATGTTGTCAACCTCTAGATCCCTTACATGCCTGCACTTTTCGGCTTGCTGCTGCTGCAATCCACGCGTTTTAGATCTGCATAACTCCACCTCTTTAAACACAGCACCTTCACCCCCTGCTGTTCCCACCCGCCTCAACACCGTTGGAAGGGAGGAGAACCAATTAAGGCGGGGGGTGGGGTGGAACGAGCAGCTGTCTACCCTTAGCAGGAGGGCTCCTGATTACATACCTCTCCTGCTGCTGCTGCTGCTGGCTGTCCAGCAGCAGACTGAAGGTGGCTGCTGCTGTGCACAGGTATATAAAGGCTCAGAGCCTATTATGACACGCGCAGCCAGCGTTCCATTGCCACATTCCATCTACTGCAGGCAGGATACCTGGCTGGCTGAATGTCGCTGAGAAGCTCACAGAGACCGCCATAAGCAACAGTTTAACAGAATGCCACAGACTAATCAACCAAACTTTTTGGGTTGGGTTCTCTTTTATAGTCTGCAGGCATTAAATGAAAGAAGTCAGTGTTCCAGCAGAGGGAGACAACGTTTCAGAAAAGGCATTGTAGCAAACCAAAAAAGAAATTTTAAGCGCAGCAGAGTAACCAGCGCACATACCTGTTAGCTCAGGTGAGTTTAAAAGGCTGCTGTTGATAACAAGGGCATTTGCTAAATAGATGGTGTGTGTGCAACAATATACTGAAAGGTCAATTATATTGTGCAGCTTATCTCACCACCTGTAGTTATTTAGGTGAAAGCTCCAAAATGCTTGCCTAATATGTCTGTTTATCCAAAAGGAAGTAAAAAGGGAGAGCTAGAAAGATAGCATTGCATCACATTACATGGCAATGCAATGCACAGTTGCTGAAGTTGAACCAAAATGAGCTTGTAATCTGGCTTCTGCAACTTTGAACATGAAAAATCCAATGAGGAGAAGAAAAGCAAAGCCAAAGAGTCCATCCCAAAATCCGACAAACAAGCAAAATGAACAAAAAACATTGAATTCAATTCTTTCTGATTTTAGAAACTGCATTAAAGAAGGGGTGCACCGGTCCTGGAGATACTGCAATACCAGGTCAATGCGTGGAGTGGACAGAGCAAGCTCTTTTTCCATCTCCCTGTTCTAAAAATCCATTTAATATATGGTCCCCAGATAGGGGACGTATCAGATATTAAACTGATAAGAACAGATTTTTTGATTGAAGCTGCATCCAAGGCACTGAAAAATGTGACCGAAGTCACACCAAAACAGCGCACGAGGCGAGGATTCATGTGGACCCTTCCCGGAGGAGAGGGTCCCCAATAAACCATCCCCATCCCTCCGAGCCAGAAGGCCACAGCGAGGGTCAGGGATCTCCGATGCTCTCCCTAGCCGAAGCCGGAGAAGAGCCGTTTTCGTGCTCCCAGCTTCCATCTAGGCTGCCACCCTAGTGGAGCTGGAGCCTGTGTTGGTTTCTCAGCCCAAAGCTGACCGGACCTCCGACCGGGTTTATAAAAATTCCCCTTCCTAGCCCGGAGGCCAGGAATAGGGGGGGGTTGCTCAGAAAGTATGATTGGCAAAGGTGCGGCGTGCTACGAAGCCAAGTCTTTCTGGGGTTCCCAGTCCCAGTAAGCTTGGACTCCCACCAGGGCGCCTACTCCTGGGGCACATTGCTCCAAAGCCCTCACACTTACCCAGCCTAGTGACTTCGATCCTGGAGGGCCATGTTTTCCATCAGATAACTCTATGAGCCACCTGGCGTACTAACAAGTGCACCAAACCAGTGTGTAATATGCATCAATTTACTAGGGCAGCCCAAGGACAAAACTGCCTTTTCAAAAGATACTACACTTGATCTTAGCCAAAAGGCCGAGAAGCGATACTACACTTGATCTTAGCCAAAAGGCCGAGAAGCGATAACCAGAATTGGTTTCAAACTACGGAGCCACCCAAGGATCCTGAAAAGTCCATTTGTGGAGATGAGCTCCTGGACTCCCGTTAAGAAGACATGTTGTCAACCTCTAGATCCCTTACATGCCTGCACTTTTCGGCTTGCTGCTGCTGCAATCCACGCGTTTTAGATCTGCATAACTCCACCTCTTTAAACACAGCACCTTCACCCCCTGCTGTTCCCACCCGCCTCAACACCGTTGGAAGGGAGGAGAACCAATTAAGGCGGGGGGTGGGGTGGAACGAGCAGCTGTCTACCCTTAGCAGGAGGGCTCCTGATTACATACCTCTCCTGCTGCTGCTGCTGCTGGCTGTCCAGCAGCAGACTGAAGGTGGCTGCTGCTGTGCACAGGTATATAAAGGCTCAGAGCCTATTATGACACGCGCAGCCAGCGTTCCATTGCCACATTCCATCTTCTGCAGGCAGGATACCTGGCTGGCTGAATGTCGCTGAGAAGCTCACAGAGACCGCCATAAGCAACAGTTTAACAGAATGCCACAGACTAATCAACCAAACTTTTTGGGTTGGGTTCTCTTTTATAGTCTGCAGGCATTAAATGAAAGAAGTCAGTGTTCCAGCAGAGGGAGACAACGTTTCAGAAAAGGCATTGTAGCAAACCAAAAAAGAAATTTTAAGCGCAGCAGAGTAACCAGCGCACATACCTGTTAGCTCAGGTGAGTTTAAAAGGCTGCTGTTGATAACAAGGGCATTTGCTAAATAGATGGTGTGTGTGCAACAATATACTGAAAGGTCAATTATATTGTGCAGCTTATCTCACCACCTGTAGTTATTTAGGTGAAAGCTCCAAAATGCTTGCCTAATATGTCTGTTTATCCAAAAGGAAGTAAAAAGGGAGAGCTAGAAAGATAGCATTGCATCACATTACATGGCAATGCAATGCACAGTTGCTGAAGTTGAACCAAAATGAGCTTGTAATCTGGCTTCTGCAACTTTGAACATGAAAAATCCAATGAGGAGAAGAAAAGCAAAGCCAAAGAGTCCATCCCAAAATCCGACAAACAAGCAAAATGAACAAAAAACATTGAATTCAATTCTTTCTGATTTTAGAAACTGCATTAAAGAAGGGGTGCACCGGTCCTGGAGATACTGCAATACCAGGTCAATGCGTGGAGTGGACAGAGCAAGCTCTTTTTCCATCTCCCTGTTCTAAAAATCCATTTAATATATGGTCCCCAGATAGGGGACGTATCAGATATTAAACTGATAAGAACAGATTTTTTGATTGAAGCTGCATCCAAGGCACTGAAAAATGTGACCGAAGTCACACCAAAACAGCGCACGAGGCGAGGATTCATGTGGACCCTTCCCGGAGGAGAGGGTCCCCAATAAACCATCCCCATCCCTCCGAGCCAGAAGGCCACAGCGAGGGTCAGGGATCTCCGATGCTCTCCCTAGCCGAAGCCGGAGAAGAGCCGTTTTCGTGCTCCCAGCTTCCATCTAGGCTGCCACCCTAGTGGAGCTGGAGCCTGTGTTGGTTTCTCAGCCCAAAGCTGACCGGACCTCCGACCGGGTTTATAAAAATTCCCCTTCCTAGCCCGGAGGCCAGGAATAGGGGGGGGTTGCTCAGAAAGTATGATTGGCAAAGGTGCGGCGTGCTACGAAGCCAAGTCTTTCTGGGGTTCCCAGTCCCAGTAAGCTTGGACTCCCACCAGGGCGCCTACTCCTGGGGCACATTGCTCCAAAGCCCTCACACTTACCCAGCCTAGTGACTTCGATCCTGGAGGGCCATGTTTTCCATCAGATAACTCTATGAGCCACCTGGCGTACTAACAAGTGCACCAAACCAGTGTGTAATATGCATCAATTTACTAGGGCAGCCCAAGGACAAAACTGCCTTTTCAAAAGATACTACACTTGATCTTAGCCAAAAGGCCGAGAAGCGATACTACACTTGATCTTAGCCAAAAGGCCGAGAAGCGATAACCAGAATTGGTTTCAAACTACGGAGCCACCCAAGGATCCTGAAAAGTCCATTTGTGGAGATGAGCTCCTGGACTCCCGTTAAGAAGACATGTTGTCAACCTCTAGATCCCTTACATGCCTGCACTTTTCGGCTTGCTGCTGCTGCAATCCACGCGTTTTAGATCTGCATAACTCCACCTCTTTAAACACAGCACCTTCACCCCCTGCTGTTCCCACCCGCCTCAACACCGTTGGAAGGGAGGAGAACCAATTAAGGCGGGGGGTGGGGTGGAACGAGCAGCTGTCTACCCTTAGCAGGAGGGCTCCTGATTACATACCTCTCCTGCTGCTGCTGCTGCTGGCTGTCCAGCAGCAGACTGAAGGTGGCTGCTGCTGTGCACAGGTATATAAAGGCTCAGAGCCTATTATGACACGCGCAGCCAGCGTTCCATTGCCACATTCCATCTACTGCAGGCAGGATACCTGGCTGGCTGAATGTCGCTGAGAAGCTCACAGAGACCGCCATAAGCAACAGTTTAACAGAATGCCACAGACTAATCAACCAAACTTTTTGGGTTGGGTTCTCTTTTATAGTCTGCAGGCATTAAATGAAAGAAGTCAGTGTTCCAGCAGAGGGAGACAACGTTTCAGAAAAGGCATTGTAGCAAACCAAAAAAGAAATTTTAAGCGCAGCAGAGTAACCAGCGCACATACCTGTTAGCTCAGGTGAGTTTAAAAGGCTGCTGTTGATAACAAGGGCATTTGCTAAATAGATGGTGTGTGTGCAACAATATACTGAAAGGTCAATTATATTGTGCAGCTTATCTCACCACCTGTAGTTATTTAGGTGAAAGCTCCAAAATGCTTGCCTAATATGTCTGTTTATCCAAAAGGAAGTAAAAAGGGAGAGCTAGAAAGATAGCATTGCATCACATTACATGGCAATGCAATGCACAGTTGCTGAAGTTGAACCAAAATGAGCTTGTAATCTGGCTTCTGCAACTTTGAACATGAAAAATCCAATGAGGAGAAGAAAAGCAAAGCCAAAGAGTCCATCCCAAAATCCGACAAACAAGCAAAATGAACAAAAAACATTGAATTCAATTCTTTCTGATTTTAGAAACTGCATTAAAGAAGGGGTGCACCGGTCCTGGAGATACTGCAATACCAGGTCAATGCGTGGAGTGGACAGAGCAAGCTCTTTTTCCATCTCCCTGTTCTAAAAATCCATTTAATATATGGTCCCCAGATAGGGGACGTATCAGATATTAAACTGATAAGAACAGATACTACACTTGATCTTAGCCAAAAGGCCGAGAAGCGATAACCAGAATTGGTTTCAAACTACGGAGCCACCCAAGGATCCTGAAAAGTCCATTTGTGGAGATGAGCTCCTGGACTCCCGTTAAGAAGACATGTTGTCAACCTCTAGATCCCTTACATGCCTGCACTTTTCGGCTTGCTGCTGCTGCAATCCACGCGTTTTAGATCTGCATAACTCCACCTCTTTAAACACAGCACCTTCACCCCCTGCTGTTCCCACCCGCCTCAACACCGTTGGAAGGGAGGAGAACCAATTAAGGAGGGGGGTGGGGTGGAACGAGCAGCTGTCTACCCTTAGCAGGAGGGCTCCTGATTACATACCTCTCCTGCTGCTGCTGGCTGTCCAGCAGCAGACTGAAGGTGGCTGCTGCTGTGCACAGGTATATAAAGGCTCAGAGCCTATTATGACACGCGCAGCCAGCGTTCCATTGCCACATTCCATCTACTGCAGGCAGGATACCTGGCTGGCTGAATGTCGCTGAGAAGCTCACAGAGACCGCCATAAGCAACAGTTTAACAGAATGCCACAGACTAATCAACCAAACTTTTTGGGTTGGGTTCTCTTTTATAGTCTGCAGGCATTAAATGAAAGAAGTCAGTGTTCCAGCAGAGGGAGACAACGTTTCAGAAAAGGCATTGTAGCAAACCAAAAAAGAAATTTTAAGCGCAGCAGAGTAACCAGCGCACATACCTGTTAGCTCAGGTGAGTTTAAAAGGCTGCTGTTGATAACAAGGGCATTTGCTAAATAGATGGTGTGTGTGCAACAATATACTGAAAGGTCAATTATATTGTGCAGCTTATCTCACCACCTGTAGTTATTTAGGTGAAAGCTCCAAAATGCTTGCCTAATATGTCTGTTTATCCAAAAGGAAGTAAAAAGGGAGAGCTAGAAAGATAGCATTGCATCACATTACATGGCAATGCAATGCACAGTTGCTGAAGTTGAACCAAAATGAGCTTGTAATATGGCTTCTGCAACTTTGAACATGAAAAATCCAATGAGGAGAAGAAAAGCAAAGCCAAAGAGTACATCCCAAAATCCGACAAACAAGCAAAATGAACAAAAAACATTGAATTCAATTCTTTCTGATTTTAGAAACTGCATTAAAGAAGGGGTGCACCGGTCCTGGAGATACTGCAATACCAGGTCAATGCGTGGAGTGGACAGAGCAAGCTCTTTTTCCATCTCCCTGTTCTAAAAATCCATTTAATATATGGTCCCCAGATAGGGGACGTATCAGATATTAAACTGATAAGAACAGATACTACACTTGATCTTAGCCAAAAGGCCGGGAAGCGATAACCAGAATTGGTTTCAAACTACGGAGCCACCCAAGGATCCTGAAAAGTCCATTTGTGGAGATGAGCTCCTGGACTCCCGTTAAGAAGACATGTTGTCAACCTCTAGATCCCTTACATGCCTGCACTTTTCGGCTTGCTGCTGCTGCAATCCACGCGTTTTAGATCTGCATAACTCCACCTCTTTAAACACAGCACCTTCACCCCCTGCTGTTCCCACCCGCCTCAACACCGTTGGAAGGGAGGAGAACCAATTAAGGCGGGGGGTGGGGTGGAACGAGCAGCTGTCTACCCTTAGCAGGAGGGCTCCTGATTACATACCTCTCCTGCTGCTGCTGCTGCTGGCTGTCCAGCAGCAGACTGAAGGTGGCTGCTGCTGTGCACAGGTATATAAAGGCTCAGAGCCTATTATGACACGCGCAGCCAGCGTTCCATTGCCACATTCCATCTACTGCAGGCAGGATACCTGGCTGGCTGAATGTCGCTGAGAAGCTCACAGAGACCGCCATAAGCAACAGTTTAACAGAATGCCACAGACTAATCAACCAAACTTTTTGGGTTGGGTTCTCTTTTATAGTCTGCAGGCATTAAATGAAAGAAGTCAGTGTTCCAGCAGAGGGAGACAACGTTTCAGAAAAGGCATTGTAGCAAACCAAAAAAGAAATTTTAAGCGCAGCAGAGTAACCAGCGCACATACCTGTTAGCTCAGGTGAGTTTAAAAGGCTGCTGTTGATAACAAGGGCATTTGCTAAATAGATGGTGTGTGTGCAACAATATACTGAAAGGTCAATTATATTGTGCAGCTTATCTCACCACCTGTAGTTATTTAGGTGAAAGCTCCAAAATGCTTGCCTAATATGTCTGTTTATCCAAAAGGAAGTAAAAAGGGAGAGCTAGAAAGATAGCATTGCATCACATTACATGGCAATGCAATGCACAGTTGCTGAAGTTGAACCAAAATGAGCTTGTAATCTGGCTTCTGCAACTTTGAACATGAAAAATCCAATGAGGAGAAGAAAAGCAAAGCCAAAGAGTCCATCCCAAAATCCGACAAACAAGCAAAATGAACAAAAAACATTGAATTCAATTCTTTCTGATTTTAGAAACTGCATTAAAGAAGGGGTGCACCGGTCCTGGAGATACTGCAATACCAGGTCAATGCGTGGAGTGGACAGAGCAAGCTCTTTTTCCATCTCCCTGTTCTAAAAATCCATTTAATATATGGTCCCCAGATAGGGGACGTATCAGATATTAAACTGATAAGAACAGATACTACACTTGATCTTAGCCAAAAGGCCGAGAAGCGATAACCAGAATTGGTTTCAAACTACGGAGCCACCCAAGGATCCTGAAAAGTCCATTTGTGGAGATGAGCTCCTGGACTCCCGTTAAGAAGACATGTTGTCAACCTCTAGATCCCTTACATGCCTGCACTTTTCGGCTTGCTGCTGCTGCAATCCACGCGTTTTAGATCTGCATAACTCCACCTCTTTAAACACAGCACCTTCACCCCCTGCTGTTCCCACCCGCCTCAACACCGTTGGAAGGGAGGAGAACCAATTAAGGCGGGGGGTGGGGTGGAACGAGCAGCTGTCTACCCTTAGCAGGAGGGCTCCTGATTACATACCTCTCCTGCTGCTGCTGCTGGCTGTCCAGCAGCAGACTGAAGGTGGCTGCTGCTGTGCACAGGTATATAAAGGCTCAGAGCCTATTATGACACGCGCAGCCAGCGTTCCATTGCCACATTCCATCTACTGCAGGCAGGATACCTGGCTGGCTGAATGTCGCTGAGAAGCTCACAGAGACCGCCATAAGCAACAGTTTAACAGAATGCCACAGACTAATCAACCAAACTTTTTGGGTTGGGTTCTCTTTTATAGTCTGCAGGCATTAAATGAAAGAAGTCAGTGTTCCAGCAGAGGGAGACAACGTTTCAGAAAAGGCATTGTAGCAAACCAAAAAAGAAATTTTAAGCGCAGCAGAGTAACCAGCGCACATACCTGTTAGCTCAGGTGAGTTTAAAAGGCTGCTGTTGATAACAAGGGCATTTGCTAAATAGATGGTGTGTGTGCAACAATATACTGAAAGGTCAATTATATTGTGCAGCTTATCTCACCACCTGTAGTTATTTAGGTGAAAGCTCCAAAATGCTTGCCTAATATGTCTGTTTATCCAAAAGGAAGTAAAAAGGGAGAGCTAGAAAGATAGCATTGCATCACATTACATGGCAATGCAATGCACAGTTGCTGAAGTTGAACCAAAATGAGCTTGTAATCTGGCTTCTGCAACTTTGAACATGAAAAATCCAATGAGGAGAAGAAAAGCAAAGCCAAAGAGTCCATCCCAAAATCCGACAAACAAGCAAAATGAACAAAAAACATTGAATTCAATTCTTTCTGATTTTAGAAACTGCATTAAAGAAGGGGTGCACCGGTCCTGGAGATACTGCAATACCAGGTCAATGCGTGGAGTGGACAGAGCAAGCTCTTTTTCCATCTCCCTGTTCTAAAAATCCATTTAATATATGGTCCCCAGATAGGGGACGTATCAGATATTAAACTGATAAGAACAGATAAGGTTTCAACATAAATTTATTCAGATATAAAAAAGTACAAAAACACATTATTCTTATTTACAGCGTTAATAGAGCTCTTTCCACAGACATTATTAGTACAAAATAGTATTCCACATGTAAAAACACCATCTTCTATTCGCTTCGTGTTTACCCACATCTTTGACATCTTTCAAATAATAAATATACATTTCGCTAAAAACCATTCTAATACAATCATTGATGGAAATACAGTCACGTTTGAACAACAAAATATTCCTCACTTTCCACATAGCACTTTTTGCACAATTTATTATACACCAGCATATTTTGGTTTGATGTAAAGTTGGGCAATTAAAAAGTCCGTATAAAACATATTCGTGACAAAAGTCTTTCAGACCACAAACCCATTTCAAAAGCACCCCCAGTCTCCGCCAAAGTTCTTGCGCATAAAAACAGTTCCAAAACAGATGTAAAACCGTCTCATCACTTCCACACGAGTCTCTAGGACATTTTGCCCGCGCCGCCAGGCCTCTCCTGTGCTGAAAGTCTCTAGTTGGGAGGCACTGGTGGACGGACATCCAGGCAAGGTCTTTATGAATATTTGCGAGAAACTTTCCAAACACATTCCTCCAGACTCGCTTGGATCTGCTCCAGGAAAAGTTGATTACTTCAGATACTCTTTCTTCCCTTCTCAGATGAGTTATCAATTTCCTTCGGTCTTGAAGAATATCAGTATCCAAGTCTCTTAATTTATAATTTCTACATACTTTCTCTAAGATGATAAGATGCTTTGGGGGACATAATAAAACAGGCGAAGATAAGGATGGCCGTAGCCATCTCTTAAAAACATAACCACAAGTATATTTTAAAAACAGACTAAAAACACTGTTAGAATTAAGAAGCTTAAAACAGAAACAGAAGAAATTTATATACAAAAACATGCTCAAATCCGGGACATCCTTTCCACCATTTTGATGCCTTTTATACATTTCTGTGCGTTTTACTTTTTCCATCTTCGAGCCCCAAATAAATATAAACATGCAGCGAGTCAGCTTTTTGAGCATTAAGTCGGAGGGAGGGTACACAATTGCAACATATAACATCATTGGCAATAATACAGACTTAATAATTAGAACTTTCCCTTCGATTGACAAACTACGCAAATTCCAAAAGGATAGTTTCTTCACCATTTTCTCCTGGACCTCCCCCCAACTCACAACCCCGTCATTTTCTTTATTAAAAGTAATGCCCAAAATTTTAACTTTATCACACTTCATTTTGACTGCTGGTAGGTCCACTGTATCCCAGGAACCAATTGTCAAACACTCAGTTTTATTAAAATTCAACTTAAAACCTGAAGCCTGACTAAAAAAACTGGTACACCTCACCACCCTCCGGAGGGAAGCAGGATCCGTGCAGATGGCAGTAACATCGTCCATATACCCGAAGACTTTAATTTGGGCCCCCCCTCCACCCGGAACAGGGACCCCACGGATCACTTTATCTTTCCTAATTTGGCATAATAAAGGCTCCATAGCACAAATAAACAGGATCGGGGACAAAGGGCAGCCCTGCTTCACTCCGGATTCCAGCGGTATTTCACCTGTTAAGAAGCCATTAACAGAGATTTGACAATATGAATCTTTATACAAAATCTTAATTAGAGACATGATAAAATCCGGGATCGCCATCTTCTTTAAAACACTAAAAAGATACTTGTGCGATACCCTGTCGAACGCCTTCTCAAAGTCCAGCGCCAACAGGGCTAAATTCTGACCACGATCCCTAGTATACCATATTGCATCTCTTATGACATTTAACACCTCCGCAATACTCCTTCCCGGTACACCACAAACTTGTTCTGGTTGTATCAACTTATCAATTATCATTTTAAGCCAGCATGCAATAAATTTGGCTAATACTTTATAATCCATGTTGAGGAGGGTGATAGGCCTCCAATTTGCAAGGTCCTCACGAGCCCCTTTCTTTTTAAAGATCAAGGACACTATTCCCCTCCTCCATCCCTTGGGCAACCGTTTACACTTAAAAACCTCCTTAAAAAGTGCTAAAAGATCATCCTTTAAAATATCCCAGAAAGTCAGATAAAATTCGACGGGGAGACCGTCTGCTCCCGGAGCTTTGCCCTTTGAAAAACTTTTAAAAATGTTAAAAAGTTCCTCTAAGCTAAAATCCCGTATTAAAAACTCCTGATCTGACTGATTCAACTTAAAATCTAGGACATTAAGAGCATCTTGTAAAAAGGAATCATCCACACTTTTCTCACTAAAAAGGAGTCGGTAAAAATCAAAAGCCACGTTCTTCATGCCCTGTATAGTGGATTCTTCACCTAAACAAGTAATCGCATCTTTCCTCTCCATTGCTTTTTTAAAAAAGAAGCGTGTACATTTTTCATCTTCTTCTAACTGCTTTACCTTTGAATTAAAAATAACCTCTCTCCCCTTCTGCTCCAAAAGTGTATGTATTTCTGCTTTTAGGCTGACAATGTCTTCCTCCACCTCCAACCCAATCTCTTTAAATTTATAAAGTGTCTGCAGCCTAGTATTTAGATTTGAGAAAAATTGTTTTTTCTGTCTTGATTTCTTCCTCCCTGCCGTGATAAAAAAAAGCCTAATTTTATTTTTAATCTTTTCCCACCAAGACAACATTTTTATATAAGGAGGCCTATGTTGTCTCCATTCCTGGTAGGCTGTACAAAAATCCGACCTTATCTGAGGATCCTCCAGCAGATGTGTCCCCAAACGCCACAGTCCTTTGTTTATTCTCTGCTCTCCTTGGTATTCTAACTGTAATTTTAACATTTTGTGATCGGAAAATAAATTAGACATTAGATCAAACATCACCGGCTTAAAATCCACAGATAAAAACATAAAATCGATCCTAGAGGCCACTCCCCGACCGGACCATGTAAATCCAGGGTCCGTCGGTGAAAGAGACCTCCAGGCATCGCATAGCTTAAAATCAGTTTGAAAATTTTTTAGCAGAAAACATGACTTATCCAACTTACGGAGAGGGTCCCCTCCTACTCGTTGTTCGCCGACACTAAGGCAGTTGAAATCCCCACCTATCAGGAGGGGAGAAGACCCAACACAAAATACAGGCAAAATTTCAAACAATTGGATGCGCTCTTGCTTGTCGGGAGGAGCATACACATTAATTATGCGAAAACTAAAATTATTAATATGCAAATGTACTAACATTGCCCTGCCTGGTGTAATCTCTGTAACAGAGGAAAACACGATGTTATTACCACGACAGAGCAAACCCACTCCAGCAGACCTATTCACATTTGAGCCGGACCACACTGACGGTCCCGACTTCCAATCCTTTTTAAGCTCGTCATAATTAATTGAGTGTTGTAGTCCACATTCCTGCAATAAACACACATCAAAGTCTAAAGTCTCTAAATATTGAAAAAGAGCAGCCCTGCGAACAGGGCTCTTTAAAGATCTCACATTCAGTGAGAGGCATTTTATGGACGGCATTAAAGTCAAGGTGGGAGGGAGTCATCCAGAATCATCTTGACCTGTTCAGGACTATGATCCAACAGTGCCTCCAAGATCCCTGACTCCGGGGAAAAGGAAATGTTCATTGGATCCGAGGCAGTGACCGGGTATCCAGCTCCTGCTCCCTGCAGCCACAAATCACCGACACCCAAGGAAACATCCGGTGAATCCGGACAGACATCCGCACGCATCTTTTTCCCGCTGGGTTCAGGTAGGTCACTAGTGCAATCTTCTCCCACTACTGCCTCATGGTCTCTCTTCTCGAGGTCGTCACCTAGGGAAAAACACACTGCGTCCTGCTGGCTCGACACTTGAATAGCATCTGGGGCCTTCGCAGCAGGGCCCACCAGTGCCAACATACTGGGGGCACCCTGCTCCAGCACACCAGAAACACACACATCTTCAGGGGCCATCGACACAGAGACACCCTCCCGAACAGAAGAGCATCCCTGCTCCGGTCCCTGGACGGACCGCCCATAGTCCCCTTTTTGCGGGGGCTTCTTCTTTGCCACCTCCACTACAGAGGGGCCAGTAGAGCTTAGCTCAGTCCTGTCAAGGGGATCCTCCCCGACAGACACTGAGGGGCGAGCTAGAGATTGTCTTCGCCAGGGACCCCCAGTTGCCTCTGCATATGTCCGTACCTTGGTTCTCTGGGGGCAACTCCGGAATACATGTCCATCCTCCCCGCACAGATTACACTGTTTCTTGTGAGGACAGTCTTTCGTCAAGTGTCCATACTGGCTGCAATTATTACAACGGGCAGCCCTCCTCTCCTGGCAAGCGTCTTGGGTATGCCCCATTGTGCCACAATTCCTACAATACAAGGGCATACCTTGATAGAAGAGGTATCCTCGGCTCTTCCCGATTGTGAAGGTGGAGGGAGGGTGCTGTGTTCCTCCGACTCCCGTTGGATCCTTCTTTAATCGTGCCAGGAACCTCCGCTTCCCACACCAAAAATTAACTGCATTTTTAATTTTTCCTAAAAAGGACACGTCATCGCAATAGCGACGCAAGAAAGTCAAAATATCCAGCACTTCCACAAAAGGGTTAGGGAAGTGAACCACAATCTGGACTTCTTCATAAACAAATAATAAGGAAAAAATCAAACCTTCCATTTCGTCCATGTGGCTATTTTCGTTCACTTTCTGGACCAGTTGTTGGCAGCACCCTTGACTCCTAAAAGTGATGGTGTAGGTACCTTTCGATTCGTTGTCCTGGAAGCAGAAGATGTCCTCTCTACTAAATCCCAGAAGTCCAAGAAGGATGATGTTGCAAACATACTGGATGTTTTTCTCACAGCGAAACTTCTCCAAAACGTCAATTCGCACTGTATTTCTCATCCGGGGTTCACCCGATGCATATGACAGCACAGCCGGCATCTCTTCCAAAAAAAGTACGCCAACTACGGAAAGAAAAAAAAGGCATATGCCTTTTTAGGGGATCACTTCCCGTTGCTCCCGGACTAAGCCTCTCTCCCTATAACAGCAGGGGGGTGAAGTCCCTCCGAAGAGGAACGATCCCCCCAGGCCGAGAGAGAGGGTACCGGAAGCACCCAGATAGACAACAACCAAACAGACAAGCTGTAAGATCGAAGCCAAAAGGCCGAGAAGCGATAACCAGAATTGGTTTCAAACTACGGAGCCACCCAAGGATCCTGAAAAGTCCATTTGTGGAGCTGAGCTCCTGGACTCCCGTTAAGAAGACATGTTGTCAACCTCTAGATCCCTTACATGCCTGCACTTTTCGGCTTGCTGCTGCTGCAATCCACGCGTTTTAGATCTGCATAACTCCACCTCTTTAAACACAGCACCTTCACCCCCTGCTGTTCCCACCCGCCTCAACACCGTTGGAAGGGAGGAGAACCAATTAAGGCGGGGGGTGGGGTGGAACGAGCAGCTGTCTACCCTTAGCAGGAGGGCTCCTGATTACATACCTCTCCTGCTGCTGCTGCTGGCTGTCCAGCAGCAGACTGAAGGTGGCTGCTGCTGTGCACAGGTATATAAAGGCTCAGAGCCTATTATGACACGCGCAGCCAGCGTTCCATTGCCACATTCCATCTACTGCAGGCAGGATACCTGGCTGGCTGAATGTCGCTGAGAAGCTTACAGAGACCGCCATAAGCAACAGTTTAACAGAATGCCACAGACTAATCAACCAAACTTTTTGGGTTGGGTTCTCTTTTATAGTCTGCAGGCATTAAATGAAAGAAGTCAGTGTTCCAGCAGAGGGAGACAACGTTTCAGAAAAGGCATTGTAGCAAACCAAAAAAGAAATTTTAAGCGCAGCAGAGTAACCAGCGCACATACCTGTTAGCTCAGGTGAGTTTAAAAGGCTGCTGTTGATAACAAGGGCATTTGCTAAATAGATGGTGTGTGTGCAACAATATACTGAAAGGTCAATTATATTGTGCAGCTTATCTCACCACCTGTAGTTATTTAGGTGAAAGCTCCAAAATGCTTGCCTAATATGTATGTTTATCCAAAAGGAAGTAAAAAGGGAGAGCTAGAAAGATAGCATTGCATCACATTACAAGGCAATGCAATGCACAGTTGCTGAAGTTGAACCAAAATGAGCTTGTAATCTGGCTTCTGCAACTTTGAACATGAAAAATCCAATGAGGAGAAGAAAAGCAAAGCCAAAGAGTCCATCCCAAAATCCGACAAACAAGCAAAATGAACAAAAAACATTGAATTCAATTCTTTCTGATTTTAGAAACTGCATTAAAGAAGGGGTGCACCGGTCCTGGAGATACTGCAATACCAGGTCAATGCGTGGAGTGGACAGAGCAAGCTCTTTTTCCATCTCCCTGTTCTAAAAATCCATTTAATATATGGTCCCCAGATAGGGGACGTATCAGATATTAAACTGATAAGAACAGATACTACACTTGATCTTAGCCAAAAGGCCGAGAAGCGATAACCAGAATTGGTTTCAAACTACGGAGCCACCCAAGGATCCTGAAAAGTCCATTTGTGGAGATGAGCTCCTGGACTCCCGTTAAGAAGACATGTTGTCAACCTCTAGATCCCTTACATGCCTGCACTTTTCGGCTTGCTGCTGCTGCAATCCACGCGTTTTAGATCTGCATAACTCCACCTCTTTAAACACAGCACCTTCACCCCCTGCTGTTCCCACCCGCCTCAACACCGTTGGAAGGGAGGAGAACCAATTAAGGCGGGGGGTGGGGTGGAACGAGCAGCTGTCTACCCTTAGCAGGAGGGCTCCTGATTACATACCTCTCCTGCTGCTGCTGCTGCTGGCTGTCCAGCAGCAGACTGAAGGTGGCTGCTGCTGTGCACAGGTATATAAAGGCTCAGAGCCTATTATGACACGCGCAGCCAGCGTTCCATTGCCACATTCCATCTACTGCAGGCAGGATACCTGGCTGGCTGAATGTCGCTGAGAAGCTCACAGAGACCGCCATAAGCAACAGTTTAACAGAATGCCACAGACTAATCAACCAAACTTTTTGGGTTGGGTTCTCTTTTATAGTCTGCAGGCATTAAATGAAAGAAGTCAGTGTTCCAGCAGAGGGAGACAACGTTTCAGAAAAGGCATTGTAGCAAACCAAAAAAGAAATTTTAAGCGCAGCAGAGTAACCAGCGCACATACCTGTTAGCTCAGGTGAGTTTAAAAGGCTGCTGTTGATAACAAGGGCATTTGCTAAATAGATGGTGTGTGTGCAACAATATACTGAAAGGTCAATTATATTGTGCAGCTTATCTCACCACCTGTAGTTATTTAGGTCAAAGCTCCAAAATGCTTGCCTAATATGTCTGTTTATCCAAAAGGAAGTAAAAAGGGAGAGCTAGAAAGATAGCATTGCATCACATTACATGGCAATGCAATGCACAGTTGCTGAAGTTGAACCAAAATGAGCTTGTAATCTGGCTTCTGCAACTTTGAACATGAAAAATCCAATGAGGAGAAGAAAAGCAAAGCCAAAGAGTCCATCCCAAAATCCGACAAACAAGCAAAATGAACAAAAAACATTGAATTCAATTCTTTCTGATTTTAGAAACTGCATTAAAGAAGGGCCTGTGGAACCTCTCTGTAAGCAAATAGCAGGTGTGGGAGGTAACACTCCCAGTCGCGACCCTGGGTTTCAACCAGCATTTTTAACATCTGTTTGAGGGTACCGTTGAATCGCTCACACAAACCATTGGTCTGTGGGTGATACGCGCTCGATACCAAATGCTGCTCCTGCATTTTCTTACATAGGGCCTCCATTAAGTGTGACATGAACTGGGTCCCCTGGTTGGTAAGCATCTCCCTGGGAAATCCTACTCGCGAAAAGATGGCCAAGAGGGCATCCGCCACCTTATCCACCCTAATTGAGGACAGGGCTACTGCCTCCGGATACCGGGTAGCATAGTCTACCACGGTAAGGATGAAACATTTTCCAGAGCTGCTGGGTATGGCCAGTGGTCCCACAATGTCCACAGCAATCCTCTGGAAAGGCTCCTCTATCACTGGCAAGGAGATCAGGGGGGCTTTGGGGGCCGGCCCTGACTTTCCCACTCTTTGACATGTGGTACAGGAGCGACAGTAGTTCACCACATCTGTCCTCATTTTGGGCCAATAAAAGTGATGAGACAGCCGGGCCTTGGTTTTGCTGACCCCCAAGTGTCCAGCGAGTAGAATTTCATGGGCGATCCGCAACAACTCATCCCTGAATTGGTAGGGGACGACCAGGTGTCTTTCCCTCAGCCACTCCTGTTGGGGTGTACAGGGAACTGTCTACCGGTACAACCTCCCTTGGTCCCAGAATACCCTCTCCTTATCCGACTCGGAGGTGGGTTCCTCAGCGAGGCTCCTTAACGTCTCCAGGCTAGCATCTGAGTGCAGAGCTGCCTGAAACTCCTGGCTGGAGGAAACCAGAAATGAGGTTAAGGCCACATCCTCACTGGGACCCTCTGGGACCGGCCCTGGGTCCATACATGATCCTGTTATTCCTCTGCTCGAGAAGGGTCCAGAAGGCAGGGCGTTACTTGCATTCTGGGCACTCTGACTGCAGGTAACAGCGGCTATATAGGCCGTCTCCCCGGGGAATAACACCGTCTCATTAGCCTGCGAGGCCATGAGAACTACTTCTCCATCATCCTCCATTACCTCAGGCACAGTGCTACGTATGGGGCAGCGACTATCAGCCAGGTCACCTTCTGTTGTGACTAGTGTTGAGCCACCCCCGTAGTGTTCGAGTTCGGTTCGGTTCGTCGAACACCCGTGTGTTCGCCGAACTGTTCGTCGAACTGTTCGTCGAACACCTTCGAACACCGTTAAAACCAATGGCAGGCAAACAAAAACACATAGAAACACATAGAAAACACCTTCAAAGGTGTCCAAAAGCTGACAAACTGCTCAGAAGACACAACTAACACATGGAAAAGTGACAAGTACATATAGTCATGCGAAAAGAAAAGAGGTGGAGGAGTAAAAGGAGGGGGAGACACAGATATAGGCATGTCATGCCCTTCTAAAATCCAAAAAGTGAGAAGCCGAGACGGCCAGTCCGCTCCTGCCCGTGACACCTCCGTGTCGCCGGGTTTGTGCCAGAGCCGCGGTGAACCCTGACGGCCAGCCCCCCTCTCCCAATACTGGTGCCTGTCCGCTGGTGGGTCGAGAGAGCCCCCCTGTGGTGGAGGCAGCTCTAAGCTTTTTAATTTAAATTGTCCCTCTAATTTGAATGAATACACTTTAAATCCATTTACAAGGATCTATTGGAGGGCAAGTCTCATGCCAGCAGCCGCGTAATTCCAGCTCCAGTAGCGTCCACTAAAGCTGCTGCAGTTAAAAAGCTTTTATAAGGATCGAGCTCGGCTGTCCACCGCAAGGCATCCTAGTGCCAGTCCCAGCCCCTATGCCTTGGGGTGCCTCCTGATGCTCTTCACTGAGTATCCCGTGGTCCCAAAGCATTTCCTTTGAAAAAATTAAGTGTCCAAACTACAGGTGGTGTAGCTTGCTTAACAGCCGGGATAATCCGCTGACTAGCAGACACTGCTACTAGGCACAAAGTATTTCCTGGGCTAGATGCAGTTAAAAATTTGTAAGTAGATACTCTCGTTGGATGCTGAGAAAGCATTCCATAGAGTCTCCTGGCACGCCATATATGATTCTCTTAAAAAGCTTGGGGTAGGGGTCTAGGGGACCCTTTTATAGCCAAAATCACGGCCCTGTATCACAATACGTCACCTAGGCTGAAGATAAATGGAACTGTAGCACCGAGGGCTCGGTTGCTACAGACGTATTGCACCTCACCCAGAGGTGTGATATCTCACTCTCAGATAAGGATGGAGTGTGGATCAGGACCCGACACCTGCATGCATTACACCACATTGCCGTGGGGCAGGGCGACCAATATGCCCCTGAGATGGGCACGACAGTCCCTGTCCCTGGCTGGAGTGGGGGAGGGAACACTGAGGAAGGGGAACCCTGCAGTGCAGGAGCAGGGAGGAAGCAGTTCCTGGGTGCATTGAGAAGGGAGTATAAAAGGTGGGCACCATCTTAGTTCAGTGCAGAGAAGTCTGAGCAGAAGTGGCAGGGAGCAGGGGCTCTGCATGAGCTCTGCTCCGGAGGCGGGCCTAGTAACAGAGGCCCAGGCCTGAAAGAGGGAGAAGGAAGGAAGAGGAGCGGAGAAGGCTCCAGGAACGAGGAATGAAGGGATCCCAGGGGTGCGGACGGGCGAGTCGCCACCGCACGCCCGAATCCACCTGCGTGGAGGGGTCAGGCCAAAGGGGGAGACCGGTCCCCGAACTAGTGGAGGCAGGAAAGACCCTCAGCTAGAAACCGGAGGCTCTGACATTTTATGTGGCGCAGCCCCTTGCTCCACCCGCTAGGAAGGCACCACATAGGGTCAGGGAAACTGGCGCCAAGTTTACCAAGAGGAGGCCCGAGGCAGCCGGACAGAAGTGTTGGTAAGAAAGGCCAGACAAAGGACACACAAAGGGGGTCCTGTGAAGCGCTCCAAAGTTATCTGGGAGTTGTCTGAGCCCCTCACCTGGTGAGCACAGTACGACGTGGGCAGCCGTTACCTGCAGACGTGGTCTGGATAATAAGAACTGTGAGTAAAGGCCCTGAACTGCATCACTGACTCCGTGTCGTTACTGCTGCTGCCCTGCACCATCACCCCCATCCTCCGCATACACTGCCCTGAGGCTATACTCCTACCGTGGGGAGTTATGCTACGCTCTGCTGCACCCACAACACCAGCCTTAGCGGTCTGCCCTGTAGCGGCGGTTCACTCTGACCGCAATCCACGGGTGGCGTAGTCGGACATTTAAACATCAAAACCACATAAATAGTTCCGCCACTGGTTTGACCGCCCTGAGCCACGGAACCGGATCGCCGCCACGAAGACTACAACCACCAGCATCCACCAAAAAGGGTCCGGCTCCGGGTGTCCCAAGGCCCAGGGGCTGCGTCAGAACATTTTCATCACCTTTCACAATCACCAATGGGACAAGGCAGGGATGTCCTCTGTCCCCTCTCTTATACATCCTAGTGACGGAGCACCTGCTCTCATCAATTCGCCATAACCCCAATATTAGGTGGATTGAGGTGGGAGGCACCGAGTACAAGTGCTCTCTATTTGCTGATGATGTCCTAGTATATATCACTCAATCACATATATCCATCCCTGCTGTTATGGCTGAAATAGATCACTTTGTTACATGGTAAAATTTTAAAATCAATGCAGCGAAGTCTGAGGCCCTCGATGTCTCCCTCCCTAAATCCATATAGGATTCCATCCAGTCCAACTTTCCCTTTGCCTGGCCCTCACAGGGTATCAAATACTTAGGAATTCCTATTCATAGAGACCTCTCCCATCTATGTTATCTTAATTTTGGGCCCTTTATTGAACAATTCCATACAGACCACGGTTGGCAAGTTAGAACTGTAAGATTCACTACGTGAACCACTGGTGTTTTGTGGAAAAGCACATGTACACCGCGTTCCAAATTATTATGCAAAAAGTGTTTAGGAGCGATAAGGGAAGAATTTGTTTGTTTGTCAGTTAAACTCATTGATGGTGATGTGTGTCAGGGCTCTTTATATCACTGTAAGCAATTGCAGACACCTGTGCTAATTAGTTTGGCAGGTGTGTCCAATGAAAGGCAAGACTACTTAAGAAGGCTCTCTCACATTATTAAGCAGCCTACATTTTCTGCCAAAATGGGAAAGAAAAAGGATGTGTCGGCTGCTGAGAAGCAACAAATTGTGGAGTGTTTAGGTCAAGGCATGACTACAATCAACATTGTGCGATGATCAGGATGAAGTGTCTTGGCAATCAAGAAGTATGTAGCTGATTCACAGTACACACGTGTGCGTGCTGATAAGGGCAAATTGAGGACTCTTTCCTACAGGCAATTACGTCAGGTTGAAAGAGCAGCGGCAAAAAAGCCTTGTCATAGCAGCAGACAAGTTTTTGAAGCTGCTTGTGCCTCCAACGTCCCCCGAACAACAAGATGCAGGGTCCTTCAGAGGTTTGCAGCTGTGCATACGCCATCCTGTCGACCTCCTCTATCCACTTCACACAAGCAGAAACGGCTCCAGTGGGCCAAACATTACATGAAGACTGATTTCAAAACTGTTTTGTTCACGGATGAGTGCCGTGCAGCGCTCGATGGTCCAGATGAATGGAGTGGAGGATGGCTGGTTGATGGACACCCCACGCAAACACGGCTACAGCGCCAACAAGGAGGAGGTGGAGTAATGTTTTGGGCTGGAATCATGGGGAGAGAGATTGTCGGCCCCTTTAGGATCCCTGAAGGCGCTAAAGATGAACTCCATAATGTATGTGGATTTTCTCAAACAGCACTTCCTGCCATGGTTCAAGAAGAAGAACCGTGTATTTCACAGCAAGATCATTTTTCTGCATGATAATGCACCATCTCATGCTGCACATAAAACATCTGCATCTCTGGCTGATATGGGCATAAAAGGGGACAAACTTATGGTGTGACCCCCATGCTCCCCTGACCTCTACCCCATTCAGAACCTTTGGAGCATCATTAAAAGGAGTGTCTATGATGGTGGGAGGCAGTTCACATCTAAGCAACAGCTCTGGGAGGGTATTCTGTCCTCATGCAAAACAATTGAAGCAGAAACCATGCAAAACCTGACAAATTCAATGGACGAGAGAGTTCAGAAGCTCCTTTCGAACAAGGGGTCCTATGTGAAAATGTAACATCACCTAGAATAAAGTTTTGAGTTGAAAACTGTTTGATTTCAGTTTCTAACAACCTGCTAATGCTTATAATTTCAAAAATGACCATTTTTTTGGTCTTTATTAAAATGAAAAGGTTGATCGAAAAGTTTGGGGGATCTAAGAGTGTGGCAACCCAGTAGTCATGATTACTTCGAATTCTGACAATATGAGGGTCATGCTGCAGGTAGTGCAGCAAGAAGGCACTTATGTGTCTTGCGCATCTCGGAGCCCCAAAATTATTTTCCGGGCTAGATGCAGCTAAAAATTATTTTTAATTTTAAATCTGGTGAAGCTTATTATAGATGGCCTAATAGGATCAGTGCTGCACACTGCTACAAAGCCCAAATTATTTTCCAGTCAAGATACAGATAAACATGATTAGTAATTTGAAAGCTTAAAACGGTTGGTAGGGTGATTTTAACCAATCATCTAGCTTTTACTCTCCCCAGGATGACACAGGGGTAGAAAAGTCGTTTCCGATCCATGATTTGTTCATCTTTATGAACGTGAGTCTGTCTACATTATCAGTGGAGAGCCGCGTGCGCTTATCTGTCAGCACACCACCAGCAGCGCTGAACACACGTTCAGACAGAACGCTGGCTGCGGGGCATGACAAGATCTCCAAGGCGTAAGTGGCTAGCTCCGGCCATTTATCCAGATTGGAAGCCCAAAAAGAGCAAGGGTCCAGTGACACAGTCGTGGCTTCAATGTTTACTTGGAGATACTCCTGTACCATCGTCTCTAGGCGTTGACTATGTGTCAGACTTCTTGTCTCCTGTGGCCTTGCAAAGGATGGGCTAAAAAAGTGGTGAAATGATTCCGCAAAATTGATGTTACCAGCAGATACTGTGGTTCTGTTACGGTTTGAGTGCTGAACACTTGACGGTCCCACGGTTGGCAAGTTGGAACTGTGAGATTCACTACGTGCACCACTGGTATTTTGTGGAAAAGCACATGTAAGATTCTGCAACAGTCTCTGCTGATACTCCTGCATGCGTGCATCCCTTTCTATGGCAGGAATAATTTCTGCAAATTTACTTTTGTACCGGGGATCTAACAGTGTGGCAACCCAGTAGTCAGGATTATTTCTAATTCTCACAATTCGAGGGTCATGTTGCAGGTAGTGCAGCAAGAAGGCACTCATGTGTGTTGCGCATCCAGGAGCACCAAGTCCCTGTTGTGTTGGTGGCGAGGTAACAATCATGCTTCCTTCCTCTGTCCTCTCCCCCCAACCTCGCACAACAGAAATGTGATCAAGGTCTCCCTCATCTGATGAGTCTTCCATCAGTTCGTCCTCCACTTCTTCCTGGGCTCCTGCACCTTCCTCACTAGTTTGGCTGCTACCATGCGCCCTGGTAAAATCATCTCCCCCACCCTCACATGCCTGCCGCCTTGGTGCTGCCGACCGTCTGGACCTTGCAGATGTTAGCCCTTCCGCATACAACTCCTCCTCCTCTACTTCCTCCACCTCCTCTTGTGCCACCACCTGACTCCGAATTCTGTTTAACATGTGCTCCAGCATGTAAATCACCGGAATAGTCATGCTGATAATGGCATCGTCAGCACTAAACATCTTCGTCGCCATTTCAAAACTGTGCAGAAGGGTGCATAGGTCCCTGATCTGAGACCACTCCTCCAGCGTGATTTGCCCCACCTCTGAATCTCGTTGGCCCAGGCTATACGTCAGAACGTATTGCACCAGGGCTTGTCGGTGCTGCCACAGTCGCTGCAACATGTGCAGAGTTGAATTCCACCGGGTAGGCACATCGCATTTTAGCCGGTGAAGTGGCAGGCCCAACGACTTCTGTAGAGATGTAAGTCGCTGAGCTGCGGGATGTGAACGGCGGAAGTGAGCACACAGCGACCGTGCCCTCTGCAGAAGGCCATCTAGTCTGGGATAGTGGGCTAAAAATTGCTGGACAACCAGGTTCAACACGTGAGCCATACAAGGCACGTGTGTGACATTGCCCCGGCGAAGGGCCGCACCCAGGTTTGCAGCATTGTCGCACACGGCCTTCCCTGGTTTCAGGTCCAGTGGAGACAACCATTCATGAAATTGGTTCTCCAGAGCTGACCACAACTCCTCAGCTGTGTGACTCACATTTCCCAGACATTTCAATGTAAAAACGTTGAGCCCTACTGCCAGCATAGTAAGGAGGTGTGCAGGATCCCTTCTGCGCAGTTAGAAAGCTTGTGGCATGACCAGACAGGCTTTGGGTGCAGGTGGAAGACCGAGAGGAGGTTGAGGAGGCAGAAGCAGTGGAGGAACTTTGACATAAAGAGGATTGACGCACAACTCGTGGGGACGGCAAGACTTGGACAGCAGCCCCTTGTCCTGCTATCACCATAGTTACCCAGTGCCCAGTCAGCGACATGTAACGCCCCTGTTCATGCCTACTCGTCCAAGTGTCTGTGGTGAAATGCACCCTGTCACACACAGAGTTTCTCAAAGAAGCGGTGATGTTGTGTGCGACATGCTGGTGGAGCGCAGGCACACCTTTCTTTGAGAAGTAGTGCCGACTGGGCATCTGGTACTGGGGCACTGCGACGGACATAAGGTCTCGAAAATCCTCTGTGTCCACCAGGCGGAAAGGCAGCATTTCTGTAGCCAAGAGCTTGCAGATGGTGAAATTCAACCTCTTAGCTTTCTCATGGCTAGGAGGAAATGGTCTTTTACTTGTCCACATCTGAGGGACCGAGGGCTGGCTATTGTGCTTAGACGGGGTTGATAAGGGTGTCCCCGGCAAACTGCCGGTCTGTGAGGAAGATGCAGGCGGACATGTTAGGTTGCCTTGATCCAAAGGTGGTGCTATCGATGTCGGACAGCGCTCAAGACCAGCTGGTGTTACCACCTCCAAAGAAAATGATGACCTGCCAATCACGCTGGCTGTTGCGG
The DNA here is from genome assembly GCF_046119375.1 of Phyllobates terribilis. Classification (NCBI taxonomy): domain Eukaryota; kingdom Metazoa; phylum Chordata; class Amphibia; order Anura; family Dendrobatidae; genus Phyllobates; species Phyllobates terribilis. Next base: position 256,754 of record NW_027362812.1, read on the forward strand.
GTAAAGAGGTGGCAGGTCTGCGCCCCAAAACAGGTGTGACTGCTGTCCCCCCAGTCACAGAGGATGAAGAGGCCGCGGATGCACAAGATATGGCAGACGGTGGTTGGCCCGGCCGGCTAGGCCGCATTGTAGCACACTGAGCTTCCCACTGCAACTTATGCTTCATGTCCATGTGCCGGTTCATGCATGAAGTACTCAAACTATGTATTTTTTGGCCTCTACTTAGCTTTTGCTGACAAATGTTACAGATAACACGAGTTGGGTCATCTTTATCGATCTGAAAAAATGCCCAGGCTATGCAAGGCTTAGCACCCATGCGACCTGAAGAGCCACCACGACTTGTGGTGAGAGGCAGAGTTGTGTTTGAGGATGCAGTTGTTGACGTGCTTCCAGTACTACGTCTCTGTCCAGGAAGGCGCAACCTGACCTCGTCGTCACTAGCATCTTCCTCCACCTCCTCTGCTGACCTCATCTCTTGGCTGACTGTGGGTTGACAGTAAGTGGGATCTCCGACCTCATCATCATCACCCTGTGCGTTATCACACCCGTCGTCCTCAGAGCCAACCTGTTCCTGCCCTGACAAAAAACTAAAGTTGTCGCTCCAATCAGGTATTTGAGTCTTATCATCGTCTTCCTCATTGTCTCCACCAACAGGAGTTACAGTTTGGGAATGAGGGTCTACATTATGGTCAGAACCTTCTGCGTCTGGTCCTGGATCCGACTCATAAAGATTCTGGGCATCAGTGCAGATCATTTCCTCGTCTGGATTCACAGAAGCGCTGGAGTCGACCTCTGATTCCCAGGCTATAGTATGAGTAAACAGCTCTGCAGACTCAACCATCTGTTCTACCTCATACTCAGACGGGCAGCTGGAGATTTGGGAGCTGTGAGGAAGCAAGTGCGATTTGGGTGACACCTTTGAGGACTGGAGTATTTGTGATGTTGAAGTTGATGTGGAGGAGAGCCCACTTAAAGGAGCACTTGATATCCGTTGAAGCACCTGCTGTTTTTGTGCCTCATCTGGAATTTGTAGCGATTGGCGTGGCCGTAAGAAAGGGATCTTATCACATTGTCCGCTAAAAGAAGTAGACATTTTAGTTTGGCTGGAAGATGGTCTTTCTTCTGCACCTACCCCACGGACACAACCTTTTTTCCCCTTCCCAACACGCCTATTCCCCTTTCCACCAGCAGCAGGCCTTTTTCCACTCATTTTGGTGGTTAACTAATTCACAACTCTGGAGTTGTTTGCACAAAAAAACAATGGATGGTAACCGAGCAGAGCTGAGTGGCCAAACTGTGGTATTAGGCCAAAACTATTGGCTGGGTTAGATGCTGAAAAAAATTATTTTTAATTTGCAACCTGATGGAGGTCAGTATAGATGGACTAATAGACCAAGTCCCACACACCGCTAGAAGCCCAAATATTTTTTCAGAGCTAGATGCAGAAATTTTTTTTATTCAATTTGCAACCTGATGGAGGTCAGTATAGATGGACTAATAGACCAAGTCCCACACACTGCTAGAAGCCCAAATATTTTTTCAGAGCTAGATGCAGAAAAAAATTATTTTTAATTTGCAACCTGATGGAGGTCAGTATAGATGGACTAATAGACCAAGTCCCACACACCGCTAGAAGCCCAAATATTTTTTCAGAGCTAGATGCAGAAAAAAATTATATTCAGTTTGCAACCTGCTGGAGGTCAGTATAGAAGGACTAATAGAACAAGTCCCACACACTGCTAGAAGCCCAAATATTTTTTCAGAGCTAAATGAAGAAAAAAATTATTTTTAATTTGCAACCTGATGGAGGTCAGTATAGATGGACTAATAGACCAAGTCCCACACACTGCTAGAAGCCCAAATAGTTTTTCAGAGCTAGATGCAGAAAAAAATTATTTTTAATTTGCAACCTGATGGAGGTCAGTATAGATGGACTAATAGAACAAGTCCCACACGCTGCTAGAAGCCCAAATATTTTTTCAGAGATAAATGAAGAAAAAAATTATTTTTAATTTGCAACCTGATGGAGGTCAGTATAGATGGACTAATAGACCAAGTCCCACACACTGCTAGAAGCCCAAATATTTTTTCAGAGCTAGATGCAGAAAAAAATTATTTTTAATTTGCAACCTGATGGAGGTCAGTATAGATGGACTAATAGACCAAGTCCCACACACTGCTAGAAGCCCAAATATTTTTTCAGAGCTAGATGCAGAAAAAAATTATTTTTAATTTGCAACCTGATGGAGGTCAGTATAGATGGACTAATAGAACAAGTCCCACACGCTGCTAGAAGCCCAAATATTTTTTCAGAGATAAATGAAGAAAAAAATTATTTTTAATTTGCAACCTGATGGAGGTCAGTATAGATGGACTAATAGACCAAGTCCCACACACTGCTAGAAGCCCAAATATTTTTTCAGAGCTAGATGCAGAAAAAAATTATTTTTAATTTGCAACCTGATGGAGGTCAGTATAGATGGACTAATAGAACAAGTCCCACACGCTGCTAGAAGCCCAAATATTTTTTCAGAGATAAATGAAGAAAAAAATTATTTTTAATTTGCAACCTGATGGAGGTCAGTATAGATGGACTAATAGAATGATGCTATGCCCAAAAGATTTTACTTCACTAGGTGCAGTAAAAAAATTGGTATTCTATACACAGGTGGTATATCTTGCAACACAGATAGGCTACTCCACTGACTAACACACTCTGCAATAGGCCAAAAAGGATTAGCTTTGCTAGATTCAGCCAAATGCTGTGAAAAAAACTTGCACAGCACTGGCACAGACCTGCCTGGCAAAAACTGATAGGAACTGATGTAACCTAGTCCTGAAAAGGACTCCAATTACAATTAGTCTTTACTCCCACAATCTATCTATTTAAGAGCACAGACCTGCTTGATAAAAGTCGTAGGAAATGCTGTAACCTAGTCCTTAAAAGGACTGCAATCACAACTATTCCCTACTCCCAAGCTATCTGTATATTTGTGCGAAAATTGGCTTGAAATTAACAAGGTATAGCGCACACAGCAACAGCGGTGCCGTCTAACACGCAGCTGCAGCAGTGAGAAAATGGTGGCGACGGGGAAAATGGCTTGGTCTTATAGGGCAAGGACATGTGACATACACTGCCAATCACACATGCCCTTGCTTGTGTGAAAAAAAGCACTTCGCTCCGTGTGTGCGCTGCTGATAGGCTGACAGATTGCACCTCCCCACTGCAAATGCGGGAAAGAGAAAAAAAAATGGAGATCTTCATTGTTCCTGCAGAGATCCATCCCCTGCCCCTTCCCCCGCCCCGCTGTACACTCAAACTGCGTATTAACATTAATTTTCATCATTACTGAGAAAAAATCCAGTTATGATTTTGGTGCACGAACAGTTATCGAACATAACCTCGAACAGCCGAATTTTTCTCAAATTGTTCGTGTTCGCCGACCGGCTCGAACACCGCCCAAAACAGCTCGAATTTGAGATTGGCGAACAGTTCGAGTAGAACAACGCTCATCTCTAGTTGTGACACTGGTCACTGGCACAGCACCACCTGCTTCATGGTCTTCGTGCCTCTCCCCATTACCCTTGGCACTGACATTTGCTCCTGCTAGGGGATCCTCAGCAACATCACCCCGCAGAGTGACATCGCTGAGTTCTCCTGCACCTTCCAATACAACATTATTAGTGTTGAGCGAACATGCTCGACACTGCTCGGTACTCGCCCGAGCATCACGCTACTCGGGATGTTCGGCGAGCTCCGAGCATTTCCGGGTTACTCGGGCGGGAGCTCGGGTCTCCGCCCTACATGTTTGGCGCTCTTTACAGAGCCAATGAACATGCAGGGATTGCCAGCCAGTCACTGTAATGCCGCAGCCATGTTGTTTGTGGGCATTACAGTGATTGGCTGGCCGCACAGCGTCACCTTGAGTATTTAAAACCGGGCGCCGCCATCTTGGACACAGTCGCTCCGGATCAGACAGTGTAGGGACAGCGCTGCTGATTTAGGGAGAGATATATGCTGCAAAATAGTTAGTGTAGGGTCTGTAAAGGCTGCCAGATCAAATAAACAGTCCTTCTCAGGACTAATATCCATCCCAGGTATATCAGGCAGGCAGGCAGGCTGTATAGGAGACGCAGTGGTTATACCAGCAAACACTGCATTACAGTCCTGTGTGCTGCTCCTGTTGCTGAAATTGCTGGACTTAGCTCCAGGTCCCGGGGGCCAGGAAAAATCCTTTTTTTTATCTAAATCCTCTTTTTTTTTCCCTCCTTCACAATGTACAAATACCCATCTTATTAACCTTTTGGTGTCCCCCCCCCCCAAAAAAAAAAAGTGTGCCTCTGATTTTTCAGACACAAATATATCTGTTGAAAATAGTCTGGTGTAGGCCAGAGAAATAGAAGTGTGGTTTTGCAGTTCTATGGGCCATTTGTATCTAAAAAAAACAGTTTGAGTGTGTCGCTCACTGTTCAGCCGCAAATATATATATTTAAAAAAGTCTGGTATACACCAGTAAATTATTACTGTGGTTTTGATGTTCCACAGTAAAACATCTCTATTATCCTGTTTTTGGCATTTTTTGCTGTATAAAAATAATAATAGTGTCTCCCTGATTTTTCAGACACAAATATATCTGTTGAAAATAGTCTGGTGTAGGCCAGAGAGACAGAAGTGTGCTTTTGCTGTTCCACGGTAAAAAATCTCTATTATCCTGCTTTTTGCATTTTTTGCTGTAAAAAAAAAATAATAGTGTCTCCCTGATTTTTCAGACACAAATATATCTGTTGAAAATAGTCTGGTGTAGGCCCGAGAAATACAAGTGTGGTTTTGCAGTTCCACGGTTCAAACCTCTGTATTATCCACTTTTGGGCCATTTGTATCTAAAAAAAACAGTTTGAGTGTGTCGCTCACTGTTCAGCCGCAAATATATATATATTTTAAAAAGCCTGGTATACACCAGTAAATTATAATTGTGGTTTTGCCATCCCACGGTAAAAAATCTCTATTATTCAGGTTTTGGTAGTTTTTTCCGTAAAGAAAAACAGTAGTGTCTCCTGACTGTTGTGACACAAAAATATATCTGTTGAAAATAGTCTTGTGTAGGCCCGACATCCCAGTGTGGTTTCGCAGTTCCACGGGTCAAATCGCTGTACTATCCAGTTTTGGGCCTTTGGTATCTAAAAAAAAGCAGTTTGAGTGTGTCGCTCACTGTTGAGCTGCAAATATCTCTATTTAAAAAAGTGTGGTATACTCCAGTAAACAATAACTGTGGTTTTCCTCTTCCACGGTTCTAATCTACTCTTTATTACCCTTTTTCCATTGATAGTGCAAGTGTAAGCTATTTTACTTCATTTACAATGGGCAAGGTGCGTGGCAAGGGACGTGGAAGTGGACGTTTTGGTGATGGTTCGAGCAGAGGACGGGGCCGTGGCCAAGGTGAAAATGTGCCACAACCAACAGCCACATCTTCTCGCTCCCACTTCTTGACCGAATTACTAGGGAAGCACAGAACAACACCAGTATTGAGAACTGATCAGTGTGAACAGGTTATTAATTGGATAGCAGACAATACTTCCAGTTACCTGGGCACCACCACCTCCGGTCTGTCTTCCACACGGTCAACTCTTAGTAGCCGTGAGTCTCGACCGCATACTCCACCTCACCCTGATGCTCCTTCATCCCACCATGCCGAGTGTAGTCAGACAGCAAGTGATCCCACACTTGGACACTCTGAAGAGCTGTTCACTGGTCCATTTCCATATTTGGGCCCCTCGCCTGATACGCTTGAAGTGGTGGAAGAGGAGATCCCATGTTGCGATGCCCAAATATTTGAACAGCCACGGCCACAGGAAGTCGACGTTGGCAATCTGTCACAAGAGGTGGACGATGACGAGACACAATTGCCAGGAAGTGAGGAGGAGGATCGTGGTGCGCAAGTGGAAGATGAGGAGGTGGTGGATGATCTAGTAACTGACCCAACGTGGAAGGAGGACATGCAGAGTGAGGCCAGCAGCACACAGGGGGAGGGAGGCAGAGTACCCCAACAGGCAGGAAGAAGCAGTGTGGTGGCCGCAGACAGAAGGCAGGCAACCGTTCCCCGTAACACCAACACGAGGGACGTTGCCAGTACAAGCGGTAGGTCTTCCAGAGTCTGGAATTTTTTTAAAGACTCTGCTGATAACCCCAAAAAGGCCATATGTTCCACCTGCCATGCCAGCATCAGCAGGGGTGACAAAACTACCAGCCTGACCACCACCAGCATGATCAGGCACATGGCAGCAAAGCACCCGACTTTGTGGGGCGAAACCCAGGGTCCATGACCAGTGTCAGCGGGTGTCACCACTGCTTCTTCCACTGTTGTGCGTGCAATAGAACCCCCTGTTGTGTGTGCAAGGCAATCCCCTGTCCATACTGCATATAAAGATGCCCCCTCCTCTCAGTCTTCACTAGAGATGAGCGTTGTTCTACTCGAACTGTTCACCAATCTCAAATTCGAGCTGTTTTGGGCGGTGTTCGAGCCGTTCGGCGAACACGAACAATTTGAGAAAAATTCGGCTGTTCGAGGTTATGTTCGATAACTGTTCGTGCACCAAAATCATAACTGGATTTTTGCTCAGTAATGATGAAAATTAATGTTAATACGCAGTTTGAGTGTACAGCGGGGTGGGGGGAGGGGCAGGGGATGGATCTCTGCAGGAACAATGAAGATCTCCATTTTTTTTCTCTTTCCCGCATTTGCAGTGGGGAGGTGCAATCTGTCAGCCTATCAGCAGCGCACACACGGAGCGAAGTGCTTTTTTTCACACAAGCAAGGGCATGTGTCATTGGCAGTGTATGTCACATGTCCTTGCCCTATAAGACCAAGCCATTTTCCCCGTCGCCACCATTTTCTCACTGCTGCAGCTGCGTGTTAGACGGCACCGCTGTTGCTGTGTGCGCTATACCTTGTTAATTTCAAGCCAATTTTCGCACAAATCTACAGATAGCTTGGGAGTAGGGAATAGTTGTGATTGCAGTCCTTTTAAGGACTAGGTTACAGCATTTCCTACGACTTTTATCAGGCAGGTCTGTGCTCTTAAATAGACAGGTTGTGGGAGTAAAGACTAATTGTAATTGGAGTCCTTTTCAGGACTTGGTTACATCAGTTCCTATCAGTTTTTGCCAGGCAGGTCTGTGCCAGTGCTGTGCAAGTTTTTTTCACAGCATTTGGCTGAATCTAGCAAAGCTAATCCTTTTTGGCCTATTGCAGAGTGTGTTAGTCAGTGGAGTAGCCTATCTGTGTTGCAAGATATACCACCTGTGTATAGAATACCAATTTTTTTACTGCACCTAGTGAAGTAAAATCTTTTGGGCATAGCATCATTCTATTAGTCCATCTATACTGACCTCCATCAGGTTGCAAATTGAATATAATTTTTTTCTGCATCTAGCTCTGAAAAAATATTGGGCTTCTAGCTGTGTGTGGGACTTGTTCTATTAATCAATCTATACAGACCTCCATCAGGTTGCAAACTGAATATATTTTTTTCTGCATCTACCTCTGAAAAAATATTGGGCTTCTAGCTGTGTGTGGGACTTGTTCTATTAATCCATCTATACAGACCTCCATCAGGTTGCAAACTGAATATATATTTTTCTGCATCTACCTCTGAAAAAATATTCGGCTTCTAGCAGTGTGTGGGACTTGTTCTATTAATCCATCTATACAGACCTCCATCAGGTTGCAAACTGAATATCTTTTTTTCTGCATCTACCTCTGAAAAAATATTGGGCTTCTAGCTGTGTGTGGGACTTGTTGTATTAGTCCATCTATACTGACCTCCATCAGGTTGCAAACTGAATATATTTTTTTCTGCATCTACCTCTGAAAAAATATTGGACTTCTAGCTGTGTGTGGGACTTGTTCTATTAATCCATCTATACAGACCTCCATCAGGTTGCAAACTGAATATATTTTTTTCTGCATCTACCTCTGAAAAAATATTGGGCTTCTAGCTGTGTGTGGGAATTGTTCTATTAATCCATCTATACAGACCTCCATCAGGTTGCAAACTGAATATATTTTTTTCTGCATCTACCTCTGAAAAAATATTGGGCTTCTAGCTCTGTGTGGGACTTGTTCTATTAATCCATCTATACAGACCTCCATCAGGTTGCAAACTGAATATAATTTTTTTCTGCATCTACCTCTGAAAAAATATTTGGGCTTCTAGCTGTGTGTGGGACTTGTTCTATTAGTCCATCTATACTGACCTCCATAAGGTTTCAAACTGAATATAATTTTTTTCTGCATCTACCTCTGAAAAAATATTTGGCCTTCTAGCTGTGTGTGGGACTTGTTCTATTAGTCCATCTATACTGACCTCCATCAGGTTGCAAATTGAATATAATATTTTTCTGCATCTAGCTCTGAAAAAATGTTTGGCCTTCTAGCAGTGTGTGGGACTTGTTCTATTAGTCCATCTATACTGACCTCCATCAGGTTGCAAACTGAATATAATTTTTTTCTGCATCTACCTCTGAAAAAATATTTGGGCTTCTAGCTGTGTGTGGGACTTGTTCTATTAGTCCATCTATACTGACCTCCATAAGGTTGCAAACTGAATATAATTTTTTTCTGCATCTAGCTCTGAAAAAAATGTTTGGCCTTCTAGCAGTGTGTGGGACTTGTTCTATTAGTCCATCTATACTGACCTCCATCAGGTTGCAAACTGAATATAATTTTTTTCTGCATCTACCTCTGAAAAAATATTTGGGCTTCTAGCTGTATGTGGGACTTGTTCTATTAGTCCATCTATACTGACCTCCATAAGGTTGCAAACTGAATATAATTTTTTTCTGCATCTACCTCTGAAAAAATATTTGGCCTTCTAGCTGTGTGTGGGACTTGTTCTATTAGTCCATCTATACTGACCTCCATCAGGTTGCAAACTGAATATAATTTTTTTCTGCATCTAGCTCTGAAAAAATATTTGGGCTTCTAGCTGTGTGTGGGACTTGTTCTATTAGTCCATCTATACTGACCTCCATAAGGTTGCAAACTGAATATAATTTTTTTCTGCATCTACCTCTGAAAAAATATTTGGCCTTCTAGCTGTGTGTGGGACTTGTTCTATTAGTCCATCTATACTGACCTCCATCAGGTTGCAAATTGAATATAATATTTTTCTGCATCTAGCTCTGAAAAAATGTTTGGCCTTCTAGCAGTGTTCTGGGACTTGCTCTATTAGTCCATCCATACTGACCTCCATCAGGTTGCAAACTGAATATATTTTTTTCTGCATCTACCTCTGAAAAAATATTGGGCTTCTAGCTGTGTGTGGGACTTGTTCTATTAATCCATCTATACAGACCTCCATCAGGTTGCAAACTGAATATATTTTTTTCTGCATCTACCTCTGAAAAAATATTGGGCTTCTAGCTGTGTGTGGGACTTGTTCTATTAATCCATCTATACTGACCTCCATCAGGTTGCAAATTGAATATAATATTTTTCTGCATCTAGCTCTGAAAAAATGTTTGGCCTTCTAGCAGTGTGTGGGACTTGTTCTATTAGTCCATCTATACTGACCTCCATCAGGTTGCAAACTGAATATAATTTTTTTCTGCATCTACCTCTGAAAAAATATTTGGGCTTCTAGCTGTGTGTGGGACTTGTTCTATTAGTCCATCTATAGTGACCTCCATAAGGTTGCAAACTGAATATAATTTTTTTCTGCATCTACCTCTGAAAAAATATTTGGCCTTCTAGCTGTGTGTGGGACTTGTTCTATTAGTCCATCTATACTGACCTCCATCAGGTTGCAAATTGAATATAATTTTTTTCTGCATCTAGCTCTGAAAAAATGTTTGGCCTTCTAGCAGTGTGTGGGACTAGTTCTATTAGTCCATCTATACTGACCTCCATCAGGTTGCAAACTGAATATAATTTTTTTCTGCATCTACCTCTGAAAAAATATTTGGCCTTCTAGCTGTGTGTGGGACTTGTTCTATCAGTCCATCTATACTGACCTCCATCAGGTTGCAAATTGAATATAATATTTTTCTGCATCTAGCTCTGAAAAAATGTTTGGCCTTCTAGCAGTATGTGGGACTTGTTCTATTAGTCCATCTATACTGACCTCCATCAGGTTGCAAACTGAATATATTTTTTTCTGCATCTACCTCTGAAAAAATATTGGGCTTCTAGCTGTGTGTGGGACTTGTTCTATTAATCCATCTATACAGACCTCCATCAGGTTGCAAACTGAATATATTTTTTTCTGCATCTACCTCTGAAAAAATATTGGGCTTCTAGCTGTGTGTGGGACTTGTTCTATTAATCCATCTATACAGACCTCCATCAGGTTGCAAACTGAATATAATTTTTTTCTGCATCTACCTCTGAAAAAATATTTGGGCTTCTAGCTGTGTGTGGGACTTGTTCTATTAGTCCATCTATACTGACCTCCATAAGGTTGCAAACTGAATATAATTTTTTTCTGCATCTAGCACTGAAAAAATATTTGGCCTTCTAGCAGTGTGTGGGACTTGTTCTATTAGTCATCTATACTGACCTCCATCAGGTTGCAAATTCAAAATAATTTTTTGTCTGCACCTACCTCTGAAAAAATATTTGGCCTTCTAGCAGTATGTGGGACTTGTTCTATTAATCCATCTATACTGACCTCCATCAGGTTGCAAACTGAATATAATTTTTTTCTGCATCTAACTCTGAAAAAATATTTGGCCTTCTAGCAGTGTGTGGGTCTCATTGTGTTAGGCCATCTATACCAAGCTCCACCAGCTTTTCAATTAAAAATAATTTTTCGCTGCATCTAGCCCTGAAAATAATTTTTCTTCCCAATAGTGGTAGCAATAGAAATATGGGGCGCGCTCCTGGCTTACAAAAATATACGCTTCATAACAAAAAACACCAGCTTAGCGCACTGCATTAATAAGATGGCATCATCGTCTCTCCCAGTGCTAGGCCTACTACCCAGGCTAGCATTCCTGTGCCTAAAACACAATGTATGGGTCCGCGCTAGCCACTATGCTGAGGGGTTTAAAGCTGCTGCTAACGCTTTATAACAATTCAATTGGCAGATTTTCACAGAGCTCTTCCACAAGGCCCACCCATCGGGACAACAGTTGCCCACCTTCCCTATGGGATCTAGTGGCGAATAGTTGATGCCATTAATCAGAGCGTCAGTTGCCCCGTCGACGTGGCAAGCATACGGTAAGGCATGGGAAGAGTGGACACGACTAGTAGCAGGCAGACGGGTTGACCAATGTGAACAAGCCAGATCACAAGTCACCATAGAATTTCTCCACCAGCTAATGATGAGGGGCATATCAGGGGCGTCAGCGCAGCGGTGTCTGACCGGAGTAGCATTTCACTTCCAACTACTGAATTGGGGAGATGTGACAAAGATTCATCATCAGACAATCCATAAAAGGGTGGAAAAGGGGTCAGCCAAGTCAGGAGTGTAGACGTCCCGTCCCGTGTCACTAAAACTGATTTCTCACATCATATCCCTAACACCATTAACATGACACTCACAATTTGAAGCAACACTACTGTCTACTGCATTTGTGATCGCCTTCTTCGGGGCGCTATGCATAAGCGAATTAGTCCCTCAATCCAAAATTAGCACCAGTGGAGGCTTATTACACCAGGACGTAGTCATAGGCAATAATGCAATACGTCTACGCATACACAAATCGAAAATGGTTCCAGCGGGCAGGGGCACTTGGGTACTTCTACAACCCACAAGCGGTACACTGAGTCGGGTAACAATAGTAAAACCATATCTAACCATCAGATCACAAAGTAATTTGTTCCTATCACACATTGATGGGACGCCATTATCAAGATACCAGTTCCAAGCTATATTTAATAAATGCATAACATCGGCAGGGAACCACCCCAAAGATTACGGGACACACTCATTCCGCATAGACGCGGCCACAGAAGCAGCAAGAGCAGGACTGTCAGAAACGGAAGTTCAGAGGATAGAGAGATGGTGATCCACGTGTTTGGCAAGATACATAAGACCGGACTTGTTATCCTAACGTGGTTTGTTTCTTTTACAGGTGACGCTAAGCCAACAGTGTGGGTGATAGGCCACTCGTATATATATTGGGCAGATTAAAGGGCGAAAGTTCGCCCAGGCGGGAGGAAATTAGAGTTTCATAACACATGTTTCAACTGGAGAGGTATTAGAGGCCTGCTATGGCCACAGGTACTAATGGAGGTAATCAAGGTAGGGAGAGAGGCAAGATGTCTGGTCATCTTAGTTATACAGGCCGGGGGAAACAACCTAGGTCATCACAAGAGCGCATAACTAATGGCAATAATGAAACTAGACACTGAGCGCTTCAGAGAATTTTTCACAAAACTAGCTATAGTATGGTCAGAGATTGTGCCGATAGCGGTATGGCAAGGTGCGCGAGACATCACGGCCATCGAACGGACAAGGCGGGTAATAAATATTCGGATGGCAAAATTTAGAAGAGACAGAGGCGGTGTAGTGGTACGACACCGACAACTGGAAGGAGATAAAGCAGGCCTCATACGGCCCGACGGTGTTCACTTAATGGATATTGGACTGGACATATTCCTGTCAGGACTCCAGGACGGAGTGGAACAAGCGTTAAGAGTGATGGGTGGGGGTCAGAGTCCTGCATACGAGTACGCAGGATCCTCCGTGGCCTGGAAATAGAAAGGACATGTTGGAGAGTTACACTTGTTGGCCAAGTTGCCGGAGTGGAGACCCAGGGCATGCTGCAACAAGCTGAATTATTTTAGAAATAAAATGTCTTTCTAATGGAATGAGTATAAAGAGTTAATAAAGCTGTGACCGATCCTCACCCATCCAGTTGTAAGAGTTACATTATTGTATTGTCAAGGAAAGGGGGGCGGTAGGGGGGCTGAGCGTCTGGGTTTGGTTGGGAGTCCCCACAGTCTGCCTAGGCTAGATGCATTTAAAAATTCTTATTAGATACACAGGCGGTGCAGCTTGCTTCGCAGCTGGGCTACTACGCCCAAAGTATTGCCTAGGCTAGATGCAGTTAAAAATTCTACGCTGACTAGCAGACACTGAAGATTTGGAGCAGACTTCTGAGTAAACAGCTCTTCAGACTCAATCATCTCAATCATCTGTGTTACCCCAAGCCATAGTGTATGTAGTTTCTTACAGTTAAAAGGGGGGGGGGAGCGACCCAACCCACCTGGAATTGACGATGCCAACGTCACGTAAGACACAGCAAGGGGACTCCAAAAAGAGTTTCCATTTTTTCCCAAAATTGTGGCACAGACACCACTTAACCCTAGAACGCATACCTGGGGCCTCGCAGTCCCGCCCTGTTAATTGTTTTCTATTTTCTGCAAGATTACTTTAGTTAGAATTTTGAAACTCTAGGTATTCTTCATGTATATAGTTGTTTGTCATTTGAGTTTGACTTATTCAATGTTATTTGCACACGGGCCTAAAAGGCCCCAGGTATATGAAAGTGTAGATTTTTATGGTCATGCGTTCTAGGGTTAAGTGGCATCAATTGCCCCACAGTTGCTTAAAACGGTTGGTGAGGTGATATTACCAAATCCTCAAGCTTTTAGCCTCCCAAGGATAACACAGGATTAGAAAAGTCCTTGCGAATCCATGATTTGTTCATCTTTATGAACGTGAGTCTGTCTACATTCTCAGTGGACAGCCGCGTGCGCTTATCTGTCAGCACACCATCAGCAGCGCTGAACACACGTTCAGAGAGAACACTGGCTGCAGGGCATGACAAGATCTCCAAGGCGTGAGTGGCGAGCTCCGGCCATTTTTCCAGATTGGAATACCAAAATGAGCAAGGGTCCAGTGACACAGTCATGGCTTCGATGTTCACTTGGAGATACTCCTGCACCATCCTCTCTAGGCATTGACTATGTGTCAGACTTCTTGTCTCCTGTGGCCTTGCAAAGGATGGTCTAAAAAAGTGGTGAAACGATTTCACAAAATTGCTGTTACCAGCAGATACTGTGTTACTGTTACGGTTTGAGTGATGAAGACTCGACAGTCCCGCGGTTGGCAAGTTAGAACTGTGAGATTCACTTCGTGCATCACTGGTGTTTTGTGGAAAAGCACATGTAAGATTCTGCAACAGCGTCTGCAGATACTCCTGCATGCGTCAATCCCTTTTTATGGCAGGAATTATTTCGGCAAATTTACTTTTGTACCGGGGATCTAAGAGTGTGGCAACCCAGTAGTCGAGATTACTTCGAATTCTGCAATCTGAGGGTCATGTTGCAGGTAGTGCAGCAAGAAGGCACTCATGTGTCTTGCGCATCCAGGAGGACCAAGTCCTTGTTGTGTTGGTAGCGAGGTAAGAATCATGCTTCTTTCCTCAGCCCTCTCCCCCCAACCTCGCACAACAGAAATGTGATCAAGGTCTCCCTCATCTGAGTCTTCCATGCCCATCGCCAGTTCATCCTCCACTTCTTCCTCGGCTCCTGCACCTTCCTCAACAGTTTGGCTGCTACCATGCGCCCTGTTTAATCCCTCTCCCCCACCCTCCCATGCCTGCCTCCTTGGTGCTGCCAACCGTCTGGACCTTGGAGATGTTATCCCTTCCGCATACGACTCCTCCTCTACTTCCTCCACCTCCTCTTGTCCGACCACCTGACTCTGAATTCTGTTTAATGTGTGCTCCAGCATGTAAATCACCGGAATAGTTATGCTGATAATGGCATCGTCGTCAGCACTAAACATCTTCGTCGCCATTTCAAAACTGTGCAGAAAGGTGTGTGGCGCCCCTGAGGGTGCAGTCACCACAGAGTTACTGCATCTCACCCAGAGGTGTGGTATCTCACCCTCAGGTAAGGAAGGTGTATGGCTCGGGACCCTAACACCTGCATCCAACACATACCCGCAGTGGGGTTAGGGCGAGATTGCTCCTAAGGGAGAGCACAGTCCCAGGTCCCTAGCTGGTGGGAGGATCCTATGTAGTGGGTGCTTAGGGGAGCAGCTTAGGGGAGCACATGACAGGGAGAGTATAAATAGGAAGCCATCTTAGAAAGAGCAAGCCAGTCAGAGGAGGAAAAGTGACAGGAGCAGAGGCTCGGCATGAGCTCTGCTCCGGAGGCGGGCCTAGCCTGGGAGGCCCAGGACTGAAGGAGAGAAGAGAGGAGTGGGAGCAGGAAGGCTCCAGGAACCGAAGGGACCCTAGGGCTACGGGCCGTGCAGAAGGCCACCTGTACTCCCGCTGCTACCAGGAGGTAGAGGGGTCAGGCCAGATAAGGGGAACCGGTCCCTCAACTAGAGGAGAAACAGCAAGGCTCAACTAGAAACCGGAGGCTGCAGCATTTCATGTACTGCAGGCAAAAGTCCACACCAGTCTCACTAAGAAGGTAGCCACATAGGACCCAGGGGACAGAACACAAGTCGCCCGCCAAGGCCCGAGGATACCGGATAGAAGTGTCACTGGGTGTGAGGTGCAGGGAGAAGGCCAGAGAAAGGACACACAGAAGGGGGTCCTGCTAAGTACTCCGGAGCTATCTGGGGGTGGATTGAGCCCCTCACTGAGTACGCACAGCACGACGGGTGAGATAGCTCTGGTACCTGTAATCTGGACTGCAACAACTGTGAGTAAAGATCTTGGGACTGCATCACACGGACTCTGTGTTCATTACTGACTCCCTGCACTACAACCACCATCATCCACCCACACTGCCCTGAAGCTACACTCTTCCTGTGGTGAGTAATAATACCATTGCAGCAAAACCACCAGCTTCAGAGTACTGTTCCGCAGCGGCGGCCCCTTTGGCCGCACTCCACAGGTGGCGTAGTCGGACATTATAAAATCCATATATACAAATTACCGTTGGATTGACCGCCCTGGGTCACGGACCGGGTCACCGCCACAGTGACTACAACCCCCAGCGTCTACCGGCCCGGCTCCGGGTACCCCACGGCCCAGGGGGCGCGTCAACTTCATAGGTCCCTGATCTGAGACCACTCCTGCTGTGTGATTTGCCCCACCTCTGGATCTCGTTGGCCCAGGCTATACGTCAGAAACTATTGCACCAGGGCTTGTCGGTGCTGCCACAGTCGCTGCAACATGTGCAGAGTTGAATTCCACCGTGTCGGCACATCGCATTTCAGCCGGTGAACTGGCAGGCCCAACGACTTCTGTAGAGATGTAAGTCGTTGAGCTGTGGGATGCGAACGGCGGAAGTGAGCACACAGCGACCGTGCCCTCTGCAGAAGGCCATCTAGTCCGGGATAGTGGGCTAAAAATTTATGGACAACCAGGTTCAACACGTGAGCCATACAAGGCACGTGTGTAACATTGCCCCGGCGAAGGGCCGCACCCAGGTTTGCAGCATTGTCGCACACGGCCTTCCCTGGTTGCAGGTCCAGTGGAGACAACCATTCATGAAACTGGGTCTCCAGAGCTGACCACAAGTCCTCAGCTGTGTGACTCACATTTCCCAGACATTTCAAAGTAAACACTGATGCCGTTGAGCCCTGCTGCCAGCATAGTAAGGAGGTGCGCAGTTAGAAAGCAGGTGGCATTACCAGACAGGCTTTGGGTGCAGGTGGAGGACCGAGAGGAGGTTGAGGAGGCAGAAGCAGTGGAGGAACTTCTAGATAAAGAGGATTGACGTACAACTCGCGGGGACGGCAAGACTTGGACAGCAGCCCCTTGTCCTGCTGTCACCATAGTTACCCAGTGCCCTGTCAGCGACATGTAACGCCCCTGTCCATGCCTACTCGTCCAAGTGTCTGTGGTGAAATGCACCCTGTCACACACAGAGTTTCTCAAAGAAGCGGTGATGTTGTGTGCGACATGCTGGTGGAGCGCAGGCACACCTTTCTTTGAGAAGTAGTGCCGACTGGGCATCTGGTACTGGGGCACTGCGACGGACATAAGGTCTCAAAAATCCACTGTGTCCTCCAGGCGGAAAGGCAGCATTTCTGTAGCCAACAGCTTGCAGATGGTGAAATTCAACCTCTTAGCTTTCTCATGGCTAGGAGGAAATGGTCTTTTACTTGTCCACATCTGAGGGACCGAGGGCTGGCTGTTGTGCTTTGACGGGGTTGAGTAGGGTGTCCCTGGCAAACTGCCGGTCTGTGAGGAAGATGCAGGCGGACATGTTAGGTTGCCTTGATCCAAAGGTGGTGCTCTCGATGTCAGAGAGCTCTCAACACCAGCAGGTGTTTCCACTTCCCAATGAACTGACGACCTGCCAATCACACTGGCTGTTGCAGGTAAAGAGGTGGCAGGTCTGCGTCCAAAAACATGTGTGACTGCTGTCCCCCCAGTCACAGAGGATGAAGAGGCCGCGGATGCACAAGACGGGGCAGACGGTGGTTGGCCCAGCCTGCTAGGCCGCATTGTAGCACAGTGAGCTTCCCACTGCAACTTATGCTTCATATCCATGTGACGGTACATGCATGAAGTACTCAAACTATGGATTTTTTGGCCTCTACTTAGCTTTTGGTGACAAATATTACAGATAACACGAGTTGGGTCATCCTTATCGATCTGAATAAATGCCCAGGCTATGCAAGGCTTAGAGCCCATGCGACCTGAAGAGCCACTACGACTTGTGGTCAGAGGCGGAGTTGTGGTTGAGGATGCAGTTGTTGACGTGCTTCCAGTACTCCGTCTCTGTCCAGGAAGGCGCAACCTAACCTCGTCGTCAATAGCATCTGTGACGCCCCGCTGCGCTTGGTATCACAGATCCTAGAAGAGTGTATTGATGGAATCCTCCACAAGAGGCCCCCATAAACATTCACACATCTCCACCTTCCACCTCAGACCAGCAGAGGGAGCCCGTTAGGGATATAAATAGGGAAGGTGGAGCTAGGCAGTTCAGTTCCTCTGAAGAGTTCCTGCAGTAGAGAAGCCTAAGAGAGGTCAGTCTGCAGTGGAGCTCAGTCTAGTCTAGAGAACTCAGTTAATAGTTCAGCAGTGGAGCACGAGGCTCCTGCTAGCTAGATTCAGGGAGCCCAGATAGAGCTTAAGGTGTGCCGGCGTCATAAGATCGGTGAAGCGCGGCAAGCTGCCGTTAGTGTGAATAGCCTATTGAGGGCCCGAGTAGGCCGAAGGCGAGTGGCGAGTTAGTACATAAGGGGCAGAGGAGCTTAACCAGCTCACCCCGAAGCATTTACCGGACACCGGATCCGAGCTTACCGGGATCTCTATGACCCAGTAAGGCATAACCGGAATCCCTGGAGAACTACAAGTCCCAGGATCGCTAAGGTGCTGATACGTAACAGAGCCAGGAGACGCTTAGGCCCCGCATACTGGGAGCGTGAACTTCAAGAGAAGGCCCTACCACAAGGTCAGCCAGCGCAGGACAGAGACAAAGTTAGGCCTAGCTCCAGGCAGGTCAGAAACTTACTGCGCAGAGGCAAGAAACAGGAGGCCCTACACCCGCTCATTGGGGAGGATCCTGATATGCACCCTTCACCCTACAGTGCTCCAGGATGTGCCTGAATTTCCTCCAGTAAAAGGTACTGAAGTGACTACCGTGTCCGTTTCCGTTCTTGCTCTGACCCAGCTGGGTCTCGCCTGTCCTGCATTCCCCCTGCATACGCTGCCCTGAGACCTAGCTCCACCTGTGGGGAGCTATACCATCGAGCTGCCTTATCACGGGCCTCAGTGGACTGCTGCAGCACTGGTGCTTCTCACCAGATACCACAGGTGGTGTCACAAACTCTTATAAAATTAACAATTATCCACCCTTTTAAAGAGTGACCCCAGGGTACGGGCCAGGGAGCCGACCACCGCGACATCCCAAAGGCCAGGCAAAGGCAAGGGTGACCTCATCGACTGGCTGACTGTGGGTTGACAGTAAGTGGGATCTCCAACCTTGTCATCATCACCCTGTGTGTTATCACACCCGTCGTCCTCAAAGCCAACCTCTTCCTGCCCTGACCGAAAAATCAAGTTGTCGCTCCAATCAGGTATTTGAGTCTCATCATCGTCTTCATCATTGTCTCCACCAACAGGAGTTACAGTTTGGGAACGAGGGTCTACATTATGCTCAGAACCTTCTTCATCTGGTCCTGGATCCGACTTATAAAGATTCTGGGCATCAGTGCAGATCATTTCCTCGTCTGGATTAACAGAAGCTCTGGAGCAGACCTCCGTTTCCCAGGCTATAGTATGAGTAAACAGCTGTGCAGACTCAACCATCTGTGTTACCCCATACTCAGACGGGCAGCTGGAGACTTGGGAGCTGTGAGGAAGCAAGTGCGATTGGGGTGACACCTCTGAGGACTGGAGTATTTGTGATGTTGAAGTTGAGGTGGAGGAGAGCCCACTTGAAGGAGCACTTGATATCCGCTGAAGCACCTGCTGTTTTTGTGCCTCATCTGGAATTTGTAGCGATGGGCGTGTCCGTAACAAAGGGATCGTATCACATTGTCCACGAAAAGAAGTCGACATGTTAGTTTGGCTGGAAGATGGTCTTTCCTCTGCAGATGTTACTCCCCCCCCACCGCGGGGGGCTCGACCCACCAGCGGACAGGCACCAGTATTAGGAGAGGGGGGCTGGCCGTCAGGGTCCACCGCGGCTCTGGCACAAACCCGTCGACACGGAGGTGGCACGGGCAGGAACGGACTGGCCGTGTCGGCTTCTCACTTTTTGGATTTTAGAAGGGCATGACATGCCTATATCTGTGTCTCCCCCTCCTTTTACTCCTCCACCTCTTTTATTTTCGCATGACTATATGTACTTGTCATTTTTCCATGTGTTAGTTATGTCTTCTGAGCAGTTTGTCAGCTTTTGGACACCTTTGAAGGTGTTTTCTATGTGTTTCTATGTGTTTTTGTTTGCCTGCCATTGGTTTTAACGGTGTTCGAAGGTGTTCGACGAACAGTTCGACGAACAGTTTGGCGAACACACGGGTGTTCGACGAACCGAACCGAACTCGAACACTAAGGGGGTGGCTCAACACTAGTCTTCACTTGTTATGGCAGTTTCTCAAGAAACAGCATCAACGTCCACGTCCACGTCCCACCGCAGCGTTCAATTGTCCATATCCCAGACCTTTGAACGAAAGCGGAAATTCGCAGCTAATGCCCCACAGGCCACAGTCCTAAATTCGCACATTTCACGACTGCTTGCATTGGAAATGCTGCCTTTTAGGCTGGTGGAGACGGAATCCTTCCGCAATCTTATGGCGGTGGCCGTCCCTCGGTACTCGGTCCCCTGCCGACACTATTTTGCCCGGTGTGCCATCCCCGCACTACACAAGCACGTGTCCCAAAGCATCTGCCGTGCCCTCAACAATGCAGTTACTGGGAGAGTCCACCTGACAACGGACACGTGGACAAGTGCTTGTGGCCAGGGACGGTACATCTCTCTGACGGCACACTGGGTAAACATAGTGGAAGCCGGGACCTAGTCGGACCTTGGGACGGAACACATCCTCCCCACACCGAGGATTGCGGGCCCTATGTCAGTCAGAGTTGCCCCCACAGTGTACAGCTCCTGCGCATCCTCCTCCTCCTCCTCCTCCTCCTCATGTTCAGCCTCCATCTCAGATATCACCACTAGTGTTGAGCCACCCCCGTAGTGTTCGGGTTCGGTTCGGTTCGTCGAACACCGGGATGTTCGAGGAACTGTTCGTCGAACTGTTCGTCGAACACCTTAGAACACCGTCGAACACCGTTAAAACCAATGGCAGGCAAACAAAAACACATAGAAACACATAGAAAACACCTGCAAAGGTGTCCAAAAGCTGACAAACTGCTCAGAAGACACTCTCTTTAAAAAAGCCGGCCGGCAAATTCAGCAGCGACATACACCGGTACCCGACAATTTAGACAAGAAGGAATAGAGCATCACACATAGATTAGATAGATAGAAACATGTCAGTCACACATATAAGAAACACAGTGACAGTGTTGGTTACTGCACTTGTCATTTAGTGTAAAGGATTTATTAAAAAAAATATTAGTGTTTTCATGCACCGTCTCTTTAAAAAAGCCGGCCGGCAATTCAGCATCTGTACCCGACAATTTAGAACAGAAAGAATAGAGCTTCACACATAGATTAGATAGATAGAAACATGTCAGTCACATATATAATAAGTACAGTGATAGTGTTGCTTACTGTACTTGTCATTTAGTGTAAAGGATTTATTTAAAAAAATAATAGTGTTTTCATGCACTGTCTCTTTAAAAAAGCCGGCCGGCAATTCAGCAGCGGTACCCGACAATTTAGAACAGAAAGATAGAGCATCACACATAGATTAGATAGATAGAAACATGTCAGTCACATATATATGAAGTACAGTGATAGTGTTGGTTACTGTACTTGTCATTTAGTATTAAAATAAAGGATTTATTATTAAAAAAATTGGCGTGGGGTTCCCCTTAATTTTAGGCTCTAGCGGAGGTTAAGCAGACGGCTGGGGCAGATGTTTGAAGCCTGGGAAGGGGGTAATACCCACGGAGCTTCCCAGGCTACTAATATCAGCCCCCAGCTGAATACATAGCCTTTACTAGCTATTAAAATGGGGGACCCCCCAAAAAAAATGACGTGGGGTCCCCCCTAATTTAATAGCTAGCAAAGGCTAGGCAGACAGCTGGGGGCTGATATTAATAGCCCAGGAAGGGAGCCATGAATATTGGCCCCCTCCCAGGCTAGAAACACCAGCCGTCAGCCGCCCCAGAAATGGCGCATTCATAGGATGCGCCAATTCTGGCACTTAGCCACAAATGGACTTTTCAGGATCCTTGGGTGGCTCCGTAGTTTGAAACCAATTCTGGTTATCGCTTCTCGGCCTTTTGGCTAAGATCAAGTGTAGTATCTGTTCTTATCAGTTTAATATCTGATACGTCCCCTATCTGGGGACCATATATTAAATGGATTTTTAAAACAGGGAGATGGAAAAAGAGCTTGCTCTGTCCACTCCACGCATTGACCTGGTATTGCAGTATCTCCAGGACCGGTGCACCCCTTCTTTAATGCAGTTTCTAAAATCAGAAAGAATTGAATTCAATGTTTTTTGTTCATTTTGCTTGTTTGTCGGATTTTGGGATGGACTCTTTGGCTTTGCTTTTCTTCTCCTCATTGGATTTTTCATGTTCAAAGTTGCAGAAGCCAGATTACAAGCTCATTTTGGTTCAACTTCAGCAACTGTGCATTGCATTGCCATGTAATGTGATGCAATGCTATCTTTCTAGCTCTCCCTTTTTACTTCCTTTTGGATAAACAGACATATTAGGCAAGCATTTTGGAGCTTTCACCTAAATAACTACAGGTGGTGAGATAAGCTGCACAATATAATTGACCTTTCAGTATATTGTTGCACACACACCATCTATTTAGCAAATGCCCTTGTTATCAACAGCAGCCTTTTAAACTCACCTGAGCTAACAGGTATGTGCGCTGGTTACTCTGCTGCGCTTAAAATTTCTTTTTTGGTTTGCTACAATGCCTTTTCTGAAACGTTGTCTCCCTCTGCTGGAACACTGACTTCTTTCATTTAATGCCTGCAGACTATAAAAGAGAACCCAACCCAAAAAGTTTGGTTGATTAGTCTGTGGCATTCTGTTAAACTGTTGCTTATGGCGGTCTCTGTGAGCTTCTCAGCGACATTCAGCCAGCCAGGTATCCTGCCTGCAGTAGATGGAATGTGGCAATGGAACGCTGGCTGCGCGTGTCATAATAGGCTCTGAGCCTTTATATACCTGTGCACAGCAGCAGCCACCTTCAGTCTGCTGCTGGACAGCCAGCAGCAGCAGCAGCAGGAGAGGTATGTAATCAGGAGCCCTCCTGCTAAGGGTAGACAGCTGCTCGTTCCACCCCACCCCCCGCCTTAATTGGTTCTCCTCCCTTCCAACGGTGTTGAGGCGGGTGGGAACAGCAGGGGGTGAAGGTGCTGTGTTTAAAGAGGTGGAGTTATGCAGATCTAAAACGCGTGGATTGCAGCAGCAGCAAGCCGAAAAGTGCAGGCATGTAAGGGATCTAGAGGTTGACAACATGTCTTCTTAACGGGAGTCCAGGAGCTCATCTCCACAAATGGACTTTTCAGGATCCTTGGGTGGCTCCGTAGTTTGAAACCAATTCTGGTTATCGCTTCTCGGCCTTTTGGCTAAGATCAAGTGTAGTATCTGTTCTTATCAGTTTAATATCTGATACGTCCCCTATCTGGGGACCATATATTAAATGGATTTTTAGAACAGGGAGATGGAAAAAGAGCTTGCTCTGTCCACTCCACGCATTGACCTGGTATTGCAGTATCTCCAGGACCGGTGCACCCCTTCTTTAATGCAGTGTCTAAAATCAGAAAGAATTGAATTCAATGTTTTTTGTTCATTTTGCTTGTTTGTCGGATTTTGGGATGGACTCTTTGGCTTTGCTTTTCTTCTCCTCATTGGATTTTTCATGTTCAAAGTTGCAGAAGCCAGATTACAAGCTCATTTTGGTTCAACTTCAGCAACTGTGCATTGCATTGCCATGTAATGTGATGCAATGCTATCTTTCTAGCTCTCCCTTTTTACTTCCTTTTGGATAAACAGACATATTAGGCAAGCATTTTGGAGCTTTCACCTAAATAACTACAGGTGGTGAGATAAGCTGCACAATATAATTGACCTTTCAGTATATTGTTGCACACACACCATCTATTTAGCAAATGCCCTTGTTATCAACAGCAGCCTTTTAAACTCACCTGAGCTAACAGGTATGTGCGCTGGTTACTCTGCTGCGCTTAAAATTTCTTTTTTGGTTTGCTACAATGCCTTTTCTGAAACGTTGTCTCCCTCTGCTGGAACACTGACTTCTTTCATTTAATGCCTGCAGACTATAAAAGAGAACCCAACCCAAAAAGTTTGGTTGATTAGTCTGTGGCATTCTGTTAAACTGTTGCTTATGGCGGTCTCTGTGAGCTTCTCAGCGACATTCAGCCAGCCAGGTATCCTGCCTGCAGTAGATGGAATGTGGCAATGGAACGCTGGCTGCGCGTGTCATAATAGGCTCTGAGCCTTTATATACCTGTGCACAGCAGCAGCCACCTTCAGTCTGCTGCTGGACAGCCAGCAGCAGCAGCAGCAGGAGAGGTATGTAATCAGGAGCCCTCCTGCTAAGGGTAGACAGCTGCTCGTTCCACCCCACCCCCCGCCTTAATTGGTTCTCCTCCCTTCCAACGGTGTTGAGGCGGGTGGGAACAGCAGGGGGTGAAGGTGCTGTGTTTAAAGAGGTGGAGTTATGCAGATCTAAAACGCGTGGATTGCAGCAGCAGCAAGCCGAAAAGTGCAGGCATGTAAGGGATCTAGAGGTTGACAACATGTCTTCTTAACGGGAGTCCAGGAGCTCATCTCCACAAATGGACTTTTCAGGATCCTTGGGTGGCTCCGTAGTTTGAAACCAATTCTGGTTATCGCTTCTCGGCCTTTTGGCTAAGATCAAGTGTAGTATCTGTTCTTATCAGTTTAATATCTGATACGTCCCCTATCTGGGGACCATATATTAAATGGATTTTTAGAACAGGGAGATGGAAAAAGAGCTTGCTCTGTCCACTCCACGCATTGACCTGGTATTGCAGTATCTCCAGGACCGGTGCACCCCTTCTTTAATGCAGTTTCTAAAATCAGAAAGAATTGAATTCAATGTTTTTTGTTCATTTTGCTTGTTTGTCGGATTTTGGGATGGACTCTTTGGCTTTGCTTTTCTTCTCCTCATTGGATTTTTCATGTTCAAAGTTGCAGAAGCCAGATTACAAGCTCATTTTGGTTCAACTTCAGCAACTGTGCATTGCATTGCCATGTAATGTGATGCAATGCTATCTTTCTAGCTCTCCCTTTTTACTTCCTTTTGGATAAACAGACATATTAGGCAAGCATTTTGGAGCTTTCACCTAAATAACTACAGGTGGTGAGATAAGCTGCACAATATAATTGACCTTTCAGTATATTGTTGCACACACACCATCTATTTAGCAAATGCCCTTGTTATCAACAGCAGCCTTTTAAACTCACCTGAGCTAACAGGTATGTGCGCTGGTTACTCTGCTGCGCTTAAAATTTCTTTTTTGGTTTGCTACAATGCCTTTTCTGAAACGTTGTCTCCCTCTGCTGGAACACTGACTTCTTTCATTTAATGCCTGCAGACTATAAAAGAGAACCCAACCCAAAAAGTTTGGTTGATTAGTCTGTGGCATTCTGTTAAACTGTTGCTTATGGCGGTCTCTGTGAGCTTCTCAGCGACATTCAGCCAGCCAGGTATCCTGCCTGCAGTAGATGGAATGTGGCAATGGAACGCTGGCTGCGCGTGTCATAATAGGCTCTGAGCCTTTATATACCTGTGCACAGCAGCAGCCACCTTCAGTCTGCTGCTGGACAGCCAGCAGCAGCAGCAGCAGGAGAGGTATGTAATCAGGAGCCCTCCTGCTAAGGGTAGACAGCTGCTCGTTCCACCCCACCCCCCGCCTTAATTGGTTCTCCTCCCTTCCAACGGTGTTGAGGCGGGTGGGAACAGCAGGGGGTGAAGGTGCTGTGTTTAAAGAGGTGGAGTTATGCAGATCTAAAACGCGTGGATTGCAGCAGCAGCAAGCCGAAAAGTGCAGGCATGTAAGGGATCTAGAGGTTGACAACATGTCTTCTTAACGGGAGTCCAGGAGCTCATCTCCACAAATGGACTTTTCAGGATCCTTGGGTGGCTCCGTAGTTTGAAACCAATTCTGGTTATCGCTTCTCGGCCTTTTGGCTAAGATCAAGTGTAGTATCTGTTCTTATCAGTTTAATATCTGATACGTCCCCTATCTGGGGACCATATATTAAATGGATTTTTAGAACAGGGAGATGGAAAAAGAGCTTGCTCTGTCCACTCCACGCATTGACCTGGTATTGCAGTATCTCCAGGACCGGTGCACCCCTTCTTTAATGCAGTTTCTAAAATCAGAAAGAATTGAATTCAATGTTTTTTGTTCATTTTGCTTGTTTGTCGGATTTTGGGATGGACTCTTTGGCTTTGCTTTTCTTCTCCTCATTGGATTTTTCATGTTCAAAGTTGCAGAAGCCAGATTACAAGCTCATTTTGGTTCAACTTCAGCAACTGTGCATTGCATTGCCATGTAATGTGATGCAATGCTATCTTTCTAGCTCTCCCTTTTTACTTCCTTTTGGATAAACAGACATATTAGGCAAGCATTTTGGAGCTTTCACCTAAATAACTACAGGTGGTGAGATAAGCTGCACAATATAATTGACCTTTCAGTATATTGTTGCACACACACCATCTATTTAGCAAATGCCCTTGTTATCAACAGCAGCCTTTTAAACTCACCTGAGCTAACAGGTATGTGCGCTGGTTACTCTGCTGCGCTTAAAATTTCTTTTTTGGTTTGCTACAATGCCTTTTCTGAAACGTTGTCTCCCTCTGCTGGAACACTGACTTCTTTCATTTAATGCCTGCAGACTATAAAAGAGAACCCAACCCAAAAAGTTTGGTTGATTAGTCTGTGGCATTCTGTTAAACTGTTGCTTATGGCGGTCTCTGTGAGCTTCTCAGCGACATTCAGCCAGCCAGGTATCCTGCCTGCAGTAGATGGAATGTGGCAATGGAACGCTGGCTGCGCGTGTCATAATAGGCTCTGAGCCTTTATATACCTGTGCACAGCAGCAGCCACCTTCAGTCTGCTGCTGGACAGCCAGCAGCAGCAGCAGCAGGAGAGGTATGTAATCAGGAGCCCTCCTGCTAAGGGTAGACAGCTGCTCGTTCCACCCCACCCCCCGCCTTAATTGGTTCTCCTCCCTTCCAACGGTGTTGAGGCGGGTGGGAACAGCAGGGGGTGAAGGTGCTGTGTTTAAAGAGGTGGAGTTATGCAGATCTAAAACGCGTGGATTGCAGCAGCAGCAAGCCGAAAAGTGCAGGCATGTAAGGGATCTAGAGGTTGACAACATGTCTTCTTAACGGGAGTCCAGGAGCTCATCTCCACAAATGGACTTTTCAGGATCCTTGGGTGGCTCCGTAGTTTGAAACCAATTCTGGTTATCGCTTCTCGGCCTTTTGGCTAAGATCAAGTGTAGTATCTGTTCTTATCAGTTTAATATCTGATACGTCCCCTATCTGGGGACCATATATTAAATGGATTTTTAGAACAGGGAGATGGAAAAAGAGCTTGCTCTGTCCACTCCACGCATTGACCTGGTATTGCAGTATCTCCAGGACCGGTGCACCCCTTCTTTAATGCAGTTTCTAAAATCAGAAAGAATTGAATTCAATGTTTTTTGTTCATTTTGCTTGTTTGTCGGATTTTGGGATGGACTCTTTGGCTTTGCTTTTCTTCTCCTCATTGGATTTTTCATGTTCAAAGTTGCAGAAGCCAGATTACAAGCTCATTTTGGTTCAACTTCAGCAACTGTGCATTGCATTGCCATGTAATGTGATGCAATGCTATCTTTCTAGCTCTCCCTTTTTACTTCCATTTGGATAAACAGACATATTAGGCAAGCATTTTGGAGCTTTCACCTAAATAACTACAGGTGGTGAGATAAGCTGCACAATATAATTGACCTTTCAGTATATTGTTGCACACACACCATCTATTTAGCAAATGCCCTTGTTATCAACAGCAGCCTTTTAAACTCACCTGAGCTAACAGGTATGTGCGCTGGTTACTCTGCTGCGCTTAAAATTTCTTTTTTGGTTTGCTACAATGCCTTTTCTGAAACGTTGTCTCCCTCTGCTGGAACACTGACTTCTTTCATTTAATGCCTGCAGACTATAAAAGAGAACCCAACCCAAAAAGTTTGGTTGATTAGTCTGTGGCATTCTGTTAAACTGTTGCTTATGGCGGTCTCTGTGAGCTTCTCAGCGACATTCAGCCAGCCAGGTATCCTGCCTGCAGTAGATGGAATGTGGCAATGGAACGCTGGCTGCGCGTGTCATAATAGGCTCTGAGCCTTTATATACCTGTGCACAGCAGCAGCCACCTTCAGTCTGCTGCTGGACAGCCAGCAGCAGCAGCAGCAGGAGAGGTATGTAATCAGGAGCCCTCCTGCTAAGGGTAGACAGCTGCTCGTTCCACCCCACCCCCCGCCTTAATTGGTTCTCCTCCCTTCCAACGGTGTTGAGGCGGGTGGGAACAGCAGGGGGTGAAGGTGCTGTGTTTAAAGAGGTGGAGTTATGCAGATCTAAAACGCGTGGATTGCAGCAGCAGCAAGCCGAAAAGTGCAGGCATGTAAGGGATCTAGAGGTTGACAACATGTCTTCTTAACGGGAGTCCAGGAGCTCATCTCCACAAATGGACTTTTCAGGATCCTTGGGTGGCTCCGTAGTTTGAAACCAATTCTGGTTATCGCTTCTCGGCCTTTTGGCTAAGATCAAGTGTAGTATCTGTTCTTATCAGTTTAATATCTGATACGTCCCCTATCTGGGGACCATATATTAAATGGATTTTTAGAACAGGGAGATGGAAAAAGAGCTTGCTCTGTCCACTCCACGCATTGACCTGGTATTGCAGTATCTCCAGGACCGGTGCACCCCTTCTTTAATGCAGTGTCTAAAATCAGAAAGAATTGAATTCAATGTTTTTTGTTCATTTTGCTTGTTTGTCGGATTTTGGGATGGACTCTTTGGCTTTGCTTTTCTTCTCCTCATTGGATTTTTCATGTTCAAAGTTGCAGAAGCCAGATTACAAGCTCATTTTGGTTCAACTTCAGCAACTGTGCATTGCATTGCCATGTAATGTGATGCAATGCTATCTTTCTAGCTCTCCCTTTTTACTTCCTTTTGGATAAACAGACATATTAGGCAAGCATTTTGGAGCTTTCACCTAAATAACTACAGGTGGTGAGATAAGCTGCACAATATAATTGACCTTTCAGTATATTGTTGCACACACACCATCTATTTAGCAAATGCCCTTGTTATCAACAGCAGCCTTTTAAACTCACCTGAGCTAACAGGTATGTGCGCTGGTTACTCTGCTGCGCTTAAAATTTCTTTTTTGGTTTGCTACAATGCCTTTTCTGAAACGTTGTCTCCTTCTGCTGGAACACTGACTTCTTTCATTTAATGCCTGCAGACTATAAAAGAGAACCCAACCCAAAAAGTTTGGTTGATTAGTCTGTGGCATTCTGTTAAACTGTTGCTTATGGCGGTCTCTGTGAGCTTCTCAGCGACATTCAGCCAGCCAGGTATCCTGCCTGCAGTAGATGGAATGTGGCAATGGAACGCTGGCTGCGCGTGTCATAATAGGCTCTGAGCCTTTATATACCTGTGCACAGCAGCAGCCACCTTCAGTCTGCTGCTGGACAGCCAGCAGCAGCAGCAGCAGGAGAGGTATGTAATCAGGAGCCCTCCTGCTAAGGGTAGACAGCTGCTCGTTCCACCCCACCCCCCGCCTTAATTGGTTCTCCTCCCTTCCAATGGTGTTGAGGCGGGTGGGAACAGCAGGGGGTGAAGGTGCTGTGTTTAAAGAGGTGGAGTTATGCAGATCTAAAACGCGTGGATTGCAGCAGCAGCAAGCCGAAAAGTGCAGGCATGTAAGGGATCTAGAGGTTGACAACATGTCTTCTTAACGGGAGTCCAGGAGCTCATCTCCACAAATGGACTTTTCAGGATCCTTGGGTGGCTCCGTAGTTTGAAACCAATTCTGGTTATCGCTTCTCGGCCTTTTGGCTAAGATCAAGTGTAGTATCTGTTCTTATCAGTTTAATATCTGATACGTCCCCTATCTGGGGACCATATATTAAATGGATTTTTAGAACAGGGAGATGGAAAAAGAGCTTGCTCTGTCCACTCCACGCATTGACCTGGTATTGCAGTATCTCCAGGACCGGTGCACCCCTTCTTTAATGCAGTGTCTAAAATCAGAAAGAATTGAATTCAATGTTTTTTGTTCATTTTGCTTGTTTGTCGGATTTTGGGATGGACTCTTTGGCTTTGCTTTTCTTCTCCTCATTGGATTTTTCATGTTCAAAGTTGCAGAAGCCAGATTACAAGCTCATTTTGGTTCAACTTCAGCAACTGTGCATTGCATTGCCATGTAATGTGATGCAATGCTATCTTTCTAGCTCTCCCTTTTTACTTCCTTTTGGATAAACAGACATATTAGGCAAGCATTTTGGAGCTTTCACCTAAATAACTACAGGTGGTGAGATAAGCTGCACAATATAATTGACCTTTCAGTATATTGTTGCACACACACCATCTATTTAGCAAATGCCCTTGTTATCAACAGCAGCCTTTTAAACTCACCTGAGCTAACAGGTATGTGCGCTGGTTACTCTGCTGCGCTTAAAATTTCTTTTTTGGTTTGCTACAATGCCTTTTCTGAAACGTTGTCTCCCTCTGCTGGAACACTGACTTCTTTCATTTAATGCCTGCAGACTATAAAAGAGAACCCAACCCAAAAAGTTTGGTTGATTAGTCTGTGGCATTCTGTTAAACTGTTGCTTATGGCGGTCTCTGTGAGCTTCTCAGCGACATTCAGCCAGCCAGGTATCCTGCCTGCAGTAGATGGAATGTGGCAATGGAACGCTGGCTGCGCGTGTCATAATAGGCTCTGAGCCTTTATATACCTGTGCACAGCAGCAGCCACCTTCAGTCTGCTGCTGGACAGCCAGCAGCAGCAGCAGCAGCAGGAGAGGTATGTAATCAGGAGCCCTCCTGCTAAGGGTAGACAGCTGCTCGTTCCACCCCACCCCCCGCCTTAATTGGTTCTCCTCCCTTCCAACGGTGTTGAGGCGGGTGGGAACAGCAGGGGGTGAAGGTGCTGTGTTTAAAGAGGTGGAGTTATGCAGATCTAAAACGCGTGGATTGCAGCAGCAGCAAGCCGAAAAGTGCAGGCATGTAAGGGATCTAGAGGTTGACAACATGTCTTCTTAACGGGAGTCCAGGAGCTCATCTCCACAAATGGACTTTTCAGGATCCTTGGGTGGCTCCGTAGTTTGAAACCAATTCTGGTTATCGCTTCTCGGCCTTTTGGCTAAGATCAAGTGTAGTATCTGTTCTTATCAGTTTAATATCTGATACGTCCCCTATCTGGGGACCATATATTAAATGGATTTTTAGAACAGGGAGATGGAAAAAGAGCTTGCTCTGTCCACTCCACGCATTGACCTGGTATTGCAGTATCTCCAGGACCGGTGCACCCCTTCTTTAATGCAGTTTCTAAAATCAGAAAGAATTGAATTCAATGTTTTTTGTTCATTTTGCTTGTTTGTCGGATTTTGGGATGGACTCTTTGGCTTTGCTTTTCTTCTCCTCATTGGATTTTTCATGTTCAAAGTTGCAGAAGCCAGATTACAAGCTCATTTTGGTTCAACTTCAGCAACTGTGCATTGCATTGCCATGTAATGTGATGCAATGCTATCTTTCTAGCTCTCCCTTTTTACTTCCTTTTGGATAAACAGACATATTAGGCAAGCATTTTGGAGCTTTCACCTAAATAACTACAGGTGGTGAGATAAGCTGCACAATATAATTGACCTTTCAGTATATTGTTGCACACACACCATCTATTTAGCAAATGCCCTTGTTATCAACAGCAGCCTTTTAAACTCACCTGAGCTAACAGGTATGTGCGCTGGTTACTCTGCTGCGCTTAAAATTTCTTTTTTGGTTTGCTACAATGCCTTTTCTGAAACGTTGTCTCCCTCTGCTGGAACACTGACTTCTTTCATTTAATGCCTGCAGACTATAAAAGAGAACCCAACCCAAAAAGTTTGGTTGATTAGTCTGTGGCATTCTGTTAAACTGTTGCTTATGGCGGTCTCTGTGAGCTTCTCAGCGACATTCAGCCAGCCAGGTATCCTGCCTGCAGTAGATGGAATGTGGCAATGGAACGCTGGCTGCGCGTGTCATAATAGGCTCTGAGCCTTTATATACCTGTGCACAGCAGCAGCCACCTTCAGTCTGCTGCTGGACAGCCAGCAGCAGCAGCAGCAGGAGAGGTATGTAATCAGGAGCCCTCCTGCTAAGGGTAGACAGCTGCTCGTTCCACCCCACCCCCGCCTTAATTGGTTCTCCTCCCTTCCAATGGTGTTGAGGCGGGTGGGAACAGCAGGGGGTGAAGGTGCTGTGTTTAAAGAGGTGGAGTTATGCAGATCTAAAACGCGTGGATTGCAGCAGCAGCAAGCCGAAAAGTGCAGGCATGTAAGGGATCTAGAGGTTGACAACATGTCTTCTTAACGGGAGTCCAGGAGCTCATCTCCACAAATGGACTTTTCAGGATCCTTGGGTGGCTCCGTAGTTTGAAACCAATTCTGGTTATCGCTTCTCGGCCTTTTGGCTAAGATCAAGTGTAGTATCTGTTCTTATCAGTTTAATATCTGATACGTCCACTATCTGGGGACCATATATTAAATGGATTTTTAGAACAGGGAGATGGAAAAAGAGCTTGCTCTGTCCACTCCACGCATTGACCTGGTATTGCAGTATCTCCAGGACCGGTGCACCCCTTCTTTAATGCAGTTTCTAAAATCAGAAAGAATTGAATTCAATGTTTTTTGTTCATTTTGCTTGTTTGTCGGATTTTGGGATGGACTCTTTGGCTTTGCTTTTCTTCTCCTCATTGGATTTTTCATGTTCAAAGTTGCAGAAGCCAGATTACAAGCTCATTTTGGTTCAACTTCAGCAACTGTGCATTGCATTGCCATGTAATGTGATGCAATGCTATCTTTCTAGCTCTCCCTTTTTACTTCCTTTTGGATAAACAGACATATTAGGCAAGCATTTTGGAGCTTTCACCTAAATAACTACAGGTGGTGAGATAAGCTGCACAATATAATTGACCTTTCAGTATATTGTTGCACACACACCATCTATTTAGCAAATGCCCTTGTTATCAACAGCAGCCTTTTAAACTCACCTGAGCTAACAGGTATGTGCGCTGGTTACTCTGCTGCGCTTAAAATTTCTTTTTTGGTTTGCTACAATGCCTTTTCTGAAACGTTGTCTCCCTCTGCTGGAACACTGACTTCTTTCATTTAATGCCTGCAGACTATAAAAGAGAACCCAACCCAAAAAGTTTGGTTGATTAGTCTGTGGCATTCTGTTAAACTGTTGCTTATGGCGGTCTCTGTGAGCTTCTCAGCGACATTCAGCCAGCCAGGTATCCTGCCTGCAGTAGATGGAATGTGGCAATGGAACGCTGGCTGCGCGTGTCATAATAGGCTCTGAGCCTTTATATACCTGTGCACAGCAGCAGCCACCTTCAGTCTGCTGCTGGACAGCCAGCAGCAGCAGCAGCAGCAGGAGAGGTATGTAATCAGGAGCCCTCCTGCTAAGGGTAGACAGCTGCTCGTTCCACCCCACCCCCCGCCTTAATTGGTTCTCCTCCCTTCCAACGGTGTTGAGGCGGGTGGGAACAGCAGGGGGTGAAGGTGCTGTGTTTAAAGAGGTGGAGTTATGCAGATCTAAAACGCGTGGATTGCAGCAGCAGCAAGCCGAAAAGTGCAGGCATGTAAGGGATCTAGAGGTTGACAACATGTCTTCTTAACGGGAGTCCAGGAGCTCATCTCCACAAATGGACTTTTCAGGATCCTTGGGTGGCTCCGTAGTTTGAAACCAATTCTGGTTATCGCTTCTCGGCCTTTTGGCTAAGATCAAGTGTAGTATCTGTTCTTATCAGTTTAATATCTGATACGTCCCCTATCTGGGGACCATATATTAAATGGATTTTTAGAACAGGGAGATGGAAAAAGAGCTTGCTCTGTCCACTCCACGCATTGACCTGGTATTGCAGTATCTCCAGGACCGGTGCACCCCTTCTTTAATGCAGTTTCTAAAATCAGAAAGAATTGAATTCAATGTTTTTTGTTCATTTTGCTTGTTTGTCGGATTTTGGGATGGACTCTTTGGCTTTGCTTTTCTTCTCCTCATTGGATTTTTCATGTTCAAAGTTGCAGAAGCCAGATTACAAGCTCATTTTGGTTCAACTTCAGCAAATGTGCATTGCATTGCCATGTAATGTGATGCAATGCTATCTTTCTAGCTCTCCCTTTTTACTTCCTTTTGGATAAACAGACATATTAGGCAAGCATTTTGGAGCTTTCACCTAAATAACTACAGGTGGTGAGATAAGCTGCACAATATAATTGACCTTTCAGTATATTGTTGCACACACACCATCTATTTAGCAAATGCCCTTGTTATCAACAGCAGCCTTTTAAACTCACCTGAGCTAACAGGTATGTGCGCTGGTTACTCTGCTGCGCTTAAAATTTCTTTTTTGGTTTGCTACAATGCCTTTTCTGAAACGTTGTCTCCCTCTGCTGGAACACTGACTTCTTTCATTTAATGCCTGCAGACTATAAAAGAGAACCCAACCCAAAAAGTTTGGTTGATTAGTCTGTGGCATTCTGTTAAACTGTTGCTTATGGCGGTCTCTGTGAGCTTCTCAGCGACATTCAGCCAGCCAGGTATCCTGCCTGCAGTAGATGGAATGTGGCAATGGAACGCTGGCTGCGCGTGTCATAATAGGCTCTGAGCCTTTATATACCTGTGCACAGCAGCAGCCACCTTCAGTCTGCTGCTGGACAGCCAGCAGCAGCAGCAGCAGGAGAGGTATGTAATCAGGAGCCCTCCTGCTAAGGGTAGACAGCTGCTCGTTCCACCCCACCCCCCGCCTTAATTGGTTCTCCTCCCTTCCAACGGTGTTGAGGCGGGTGGGAACAGCAGGGGGTGAAGGTGCTGTGTTTAAAGAGGTGGAGTTATGCAGATCTAAAACGCGTGGATTGCAGCAGCAGCAAGCCGAAAAGTGCAGGCATGTAAGGGATCTAGAGGTTGACAACATGTCTTCTTAACGGGAGTCCAGGAGCTCATCTCCACAAATGGACTTTTCAGGATCCTTGGGTGGCTCCGTAGTTTGAAACCAATTCTGGTTATCGCTTCTCGGCCTTTTGGCTAAGATCAAGTGTAGTATCTGTTCTTATCAGTTTAATATCTGATACGTCCCCTATCTGGGGACCATATATTAAATGGATTTTTAGAACAGGGAGATGGAAAAAGAGCTTGCTCTGTCCACTCCACGCATTGACCTGGTATTGCAGTATCTCCAGGACCGGTGCACCCCTTCTTTAATGCAGTGTCTAAAATCAGAAAGAATTGAATTCAATGTTTTTTGTTCATTTTGCTTGTTTGTCGGATTTTGGGATGGACTCTTTGGCTTTGCTTTTCTTCTCCTCATTGGATTTTTCATGTTCAAAGTTGCAGAAGCCAGATTACAAGCTCATTTTGGTTCAACTTCAGCAACTGTGCATTGCATTGCCATGTAATGTGATGCAATGCTATCTTTCTAGCTCTCCCTTTTTACTTCCTTTTGGATAAACAGACATATTAGGCAAGCATTTTGGAGCTTTCACCTAAATAACTACAGGTGGTGAGATAAGCTGCACAATATAATTGACCTTTCAGTATATTGTTGCACACACACCATCTATTTAGCAAATGCCCTTGTTATCAACAGCAGCCTTTTAAACTCACCTGAGCTAACAGGTATGTGCGCTGGTTACTCTGCTGCGCTTAAAATTTCTTTTTTGGTTTGCTACAATGCCTTTTCTGAAACGTTGTCTCCCTCTGCTGGAACACTGACTTCTTTCATTTAATGCCTGCAGACTATAAAAGAGAACCCAACCCAAAAAGTTTGGTTGATTAGTCTGTGGCATTCTGTTAAACTGTTGCTTATGGCGGTCTCTGTGAGCTTCTCAGCGACATTCAGCCAGCCAGGTATCCTGCCTGCAGTAGATGGAATGTGGCAATGGAACGCTGGCTGCACGTGTCATAATAGGCTCTGAGCCTTTATATACCTGTGCACAGCAGCAGCCACCTTCAGTCTGCTGCTGGACAGCCAGCAGCAGCAGCAGCAGGAGAGGTATGTAATCAGGAGCCCTCCTGCTAAGGGTAGACAGCTGCTCGTTCCACCCCACCCCCCGCCTTAATTGGTTCTCCTCCCTTCCAACGGTGTTGAGGCGGGTGGGAACAGCAGGGGGTGAAGGTGCTGTGTTTAAAGAGGTGGAGTTATGCAGATCTAAAACGCGTGGATTGCAGCAGCAGCAAGCCGAAAAGTGCAGGCATGTAAGGGATCTAGAGGTTGACAACATGTCTTCTTAACGGGAGTCCAGGAGCTCATCTCCACAAATGGACTTTTCAGGATCCTTGGGTGGCTCCGTAGTTTGAAACCAATTCTGGTTATCGCTTCTCGGCCTTTTGGCTAAGATCAAGTGTAGTATCTGTTCTTATCAGTTTAATATCTGATACGTCCCCTATCTGGGGACCATATATTAAATGGATTTTTAGAACAGGGAGATGGAAAAAGAGCTTGCTCTGTCCACTCCACGCATTGACCTGGTATTGCAGCATCTCCAGGACCGGTGCACCCCTTCTTTAATGCAGTTTCTAAAATCAGAAAGAATTGAATTCAATGTTTTTTGTTCATTTTGCTTGTTTGTCGGATTTTGGGATGGACTCTTTGGCTTTGCTTTTCTTCTCCTCATTGGATTTTTCATGTTCAAAGTTGCAGAAGCCAGATTACAAGCTCATTTTGGTTCAACTTCAGCAAGTGTGCATTGCATTGCCATGTAATGTGATGCAATGCTATCTTTCTAGCTCTCCCTTTTTACTTCCTTTTGGATAAACAGACATATTAGGCAAGCATTTTGGAGCTTTCACCTAAATAACTACAGGTGGTGAGATAAGCTGCACAATATAATTGACCTTTCAGTATATTGTTGCACACACACCATCTATTTAGCAAATGCCCTTGTTATCAACAGCAGCCTTTTAAACTCACCTGAGCTAACAGGTATGTGCGCTGGTTACTCTGCTGCGCTTAAAATTTCTTTTTTGGTTTGCTACAATGCCTTTTCTGAAACGTTGTCTCCCTCTGCTGGAACACTGACTTCTTTCATTTAATGCCTGCAGACTATAAAAGAGAACCCAACCCAAAAAGTTTGGTTGATTAGTCTGTGGCATTCTGTTAAACTGTTGCTTATGGCGGTCTCTGTGAGCTTCTCAGCGACATTCAGCCAGCCAGGTATCCTGCCTGCAGTAGATGGAATGTGGCAATGGAACGCTGGCTGCGCGTGTCATAATAGGCTCTGAGCCTTTATATACCTGTGCACAGCAGCAGCCACCTTCAGTCTGCTGCTGGACAGCCAGCAGCAGCAGCAGCAGGAGAGGTATGTAATCAGGAGCCCTCCTGCTAAGGGTAGACAGCTGCTCGTTCCACCCCACCCCCCGCCTTAATTGGTTCTCCTCCCTTCCAACGGTGTTGAGGCGGGTGGGAACAGCAGGGGGTGAAGGTGCTGTGTTTAAAGAGGTGGAGTTATGCAGATCTAAAACGCGTGGATTGCAGCAGCAGCAAGCCGAAAAGTGCAGGCATGTAAGGGATCTAGAGGTTGACAACATGTCTTCTTAACGGGAGTCCAGGAGCTCATCTCCACAAATGGACTTTTCAGGATCCTTGGGTGGCTCCGTAGTTTGAAACCAATTCTGGTTATCGCTTCTCGGCCTTTTGGCTAAGATCAAGTGTAGTATCTGTTCTTATCAGTTTAATATCTGATACGTCCCCTATCTGGGGACCATATATTAAATGGATTTTTAGAACAGGGAGATGGAAAAAGAGCTTGCTCTGTCCACTCCACGCATTGACCTGGTATTGCAGTATCTCCAGGACCGGTGCACCCCTTCTTTAATGCAGTTTCTAAAATCAGAAAGAATTGAATTCAATGTTTTTTGTTCATTTTGCTTGTTTGTCGGATTTTGGGATGGACTCTTTGGCTTTGCTTTTCTTCTCCTCATTGGATTTTTCATGTTCAAAGTTGCAGAAGCCAGATTACAAGCTCATTTTGGTTCAACTTCAGCAACTGTGCATTGCATTGCCATGTAATGTGATGCAATGCTATCTTTCTAGCTCTCCCTTTTTACTTCCTTTTGGATAAACAGACATATTAGGCAAGCATTTTGGAGCTTTCACCTAAATAACTACAGGTGGTGAGATAAGCTGCACAATATAATTGACCTTTCAGTATATTGTTGCACACACACCATCTATTTAGCAAATGCCCTTGTTATCAACAGCAGCCTTTTAAACTCACCTGAGCTAACAGGTATGTGCGCTGGTTACTCTGCTGCGCTTAAAATTTCTTTTTTGGTTTGCTACAATGCCTTTTCTGAAACGTTGTCTCCCTCTGCTGGAACACTGACTTCTTTCATTTAATGCCTGCAGACTATAAAAGAGAACCCAACCCAAAAAGTTTGGTTGATTAGTCTGTGGCATTCTGTTAAACTGTTGCTTATGGCGGTCTCTGTGAGCTTCTCAGCGACATTCAGCCAGCCAGGTATCCTGCCTGCAGTAGATGGAATGTGGCAATGGAACGCTGGCTGCGCGTGTCATAATAGGCTCTGAGCCTTTATATACCTGTGCACAGCAGCAGCCACCTTCAGTCTGCTGCTGGACAGCCAGCAGCAGCAGCAGCAGGAGAGGTATGTAATCAGGAGCCCTCCTGCTAAGGGTAGACAGCTGCTCGTTCCACCCCACCCCCCGCCTTAATTGGTTCTCCTCCCTTCCAACGGTGTTGAGGCGGGTGGGAACAGCAGGGGGTGAAGGTGCTGTGTTTAAAGAGGTGGAGTTATGCAGATCTAAAACGCGTGGATTGCAGCAGCAGCAAGCTGAAAAGTGCAGGCATGTAAGGGATCTAGAGGTTGACAACATGTCTTCTTAACGGGAGTCCAGGAGCTCATCTCCACAAATGGACTTTTCAGGATCCTTGGGTGGCTCCGTAGTTTGAAACCAATTCTGGTTATCGCTTCTCGGCCTTTTGGCTAAGATCAAGTGTAGTATCTGTCCTTATCAGTTTAATATCTGATACGTCCCCTATCTGGGGACCATATATTAAATGGATTTTTAGAACAGGGAGATGGAAAAAGAGCTTGCTCTGTCCACTCCACGCATTGACCTGGTATTGCAGTATCTCCAGGACCGGTGCACCCCTTCTTTAATGCAGTTTCTAAAATCAGAAAGAATTGAATTCAATGTTTTTTGTTCATTTTGCTTGTTTGTCGGATTTTGGGATGGACTCTTTGGCTTTGCTTTTCTTCTCCTCATTGGATTTTTCATGTTCAAAGTTGCAGAAGCCAGATTACAAGCTCATTTTGGTTCAACTTCAGCAACTGTGCATTGCATTGCCATGTAATGTGATGCAATGCTATCTTTCTAGCTCTCCCTTTTTACTTCCTTTTGGATAAACAGACATATTAGGCAAGCATTTTGGAGCTTTCACCTAAATAACTACAGGTGGTGAGATAAGCTGCACAATATAATTGACCTTTCAGTATATTGTTGCACACACACCATCTATTTAGCAAATGCCCTTGTTATCAACAGCAGCCTTTTAAACTCACCTGAGCTAACAGGTATGTGCGCTGGTTACTCTGCTGCGCTTAAAATTTCTTTTTTGGTTTGCTACAATGCCTTTTCTGAAACGTTGTCTCCCTCTGCTGGAACACTGACTTCTTTCATTTAATGCCTGCAGACTATAAAAGAGAACCCAACCCAAAAAGTTTGGTTGATTAGTCTGTGGCATTCTGTTAAACTGTTGCTTATGGCGGTCTCTGTGAGCTTCTCAGCGACATTCAGCCAGCCAGGTATCCTGCCTGCAGTAGATGGAATGTGGCAATGGAACGCTGGCTGCGCGTGTCATAATAGGCTCTGAGCCTTTATATACCTGTGCACAGCAGCAGCCACCTTCAGTCTGCTGCTGGACAGCCAGCAGCAGCAGCAGCAGGAGAGGTATGTAATCAGGAGCCCTCCTGCTAAGGGTAGACAGCTGCTCGTTCCACCCCACCCCCCGCCTTAATTGGTTCTCCTCCCTTCCAACGGTGTTGAGGCGGGTGGGAACAGCAGGGGGTGAAGGTGCTGTGTTTAAAGAGGTGGAGTTATGCAGATCTAAAACGCGTGGATTGCAGCAGCAGCAAGCCGAAAAGTGCAGGCATGTAAGGGATCTAGAGGTTGACAACATGTCTTCTTAACGGGAGTCCAGGAGCTCATCTCCACAAATGGACTTTTCAGGATCCTTGGGTGGCTCCGTAGTTTGAAACCAATTCTGGTTATCGCTTCTCGGCCTTTTGGCTAAGATCAAGTGTAGTATCTGTTCTTATCAGTTTAATATCTGATACGTCCCCTATCTGGGGACCATATATTAAATGGATTTTTAGAACAGGGAGATGGAAAAAGAGCTTGCTCTGTCCACTCCACGCATTGACCTGGTATTGCAGTATCTCCAGGACCGGTGCACCCCTTCTTTAATGCAGTTTCTAAAATCAGAAAGAATTGAATTCAATGTTTTTTGTTCATTTTGCTTGTTTGTCGGATTTTGGGATGGACTCTTTGGCTTTGCTTTTCTTCTCCTCATTGGATTTTTCATGTTCAAAGTTGCAGAAGCCAGATTACAAGCTCATTTTGGTTCAACTTCAGCAACTGTGCATTGCATTGCCATGTAATGTGATGCAATGCTATCTTTCTAGCTCTCCCTTTTTACTTCCTTTTGGATAAACAGACATATTAGGCAAGCATTTTGGAGCTTTCACCTAAATAACTACAGGTGGTGAGATAAGCTGCACAATATAATTGACCTTTCAGTATATTGTTGCACACACACCATCTATTTAGCAAATGCCCTTGTTATCAACAGCAGCCTTTTAAACTCACCTGAGCTAACAGGTATGTGCGCTGGTTACTCTGCTGCGCTTAAAATTTCTTTTTTGGTTTGCTACAATGCCTTTTCTGAAACGTTGTCTCCCTCTGCTGGAACACTGACTTCTTTCATTTAATGCCTGCAGACTATAAAAGAGAACCCAACCCAAAAAGTGTGGTTGATTAGTCTGTGGCATTCTGTTAAACTGTTGCTTATGGCGGTCTCTGTGAGCTTCTCAGCGACATTCAGCCAGCCAGGTATCCTGCCTGCAGTAGATGGAATGTGGCAATGGAACGCTGGCTGCGCGTGTCATAATAGGCTCTGAGCCTTTATATACCTGTGCACAGCAGCAGCCACCTTCAGTCTGCTGCTGGACAGCCAGCAGCAGCAGCAGCAGGAGAGGTATGTAATCAGGAGCCCTCCTGCTAAGGGTAGACAGCTGCTCGTTCCACCCCACCCCCCGCCTTAATTGGTTCTCCTCCCTTCCAATGGTGTTGAGGCGGGTGGGAACAGCAGGGGGTGAAGGTGCTGTGTTTAAAGAGGTGGAGTTATGCAGATCTAAAACGCGTGGATTGCAGCAGCAGCAAGCTGAAAAGTGCAGGCATGTAAGGGATCTAGAGGTTGACAACATGTCTTCTTAACGGGAGTCCAGGAGCTCATCTCCACAAATGGACTTTTCAGGATCCTTGGGTGGCTCCGTAGTTTGAAACCAATTCTGGTTATCGCTTCTCGGCCTTTTGGCTAAGATCAAGTGTAGTATCTGTCCTTATCAGTTTAATATCTGATACGTCCCCTATCTGGGGACCATATATTAAATGGATTTTTAGAACAGGGAGATGGAAAAAGAGCTTGCTCTGTCCACTCCACGCATTGACCTGGTATTGCAGTATCTCCAGGACCGGTGCACCCCTTCTTTAATGCAGTTTCTAAAATCAGAAAGAATTGAATTCAATGTTTTTTGTTCATTTTGCTTGTTTGTCGGATTTTGGGATGGACTCTTTGGCTTTGCTTTTCTTCTCCTCATTGGATTTTTCATGTTCAAAGTTGCAGAAGCCAGATTACAAGCTCATTTTGGTTCAACTTCAGCAACTGTGCATTGCATTGCCATGTAATGTGATGCAATGCTATCTTTCTAGCTCTCCCTTTTTACTTCCTTTTGGATAAACAGACATATTAGGCAAGCATTTTGGAGCTTTCACCTAAATAACTACAGGTGGTGAGATAAGCTGCACAATATAATTGACCTTTCAGTATATTGTTGCACACACACCATCTATTTAGCAAATGCCCTTGTTATCAACAGCAGCCTTTTAAACTCACCTGAGCTAACAGGTATGTGCGCTGGTTACTCTGCTGCGCTTAAAATTTCTTTTTTGGTTTGCTACAATGCCTTTTCTGAAACGTTGTCTCCCTCTGCTGGAACACTGACTTCTTTCATTTAATGCCTGCAGACTATAAAAGAGAACCC
Source organism: Phyllobates terribilis (assembly GCF_046119375.1). NCBI lineage: Eukaryota > Metazoa > Chordata > Amphibia > Anura > Dendrobatidae > Phyllobates > Phyllobates terribilis. Next base: position 298,858 of record NW_027362812.1, read on the forward strand.
AACCCAAAAAGTTTGGTTGATTAGTCTGTGGCATTCTGTTAAACTGTTGCTTATGGCGGTCTCTGTGAGCTTCTCAGCGACATTCAGCCAGCCAGGTATCCTGCCTGCAGTAGATGGAATGTGGCAATGGAACGCTGGCTGCGCGTGTCATAATAGGCTCTGAGCCTTTATATACCTGTGCACAGCAGCAGCCACCTTCAGTCTGCTGCTGGACAGCCAGCAGCAGCAGCAGCAGGAGAGGTATGTAATCAGGAGCCCTCCTGCTAAGGGTAGACAGCTGCTCGTTCCACCCCACCCCCCGCCTTAATTGGTTCTCCTCCCTTCCAACGGTGTTGAGGCGGGTGGGAACAGCAGGGGGTGAAGGTGCTGTGTTTAAAGAGGTGGAGTTATGCAGATCTAAAACGCGTGGATTGCAGCAGCAGCAAGCCGAAAAGTGCAGGCATGTAAGGGATCTAGAGGTTGACAACATGTCTTCTTAACGGGAGTCCAGGAGCTCATCTCCACAAATGGACTTTTCAGGATCCTTGGGTGGCTCCGTAGCTTGAAACCAATTCTGGTTATCGCTTCTCGGCCTTTTGGCTAAGATCAAGTGTAGTATCTGTTCTTATCAGTTTAATATCTGATACGTCCCCTATCTGGGGACCATATATTAAATGGATTTTTAGAACAGGGAGATGGAAAAAGAGCTTGCTCTGTCCACTCCACGCATTGACCTGGTATTGCAGTATCTCCAGGACCGGTGCACCCCTTCTTTAATGCAGTTTCTAAAATCAGAAAGAATTGAATTCAATGTTTTTTGTTCATTTTGCTTGTTTGTCGGATTTTGGGATGGACTCTTTGGCTTTGCTTTTCTTCTCCTCATTGGATTTTTCATGTTCAAAGTTGCAGAAGCCAGATTACAAGCTCATTTTGGTTCAACTTCAGCAACTGTGCATTGCATTGCCATGTAATGTGATGCAATGCTATCTTTCTAGCTCTCCCTTTTTACTTCCTTTTGGATAAACAGACATATTAGGCAAGCATTTTGGAGCTTTCACCTAAATAACTACAGGTGGTGAGATAAGCTGCACAATATAATTGACCTTTCAGTATATTGTTGCACACACACCATCTATTTAGCAAATGCCCTTGTTATCAACAGCAGCCTTTTAAACTCACCTGAGCTAACAGGTATGTGCGCTGGTTACTCTGCTGCGCTTAAAATTTCTTTTTTGGTTTGCTACAATGCCTTTTCTGAAACGTTGTCTCCCTCTGCTGGAACACTGACTTCTTTCATTTAATGCCTGCAGACTATAAAAGAGAACCCAACCCAAAAAGTTTGGTTGATTAGTCTGTGGCATTCTGTTAAACTGTTGCTTATGGCGGTCTCTGTGAGCTTCTCAGCGACATTCAGCCAGCCAGGTATCCTGCCTGCAGTAGATGGAATGTGGCAATGGAACGCTGGCTGCGCGTGTCATAATAGGCTCTGAGCCTTTATATACCTGTGCACAGCAGCAGCCACCTTCAGTCTGCTGCTGGACAGCCAGCAGCAGCAGCAGCAGGAGAGGTATGTAATCAGGAGCCCTCCTGCTAAGGGTAGACAGCTGCTCGTTCCACCCCACCCCCCGCCTTAATTGGTTCTCCTCCCTTCCAACGGTGTTGAGGCGGGTGGGAACAGCAGGGGGTGAAGGTGCTGTGTTTAAAGAGGTGGAGTTATGCAGATCTAAAACGCGTGGATTGCAGCAGCAGCAAGCCGAAAAGTGCAGGCATGTAAGGGATCTAGAGGTTGACAACATGTCTTCTTAACGGGAGTCCCGGAGCTCATCTCCACAAATGGACTTTTCAGGATCCTTGGGTGGCTCCGTAGTTTGAAACCAATTCTGGTTATCGCTTCTCGGCCTTTTGGCTCAGATCAAGTGTCTGGACATCAGGTTCCTTGAGTGCTAGCCCTCGGCCTTCCAGCATAGCCACTCCGGTGGCTTAAGCTGGATGCTGCTATAGGGGGAGAGTGAAGAGGAAACGGGAAGGCGATTTCCGTGGCTGACTATGGGAGTCAAGCTGAAATTTGCTGGGACCGGGGACTCCCGGGTCAAGAATGGATTTCGCATTGAGATTTCCGAGGAGAAGAAGGGACATTTTTCCATGTCCTACCTGGTGAATGCCATCTTCTATGAAGCATTGAAGATTAAGAAGTCGGACATTCTTTGCCTGCAGGAATTTAGAAGTCATGGAAGGTATGTGCTGGTTCTTTCTACTATGGCTGCTTGCCAAAATCTTTATAGAACCTTGAAAGGCCATACTGAGAACTCCCTCCTAGATGGACTCACTTTTACTGTCCTCTATTCAAAGGGGGATGTTCCTGTTGTTGTGTTTATGCACAATCCCTTTATCCCCCAGGAGGACATTACTGTATTCTTGAGGAGGCATTGTACTTATGTGCATTTTTCCCACAAGATCTCGAATGAAGAAGGCTTGTGGACTGGCAAATACAAGTACTTTGTTCGTTTTGCTACAGACCCCGAGGGGCCAGGGGGCATACATTATCCTCCTATGAGTTTCTCTATTGGGAGAGACACTGGTTTCTTGTACTTTCCTGATGCTCCTTTTTTCTGCAGAAGATGTAACAAGTATGGTCATGTCCAGGAGTCCTGCAGGTATCTGCCAACCTGCAGGAGGTGTAACACGTCTGGTCATATGGCGAAAGACTGCAAGAACCAGGTAAAGTGTGATGCTTGTGGTGAGGAGGGGCATGTTCTTAGGCAGTGTCAAGCTAGAACCACTCCTAAGTCTTTTGCTCAAGTGGTCGCAGAGGGGCCTGCTGTTCCTTCGACTTCTACTAGGGTTCCACAAGGTCCCCTTCCGGATGTCGGGGAGGCAACTGCTCCCCAAGAGGAAGAGGATGGCACTCAGATGGACGACATATTTGAAGATGCCCAGCTTCAGCCTCCTGCGTCAGGAGGCTTTGACATGGTGATTCCAGAGGTGATGTCACCTTTCCCTCCCCAGTTTGGTGTCCGTGGTGAGGGGGAAATGGACTTGTCCAATTCTCCTGTCATACCTTGGTGCAATACTGCTTCAGAGGAGATCGGGGGCGGTGGCCAAGGGGACTTGTCTGCTGTCCGTTTCTCTGATGAGGAGGATCCTGATGTGGTCAAGAAGAAGCCAAGGACTGAGTGTTCATCCATTGCTGCCGTGTGTGATAGCCCGGTGGACTCTCGTGCTTACCCGTCAGATGTATTTTCTCCTGACATTGTTACATTTGGCATTCAGCCAGATGGTAATAGCTTTGCTTTGCTTGATGAAGTTTGAGTTGATGTTTTCTTTCTTTTTTTTTCAGGTTATGTGTGATCCCCTTTAGTTATGCCGCATCATTCTGGATGGGACATTGTGTCCCTTAATGTTAGGCAAATTAGATCTGTTACCCGAAGAACAACAGTTCTGGATTATCTAAAGGGTTTGAGTGCAGATGTCTATTGTCTACAAGAGTGTGGGATTACTGAATCTCCAGGGGATAAGGACTGGCCTTATGGCCAGTATGTTTGGTCGGGGTCCAGCTTTAACAAAAATGATGGTGTGGGGATTTTAGTTGGTAATAAGAATATTACTATTGATAGTTACACGGTTGTGGAGGTGGGTCGCTGCATTATTGTTTTTTTGAGTTATAGGGGGTGGAAGGTTAGAATGATTAATTTATATTGTCCTACTAAAAAAGAGGAGCGGCTTGCTCTTCTTGAGAAATTGAGTTTTTTTCTCCCTGGAAAAATTCCTACAGTTTTTGTTGGTGACTGTAATTGTGTCACAGAAGGTAATGTGGACATTACGGGAAAAAAGTTATCTCAACTTATTTCTGATTTTTCTTTCTTAGACGCTGCAATACTTGAGTATGGCATTCCACCACCGCCTACATATTATGCTGACCGTGGTAATATTTCATCGAGGATAGATAGGATGTTATTTTCCAAAAATATGGTTTGTTCAAGTTATGTTCAACATAAGGTACCTTTTTCTGATCATGAGTGTTTGCGTGGAGTTTTTAGTGCGAATGGGGACATGGTGTTTGGGGGTGGGGTTTGGAAATTGAATACGAGGTTGTTGGAGGATGAGGAGGTGATGAGTGAGTTGGAGAAAAGGTATGCAAGTTGGAGGTGGCGTAAGCGTGATTTTGGTAGTGTGCTTGAATGGTGGGATTGGGTGAAATTACAGTTAAAAACTTTCTTTAAAAAATGGGGCTACAAAAAAGCTGCCAGATATCGTAATAGATTTAATGACTTAAGTAGACGGATTGATTGGTTGCGTGGGTGTGTTAGGAAAGGAATGGATATGTCTGATCAGCTTGAGGTTGCTAAGAATGAGTTAAAATGTCTTCTGGATGAAAAAGGTAAAGAGATTATTTACCGTACCAAGTTAGAGCATTTGGAAAAGAATGAAAAGTGCACCAGGTACTTTTTTAAAAAAATGAATGGAAGGAAGTTGGATTTGAGTGAAGTGGTAGGTGAAGATGGATCTAGTGTGGTTGGGAAGAATGTGTTGAATGAGGTGAATGGCTTCTATAGTAAGTTGTACGATGAGAAATGGATTGATCCTGGACTTGTGTCGCATGTATTGAGTGGTATGGAGAAGAGACTTGGTTCGGATGAATGTGATGCTTTGTGTGAGGATGTTATTTTGGATGAGGTGAGGAATGTTGTTATGAGTGCTAAAAAGAATAAGACGCCTGGGAAGGATGGGTTGCCTGTGGAGCTGTATGTGAAAGCTTGGGAGTTTTTGGGTAAGGACTTGACTGAGGTTTGTAGGTATATGTGGATGAATGGTGTTTTGTGTGACAGTATGAAAGAGGGTATAGTGGTTCTTGTGTTTAAGAAGGGTGAGAAAAAGCGTTTGGAGAACTGGAGACCCATATCATTGCTTAACGCTGATTATAAGGTCTACAGTAAATTGTTAGCAAATCGTATGCGTGAGGTGATTGGTAGGGTTGTGGAGGATGACCAAGTGTGTGCCGTGCCTGGTCGGAGTATAAGTGATAATTTGTTATTGTTAAGGGATATGCTTGGGGATTGTAAGACTAGAAAGCAGAAGTGTATGGTGTTAGCAATTGATTTCGAAAAGGCTTTTGATAGAGTTTCGCATGTGTTTCTGTTTAAAGTATTGGAGAGGATGGGTTTCCCTAGGGTTTTTCTGAATGGAGTTAAGTCTTTATATGATTATGTGTCAAGTGAGTTTTTAGTGAATGGATGGTTGTCTGACAAAGTGATGATTAGGTCTGGTGTAAGACAGGGGTGCCCTATGTCCCCTGTCTTGTTTGTATGTGTGATTGAGCCTTTGCTGTGTTTAGTGAGACGTGAGAAAATGATGAGAGGATTCTTAGTGCCTGGGAGTGGTGGTAAGCATGTGAAGGTGTTAGGTTACATGGATGATGTTGTGATGGTGAGTGAAAGTATGGCTTCAATGAGTAGGGTGAGGTTGCTTTTGGATTTTTTCTGTGGTGCATCAGGTTTTAGAGTTAACTGGACTAAGTGTAGTTTCAAATGCTTTGGAGATGACAGTATTCGTATGGAAGGTGTTAAGTATGAGGAGAGTGCAATTAAGGTTTTAGGGGTATTTTTCAATGATGATCTGAAAGGAAATGAGAGTTGGGACGAGTGTGGTATGCGTGTTGAGCGAAAATTGAATTTTTGGAGAATGAGAGATCTTTCTTTGCGGGGCAAAGTTCTAGTTATCAAAGCAGTGATCTTACCCATTCTGCTTTTTGTGGCCATAATTTTTCCATCCCCTTTTAGGAAAGTGAAGAGAGTTGAGAAAATGATTTTTTCCTTTTTCTGGTGCAGCAAGATGGAGAAGCTGAAGAGGGAAAGCCTTTATAAGGCCTGCCAGCATGGTGGTTTGGGATTTCCTAATGTTGAGGTTTTTTTAGGGCTCCATTATATTAAGACGATTGTGGTATTGTTGGGTAAAGGTAATAAGGGTGCATGTATGGCAAGTTATTCTGCAGGATGGATGTTGTATGGGTTAGGTTGGAGAAAGAGGGATGCGAGAGTGCCTGTGTCTTTTAAGTGTCCGGTGTGGTATGAGGTGATTGAGAAGTTTGTCAAGAAGTATGATTTGCTGAGTGTGCCGGTGGATGAGTTTAGAATGACTAAGAGGGTGTATAGGAAATTGTGTGCAAATGAGGTCGAGTCTAATATTGTTGGTTTGAGAGGGAATGAGGTTGCGGATGCTTGGAGAAAGTTGGGTATGTATGGGATGTCCAACAAACAGAAGGATGTAGTGTGGATGGCGTTTCACAATATTCTTCCAGTGAGAGACGTTCAAAAGAAGAGAGGTTTGATTAGGTCGGATGTTTGTCCAAGAGATGGATGTAATGGTTGTGAGACGGTTATGCATCTGATGTGGAATTGTGATTTTGCGCAAGACGTGTGGAAATGTGTAGGGGGGTTGTGTAGGAGTTTGGCAGGAGTGACTTTTGTGGATTGGCGTGTGGTTATGTTTGGTATTGGTGCAAGTGGACGTGTAAAGGAGAGAGTTTTGTGGTTAATTATGGCTTGTGTGTTAGAAAGTTTGTGGGATGTGAGGAATCTTTGTGTATTTAAAAGGAAATCAATTATAGTAAATGAATGTATTAGGATTATTCTTTCTAGGCTATTTTTGATTTACAAGATGGATAGTAGTAGCGGTGGTGGAACAGATGCCGAGGGAATATGGAAATTTAAAAAGTGGAGGCATATTGTAAAATTTCAGTGATCTTTTGGTTTATATTAATAAGATGTTCTTCTTTCTGTAATATTAGGTTACTTTATGCTTAATAAATATGGCCATGATGATGAGAAGTTTTTTTTGCAACAGTTTTGGTATATCCTACTGATTTGCTATAAAACTAACCTGAATGGTTTAAAAAAAAAAAAAAAAATCTGTTCTTATCAGTTTAATATCTGATACGTCCCCTATCTGGGGACCATATATTAAATGGATTTTTAGAACAGGGAGATGGAAAAATTGCTTGCTCTGTCCACTCCACGCATTGACCTGGTATTGCAGTATCTCCAGGACCGGTGCACCCCTTCTTTAATGCAGTTTCTAAAATCAGAAAGAATTGAATTCAATGTTTTTTGTTCATTTTGCTTGTTTGTCGGATTTTGGGATGGACTCTTTGGCTTTGCTTTTCTTCTCCTCATTGGATTTTTCATGTTCAAAGTTGCAGAAGCCAGATTACAAGCTCATTTTGGTTCAACTTCAGCAACTGTGCATTGCATTGCCATGTAATGTGATGCAATGCTATCTTTCTAGCTCTCCCTTTTTACTTCCTTTTGGATAAACAGACATATTAGGCAAGCATTTTGGAGCTTTCACCTAAATAACTACAGGTGGTGAGATAAGCTGCACAATATAATTGACCTTTCAGTATATTGTTGCACACACACCATCTATTTAGCAAATGCCCTTGTTATCAACAGCAGCCTTTTAAACTCACCTGAGCTAACAGGTATGTGCGCTGGTTACTCTGCTGCGCTTAAAATTTCTTTTTTGGTTTGCTACAATGCCTTTTCTGAAACGTTGTCTCCTTCTGCTGGAACACTGACTTCTTTCATTTAATGCCTGCAGACTATAAAAGAGAACCCAACCCAAAAAGTTTGGTTGATTAGTCTGTGGCATTCTGTTAAACTGTTGCTTATGGCGGTCTCTGTGAGCTTCTCAGCGACATTCAGCCAGCCAGGTATCCTGCCTGCAGTAGATGGAATGTGGCAATGGAACGCTGGCTGCGCGTGTCATAATAGGCTCTGAGCCTTTATATACCTGTGCACAGCAGCAGCCACCTTCAGTCTGCTGCTGGACAGCCAGCAGCAGCAGCAGCAGGAGAGGTATGTAATCAGGAGCCCTCCTGCTAAGGGTAGACAGCTGCTCGTTCCACCCCACCCCCCGCCTTAATTGGTTCTCCTCCCTTCCAACGGTGTTGAGGCGGGTGGGAACAGCAGGGGGTGAAGGTGCTATGTTTAAAGAGGTGGAGTTATGCAGATCTAAAACGCGTGGATTGCAGCAGCAGCAAGCCGAAAAGTGCAGGCATGTAAGGGATCTAGAGGTTGACAACATGTCTTCTTAACGGGAGTCCAGGAGCTCATCTCCACAAATGGACTTTTCAGGATCCTTGGGTGGCTCCGTAGTTTGAAACCAATTCTGGTTATCGCTTCTCGGCCTTTTGGCTAAGATCAAGTGTAGTATCTGTTCTTATCAGTTTAATATCTGATACGTCCCCTATCTGGGGACCATATATTAAATAGATTTTTAGAACAGGGAGATGGAAAAAGAGCTTGCTCTGTCCACTCCACACATTGACCTGGTATTGCAGTATCTCCAGGACCGGTGCACCCCTTCTTTAATGCAGTTTCTAAAATCAGAAAGAATTGAATTCAATGTTTTTTGTTCATTTTGCTTGTTTGTCGGATTTTGGGATGGACTCTTTGGCTTTGCTTTTCTTCTCCTCATTGGATTTTTCATGTTCAAAGTTGCAGAAGCCAGATTACAAGCTCATTTTGGTTCAACTTCAGCAACTGTGCATTGCATTGCCATGTAATGTGATGCAATGCTATCTTTCTAGCTCTCCCTTTTTACTTCCTTTTGGATAAACAGACATATTAGGCAAGCATTTTGGAGCTTTCACCTAAATAACTACAGGTGGTGAGATAAGCTGCACAATATAATTGACCTTTCAGTATATTGTTGCACACACACCATCTATTTAGCAAATGCCCTTGTTATCAACAGCAGCCTTTTAAACTCACCTGAGCTAACAGGTATGTGCGCTGGTTACTCTGCTGCGCTTAAAATTTCTTTTTTGGTTTGCTACAATGCCTTTTCTGAAACGTTGTCTCCTTCTGCTGGAACACTGACTTCTTTCATTTAATGCCTGCAGACTATAAAAGAGAACCCAACCCAAAAAGTTTGGTTGATTAGTCTGTGGCATTCTGTTAAACTGTTGCTTATGGCGGTCTCTGTGAGCTTCTCAGCGACATTCAGCCAGCCAGGTATCCTGCCTGCAGTAGATGGAATGTGGCAATGGAACGCTGGCTGCGCATGTCATAATAGGCTCTGAGCCTTTATATACCTGTGCACAGCAGCAGCCACCTTCAGTCTGCTGCTGGACAGCCAGCAGCAGCAGCAGCAGGAGAGGTATGTAATCAGGAGCCCTCCTGCTAAGGGTAGACAGCTGCTCGTTCCACCCCACCCCCCGCCTTAATTGGTTCTCCTCCCTTCCAACGGTGTTGAGGCGGGTGGGAACAGCAGGGGGTGAAGGTGCTGTGTTTAAAGAGGTGGAGTTATGCAGATCTAAAACGCGTGGATTGCAGCAGCAGCAAGCCGAAAAGTGCAGGCATGTAAGGGATCTAGAGGTTGACAACATGTCTTCTTAACGGGAGTCCAGGAGCTCATCTCCACAAATGGACTTTTCAGGATCCTTGGGTGGCTCCGTAGTTTGAAACCAATTCTGGTTATCGCTTCTCGGCCTTTTGGCTAAGATCAAGTGTAGTATCTGTTCTTATCAGTTTAATATCTGATACGTCCACTATCTGGGGACCATATATTAAATGGATTTTTAAAACAGGGAGATGGAAAAAGAGCTTGCTCTGTCCACTCCACGCATTGACCTGGTATTGCAGTATCTCCAGGACCGGTGCACCCCTTCTTTAATGCAGTTTCTAAAATCAGAAAGAATTGAATTCAATGTTTTTTGTTCATTTTGCTTGTTTGTCGGATTTTGGGATGGACTCTTTGGCTTTGCTTTTCTTCTCCTCATTGGATTTCTCATGTTCAAAGTTGCAGAAGCCAGATTACAAGCTCATTTTGGTTCAACTTCAGCAACTGTGCATTGCATTGCCATGTAATGTGATGCAATGCTATCTTTCTAGCTCTCCCTTTTTACTTCCTTTTGGATAAACAGACATATTAGGCAAGCATTTTGGAGCTTTCACCTAAATAACTACAGGTGGTGAGATAAGCTGCACAATATAATTGACCTTTCAGTATATTGTTGCACACACACCATCTATTTAGCAAATGCCCTTGTTATCAACAGCAGCCTTTTAAACTCACCTGAGCTAACAGGTATGTGCGCTGGTTACTCTGCTGCGCTTAAAATTTCTTTTTTGGTTTGCTACAATGCCTTTTCTGAAACGTTGTCTCCTTCTGCTGGAACACTGACTTCTTTCATTTAATGCCTGCAGACTATAAAAGAGAACCCAACCCAAAAAGTTTGGTTGATTAGTCTGTGGCATTCTGTTAAACTGTTGCTTATGGCGGTCTCTGTGAGCTTCTCAGCGACATTCAGCCAGCCAGGTATCCTGCCTGCAGTAGATGGAATGTGGCAATGGAACGCTGGCTGCGCGTGTCATATTAGGCTCTGAGCCTTTATATACCTGTGCACAGCAGCAGCCACCTTCAGTCTGCTGCTGGACAGCCAGCAGCAGCAGCAGCAGGAGAGGTATGTAATCAGGAGCCCTCCTGCTAAGGGTAGACAGCTGCTCGTTCCACCCCACCCCCCGCCTTAATTGGTTCTCCTCCCTTCCAACGGTGTTGAGGCGGGTGGGAACAGCAGGGGGTGAAGGTGCTGTGTTTAAAGAGGTGGAGTTATGCAGATCTAAAACGCGTGGATTGCAGCAGCAGCAAGCCGAAAAGTGCAGGCATGTAAGGGATCTAGAGGTTGACAACATGTCTTCTTAACGGGAGTCCAGGAGCTCATCTCCACAAATGGACTTTTCAGGATCCTTGGGTGGCTCCGTAGATTGAAACCAATTCTGGTTATCGCTTCTCGGCCTTTTGGCTAAGATCAAGTGTAGTATCTGTTCTTATCAGTTTAATATCTGATACGTCCCCTATCTGGGGACCATATATTAAATGGATTTTTAAAACAGGGAGATGGAAAAAGAGCTTGCTCTGTCCACTCCACGCATTGACCTGGTATTGCAGTATCTCCAGGACCGGTGCACCCCTTCTTTAATGCAGTTTCTAAAATCAGAAAGAATTGAATTCAATGTTTTTTGTTCATTTTGCTTGTTTGTCGGATTTTGGGATGGACTCTTTGGCTTTGCTTTTCTTCTCCTCATTGGATTTTTCATGTTCAAAGTTGCAGAAGCCAGATTACAAGCTCATTTTGGTTCAACTTCAGCAACTGTGCATTGCATTGCCATGTAATGTGATGCAATGCTATCTTTCTAGCTCTCCCTTTTTACTTCCTTTTGGATAAACAGACATATTAGGCAAGCATTTTGGAGCTTTCACCTAAATAACTACAGGTGGTGAGATAAGCTGCACAATATAATTGACCTTTCAGTATATTGTTGCACACACACCATCTATTTAGCAAATGCCCTTGTTATCAACAGCAGCCTTTTAAACTCACCTGAGCTAATAGGTATGTGCGCTGGTTACTCTGCTGCGCTTAAAATTTCTTTTTTGGTTTGCTACAATGCCTTTTCTGAAACGTTGTCTCCTTCTGCTGGAACACTGACTTCTTTCATTTAATGCCTGCAGACTATAAAAGAGAACCCAACCCAAAAAGTTTGGTTGATTAGTCTGTGGCATTCTGTTAAACTGTTGCTTATGGCGGTCTCTGTGAGCTTCTCAGCGACATTCAGCCAGCCAGGTATCCTGCCTGCAGTAGATGGAATGTGGCAATGGAACGCTGGCTGCGCGTGTCATAATAGGCTCTGAGCCTTTATATACCTGTGCACAGCAGCAGCCACCTTCAGTCTGCTGCTGGACAGCCAGCAGCAGCAGCAGCAGGAGAGGTATGTAATCAGGAGCCCTCCTGCTAAGGGTAGACAGCTGCTCGTTCCACCCCACCCCCCGCCTTAATTGGTTCTCCTCCCTTCCAACGGTGTTGAGGCGGGTGGGAACAGCAGGGGGTGAAGGTGCTGTGTTTAAAGAGGTGGAGTTATGCAGATCTAAAACGCGTGGATTGCAGCAGCAGCAAGCCGAAAAGTGCAGGCATGTAAGGGATCTAGAGGTTGACAACATGTCTTCTTAATGGGAGTCCAGGAGCTCATCTCCACAAATGGACTTTTCAGGATCCTTGGGTGGCTCCGTAGTTTGAAACCAATTCTGGTTATCGCTTCTCGGCCTTTTGGCTAAGATCAAGTGTAGTATCTGTTCTTTTAAGAACACAAGAGCTACGATCTACACTTGACGAGAGCGATCGAACTCGGAAGGAGAAGAGCTTCGGAGCCCAGCTGACATCGGAGAAGGAAGGCGGATATCGGTGGGAGGAAGAAGCTCTAAAGAATCCAGAAGAAGACGAAGACTCGGAGAAGAATCGGGCTGTCCTGTGGAATCTTCGAGGAAGAAAATCATCGAGACAAAGACCGTTCGGGGAATTTGTCCAGAACACGACGGGAGAAGAATCTGCATAGCTCCACCCATTCCGGGAAGAGTTCCAGATCCAGCTCCAAGAAGTAACTGCAGGAGGAAAGCCATGGCAAGCGCTGCGAGGAAGGCCGAAAAGAAGAGCCTGGAGCAGGGGACAGCCAGGAGGGCCCAGCCAGGAGCCGATTCTGACCCCAAGGACTCTGCCTCCACGACTGGCCAGCAGAAGGGACCCCAGAAGCCCCGCCACGAAGCTCCAGCCCTGGAGCCATGGATGCGGCAGACGGTGGCCCTGAAGCTGAAGGAAGTGGATGGGAGGGTGCCGGACATGTCCTCGGACGTGTTCTGCCAGAAGATGCTGCTGGATCGAGGCTTCTCCAGGTCAGACACCCTCAGCATCCAGACCTTCTTGACGGGGATCTTCTTCGTCACCTTCGCCACTGTGAACACCTGCAGGAGGTTCTGGGAAATGGTAAGCGCAAAAGGACCGGATAATTCTTTCTCTGCCTTTACAGGTAGCTGCCCTATCCAGAGGGACGAAAGGAGGATCACGGTCTCCATGCGCAACCCGCACACCCCAGGCCAAGACATCTGTACCTTCCTGAGACGCTTCTGTTTGGTTGTGAAGGAACCCTCTCACATCCTGAATGGACTCGGCTTCTGGACAGGTAAGCGGTCGGTGACCGTTAGACTTCACAGGGACCTGGCGTACTCAGACGGACTTCGGCACCTTCCCCCGACATTCTCCCTGGGCAACTCCTACGGCCTCATCTATTACCCGGACATGCCGCGGAACTGCAGGAGATGCGGCAAGAACGGCCACGAGATGAAGGACTGCAAGGAGGATGCCTGCAGGATTTGTCGAGTGACGGGACACAGCTCGAAGGACTGCCCGAAGAAGACATCCTGCAACCTGTGTGGGCTGGCAGCTCATCTGTACAAGGATTGCCCCAAGCGTGAGAGATCCTGGGCATCGGTGGTTGCGACGACCCCAGCTACGGAGGACAAGGCCCCGACGACCAGGCCTGTGAAGGTCAAGGACGCGACGACCAAGGCCCCAGCGGCCAAGGCCGAGACGACCAAGGCCAAAGCGGTCAAGGAGTCGGTGGCCAAAGCCCCAGCGACGGTCCCAGCAGCTCCGAAGCAGAAGAAAAAGTCAAAGGAGGGTAAGAGTTCTGTCACCCCTCTCTCGATCCCTCCCCCTGCCACCCCCGTCCAATTCCCCCCCACCCCGGCCACCCCTGCTGAGGATTCCACTTCCTCTTCCTCCTTCCCCTACTCCTCAGCAGGTGTCCTTTCCCCTGCCCCGGCAGCCACTCTCCCTCCCCAGACCATGGTAGCGGTGGAATTAACCTTTCCTCCACCCGCCGCTATCTATTCCGAGGAGGATTTTCCCCTTCTTGTCTCCCCAGTTCCAACCCGGGGAAAGAGGAAGGTGGAGGACAGCCCTGCTACTGAATCCTCCAAAAAGAAGATTCTGGATTTCGTAGGCGAAAAGGAGGATACCCTCCCTGAGCCAGAAGAGATGGAGCACATGGTTGAGACCCTGGTGGCCGAGCCAGAAGAGGAGGAACTGGTGGTCGCCGAGATCGAGGCCGCGCTGCTTGACCAGATGGAGGAAGAGGGCCTGCTGGTGATCCCGTCACCAGCAGTCAACACCGACGAGGGACCACCCGACCGGAGTGGTAACTAAGGTGTATTGCCTGCGCTAACTTTTTCTTTTTTCCCTACATGATGGCTAATATTAACTTATTTTCCATTAATGTCAGGAGCATCAAGGACAAGTTCAGACGTCAGACTATTTATGCCTTCCTTACTTCCCAGTTGTGTGATGTTTATATGTTGCAGGAATGTTCCCTTCCCTCCTCTAGGTCCTTCAAACATCTGGCCAGGGAGTGGTCCCACGGTCCATCCTACTGGTCCGGTGGGGGTGACTGCAAGTCTGCGGGGGTCGCAATTCTGATCAGGGGGGGCGCATTCACGCTTGAGTCCGTCCAGGAGCTCATCTGCGGCAGGGCTCTTGTTGTAGATGGCAACTGGGCGGGAGAACCTGTCAGGTTCATCAACGTGTATGCGTCCCCACTGAAGAATGAGCGTTTGGAGCTTTTCCAGACCCTGCGGCTTCAGCTTGCCACCACCAGGACCTTAGTGATGGCCGGGGATTTCAACTGCCCCATCGAGGAGGATGGTCGTAGTTCTGGCACATCTGCCAAGTTGGACATCACGTCCAAGCTGCTCATCGAGATGGTAACCGAGGCCTCTCTTCAGGACGTGGTGGGCTCCATGGGGAGAGGCTCCACGAACTATTCGTGGAGCCGACCCGATGGCTCACTCCGCTCCAGGATTGACTTTGTGTTCACCTCTCGGGCAGTCAGGCAGAGTAGGCACTCGATGGTCTCCTGCTTCTTCTCCGACCACAGAGCCATTCACTTACAAGGTGTCCTCGGCGACGGTTTTCCGTCCGGCCCCGGCTCCTGGAAGCTGAATTGTGCTCTGCTGGCTCAGGATGAAGTCGTGGAGGAGCTGAGAGCAGCCTACGCAATGTGGCAGTCCTACAAGGGTAGCTTCCAAACAGTCTCTGATTGGTGGGAATATGTTAAACTTGAGTTTCGCTGTTTCTTTCAGGCCAAGGGTCGACAACAGGCGTGTGAGAAGAGGAGGGACTTCAGAGGGCTGCAGCGCGAGCTGCGGTCGCTGCAGGACCTTCTTCACTGCGGCTGGGACGTGAGGGAGGAGCTGGAGGAGACCAAGAAGAGCCTGAAAAGGCACTTTGAGGAGGAGTCCAAGCGAATCGTCTTCCGTTCCAAAGTGGAGAATCTGGAGAAGGGTGAGAAATGTAACTCATTCTTTTTCAGAAAACTTCATGCCGGTCACACGCCCCTGAACGAGCTGCGAGACGAGAGCGGAAACATGCGACGTGGGAAGGAGGACGTGATGAGGGTCGTCAGCGACTTCTACAGCGAACTCTACTCCCACAAGACTACCGACCCCGACGCTGCTGATAAGTTCCTGTCAGGTATCACTAACCATCTTGATCCTGCAGGCACGGCAGCCTTGGACAAACCTCTGATGGTGGGCGAATTGCTCTCTGCCGCTAAATCCTTTAGGACCGGCAGGACCCCGGGCAGTGATGGTCTTCCAGCGGAGCTCTATGTAGCGCTGGGAGACCTCATCTGTCCGGACCTGTTGGACCTGTACGAGGAGATGGTGGTGGAGGGTAGAATGCCTCCATCTTTGAGGGAAGGAATGGTCACGATCCTGTACAAGCGGAAGGGAGAGAGGTGCGACCTGAGGAATTGGCGTCCCATCACTCTGCTCAACGTGGACTACAAGATCCTGGCCAAGACGATGGCGACACGACTTAAGACGGTCATCGGACGGATCATCCACCTGGACCAGACCTGCGGCATCCCTGGACGTCGCATCGCAGACAGCCTCGCTCTCGTGCGGGACACGGTCGAGTACATCAAGGTCCGCCGCGCACACGCGGCCCTGGTCTCCTTGGATCAGGAGAAGGCCTTCGACCGGGTTTCCCACGAGTTCATGGGCCGAGCTCTGCACCGGTTAGGTTTGGGTAACATGTTTTGTTCGTATGTCCGTCTGATGTATTTTGATATCCACAGCTCGGTGTTGGTGAACGGCTGGAAGACTGACCCCTTCCCTGTCCTCTCTGGGGTCAGACAAGGCTGCCCTCTATCACCTCTTCTTTTTGTTTGTGTTATAGAACTCTTCGCAGAGGCTATCCGGCAGAATGGAGAGATCAGAGGGATCACCGCACCGGGTCCGGGACGACACGAGTTCAAGTGCTCGCTCTACATGGACGACGTCACCGTCTTCTGCGCTGATCGTGGTTCAGTCGACGCCCTCGTCCAGACGTGTGAGAGGTTCGGCCGGGCTTCAGGGGCCAAAGTCAACTGCAGGAAGTCGGAAGCCATGCTCTTCGGGGATTGGCAGCCGGCCTCCTCCGCCCCCTTCCCCTTCAACATTCAACCGGATTTCCTCAAGGTGCTGGGAGTCTGGTTCGGGAAGGAAGGAGCGGCCCTCAAGTCCTGGCAAGAACGCTTGGCCAAGGTGAAGCAACGGATCGGACTCTGGAGCCTCAGACACCTCACTTGTGAGGGTAAGGCACTCGTCCTGCGTAATGAGGTCCTGCCCGTCTTGCAGTACACGGCGCAGGCCTGGCCCCCACACGTCACTGTGTGCAGGGCCATTACCAGGACAGTGTTTCACTTTGTCTGGGGATCCAAGATGGACAGAGTCAGGCGGGCCGTCATGTACAAGGAGCCTCGCAAGGGTGGGAAGGGCGTTCCAGATATCCCCACCCTCCTGCGATCCTCTTTTGTGTGTGATTGTGTCCGCCGGACTTTGCAAGTCAAGAATGGCTCCGCGGGCAGGTCCATGTCTCGCTTCTTCCTGCTTCCTCTTTGGAGGCGACTCGGCTGGGACAAGTGGGACAGCTCCTTCCCCTACAACTGGACGACGCCATGGTTCTACGGAGACGTCGTTCGATTTGTGGGGGAGCATCAACTGGAGGGACTCAAGCCCGACTTGTGGAAGCCCAAAACTATCCACAAGCTAATCAGAGCCAAGGATGACGTGGAGAACATCACAGGACTTCACCAGGACACGCTGGAGACTGTGTGGACAAATGTGTCGTCTGACAGGCTGACCAACGGGCACAAGGACTTGTCGTGGATGGCGATTCAGGGCGGACTGCCCGTCCGGTCATTCATGCATGCCCAGAACCTGTGCAAGACCCGGTACTGCCCAAGGTGCCCCTTCGTGGAGGAAACATCTTTGCACACTTTTTGGGACTGCGGATTTGCACAGCGCCTATTGACTGCACTTGAGGACGACCTGAGGAACTCTGTCCCCAGGGCGAGCCTATCGCACCATTCTGTGCTTTACGGACTCTTCCCTGGGGTTCATACCGTCGGAGCCATCCAGGAGGCTTGGCGCCTTATGAACTGCTTCAAGGATGCCGTTTGGGTCGCCAGGAACCGGCTCATCTTGAGGAGGGAGAGGATGTCCATCCAGGACTGCCGCAGGCTGATCCACAGCCTGCTCAGAGACTATTCCATCATGGACGGTCCGGAGGACGAGGATGAGGACTAAACCCCTCCTCCCCCTCTCCCCTTATGTGTCTTGTCTTTCAATAAAGCTTCGGGCCTGTGATTTTCCCCTCCCCATCCCCTTTTTCCCAATCCCCATCCCTTATCACGGTTCGTCGTACTGTATTGATTGACATGCTTTTTCTTTCAGATTGAGTGTTTTGTGTAGCATAGGGGTGTGATGTGTCTAGTTAGTGCGTCGTATCCTCATGCTATGTAAATATGATGTAGAATTCTGTGTGTACTGGGCTGCGGCACTGTACACTGTCTGTTAACTTATTTTTTGTGCTAATAAAAGATATATTCAATCAAAAAATCTGTTCTTATCAGTTTAATATCTGATACGTCCCCTATCTGGGGACCATATATTAAATGGATTTTTAGAACAGGGAGATGGAAAAAGAGCTTGCTCTGTCCACTCCACGCATTGACCTGGTATTGCAGTATCTCCAGGACCGGTGCACCCCTTCTTTAATGCAGTTTCTAAAATCAGAAAGAATTGAATTCAATGTTTTTTGTTCATTTTGCTTGTTTGTCGGATTTTGGGATGGACTCTTTGGCTTTGCTTTTCTTCTCCTCATTGGATTTTTCATGTTCAAAGTTGCAGAAGCCAGATTACAAGCTCATTTTGGTTCAACTTCAGCAACTGTGCATTGCATTGCCATGTAATGTGATGCAATGCTATCTTTCTAGCTCTCCCTTTTTACTTCCTTTTGGATAAACAGACATATTAGGCAAGCATTTTGGAGCTTTCACCTAAATAACTACAGGTGGTGAGATAAGCTGCACAATATAATTGACCTTTCAGTATATTGTTGCACACACACCATCTATTTAGCAAATGCCCTTGTTATCAACAGCAGCCTTTTAAACTCACCTGAGCTAACAGGTATGTGCGCTGGTTACTCTGCTGCGCTTAAAATTTCTTTTTTGGTTTGCTACAATGCCTTTTCTGAAACGTTGTCTCCTTCTGCTGGAACACTGACTTCTTTCATTTAATGCCTGCAGACTATAAAAGAGAACCCAACCCAAAAAGTTTGGTTGATTAGTCTGTGGCATTCTGTTAAACTGTTGCTTATGGCGGTCTCTGTGAGCTTCTCAGCGACATTCAGCCAGCCAGGTATCCTGCCTGCAGTAGATGGAATGTGGCAATGGAACGCTGGCTGCGCGTGTCATAATAGGCTCTGAGCCTTTATATACCTGTGCACAGCAGCAGCCACCTTCAGTCTGCTGCTGGACAGCCAGCAGCAGCAGCAGCAGGAGAGGTATGTAATCAGGAGCCCTCCTGCTAAAGGTAGACAGCTGCTCGTTCCACCCCACCCCCCGCCTTAATTGGTTCTCCTCCCTTCCAACGGTGTTGAGGCGGGTGGGAACAGCAGGGGGTGAAGGTGCTGTGTTTAAAGAGGTGGAGTTATGCAGATCTAAAACGCGTGGATTGCAGCAGCAGCAAGCCGAAAAGTGCAGGCATGTAAGGGATCTAGAGGTTGACAACATGTCTTCTTAACGGGAGTCCAGGAGCTCATCTCCACAAATGGACTTTTCAGGATCCTTGGGTGGCTCCGTAGTTTGAAACCAATTCTGGTTATCGCTTCTCGGCCTTTTGGCTAAGATCAAGTGTAGTATCTGTTCTTATCAGTTTAATATCTGATACGTCCCCTATCTGGGGACCATATATTAAATGGATTTTTAGAACAGGGAGATGGAAAAAGAGCTTGCTCTGTCCACTCCACGCATTGACCTGGTATTGCAGTATCTCCAGGACCGGTGCACCCCTTCTTTAATGCAGTTTCTAAAATCAGAAAGAATTGAATTCAATGTTTTTTGTTCATTTTGCTTGTTTGTCGGATTTTGGGATGGACTCTTTGGCTTTGCTTTTCTTCTCCTCATTGGATTTTTCATGTTCAAAGTTGCAGAAGCCAGATTACAAGCTCATTTTGGTTCAACTTCAGCAACTGTGCATTGCATTGCCATGTAATGTGATGCAATGCTATCTTTCTAGCTCTCCCTTTTTACTTCCTTTTGGATAAACAGACATATTAGGCAAGCATTTTGGAGCTTTCACCTAAATAACTACAGGTGGTGAGATAAGCTGCACAATATAATTGACCTTTCAGTATATTGTTGCACACACACCATCTATTTAGCAAATGCCCTTGTTATCAACAGCAGCCTTTTAAACTCACCTCAGCTAACAGGTATGTGCGCTGGTTACTCTGCTGCGCTTAAAATTTCTTTTTTGGTTTGCTACAATGCCTTTTCTGAAACGTTGTCTCCTTCTGCTGGAACACTGACTTCTTTCATTTAATGCCTGCAGACTATAAAAGAGAACCCAACCCAAAAAGTTTGGTTGATTAGTCTGTGGCATTCTGTTAAACTGTTGCTTATGGCAGTCTCTGTGAGCTTCTCAGCGACATTCAGCCAGCCAGGTATCCTGCCTGCAGTAGATGGAATGTGGCAATGGAACGCTGGCTGCGCGTGTCATAATAGGCTCTGAGCCTTTATATACCTGTGCACAGCAGCAGCCACCTTCAGTCTGCTGCTGGACAGCCAGCAGCAGCAGCAGCAGGAGAGGTATGTAATCAGGAGCCCTCCTGCTAAGGGTAGACAGCTGCTCGTTCCACCCCACCCCCCGCCTTAATTGGTTCTCCTCCCTTCCAACGGTGTTGAGGCGGGTGGGAACAGCAGGGGGTGAAGGTGCTGTGTTTAAAGAGGTGGAGTTATGCAGATCTAAAACGCGTGGATTGCAGCAGCAGCAAGCCGAAAAGTGCAGGCATGTAAGGGATCTAGAGGTTGACAACATGTCTTCTTAATGGGAGTCCAGGAGCTCATCTCCACAAATGGACTTTTCAGGATCCTTGGGTGGCTCCGTAGTTTGAAACCAATTCTGGTTATCGCTTCTCGGCCTTTTGGCTAAGATCAAGTGTAGTATCTGTTCTTATCAGTTTAATATCTGATACGTCCCCTATCTGGGGACCATATATTAAATGGATTTTTAGAACAGGGAGATGGAAAAAGAGCTTGCTCTGTCCACTCCACGCATTGACCTGGTATTGCAGTATCTCCAGGACCGGTGCACCCCTTCTTTAATGCAGTTTCTAAAATCAGAAAGAATTGAATTCAATGTTTTTTGTTCATTTTGCTTGTTTGTCGGATTTTGGGATGGACTCTTTGGCTTTGCTTTTCTTCTCCTCATTGGATTTTTCATGTTCAAAGTTGCAGAAGCCAGATTACAAGCTCATTTTGGTTCAACTTCAGCAACTGTGCATTGCATTGCCATGTAATGTGATGCAATGCTATCTTTCTAGCTCTCCCTTTTTACTTCCTTTTGGATAAACAGACATATTAGGCAAGCATTTTGGAGCTTTCACCTAAATAACTACAGGTGGTGAGATAAGCTGCACAATATAATTGACCTTTCAGTATATTGTTGCACACACACCATCTATTTAGCAAATGCCCTTGTTATCAACAGCAGCCTTTTAAACTCACCTGAGCTAACAGGTATGTGCGCTGGTTACTCTGCTGCGCTTAAAATTTCTTTTTTGGTTTGCTACAATGCCTTTTCTGAAACGTTGTCTCCTTCTGCTGGAACACTGACTTCTTTCATTTAATGCCTGCAGACTATAAAAGAGAACCCAACCCAAAAAGTTTGGTTGATTAGTCTGTGGCATTCTGTTAAACTGTTGCTTATGGCGGTCTCTGTGAGCTTCTCAGCGACATTCAGCCAGCCAGGTATCCTGCCTGCAGTAGATGGAATGTGGCAATGGAACGCTGGCTGCGCGTGTCATAATAGGCTCTGAGCCTTTATATACCTGTGCACAGCAGCAGCCACCTTCAGTCTGCTGCTGGACAGCCAGCAGCAGCAGCAGCAGGAGAGGTATGTAATCAGGAGCCCTCCTGCTAAGGGTAGACAGCTGCTCGTTCCACCCCACCCCCCGCCTTAATTGGTTCTCCTCCCTTCCAACAGTGTTGAGGCGGGTGGGAACAGCAGGGGGTGAAGGTGCTGTGTTTAAAGAGGTGGAGTTATGCAGATCTAAAACGCGTGGATTGCAGCAGCAGCAAGCCGAAAAGTGCAGGCATGTAAGGGATCTAGAGGTTGACAACATGTCTTCTTAACGGGAGTCCAGGAGCTCATCTCCACAAATGGACTTTTCAGGATCCTTGGGTGGCTCCGTAGTTTGAAACCAATTCTGGTTATCGCTTCTCGGCCTTTTGGCTAAGATCAAGTGCAGTGATCTACCGGTTGCTGCCTTGGTCTTGGCTGAGAGGTGCCTTGGGTACCCGGCTCCTTGGCCTCGGGGAATCGCTGCATGTAGCAGTGCGGCTTCACCCCCTTGCTGCTTTTGGGGAGCCGGATTAGTCCCTGGGCAACGAGGGGCGATCAGCCTGCCTGCTTTTTTTAAGTAGGCGAGGAGGATTTTTGCCACGTTTGGTGTGAAGATATGGACGGGAGAAGCCCAAATATGCTGACCTGTGAAGAGCTCCCAGTTTTTGCAAGACTGAAGAATGCAGTGCGGTTTATTTTTTTGGATCCAGAGAAGAAGAAGTCTGGCTTGTTTTTTTTGGTAGAGAAGATTTTGTTTGGACTATTGGAAGTTCAAATGGAACAAGTTTTGTCTATGTTGGAGTTCCCGAAGAGAGGGATATATGATGTTATTTTTTGTTCAGAAGATATCTTTTCTGACTTTTGGAAGAGAATGGATCTAGTGAAGGAAGATTCGATACTTGAAGGTGTTTTTTTTGTGTCGCATTTTCCTAGGAAGGAAAGGCTAATAGTAATAAGGATGTATAGTCCTTTCATATTGGAAGAAGAGATCATGACCTTTTTATCCCGGTACTGTGAGAAAGTGAGTTCTGCTGGCAAAATGTTTAACCGATATGGTTTTTGGACCACGAGGTGGAGGTTCCTGGTCAAGTTCAAGGAAAGTTTGGATGGTGTTGTGGTACTCCCACCAAGTAGATTCAAAATCGGGACAGTTAATGGAGATATGTTCTTTACAGGTATGCCGAAGTTTTGTAGGCGTTGTAAACAGTATGGCCATGAAAAGGATTCCTGTACATTACAGTGGTGTGCCAAGTGTGAAGAAGTGGGACATAAGGCAGAGAATTGTGAAAAAAGTAAGAAATGTAATCTATGTGGTGGCAGTGGTCATTTATATGATTGCTGTCCTGTCAATAAAAGGGAGGAGAAGTCAGTTGACAAGGAAGATGGAAATGAAGAAGAGTCTGAAGCTGCCCCCCATGATGAAACGGAAGAGAACATATCTCAAAAGAAGGAGGAACAAATAAGAGATATAAGAAAAGAAGGTGATCATATGGAAGAAGATACTGAGAGTGATATCACAGGCGTTGAGATTGAAAATACTAGCTTGGAAGAAGAAGTGGAGGTGGATAGGGAGTCAGAAGATCAGGAGGAAAGTGAGTCCTCCAGTCAGGATGAAAAGGAAGGTGCTGTAAGTAATATGGAAGAGGAGGAGGAGGGTGAAGAAACTAGTGAAGAAGAAAGAGAGGATGTCGCATGTGAAGCCAGAGAAGAAATTGAAGGAGTTTTGTCATCTGGGAAGGACTCTAGTGAAGCAAAGGATGTTTCAGAAAAAAATATGAGGGAGATGGAGGAGAGACAAGAAGTGTTGAAAATGCTAGAGAGTTGTGAAGGGGGGACTCAGGCTAGTCTAAGGCGCAAAGTGTGGAATAACATTTATAGCGATATGCATCGTTTTTTTTCAACTTACAGAATACCTCAGTCGTTGGCTAAAGAGGTAGAAGAAGCTTGGGATGGTCGGTTTCTGGATGGAAGGCTTTTGAATGCCTTGGCAGCATATGGCCTGAAGAGAGGAATGTTGCCTTAAATCGTAATGGTAAAGATTGTAATGTTGTGATGTAAAGAATATGGAATAACTGTATTGTGATAATATAAACGTATATATATAAAATAAGATTGGAAAAATGGATATATGACCCACAATGATGGATAACAACCTAATACCATTTGGAAATCATTGCAAAGCATGAAATGGTAAATATGGGACTTGTAATCTGAGTGGAAAAAAAAAAAAAAAAAAAAAAAAAAAAAAAAAAAAATCTGTTCTTATCAGTTTAATATCTGATACGTCCCCTATCTGGAGACCATATATTAAATGGATTTTTAGAACAGGGAGATGGAAAAAGAGCTTGCTCTGTCCACTCCACGCATTGACCTGGTATTGCAGTATCTCCAGGACCGGTGCACCCCTTCTTTAATGCAGTTTCTAAAATCAGAAAGAATTGAATTCAATGTTTTTTGTTCATTTTGCTTGTTTGTCGGATTTTGGGATGGACTCTTTGGCTTTGCTTTTCTTCTCCTCATTGGATTTTTCATGTTCAAAGTTGCAGAAGCCAGATTACAAGCTCATTTTGGTTCAACTTCAGCAACTGTGCATTGCATTGCCATGTAATGTGATGCAATGCTATCTTTCTAGCTCTCCCTTTTTACTTCCTTTTGGATAAACAGACATATTAGGCAAGCATTTTGGAGCTTTCACCTAAATAACTACAGGTGGTGAGATAAGCTGCACAATATAATTGACCTTTCAGTATATTGTTGCACACACACCATCTATTTAGCAAATGCCCTTGCTATCAACAGCAGCCTTTTAAACTCACCTGAGCTAACAGGTATGTGCGCTGGTTACTCTGCTGCGCTTAAAATTTCTTTTTTGGTTTGCTACAATGCCTTTTCTGAAACGTTGTCTCCTTCTGCTGGAACACTGACTTCTTTCATTTAATGCCTGCAGACTATAAAAGAGAACCCAACCCAAAAAGTTTGGTTGATTAGTCTGTGGCATTCTGTTAAACTGTTGCTTATGGCGGTCTCTGTGAGCTTCTCAGCGACATTCAGCCAGCCAGGTATCCTGCCTGCAGTAGATGGAATGTGGCAATGGAACGCTGGCTGCGCGTGTCATAATAGGCTCTGAGCCTTTATATACCTGTGCACAGCAGCAGCCACCTTCAGTCTGCTGCTGGACAGCCAGCAGCAGCAGCAGCAGGAGAGGTATGTAATCAGGAGCCCTCCTGCTAAGGGTAGACAGCTGCTCGTTCCACCCCACCCCCCGCCTTAATTGGTTCTCCTCCCTTCCAACGGTGTTGAGGCGGGTGGGAACAGCAGGGGGTGAAGGTGCTGTGTTTAAAGAGGTGGAGTTATGCAGATCTAAAACGCGTGGATTGCAGCAGCAGCAAGCCGAAAAGTGCAGGCATGTAAGGGATCTAGAGGTTGACAACATGTCTTCTTAACGGGAGTCCAGGAGCTCATCTCCACAAATGGACTTTTCAGGATCCTTGGGTGGCTCCGTAGTTTGAAACCAATTCTGGTTATCGCTTCTCGGCCTTTTGGCTAAGATCAAGTGTAGTATCTGTTCTTATCAGTTTAATATCTGATACGTCCCCTATCTGGGGACCATATATTAAATGGATTTTTAGAACAGGGAGATGGAAAAAGAGCTTGCTCTGTCCACTCCACGCATTGACCTGGTATTGCAGTATCTCCAGGACCGGTGCACCCCTTCTTTAATGCAGTTTCTAAAATCAGAAAGAATTGAATTCAATGTTTTTTGTTCATTTTGCTTGTTTGTCGGATTTTGGGATGGACTCTTTGGCTTTGCTTTTCTTCTCCTCATTGGATTTTTCATGTTCAAAGTTGCAGAAGCCAGATTACAAGCTCATTTTGGTTCAACTTCAGCAACTGTGCATTGCATTGCCATGTAATGTGATGCAATGCTATCTTTCTAGCTCTCCCTTTTTACTTCCTTTTGGATAAACAGACATATTAGGCAAGCATTTTGGAGCTTTCACCTAAATAACTACAGGTGGTGAGATAAGCTGCACAATATAATTGACCTTTCAGTATATTGTTGCACACACACCATCTATTTAGCAAATGCCCTTGTTATCAACAGCAGCCTTTTAAACTCACCTGAGCTAACAGGTATGTGCGCTGGTTACTCTGCTGCGCTTAAAATTTCTTTTTTGGTTTGCTACAATGCCTTTTCTGAAACGTTGTCTCCTTCTGCTGGAACACTGACTTCTTTCATTTAATGCCTGCAGACTATAAAAGAGAACCCAACCCAAAAAGTTTGGTTGATTAGTCTGTGGCATTCTGTTAAACTGTTGCTTATGGCGGTCTCTGTGAGCTTCTCAGCGACATTCAGCCAGCCAGGTATCCTGCCTGCAGCAGATGGAATGTGGCAATGGAACGCTGGCTGCGCGTGTCATAATAGGCTCTGAGCCTTTATATACCTGTGCACAGCAGCAGCCACCTTCAGTCTGCTGCTGGACAGCCAGCAGCAGCAGCAGCAGGAGAGGTATGTAATCAGGAGCCCTCCTGCTAAGGGTAGACAGCTGCTCGTTCCACCCCACCCCCCGCCTTAATTGGTTCTCCTCCCTTCCAACGGTGTTGAGGCGGGTGGGAACAGCAGGGGGTGAAGGTGCTGTGTTTAAAGAGGTGGAGTTATGCAGATCTAAAACGCGTGGATTGCAGCAGCAGCAAGCCGAAAAGTGCAGGCATGTAAGGGATCTAGAGGTTGACAACATGTCTTCTTAACGGGAGTCCAGGAGCTCATCTCCACAAATGGACTTTTCAGGATCCTTGGGTGGCTCCGTAGTTTGAAACCAATTCTGGTTATCGCTTCTCGGCCTTTTGGCTAAGATCAAGTGTAGTATCTGTTCTTATCAGTTTAATATCTGATACGTCCCCTATCTGGGGACCATATATTAAATGGATTTTTAGAACAGGGAGATGGAAAAAGAGCTTGCTCTGTCCACTCCACGCATTGACCTGGTATTGCAGTATCTCCAGGACCGGTGCACCCCTTCTTTAATGCAGTTTCTAAAATCAGAAAGAATTGAATTCAATGTTTTTTGTTCATTTTGCTTGTTTGTCGGATTTTGGGATGGACTCTTTGGCTTTGCTTTTCTTCTCCTCATTGGATTTTTCATGTTCAAAGTTGCAGAAGCCAGATTACAAGCTCATTTTGGTTCAACTTCAGCAACTGTGCATTGCATTGCCATGTAATGTGATGCAATGCTATCTTTCTAGCTCTCCCTTTTTACTTCCTTTTGGATAAACAGACATATTAGGCAAGCATTTTGGAGCTTTCACCTAAATAACTACAGGTGGTGAGATAAGCTGCACAATATAATTGACCTTTCAGTATATTGTTGCACACACACCATCTATTTAGCAAATGCCCTTGTTATCAACAGCAGCCTTTTAAACTCACCTGAGCTAACAGGTATGTGCGCTGGTTACTCTGCTGCGCTTAAAATTTCTTTTTTGGTTTGCTACAATGCCTTTTCTGAAACGTTGTCTCCCTCTGCTGGAACACTGACTTCTTTCATTTAATGCCTGCAGACTATAAAAGAGAACCCAACCCAAAAAGTTTGGTTGATTAGTCTGTGGCATTCTGTTAAACTGTTGCTTATGGCGGTCTCTGTGAGCTTCTCAGCGACATTCAGCCAGCCAGGTATCCTGCCTGCAGTAGATGGAATGTGGCAATGGAACGCTGGCTGCGCGTGTCATAATAGGCTCTGAGCCTTTATATACCTGTGCACAGCAGCAGCCACCTTCAGTCTGCTGCTGGACAGCCAGCAGCAGCAGCAGCAGGAGAGGTATGTAATCAGGAGCCCTCCTGCTAAGGGTAGACAGCTGCTCGTTCCACCCCACCCCCCGCCTTAATTGGTTCTCCTCCCTTCCAACGGTGTTGAGGCGGGTGGGAACAGCAGGGGGTGAAGGTGCTGTGTTTAAAGAGGTGGAGTTATGCAGATCTAAAACGCGTGGATTGCAGCAGCAGCAAGCCGAAAAGTGCAGGCATGTAAGGGATCTAGAGGTTGACAACATGTCTTCTTAACGGGAGTCCAGGAGCTCATCTCCACAAATGGACTTTTCAGGATCCTTGGGTGGCTCCGTAGTTTGAAACCAATTCTGGTTATCGCTTCTCGGCCTTTTGGCTAAGATCAAGTGTAGTATCTGTTCTTATCAGTTTAATATCTGATACGTCCCCTATCTGGGGACCATATATTAAATGGATTTTTAGAACAGGGAGATGGAAAAAGAGCTTGCTCTGTCCACTCCACGCATTGACCTGGTATTGCAGTATCTCCAGGACCGGTGCACCCCTTCTTTAATGCAGTTTCTAAAATCAGAAAGAATTGAATTCAATGTTTTTTGTTCATTTTGCTTGTTTGTCGGATTTTGGGATGGACTCTTTGGCTTTGCTTTTCTTCTCCTCATTGGATTTTTCATGTTCAAAGTTGCAGAAGCCAGATTACAAGCTCATTTTGGTTCAACTTCAGCAACTGTGCATTGCATTGCCATGTAATGTGATGCAATGCTATCTTTCTAGCTCTCCCTTTTTACTTCCTTTTGGATAAACAGACATATTAGGCAAGCATTTTGGAGCTTTCACCTAAATAACTACAGGTGGTGAGATAAGCTGCACAATATAATTGACCTTTCAGTATATTGTTGCACACACACCATCTATTTAGCAAATGCCCTTGTTATCAACAGCAGCCTTTTAAACTCACCTGAGCTAACAGGTATGTGCGCTGGTTACTCTGCTGCGCTTAAAATTTCTTTTTTGGTTTGCTACAATGCCTTTTCTGAAACGTTGTCTCCTTCTGCTGGAACACTGACTTCTTTCATTTAATGCCTGCAGACTATAAAAGAGAACCCAACCCAAAAAGTTTGGTTGATTAGTCTGTGGCATTCTGTTAAACTGTTGCTTATGGCGGTCTCTGTGAGCTTCTCAGCGACATTCAGCCAGCCAGGTATCCTGCCTGCAGTAGATGGAATGTGGCAATGGAACGCTGGCTGCGCGTGTCATAATAGGCTCTGAGCCTTTATATACCTGTGCACAGCAGCAGCCACCTTCAGTCTGCTGCTGGACAGCCAGCAGCAGCAGCAGCAGGAGAGGTATGTAATCAGGAGCCCTCCTGCTAAGGGTAGACAGCTGCTCGTTCCACCCCACCCCCCGCCTTAATTGGTTCTCCTCCCTTCCAACGGTGTTGAGGCGGGTGGGAACAGCAGGGGGTGAAGGTGCTGTGTTTAAAGAGGTGGAGTTATGCAGATCTAAAACGCGTGGATTGCAGCAGCAGCAAGCCGAAAAGTGCAGGCATGTAAGGGATCTAGAGGTTGACAACATGTCTTCTTAACGGGAGTCCAGGAGCTCATCTCCACAAATGGACTTTTCAGGATCCTTGGGTGGCTCCGTAGTTTGAAACCAATTCTGGTTATCGCTTCTCGGCCTTTTGGCTAAGATCAAGTGTAGTATCTGTTCTTATCAGTTTAATATCTGATACGTCCCCTATCTGGGGACCATATATTAAATGGATTTTTAGAACAGGGAGATGGAAAAAGAGCTTGCTCTGTCCACTCCACGCATTGACCTGGTATTGCAGTATCTCCAGGACCGGTGCACCCCTTCTTTAATGCAGTTTCTAAAATCAGAAAGAATTGAATTCAATGTTTTTTGTTCATTTTGCTTGTTTGTCGGATTTTGGGATGGACTCTTTGGCTTTGCTTTTCTTCTCCTCATTGGATTTTTCATGTTCAAAGTTGCAGAAGCCAGATTACAAGCTCATTTTGGTTCAACTTCAGCAACTGTGCATTGCATTGCCATGTAATGTGATGCAATGCTATCTTTCTAGCTCTCCCTTTTTACTTCCTTTTGGATAAACAGACATATTAGGCAAGCATTTTGGAGCTTTCACCTAAATAACTACAGGTGGTGAGATAAGCTGCACAATATAATTGACCTTTCAGTATATTGTTGCACACACACCATCTATTTAGCAAATGCCCTTGTTATCAACAGCAGCCTTTTAAACTCACCTGAGCTAACAGGTATGTGCGCTGGTTACTCTGCTGCGCTTAAAATTTCTTTTTTGGTTTGCTACAATGCCTTTTCTGAAACGTTGTCTCCTTCTGCTGGAACACTGACTTCTTTCATTTAATGCCTGCAGACTATAAAAGAGAACCCAACCCAAAAAGTTTGGTTGATTAGTCTGTGGCATTCTGTTAAACTGTTGCTTATGGCGGTCTCTGTGAGCTTCTCAGCGACATTCAGCCAGCCAGGTATCCTGCCTGCAGTAGATGGAATGTGGCAATGGAACGCTGGCTGCGCGTGTCATAATAGGCTCTGAGCCTTTATATACCTGTGCACAGCAGCAGCCACCTTCAGTCTGCTGCTGGACAGCCAGCAGCAGCAGCAGCAGGAGAGGTATGTAATCAGGAGCCCTCCTGCTAAGGGTAGACAGCTGCTCGTTCCACCCCACCCCCCGCCTTAATTGGTTCTCCTCCCTTCCAACGGTGTTGAGGCGGGTGGGAACAGCAGGGGGTGAAGGTGCTGTGTTTAAAGAGGTGGAGTTATGCAGATCTAAAACGCGTGGATTGCAGCAGCAGCAAGCCGAAAAGTGCAGGCATGTAAGGGATCTAGAGGTTGACAACATGTCTTCTTAACGGGAGTCCAGGAGCTCATCTCCACAAATGGACTTTTCAGGATCCTTGGGTGGCTCCGTAGTTTGAAACCAATTCTGGTTATCGCTTCTCGGCCTTTTGGCTAAGATCAAGTGTAGTATCTGTTCTTATCAGTTTAATATCTGATACGTCCCCTATCTGGGGACCATATATTAAATGGATTTTTAGAACAGGGAGATGGAAAAAGAGCTTGCTCTGTCCACTCCACGCATTGACCTGGTATTGCAGTATCTCCAGGACCGGTGCACCCCTTCTTTAATGCAGTTTCTAAAATCAGAAAGAATTGAATTCAATGTTTTTTGTTCATTTTGCTTGTTTGTCGGATTTTGGGATGGACTCTTTGGCTTTGCTTTTCTTCTCCTCATTGGATTTTTCATGTTCAAAGTTGCAGAAGCCAGATTACAAGCTCATTTTGGTTCAACTTCAGCAACTGTGCATTGCATTGCCATGTAATGTGATGCAATGCTATCTTTCTAGCTCTCCCTTTTTACTTCCTTTTGGATAAACAGACATATTAGGCAAGCATTTTGGAGCTTTCACCTAAATAACTACAGGTGGTGAGATAAGCTGCACAATATAATTGACCTTTCAGTATATTGTTGCACACACACCATCTATTTAGCAAATGCCCTTGTTATCAACAGCAGCCTTTTAAACTCACCTGAGCTAACAGGTATGTGCGCTGGTTACTCTGCTGCGCTTAAAATTTCTTTTTTGGTTTGCTACAATGCCTTTTCTGAAACGTTGTCTCCTTCTGCTGGAACACTGACTTCTTTCATTTAATGCCTGCAGACTATAAAAGAGAACCCAACCCAAAAAGTTTGGTTGATTAGTCTGTGGCATTCTGTTAAACTGTTGCTTATGGCGGTCTCTGTGAGCTTCTCAGCGACATTCAGCCAGCCAGGTATCCTGCCTGCAGTAGATGGAATGTGGCAATGGAACGCTGGCTGCGCGTGTCATAATAGGCTCTGAGCCTTTATATACCTGTGCACAGCAGCAGCCACCTTCAGTCTGCTGCTGGACAGCCAGCAGCAGCAGCAGCAGGAGAGGTATGTAATCAGGAGCCCTCCTGCTAAGGGTAGACAGCTGCTCGTTCCACCCCACCCCCCGCCTTAATTGGTTCTCCTCCCTTCCAACGGTGTTGAGGCGGGTGGGAACAGCAGGGGGTGAAGGTGCTGTGTTTAAAGAGGTGGAGTTATGCAGATCT
This sequence comes from Phyllobates terribilis, assembly GCF_046119375.1. NCBI lineage: Eukaryota > Metazoa > Chordata > Amphibia > Anura > Dendrobatidae > Phyllobates > Phyllobates terribilis. The sequence continues at coordinate 330,011 of NW_027362812.1, forward strand.
AAAACGCGTGGATTGCAGCAGCAGCAAGCCGAAAAGTGCAGGCATGTAAGGGATCTAGAGGTTGACAACATGTCTTCTTAACGGGAGTCCAGGAGCTCATCTCCACAAATGGACTTTTCAGGATCCTTGGGTGGCTCCGTAGTTTGAAACCAATTCTGGTTATCGCTTCTCGGCCTTTTGGCTAAGATCAAGTGTAGTATCTGTTCTTATCAGTTTAATATCTGATACGTCCCCTATCTGGGGACCATATATTAAATGGATTTTTAGAACAGGGAGATGGAAAAAGAGCTTGCTCTGTCCACTCCACGCATTGACCTGGTATTGCAGTATCTCCAGGACCGGTGCACCCCATCTTTAATGCAGTTTCTAAAATCAGAAAGAATTGAATTCAATGTTTTTTGTTCATTTTGCTTGTTTGTCGGATTTTGGGATGGACTCTTTGGCTTTGCTTTTCTTCTCCTCATTGGATTTTTCATGTTCAAAGTTGCAGAAGCCAGATTACAAGCTCATTTTGGTTCAACTTCAGCAACTGTGCATTGCATTGCCATGTAATGTGATGCAATGCTATCTTTCTAGCTCTCCCTTTTTACTTCCTTTTGGATAAACAGACATATTAGGCAAGCATTTTGGAGCTTTCACCTAAATAACTACAGGTGGTGAGATAAGCTGCACAATATAATTGACCTTTCAGTATATTGTTGCACACACACCATCTATTTAGCAAATGCCCTTGTTATCAACAGCAGCCTTTTAAACTCACCTGAGCTAACAGGTATGTGCGCTGGTTACTCTGCTGCGCTTAAAATTTCTTTTTTGGTTTGCTACAATGCCTTTTCTGAAACGTTGTCTCCTTCTGCTGGAACACTGACTTCTTTCATTTAATGCCTGCAGACTATAAAAGAGAACCCAACCCAAAAAGTTTGGTTGATTAGTCTGTGGCATTCTGTTAAACTGTTGCTTATGGCGGTCTCTGTGAGCTTCTCAGCGACATTCAGCCAGCCAGGTATCCTGCCTGCAGTAGATGGAATGTGGCAATGGAACGCTGGCTGCGCGTGTCATAATAGGCTCTGAGCCTTTATATACCTGTGCACAGCAGCAGCCACCTTCAGTCTGCTGCTGGACAGCCAGCAGCAGCAGCAGCAGGAGAGGTATGTAATCAGGAGCCCTCCTGCTAAGGGTAGACAGCTGCTCGTTCCACCCCACCCCCCGCCTTAATTGGTTCTCCTCCCTTCCAACGGTGTTGAGGCGGGTGGGAACAGCAGGGGGTGAAGGTGCTGTGTTTAAAGAGGTGGAGTTATGCAGATCTAAAACGCGTGGATTGCAGCAGCAGCAAGCCGAAAAGTGCAGGCATGTAAGGGATCTAGAGGTTGACAACATGTCTTCTTAACGGGAGTCCAGGAGCTCATCTCCACAAATGGACTTTTCAGGATCCTTGGGTGGCTCCGTAGTTTGAAACCAATTCTGGTTATCGCTTCTCGGCCTTTTGGCTAAGATCAAGTGTAGTATCTGTTCTTATCAGTTTAATATCTGATACGTCCCCTATCTGGGGACCATATATTAAATGGATTTTTAGAACAGGGAGATGGAAAAAGAGCTTGCTCTGTCCACTCCACGCATTGACCTGGTATTGCAGTATCTCCAGGACCGGTGCACCCCTTCTTTAATGCAGTTTCTAAAATCAGAAAGAATTGAATTCAATGTTTTTTGTTCATTTTGCTTGTTTGTCGGATTTTGGGATGGACTCTTTGGCTTTGCTTTTCTTCTCCTCATTGGATTTTTCATGTTCAAAGTTGCAGAAGCCAGATTACAAGCTCATTTTGGTTCAACTTCAGCAACTGTGCATTGCATTGCCATGTAATGTGATGCAATGCTATCTTTCTAGCTCTCCCTTTTTACTTCCTTTTGGATAAACAGACATATTAGGCAAGCATTTTGGAGCTTTCACCTAAATAACTACAGGTGGTGAGATAAGCTGCACAATATAATTGACCTTTCAGTATATTGTTGCACACACACCATCTATTTAGCAAATGCCCTTGTTATCAACAGCAGCCTTTTAAACTCACCTGAGCTAACAGGTATGTGCGCTGGTTACTCTGCTGCGCTTAAAATTTCTTTTTTGGTTTGCTACAGTGCCTTTTCTGAAACGTTGTCTCCTTCTGCTGGAACACTGACTTCTTTCATTTAATGCCTGCAGACTATAAAAGAGAACCCAACCCAAAAAGTTTGGTTGATTAGTCTGTGGCATTCTGTTAAACTGTTGCTTATGGCGGTCTCTGTGAGCTTCTCAGCGACATTCAGCCAGCCAGGTATCCTGCCTGCAGTAGATGGAATGTGGCAATGGAACGCTGGCTGCGCGTGTCATAATAGGCTCTGAGCCTTTATATACCTGTGCACAGCAGCAGCCACCTTCAGTCTGCTGCTGGACAGCCAGCAGCAGCAGCAGGAGAGGTATGTAATCAGGAGCCCTCCTGCTAAGGGTAGACAGCTGCTCGTTCCACCCCACCCCCCGCCTTAATTGGTTCTCCTCCCTTCCAACGGTGTTGAGGCGGGTGGGAACAGCAGGGGGTGAAGGTGCTGTGTTTAAAGAGGTGGAGTTATGCAGATCTAAAACGCGTGGATTGCAGCAGCAGCAAGCCGAAAAGTGCAGGCATGTAAGGGATCTAGAGGTTGACAACATGTCTTCTTAACGGGAGTCCAGGAGCTCATCTCCACAAATGGACTTTTCAGGATCCTTGGGTGGCTCCGTAGTTTGAAACCAATTCTGGTTATCGCTTCTCGGCCTTTTGGCTAAGATCAAGTGTAGTATCTGTTCTTATCAGTTTAATATCTGATACGTCCCCTATCTGGGGACCATATATTAAATGGATTTTTAGAACAGGGAGATGGAAAAAGAGCTTGCTCTGTCCACTCCACGCATTGACCTGGTATTGCAGTATCTCCAGGACCGGTGCACCCCTTCTTTAATGCAGTTTCTAAAATCAGAAAGAATTGAATTCAATGTTTTTTGTTCATTTTGCTTGTTTGTCGGATTTTGGGATGGACTCTTTGGCTTTGCTTTTCTTCTCCTCATTGGATTTTTCATGTTCAAAGTTGCAGAAGCCAGATTACAAGCTCATTTTGGTTCAACTTCAGCAACTGTGCATTGCATTGCCATGTAATGTGATGCAATGCTATCTTTCTAGCTCTCCCTTTTTACTTCCTTTTGGATAAACAGACATATTAGGCAAGCATTTTGGAGCTTTCACCTAAATAACTACAGGTGGTGAGATAAGCTGCACAATATAATTGACCTTTCAGTATATTGTTGCACACACACCATCTATTTAGCAAATGCCCTTGTTATCAACAGCAGCCTTTTAAACTCACCTGAGCTAACAGGTATGTGCGCTGGTTACTCTGCTGCGCTTAAAATTTCTTTTTTGGTTTGCTACAATGCCTTTTCTGAAACGTTGTCTCCTTCTGCTGGAACACTGACTTCTTTCATTTAATGCCTGCAGACTATAAAAGAGAACCCAACCCAAAAAGTTTGGTTGATTAGTCTGTGGCATTCTGTTAAACTGTTGCTTATGGCGGTCTCTGTGAGCTTCTCAGCGACATTCAGCCAGCCAGGTATCCTGCCTGCAGTAGATGGAATGTGGCAATGGAACGCTGGCTGCGCGTGTCATAATAGGCTCTGAGCCTTTATATACCTGTGCACAGCAGCAGCCACCTTCAGTCTGCTGCTGGACAGCCAGCAGCAGCAGCAGCAGGAGAGGTATGTAATCAGGAGCCCTCCTGCTAAGGGTAGACAGCTGCTCGTTCCACCCCACCCCCCGCCTTAATTGGTTCTCCTCCCTTCCAACGGTGTTGAGGCGGGTGGGAACAGCAGGGGGTGAAGGTGCTGTGTTTAAAGAGGTGGAGTTATGCAGATCTAAAACGCGTGGATTGCAGCAGCAGCAAGCCGAAAAGTGCAGGCATGTAAGGGATCTAGAGGTTGACAACATGTCTTCTTAACGGGAGTCCAGGAGCTCATCTCCACAAATGGACTTTTCAGGATCCTTGGGTGGCTCCGTAGTTTGAAACCAATTCTGGTTATCGCTTCTCGGCCTTTTGGCTAAGATCAAGTGTAGTATCTGTTCTTATCAGTTTAATATCTGATACATCCCCTATCTAGGGACCATATATTAAATGGATTTTTAGAACAGGGAGATGGAAAAAGAGCTTGCTCTGTCCACTCCACGCATTGACCTGGTATTGCAGTATCTCCAGGACCGGTGCACCCCTTCTTTAATGCAGTTTCTAAAATCAGAAAGAATTGAATTCAATGTTTTTTGTTCATTTTGCTTGTTTGTCGGATTTTGGGATGGACTCTTTGGCTTTGCTTTTCTTCTCCTCATTGGATTTTTCATGTTCAAAGTTGCAGAAGCCAGATTACAAGCTCATTTTGGTTCAACTTCAGCAACTGTGCATTGCATTGCCATGTAATGTGATGCAATGCTATCTTTCTAGCTCTCCCTTTTTACTTCCTTTTGGATAAACAGACATATTAGGCAAGCATTTTGGAGCTTTCACCTAAATAACTACAGGTGGTGAGATAAGCTGCACAATATAATTGACCTTTCAGTATATTGTTGCACACACACCATCTATTTAGCAAATGCCCTTGTTATCAACAGCAGCCTTTTAAACTCACCTGAGCTAACAGGTATGTGCGCTGGTTACTCTGCTGCGCTTAAAATTTCTTTTTTGGTTTGCTACAATGCCTTTTCTGAAACGTTGTCTCCTTCTGCTGGAACACTGACTTCTTTCATTTAATGCCTGCAGACTATAAAAGAGAACCCAACCCAAAAAGTTTGGTTGATTAGTCTGTGGCATTCTGTTAAACTGTTGCTTATGGCGGTCTCTGTGAGCTTCTCAGCGACATTCAGCCAGCCAGGTATCCTGCCTGCAGTAGATGGAATGTGGCAATGGAACGCTGGCTGCGCGTGTCATAATAGGCTCTGAGCCTTTATATACCTGTGCACAGCAGCAGCCACCTTCAGTCTGCTGCTGGACAGCCAGCAGCAGCAGCAGCAGGAGAGGTATGTAATCAGGAGCCCTCCTGCTAAGGGTAGACAGCTGCTCGTTCCACCCCACCCCCCGCCTTAATTGGTTCTCCTCCCTTCCAACGGTGTTGAGGCGGGTGGGAACAGCAGGGGGTGAAGGTGCTGTGTTTAAAGAGGTGGAGTTATGCAGATCTAAAACGCGTGGATTGCAGCAGCAGCAAGCCGAAAAGTGCAGGCATGTAAGGGATCTAGAGGTTGACAACATGTCTTCTTAACGGGAGTCCAGGAGCTCATCTCCACAAATGGACTTTTCAGGATCCTTGGGTGGCTCCGTAGTTTGAAACCAATTCTGGTTATCGCTTCTCGGCCTTTTGGCTAAGATCAAGTGTAGTATCTGTTCTTATCAGTTTAATATCTGATACGTCCCCTATCTGGGGACCATATATTAAATGGATTTTTAGAACAGGGAGATGGAAAAAGAGCTTGCTCTGTCCACTCCACGCATTGACCTGGTATTGCAGTATCTCCAGGACCGGTGCACCCCTTCTTTAATGCAGTTTCTAAAATCAGAAAGAATTGAATTCAATGTTTTTTGTTCATTTTGCTTGTTTGTCGGATTTTGGGATGGACTCTTTGGCTTTGCTTTTCTTCTCCTCATTGGATTTTTCATGTTCAAAGTTGCAGAAGCCAGATTACAAGCTCATTTTGGTTCAACTTCAGCAACTGTGCATTGCATTGCCATGTAATGTGATGCAATGCTATCTTTCTAGCTCTCCCTTTTTACTTCCTTTTGGATAAACAGACATATTAGGCAAGCATTTTGGAGCTTTCACCTAAATAACTACAGGTGGTGAGATAAGCTGCACAATATAATTGACCTTTCAGTATATTGTTGCACACACACCATCTATTTAGCAAATGCCCTTGTTATCAACAGCAGCCTTTTAAACTCACCTGAGCTAACAGGTATGTGCGCTGGTTACTCTGCTGCGCTTAAAATTTCTTTTTTGGTTTGCTACAATGCCTTTTCTGAAACGTTGTCTCCTTCTGCTGGAACACTGACTTCTTTCATTTAATGCCTGCAGACTATAAAAGAGAACCCAACCCAAAAAGTTTGGTTGATTAGTCTGTGGCATTCTGTTAAACTGTTGCTTATGGCGGTCTCTGTGAGCTTCTCAGCGACATTCAGCCAGCCAGGTATCCTGCCTGCAGTAGATGGAATGTGGCAATGGAACGCTGGCTGCGCGTGTCATAATAGGCTCTGAGCCTTTATATACCTGTGCACAGCAGCAGCCACCTTCAGTCTGCTGCTGGACAGCCAGCAGCAGGAGAGGTATGTAATCAGGAGCCCTCCTGCTAAGGGTAGACAGCTGCTCGTTCCACCCCACCCCCCGCCTTAATTGGTTCTCCTCCCTTCCAACGGTGTTGAGGCGGGTGGGAACAGCAGGGGGTGAAGGTGCTGTGTTTAAAGAGGTGGAGTTATGCAGATCTAAAACGCGTGGATTGCAGCAGCAGCAAGCCGAAAAGTGCAGGCATGTAAGGGATCTAGAGGTTGACAACATGTCTTCTTAACGGGAGTCCAGGAGCTCATCTCCACAAATGGACTTTTCAGGATCCTTGGGTGGCTCCGTAGTTTGAAACCAATTCTGGTTATCGCTTCTCGGCCTTTTGGCTAAGATCAAGTGTAGTATCTGTTCTTATCAGTTTAATATCTGATACGTCCCCTATCTGGGGACCATATATTAAATGGATTTTTAGAACAGGGAGATGGAAAAAGAGCTTGCTCTGTCCACTCCACGCATTGACCTGGTATTGCAGTATCTCCAGGACCGGTGCACCCCTTCTTTAATGCAGTTTCTAAAATCAGAAAGAATTGAATTCAATGTTTTTTGTTCATTTTGCTTGTTTGTCGGATTTTGGGATGGACTCTTTGGCTTTGCTTTTCTTCTCCTCATTGGATTTTTCATGTTCAAAGTTGCAGAAGCCAGATTACAAGCTCATTTTGGTTCAACTTCAGCAACTGTGCATTGCATTGCCATGTAATGTGATGCAATGCTATCTTTCTAGCTCTCCCTTTTTACTTCCTTTTGGATAAACAGACATATTAGGCAAGCATTTTGGAGCTTTCACCTAAATAACTACAGGTGGTGAGATAAGTTGCACAATATAATTGACCTTTCAGTATATTGTTGCACACACACCATCTATTTAGCAAATGCCCTTGTTATCAACAGCAGCCTTTTAAACTCACCTGAGCTAACAGGTATGTGCGCTGGTTACTCTGCTGCGCTTAAAATTTCTTTTTTGGTTTGCTACAATGCCTTTTCTGAAACGTTGTCTCCTTCTGCTGGAACACTGACTTCTTTCATTTAATGCCTGCAGACTATAAAAGAGAACCCAACCCAAAAAGTTTGGTTGATTAGTCTGTGGCATTCTGTTAAACTGTTGCTTATGGCGGTCTCTGTGAGCTTCTCAGCGACATTCAGCCAGCCAGGTATCCTGCCTGCAGTAGATGGAATGTGGCAATGGAACGCTGGCTGCGCGTGTCATAATAGGCTCTGAGCCTTTATATACCTGTGCACAGCAGCAGCCACCTTCAGTCTGCTGCTGGACAGCCAGCAGCAGCAGCAGCAGGAGAGGTATGTAATCAGGAGCCCTCCTGCTAAGGGTAGACAGCTGCTCGTTCCACCCCACCCCCCGCCTTAATTGGTTCTCCTCCCTTCCAACGGTGTTGAGGCGGGTGGGAACAGCAGGGGGTGAAGGTGCTGTGTTTAAAGAGGTGGAGTTATGCAGATCTAAAACGCGTGGATTGCAGCAGCAGCAAGCCGAAAAGTGCAGGCATGTAAGGGATCTAGAGGTTGACAACATGTCTTCTTAACGGGAGTCCAGGAGCTCATCTCCACAAATGGACTTTTCAGGAACCTTGGGTGGCTCCGTAGTTTGAAACCAATTCTGGTTATCGCTTCTCGGCCTTTTGGCTAAGATCAAGTGTAGTATCTGTTCTTATCAGTTTAATATCTGATACGTCCCCTATCTGGGGACCATATATTAAATGGATTTTTAGAACAGGGAGATGGAAAAAGAGCTTGCTCTGTCCACTCCACGCATTGACCTGGTATTGCAGTATCTCCAGGACCGGTGCACCCCTTCTTTAATGCAGTTTCTAAAATCAGAAAGAATTGAATTCAATGTTTTTTGTTCATTTTGCTTGTTTGTCGGATTTTGGGATGGACTCTTTGGCTTTGCTTTTCTTCTCCTCATTGGATTTTTCATGTTCAAAGTTGCAGAAGCCAGATTACAAGCTCATTTTGGTTCAACTTCAGCAACTGTGCATTGCATTGCCATGTAATGTGATGCAATGCTATCTTTCTAGCTCTCCCTTTTTACTTCCTTTTGGATAAACAGACATATTAGGCAAGCATTTTGGAGCTTTCACCTAAATAACTACAGGTGGTGAGATAAGCTGCACAATATAATTGACCTTTCAGTATATTGTTGCACACACACCATCTATTTAGCAAATGCCCTTGTTATCAACAGCAGCCTTTTAAACTCACCTGAGCTAACAGGTATGTGCGCTGGTTACTCTGCTGCGCTTAAAATTTCTTTTTTGGTTTGCTACAATGCCTTTTCTGAAACGTTGTCTCCTTCTGCTGGAACACTGACTTCTTTCATTTAATGCCTGCAGACTATAAAAGAGAACCCAACCCAAAAAGTTTGGTTGATTAGTCTGTGGCATTCTGTTAAACTGTTGCTTATGGCGGTCTCTGTGAGCTTCTCAGCGACATTCAGCCAGCCAGGTATCCTGCCTGCAGTAGATGGAATGTGGCAATGGAACGCTGGCTGCGCGTGTCATAATAGGCTCTGAGCCTTTATATACCTGTGCACAGCAGCAGCCACCTTCAGTCTGCTGCTGGACAGCCAGCAGCAGCAGCAGCAGGAGAGGTATGTAATCAGGAGCCCTCCTGCTAAGGGTAGACAGCTGCTCGTTCCACCCCACCCCCCGCCTTAATTGGTTCTCCTCCCTTCCAACGGTGTTGAGGCGGGTGGGAACAGCAGGGGGTGAAGGTGCTGTGTTTAAAGAGGTGGAGTTATGCAGATCTAAAACGCGTGGATTGCAGCAGCAGCAAGCCGAAAAGTGCAGGCATGTAAGGGATCTAGAGGTTGACAACATGTCTTCTTAACGGGAGTCCAGGAGCTCATCTCCACAAATGGACTTTTCAGGATCCTTGGGTGGCTCCGTAGTTTGAAACCAATTCTGGTTATCGCTTCTCGGCCTTTTGGCTAAGATCAAGTGTAGTATCTGTTCTTATCAGTTTAATATCTGATACGTCCCCTATCTGGGGACCATATATTAAATGGATTTTTAGAACAGGGAGATGGAAAAAGAGCTTGCTCTGTCCACTCCACGCATTGACCTGGTATTGCAGTATCTCCAGGACCGGTGCACCCCTTCTTTAATGCAGTTTCTAAAATCAGAAAGAATTGAATTCAATGTTTTTTGTTCATTTTGCTTGTTTGTCGGATTTTGGGATGGACTCTTTGGCTTTGCTTTTCTTCTCCTCATTGGATTTTTCATGTTCAAAGTTGCAGAAGCCAGATTACAAGCTCATTTTGGTTCAACTTCAGCAACTGTGCATTGCATTGCCATGTAATGTGATGCAATGCTATCTTTCTAGCTCTCCCTTTTTACTTCCTTTTGGACAAACAGACATATTAGGCAAGCATTTTGGAGCTTTCACCTAAATAACTACAGGTGGTGAGATAAGCTGCACAATATAATTGACCTTTCAGTATATTGTTGCACACACACCATCTATTTAGCAAATGCCCTTGTTATCAACAGCAGCCTTTTAAACTCACCTGAGCTAACAGGTATGTGCGCTGGTTACTCTGCTGCGCTTAAAATTTCTTTTTTGGTTTGCTACAATGCCTTTTCTGAAACGTTGTCTCCTTCTGCTGGAACACTGACTTCTTTCATTTAATGCCTGCAGACTATAAAAGAGAACCCAACCCAAAAAGTTTGGTTGATTAGTCTGTGGCATTCTGTTAAACTGTTGCTTATGGCGGTCTCTGTGAGCTTCTCAGCGACATTCAGCCAGCCAGGTATCCTGCCTGCAGTAGATGGAATGTGGCAATGGAACGCTGGCTGCGCGTGTCATAATAGGCTCTGAGCCTTTATATACCTGTGCACAGCAGCAGCCACCTTCAGTCTGCTGCTGGACAGCCAGCAGCAGCAGCAGCAGGAGAGGTATGTAATCAGGAGCCCTCCTGCTAAGGGTAGACAGCTGCTCGTTCCACCCCACCCCCCGCCTTAATTGGTTCTCCTCCCTTCCAACGGTGTTGAGGCGGGTGGGAACAGCAGGGGGTGAAGGTGCTGTGTTTAAAGAGGTGGAGTTATGCAGATCTAAAACGCGTGGATTGCAGCAGCAGCAAGCCGAAAAGTGCAGGCATGTAAGGGATCTAGAGGTTGACAACATGTCTTCTTAACGGGAGTCCAGGAGCTCATCTCCACAAATGGACTTTTCAGGATCCTTGGGTGGCTCCGTAGTTTGAAACCAATTCTGGTTATCGCTTCTCGGCCTTTTGGCTAAGATCAAGTGTAGTATCTGTTCTTATCAGTTTAATATCTGATACGTCCCCTATCTGGGGACCATATATTAAATGGATTTTTAGAACAGGGAGATGGAAAAAGAGCTTGCTCTGTCCACTCCACGCATTGACCTGGTATTGCAGTATCTCCAGGACCGGTGCACCCCTTCTTTAATGCAGTTTCTAAAATCAGAAAGAATTGAATTCAATGTTTTTTGTTCATTTTGCTTGTTTGTCGGATTTTGGGATGGACTCTTTGGCTTTGCTTTTCTTCTCCTCATTGGATTTTTCATGTTCAAAGTTGCAGAAGCCAGATTACAAGCTCATTTTGGTTCAACTTCAGCAACTGTGCATTGCATTGCCATGTAATGTGATGCAATGCTATCTTTCTAGCTCTCCCTTTTTACTTCCTTTTGGATAAACAGACATATTAGGCAAGCATTTTGGAGCTTTCACCTAAATAACTACAGGTGGTGAGATAAGCTGCACAATATAATTGACCTTTCAGTATATTGTTGCACACACACCATCTATTTAGCAAATGCCCTTGTTATCAACAGCAGCCTTTTAAACTCACCTGAGCTAACAGGTATGTGCGCTGGTTACTCTGCTGCGCTTAAAATTTCTTTTTTGGTTTGCTACAATGCCTTTTCTGAAACGTTGTCTCCTTCTGCTGGAACACTGACTTCTTTCATTTAATGCCTGCAGACTATAAAAGAGAACCCAACCCAAAAAGTTTGGTTGATTAGTCTGTGGCATTCTGTTAAACTGTTGCTTATGGCGGTCTCTGTGAGCTTCTCAGCGACATTCAGCCAGCCAGGTATCCTGCCTGCAGTAGATGGAATGTGGCAATGGAACGCTGGCTGCGCGTGTCATAATAGGCTCTGAGCCTTTATATACCTGTGCACAGCAGCAGCCACCTTCAGTCTGCTGCTGGACAGCCAGCAGCAGCAGCAGCAGGAGAGGTATGTAATCAGGAGCCCTCCTGCTAAGGGTAGACAGCTGCTCGTTCCACCCCACCCCCCGCCTTAATTGGTTCTCCTCCCTTCCAACGGTGTTGAGGCGGGTGGGAACAGCAGGGGGTGAAGGTGCTGTGTTTAAAGAGGTGGAGTTATGCAGATCTAAAACGCGTGGATTGCAGCAGCAGCAAGCCGAAAAGTGCAGGCATGTAAGGGATCTAGAGGTTGACAACATGTCTTCTTAACGGGAGTCCAGGAGCTCATCTCCACAAATGGACTTTTCAGGATCCTTGGGTGGCTCCGTAGTTTGAAACCAATTCTGGTTATCGCTTCTCGGCCTTTTGGCTAAGATCAAGTGTAGTATCTGTTCTTATCAGTTTAATATCTGATACGTCCCCTATCTGGGGACCATATATTAAATGGATTTTTAGAACAGGGAGATGGAAAAAGAGCTTGCTCTGTCCACTCCACGCATTGACCTGGTATTGCAGTATCTCCAGGACCGGTGCACCCCTTCTTTAATGCAGTTTCTAAAATCAGAAAGAATTGAATTCAATGTTTTTTGTTCATTTTGCTTGTTTGTCGGATTTTGGGATGGACTCTTTGGCTTTGCTTTTCTTCTCCTCATTGGATTTTTCATGTTCAAAGTTGCAGAAGCCAGATTACAAGCTCATTTTGGTTCAACTTCAGCAACTGTGCATTGCATTGCCATGTAATGTGATGCAATGCTATCTTTCTAGCTCTCCCTTTTTACTTCCTTTTGGATAAACAGACATATTAGGCAAGCATTTTGGAGCTTTCACCTAAATAACTACAGGTGGTGAGATAAGCTGCACAATATAATTGACCTTTCAGTATATTGTTGCACACACACCATCTATTTAGCAAATGCCCTTGTTATCAACAGCAGCCTTTTAAACTCACCTGAGCTAACAGGTATGTGCGCTGGTTACTCTGCTGCGCTTAAAATTTCTTTTTTGGTTTGCTACAATGCCTTTTCTGAAACGTTGTCTCCTTCTGCTGGAACACTGACTTCTTTCATTTAATGCCTGCAGACTATAAAAGAGAACCCAACCCAAAAAGTTTGGTTGATTAGTCTGTGGCATTCTGTTAAACTGTTGCTTATGGCGGTCTCTGTGAGCTTCTCAGCGACATTCAGCCAGCCAGGTATCCTGCCTGCAGTAGATGGAATGTGGCAATGGAACGCTGGCTGCGCGTGTCATAATAGGCTCTGAGCCTTTATATACCTGTGCACAGCAGCAGCCACCTTCAGTCTGCTGCTGGACAGCCAGCAGCAGCAGCAGCAGGAGAGGTATGTAATCAGGAGCCCTCCTGCTAAGGGTAGACAGCTGCTCGTTCCACCCCACCCCCCGCCTTAATTGGTTCTCCTCCCTTCCAACGGTGTTGAGGCGGGTGGGAACAGCAGGGGGTGAAGGTGCTGTGTTTAAAGAGGTGGAGTTATGCAGATCTAAAACGCGTGGATTGCAGCAGCAGCAAGCCGAAAAGTGCAGGCATGTAAGGGATCTAGAGGTTGACAACATGTCTTCTTAACGGGAGTCCAGGAGCTCATCTCCACAAATGGACTTTTCAGGATCCTTGGGTGGCTCCGTAGTTTGAAACCAATTCTGGTTATCGCTTCTCGGCCTTTTGGCTAAGATCAAGTGTAGTATCTGTTCTTATCAGTTTAATATCTGATACGTCCCCTATCTGGGGACCATATATTAAATGGATTTTTAGAACAGGGAGATGGAAAAAGAGCTTGCTCTGTCCACTCCACGCATTGACCTGGTATTGCAGTATCTCCAGGACCGGTGCACCCCTTCTTTAATGCAGTTTCTAAAATCAGAAAGAATTGAATTCAATGTTTTTTGTTCATTTTGCTTGTTTGTCGGATTTTGGGATGGACTCTTTGGCTTTGCTTTTCTTCTCCTCATTGGATTTTTCATGTTCAAAGTTGCAGAAGCCAGATTACAAGCTCATTTTGGTTCAACTTCAGCAACTGTGCATTGCATTGCCATGTAATGTGATGCAATGCTATCTTTCTAGCTCTCCCTTTTTACTTCCTTTTGGATAAACAGACATATTAGGCAAGCATTTTGGAGCTTTCACCTAAATAACTACAGGTGGTGAGATAAGCTGCACAATATAATTGACCTTTCAGTATATTGTTGCACACACACCATCTATTTAGCAAATGCCCTTGTTATCAACAGCAGCCTTTTAAACTCACCTGAGCTAACAGGTATGTGCGCTGGTTACTCTGCTGCGCTTAAAATTTCTTTTTTGGTTTGCTACAATGCCTTTTCTGAAACGTTGTCTCCTTCTGCTGGAACACTGACTTCTTTCATTTAATGCCTGCAGACTATAAAAGAGAACCCAACCCAAAAAGTTTGGTTGATTAGTCTGTGGCATTCTGTTAAACTGTTGCTTATGGCGGTCTCTGTGAGCTTCTCAGCGACATTCAGCCAGCCAGGTATCCTGCCTGCAGTAGATGGAATGTGGCAATGAAACGCTGGCTGCGCGTGTCATAATAGGCTCTGAGCCTTTATATACCTGTGCACAGCAGCAGCCACCTTCAGTCTGCTGCTGGACAGCCAGCAGCAGCAGCAGCAGGAGAGGTATGTAATCAGGAGCCCTCCTGCTAAGGGTAGACAGCTGCTCGTTCCACCCCACCCCCCGCCTTAATTGGTTCTCCTCCCTTCCAACGGTGTTGAGGCGGGTGGGAACAGCAGGGGGTGAAGGTGCTGTGTTTAAAGAGGTGGAGTTATGCAGATCTAAAACGCGTGGATTGCAGCAGCAGCAAGCCGAAAAGTGCAGGCATGTAAGGGATCTAGAGGTTGACAACATGTCTTCTTAACGGGAGTCCAGGAGCTCATCTCCACAAATGGACTTTTCAGGATCCTTGGGTGGCTCCGTAGTTTGAAACCAATTCTGGTTATCGCTTCTCGGCCTTTTGGCTAAGATCAAGTGTAGTATCTGTTCTTATCAGTTTAATATCTGATACGTCCCCTATCTGGGGACCATATATTAAATGGATTTTTAGAACAGGGAGATGGAAAAAGAGCTTGCTCTGTCCACTCCACGCATTGACCTGGTATTGCAGTATCTCCAGGACCGGTGCACCCCTTCTTTAATGCAGTTTCTAAAATCAGAAAGAATTGAATTCAATGTTTTTTGTTCATTTTGCTTGTTTGTCGGATTTTGGGATGGACTCTTTGGCTTTGCTTTTCTTCTCCTCATTGGATTTTTCATGTTCAAAGTTGCAGAAGCCAGATTACAAGCTCATTTTGGTTCAACTTCAGCAACTGTGCATTGCATTGCCATGTAATGTGATGCAATGCTATCTTTCTAGCTCTCCCTTTTTACTTCCTTTTGGATAAACAGACATATTAGGCAAGCATTTTGGAGCTTTCACCTAAATAACTACAGGTGGTGAGATAAGCTGCACAATATAATTGACCTTTCAGTATATTGTTGCACACACACCATCTATTTAGCAAATGCCCTTGTTATCAACAGCAGCCTTTTAAACTCACCTGAGCTAACAGGTATGTGCGCTGGTTACTCTGCTGCGCTTAAAATTTCTTTTTTGGTTTGCTACAATGCCTTTTCTGAAACGTTGTCTCCTTCTGCTGGAACACTGACTTCTTTCATTTAATGCCTGCAGACTATAAAAGAGAACCCAACCCAAAAAGTTTGGTTGATTAGTCTGTGGCATTCTGTTAAACTGTTGCTTATGGCGGTCTCTGTGAGCTTCTCAGCGACATTCAGCCAGCCAGGTATCCTGCCTGCAGTAGATGGAATGTGGCAATGAAACGCTGGCTGCGCGTGTCATAATAGGCTCTGAGCCTTTATATACCTGTGCACAGCAGCAGCCACCTTCAGTCTGCTGCTGGACAGCCAGCAGCAGCAGCAGCAGGAGAGGTATGTAATCAGGAGCCCTCCTGCTAAGGGTAGACAGCTGCTCGTTCCACCCCACCCCCCGCCTTAATTGGTTCTCCTCCCTTCCAACGGTGTTGAGGCGGGTGGGAACAGCAGGGGGTGAAGGTGCTGTGTTTAAAGAGGTGGAGTTATGCAGATCTAAAACGCGTGGATTGCAGCAGCAGCAAGCCGAAAAGTGCAGGCATGTAAGGGATCTAGAGGTTGACAACATGTCTTCTTAACGGGAGTCCAGGAGCTCATCTCCACAAATGGACTTTTCAGGATCCTTGGGTGGCTCCGTAGTTTGAAACCAATTCTGGTTATCGCTTCTCGGCCTTTTGGCTAAGATCAAGTGTAGTATCTGTTCTTATCAGTTTAATATCTGATACGTCCCCTATCTGGGGACCATATATTAAATGGATTTTTAGAACAGGGAGATGGAAAAAGAGCTTGCTCTGTCCACTCCACGCATTGACCTGGTATTGCAGTATCTCCAGGACCGGTGCACCCCTTCTTTAATGCAGTTTCTAAAATCAGAAAGAATTGAATTCAATGTTTTTTGTTCATTTTGCTTGTTTGTCGGATTTTGGGATGGACTCTTTGGCTTTGCTTTTCTTCTCCTCATTGGATTTTTCATGTTCAAAGTTGCAGAAGCCAGATTACAAGCTCATTTTGGTTCAACTTCAGCAACTGTGCATTGCATTGCCATGTAATGTGATGCAATGCTATCTTTCTAGCTCTCCCTTTTTACTTCCTTTTGGATAAACAGACATATTAGGCAAGCATTTTGGAGCTTTCACCTAAATAACTACAGGTGGTGAGATAAGCTGCACAATATAATTGACCTTTCAGTATATTGTTGCACACACACCATCTATTTAGCAAATGCCCTTGTTATCAACAGCAGCCTTTTAAACTCACCTGAGCTAACAGGTATGTGCGCTGGTTACTCTGCTGCGCTTAAAATTTCTTTTTTGGTTTGCTACAATGCCTTTTCTGAAACGTTGTCTCCTTCTGCTGGAACACTGACTTCTTTCATTTAATGCCTGCAGACTATAAAAGAGAACCCAACCCAAAAAGTTTGGTTGATTAGTCTGTGGCATTCTGTTAAACTGTTGCTTATGGCGGTCTCTGTGAGCTTCTCAGCGACATTCAGCCAGCCAGGTATCCTGCCTGCAGTAGATGGAATGTGGCAATGGAACGCTGGCTGCGCGTGTCATAATAGGCTCTGAGCCTTTATATACCTGTGCACAGCAGCAGCCACCTTCAGTCTGCTGCTGGACAGCCAGCAGCAGCAGCAGCAGGAGAGGTATGTAATCAGGAGCCCTCCTGCTAAGGGTAGACAGCTGCTCGTTCCACCCCACCCCCCGCCTTAATTGGTTCTCCTCCCTTCCAACGGTGTTGAGGCGGGTGGGAACAGCAGGGGGTGAAGGTGCTGTGTTTAAAGAGGTGGAGTTATGCAGATCTAAAACGCGTGGATTGCAGCAGCAGCAAGCCAAAAAGTGCAGGAATGTAAGGGATCTACAGGTTGACAACATGTCTTCTTAACGGGAGTCCAGGAGCTCATCTCCACAAATGGACTTTTCAGGATCCTTGGGTGGCTCCGTAGTTTGAAACCAATTCTGGTTATCGCTTCTCGGCCTTTTGGCTAAGATCAAGTGTAGTATCTGTTCTTATCAGTTTAATATCTGATACGTCCCCTATCTGGGGACCATATATTAAATGGATTTTTAGAACAGGGAGATGGAAAAAGAGCTTGCTCTGTCCATTCCACGCATTGACCTGGTATTGCAATATCTCCAGGACCAGTGCACCCCTTCTTTAATGCAGTTTCTAAAATCAGAAAGAATTGAATTCAATGTTTTTTGTTCATTTTGCTTGTTTGTCGGATTTTGGGATGGACTCTTTGGCTTTGCTTTTCTTCTCCTCATTGGATTTTTCATGTTCAAAGTTGCAGAAGCCAGATTAGAAGCTCATTTTGGTTCAACTTCAGCAACTGTGCATTGCATTGCCACGTAATGTGATGCAATACTATCTTTCTAGCTCTCCCTTTTTACTTCCTTTTGGATAAACAGACATATTAGGCAAGCATTTTGGAGCTTTCACCTAAATAACTACAGGTGGTGAGATAAGCTGCACAATATAATTGACCTTTCAGTATATTGTTGCACACACACCATCTATTTAGCAAATGCCCTTGTTATCAACAGCAGCCTTTTAAACTCACCTGAGCTAACAGGTATGTGCGCTGGTTACTCTGCTGCGCTTAAAATTTCTTTTTTGGTTTGCTACAATGCCTTTTCTGAAACGTTGTCTCCTTCTGCTGGAACACTGACTTCTTTCATTTAATGCCTGCAGACTATAAAAGAGAACCCAACCCAAAAAGTTTGGTTGATTAGTCTGTGGCATTCTGTTAAACTGTTGCTTATGGCGGTCTCTGTGAGCTTCTCAGCGACATTCAGCCAGCCAGGTATCCTGCCTGCAGTAGATGGAATGTGGCAATGGAACGCTGGCTGCGCGTGTCATAATAGGCTCTGAGCCTTTATATACCTGTGCACAGCAGCAGCCACCTTCAGTCTGCTGCTGGACAGCCAGCAGCAGCAGCAGCAGGAGAGGTATGTAATCAAGAGCCCTCCTGCTAATGGTAGACAGCTGCTCGTTCCACCCCACCCCCCGCCTTAATTGGTTCTCCTCCCTTCCAACGGTGTTGAGGCGGGTGGGAACAGCAGGGGGTGAAGGTGCTGTGTTTAAAGAGGTGGAGTTATGCAGATCTAAAACGCGTGGATTGCAGCAGCAGCAAGCCGAAAAGTGCAGGCATGTAAGGGATCTAGAGGTTGACAACATGTCTTCTTAACGGGAGTCCAGGAGCTCATCTCCACAAATGGACTTTTCAGGATCCTTGGGTGACTCCGTAGTTTGAAACCAATTCTGGTTATCGCTTCTCGGCCTTTTGGCTAAGATCAAGTGCTTTATTGCAGGAGATTGTGGTTGAAGGGCACTCGGGTACCCCTCTCCTTGGCCTGGCAGGATCGTCCACTTTGGTGGACTTAACCTGCTTGCTGCTATTAGGGAGAGGGCTTAGTCCCAGGGTAACGAGTTGCGATCCCCCAGCTTCCAGGTGTTTTTCGCTGCAAGAACACTGGGAGCGCAGATTGCAAGCGGCTGCAATTTGCAACCTTGTTGCGTTTTTCCATGGAGGTTGACCCTAACCTCGTGCCTCTTTATGCAAGGCTAAAAAACTCTATCCGAGTTCACTTCACGGCGGGTGGCTCGGATATGAGGAAATTAGGGTATGTAGTCCAGGACGTGCTCAGGAACCTTCTTGGCGTACAAAGGAATGAAATTCTCTCCATCCAGGATTATCCCAGAAGAGGTGACTATGACATCACATTCACCGGAGAAGGTATTTTTAGAGATGTACTAGAAAAGTTAAAAAAAGTTGAAAATAGTCCTGTTTTGAAAGGGATACAAATTGTTGAGCACGTCCTGGATGAGGTAAGACTGGTTATTGTAAAAATATTTTCGCCCTTTGTTTCTGCTCCAGAAGTAATGTCATTTCTAGCAATTTATTTTAAAAGTGTTAAATGTATTGGGAAGATATTAAACGAATATAACATATGGACATCTAAGTGGAAATTCCTTGTGAAGTGTACAAGAGATCCAAATACACCAGGTGGTATACGGCTCCCCCCTGCCCGTTTCAAAATTGGGCAAACAAATGGGGATTTCTTCTTTTCTGGGATGCCAGTATATTGCAGAAATTGTGGGCGCTATGGTCATTCAAAAGAAAACTGTCATGTATCATGTAGAAATTGTGCTAGTGAAGAACATGAGACAAAAGAATGCCATAAGGAAAAGAAATGCAGTTTTTGCCAGACTCCAGGTCACTTTTATTTTTCTTGCCCTCACAGATTTCGGGAAGATGAGCAAAAGGGGAAGTCCAAGACGTCCGACCAAGGACCAAAAGATCAGACCACCCCTCAGGAGGAGGAACAACAACCTGGAGCCTCTGGAGACAATAAGGGCGTACCAAATAGTGAAGTGTCTCCAGAGTCTATGACAGGTAAAATACCAAATCCCAAAACCTGGCTGCAGGACCTGCGGGAGTCCAAAAGGAGGGCTGAGAAGGAGCAGAAGGGCACTACTGGTAAGGTCAAAAGGGACCGGCAAAAGGCCGACACAGAAGCCCATGCCCAGTCTGGATCTCCTAGTGCTGAGGGCGCTGAGTGGATAAAGGTGGGTCCTAAGAAAAAGAAAAAGGGTGGTTCGGAGGAGGCAGCAGGAGGTGAACAGATGGACACTTCTCCAGAAGGGGACGTGGACGCTGGACCCTCAGGGGTTTCGGTCTCCGCTGCTACAGGTGGGGACCGGGATCTTGCTGCCTCTGAAGAGTCAGAGGCTCTGCCTTGTGCGCAACCTCCTCCTATAGGACGACCTTCTACAGGTCAAACAGGGGCGGCGGAACCCCTCGGGGACCCACCTGATGAGGAACTGCATGGCCAGCCAATGGAGACCCAGCGGGTTCTGCCAGCCAGCCCTCCGAGCTATGCCAGTGTAGCGTCGGGTTTATATAAATGTGGTAATCTTTCCTCCTCCACGGAGACTCTCGTGACGATACTATCAGATGAGGAGGGAGGCGCAAGCCCAGTGGTCTGATCAGGTTCATCGGACAGGTAAATCCGTTGCTCTTAGTTACCTAAGTAAAATTTCTACATTTTCTAATGATGGCTGAACTCAAAGGTATTTCCCTCAACGTGAGAGGCATAAAATCTAACACGAGAAGATCTGCTCTTTTTAATTTTTTTACGTGTTTTACTG
Organism: Phyllobates terribilis; assembly: GCF_046119375.1. Taxonomy (NCBI): domain Eukaryota; kingdom Metazoa; phylum Chordata; class Amphibia; order Anura; family Dendrobatidae; genus Phyllobates; species Phyllobates terribilis. The sequence continues at coordinate 350,328 of NW_027362812.1, forward strand.
CATCTGTATTTTTTCTGCAAGAATGTAATATCCCACATGAAATGTCATATCAAAAATATAAAGATGAGTGGAAGTGTGGGCCATCTGTCTGGTCCGGATCGAATGCTGCAGGATCAGCGGGTGTAGCCATACTTTTTAAAGGGAACGTTTTAATTGATTTTATTCAGGAAATTTTACCAGGTCGTATTTTATTAGTGAAAGCTTTTATTGATGGTATTAGATGGCAGTTTTTAAATTTTTATGGATCCCCAGAGAAAAATGAAAGAGCCGAAATGCTTGATCTTTTACCATTATTTATTAATAACTCTGAACCTTTTATCTTAGCAGGGGATTTTAATTGTGTTTTAAAAGGTGAAAACCGGCGCTCCAGCTCTGTAAGCAGGAACTACGATAAAACCTCAGGTATGCTACATGATATAGTCAAAGATGCTAAATTGATAGACATATATAAAGAGTGTCATAGTGACAGCCCAGAGGACGCCGGTTTCACTTGGAGCAATGCTAATTGTAGCTCTAGGATTGATTTTATTTTTGGTTCAGATAAAACAATACCTGCCAAATGTGAAGTTTTAACTAATATATTTTCAGACCATAAACTTTTATCCTTTACCATAAAAGTAAATGACAACAAAAAATGTGGTAAGAAAAGCTGGAAAATGAACGTATCCCTTTTAACCGACCCGCAGATTTTATCAGATTTTATTGAGTTTTATAGGAAATGTAGAAAAGGGAAAAAAACAAATGAGACTATGAGTGTATGGTGGGATAGAATGAAAGTAAAAATAAAAGACTTTTTTATTAAAAAGAGTATATGTAGAGCCAAAGAAAAATATGAAGAATATAGAATTTTAAATACCCGCCTACAAACATTATTTAAGCTCAGAGACAATGGGATAGATGTACAAGTTGATATTTCAAACTTAAAAGAAGAGATTTCAAAATGGCTAGAACAAAAAGGAAAAGAGATAATTTTTCGTTCTAGAGTACAACATATAGAAGAAAATGAAAAGTGTTCCAGATATTTTTTTAGGAAAAATAAAAAAGAAAAAGTGATAATTGACCATATAGATGGTGAGAATAATATAAAAAATATGCTGGGTAAAGTTGAGGTTTTTTTTTCTAATCTTTTTAATGGAAAAAATATAGATAATAAATTAATGGATGATTCGCTGCAAGGACTAACAGCTGTTTTAGATCCCGCATCCCAAGAGTTTTTATCCCAAGTTTTAACGGAACAAGAAGTGTTAAAAACTATTAAAAGTTTTAAAACTGGAAAGGTCCCTGGTCCTGATGGCATCCCAATAGAATTTTATGTATGTTTTTATGATATTTTAAAAGATGATTTGTTTTATTTGTTTACTGAGGTTTTTAATAATAAGGTTTTATTAAATTCCTGGAAGAAAGGTGAAGTCTCCCTCCTATACAAAAAAGGCGATAAATCAAAATTAGAAAACTGGAGACCAATAACACTTTTAAATTGTGACTATAAAATAATGGCTAAAATTTGTGCAAATCGTCTAAAAGAAGTCATCAGCAAAGTTATTCATTCTAATCAAGTGTGTGGGGTGCCGGGGCGCAGTATATGGGACAATCTGAATTTAGTGAAAGACTGTATTGAGGATGTGAAAGACAGAAAGGGGAAAATGGCGATTTTATCTATTGATTTTGAAAAAGCATTTGACCGTGTCTCACACTTTTATCTTTTTAAAGTTTTAGAGAAAATGGGCATACCAGAAGGGTTTTTACTATCGCTTAAAGCATTTTACAAGGATTGTACAAGTAAGATTTTAGTGAATGGTTTTAAGACACAAGAGGTATTTTTACGGTCAGGGGTGAAACAGGGATGCCCTCTGTCCCCCCTACTGTTTATCTGTGCACTGGAACCAATGTTATGTGCAATACGTAAAAATAAACAGATATGCGGTGTCCCTCTGCCTGGAAGCGGTGGTTTGGAGGCCAAGGTTGTAGGCTACATGGATGACGTGGCGGTCTTGTGTACAGATGCACCATCACTTACGGCCACTCTCCATCAAGTGCAATCCTTTTGTCTAGCTTCTGGTTTTAAAATCAATTTTAATAAGTGTAACATTTTAAGTGTTGGGGGGATGATTTTACGTGATGTACCAATTAATGTCTCCGAATCCATTTCCATTTTAGGTATATCATTCACTGAAAATAATGATGGTTATAATAGTTGGGAAACAGTTATACAGAAAGTAAATACGAAAATATGTATGTGGAACATGAGGAGACTTACAATGGAGGGTAAAGTATTGGTTTTAAAGATGGTGATTTTACCTCTTTTATTGTATCTTAGCATGGTTTTCCCCCCGCCTGTTAATGTTTTAAAAAAGATAACCAAAACCTGTTTTACCTTCTTTTGGAACTCAAAAATGGAAAAGCTGAAAAGAGAAATCGTGATGAAATCAAAAGTAAAAGGTGGTAAAGATTTTCCAGATTTTAATAGGTTTCTTTTAATCCATCTGTTCGTTTACTGTTTTAATGCCCTTTTTAAGAATCACTATTGGTCCTTTTTTATGCGTTTTAATACAGGATTTTTTATGAGAAAGTTTGGATGGTATGAAGTTAATATATCTGTGCCCCATGCTTTTAATTTGTCGACGCATTATGAGATTTTAAAGAAAATAGTGTCCGATTTTAATTTAGGGACTAAGAAAATAGAGGAATTAAGAAATAGTAAGAAACTAATTAAAGAAATACGTAAAAGTGAGGAAATATGTAATGTTGACAGATATGATGATGACAAATCTATGTCTATCTGGAAAATGATTAACGTTTTTTATCTTTTTAATGAACAGAGAGATCTGGCTTGGAGTTGCATGCACCGCTGTCTTCCTTGCCGGGCATTCCAATACAGAAGAGGATTTGTGAGGTCTGCCATCTGCCCAAGAGCCGGATGCCAAGAGGAGGAAACGGTGGAACATCTATTATGGACATGTAATTTTGCAAAGGATTTCTGGAGAAGACTGTTCCCCCTACTGGAAAGGGTGGCAGACCTCAAGGACTTTACATATAAAACTGTGCTATACGGATTTATGGAATGCCCCACAATGGACCAGTACACAATGGCTTGGAAGACAGTGAACTGCGCCAAGTCATCTCTCTGGAAAGCGCGCAACATTGCTATTTTTAAACAAGATGTTTTATCAGTGAATGATGTTTTAAGTTTATGTTTATGTGAAATGTATACTTATTATTTAATTGACAAAAAGAAGAATGTACATATTTCCAAAAAATGGCTTGTTGACCAATGGAACCTAATTATTTAAAATCTTTGTATTTTTTTGTTTTGTAAATTTCATTTGTCTTTTAACGTTTGGTATTTGTGTAATTATGCTTGTAATTTGTTAAAGTTTTAATAAACGGTTTTATCCCTCTGCAGGGGATAGCCAAATTAAAAAAAAAATCTGTTCTTATCAGTTTAATATCTGATACGTCCCCTATCTGGGGACCATATATTAAATGGATTTTTAGAACAGGGAGATGGAAAAAGAGCTTGCTCTGTCCACTCCACGCATTGACCTGGTATTGCAGTATCTCCAGGACCGGTGCACCCCTTCTTTAATGCAGTTTCTAAAATCAGAAAGAATTGAATTCAATGTTTTTTGTTCATTTTGCTTGTTTGTCGGATTTTGGGATGGACTCTTTGGCTTTGCTTTTCTTCTCCTCATTGGATTTTTCATGTTCAAAGTTGCAGAAGCCAGATTACAAGCTCATTTTGGTTCAACTTCAGCAACTGTGCATTGCATTGCCATGTAATGTGATGCAATGCTATCTTTCTAGCTCTCCCTTTTTACTTCCTTTTGGATAAACAGACATATTAGGCAAGCATTTTGGAGCTTTCACCTAAATAACTACAGGTGGTGAGATAAGCTGCACAATATAATTGACCTTTCAGTATATTGTTGCACACACACCATCTATTTAGCAAATGCCCTTGTTATCAACAGCAGCCTTTTAAACTCACCTGAGCTAACAGGTATGTGCGCTGGTTACTCTGCTGCGCTTAAAATTTCTTTTTTGGTTTGCTACAATGCCTTTTCTGAAACGTTGTCTCCTTCTGCTGGAACACTGACTTCTTTCATTTAATGCCTGCAGACTATAAAAGAGAACCCAACCCAAAAAGTTTGGTTGATTAGTCTGTGGCATTCTGTTAAACTGTTGCTTATGGCGGTCTCTGTGAGCTTCTCAGCGACATTCAGCCAGCCAGGTATCCTGCCTGCAGTAGATGGAATGTGGCAATGGAACGCTGGCTGCGCGTGTCATAATAGGCTCTGAGCCTTTATATACCTGTGCACAGCAGCAGCCACCTTCAGTCTGCTGCTGGACAGCCAGCAGCAGCAGCAGCAGGAGAGGTATGTAATCAGGAGCCCTCCTGCTAAGGGTAGACAGCTGCTCGTTCCACCCCACCCCCCGCCTTAATTGGTTCTCCTCCCTTCCAACGGTGTTGAGGCGGGTGGGAACAGCAGGGGGTGAAGGTGCTGTGTTTAAAGAGGTGGAGTTATGCAGATCTAAAACGCGTGGATTGCAGCAGCAGCAAGCCGAAAAGTGCAGGCATGTAAGGGATCTAGAGGTTGACAACATGTCTTCTTAACGGGAGTCCAGGAGCTCATCTCCACAAATGGACTTTTCAGGATCCTTGGGTGGCTCCGTAGTTTGAAACCAATTCTGGTTATCGCTTCTCGGCCTTTTGGCTAAGATCAAGTGTAGTATCTGTTCTTATCAGTTTAATATCTGATACGTCCCCTATCTGGGGACCATATATTAAATGGATTTTTAGAACAGGGAGATGGAAAAAGAGCTTGCTCTGTCCACTCCACGCATTGACCTGGTATTGCAGTATCTCCAGGACCGGTGCACCCCTTCTTTAATGCAGTTTCTAAAATCAGAAAGAATTGAATTCAATGTTTTTTGTTCATTTTGCTTGTTTGTCGGATTTTGGGATGGACTCTTTGGCTTTGCTTTTCTTCTCCTCATTGGATTTTTCATGTTCAAAGTTGCAGAAGCCAGATTACAAGCTCATTTTGGTTCAACTTCAGCAACTGTGCATTGCATTGCCATGTAATGTGATGCAATGCTATATTTCTAGCTCTCCCTTTTTACTTCCTTTTGGATAAACAGACATATTAGGCAAGCATTTTGGAGCTTTCACCTAAATAACTACAGGTGGTGAGATAAGCTGCACAATATAATTGACCTTTCAGTATATTGTTGCACACACACCATCTATTTAGCAAATGCCCTTGTTATCAACAGCAGCCTTTTAAACTCACCTGAGCTAACAGGTATGTGCGCTGGTTACTCTGCTGCGCTTAAAATTTCTTTTTTGGTTTGCTACAATGCCTTTTCTGAAACGTTGTCTCCTTCTGCTGGAACACTGACTTCTTTCATTTAATGCCTGCAGACTATAAAAGAGAACCCAACCCAAAAAGTTTGGTTGATTAGTCTGTGGCATTCTGTTAAACTGTTGCTTATGGCGGTCTCTGTGAGCTTCTCAGCGACATTCAGCCAGCCAGGTATCCTGCCTGCAGTAGATGGAATGTGGCAATGGAACGCTGGCTGCGCGTGTCATAATAGGCTCTGAGCCTTTATATACCTGTGCACAGCAGCAGCCACCTTCAGTCTGCTGCTGGACAGCCAGCAGCAGCAGCAGCAGGAGAGGTATGTAATCAGGAGCCCTCCTGCTAAGGGTAGACAGCTGCTCGTTCCACCCCACCCCCCGCCTTAATTGGTTCTCCTCCCTTCCAACGGTGTTGAGGCAGGTGGGAACAGCAGGGGGTGAAGGTGCTGTGTTTAAAGAGGTGGAGTTATGCAGATCTAAAACGCGTGGATTGCAGCAGCAGCAAGCCGAAAAGTGCAGGCATGTAAGGGATCTAGAGGTTGACAACATGTCTTCTTAACGGGAGTCCAGGAGCTCATCTCCACAAATGGACTTTTCAGGATCCTTGGGTGGCTCCGTAGTTTGAAACCAATTCTGGTTATCGCTTCTCGGCCTTTTGGCTAAGATCAAGTGTAGTATCTGTTCTTATCAGTTTAATATCTGATACGTCCCCTATCTGGGGACCATATATTAAATGGATTTTTAGAACAGGGAGATGGAAAAAGAGCTTGCTCTGTCCACTCCACGCATTGACCTGGTATTGCAGTATCTCCAGGACCGGTGCAGCCCTTCTTTAATGCAGTTTCTAAAATCAGAAAGAATTGAATTCAATGTTTTTTGTTCATTTTGCTTGTTTGTCGGATTTTGGGATGGACTCTTTGGCTTTGCTTTTCTTCTCCTCATTGGATTTTTCATGTTCAAAGTTGCAGAAGCCAGATTACAAGCTCATTTTGGTTCAACTTCAGCAACTGTGCATTGCATTGCCATGTAATGTGATGCAATGCTATCTTTCTAGCTCTCCCTTTTTACTTCCTTTTGGATAAACAGACATATTAGGCAAGCATTTTGAAGCTTTCACCTAAATAACTACAGGTGGTGAGATAAGCTGCACAATATAATTGACCTTTCAGTATATTGTTGTGACGCGCCCCTGGGCCTGTGTCGCGCTGCGTTGCGCACGCGGGAGCTTACCCGGAGCCGGATCTCTTGAGGGTTGTAGTCTCGTGGCGGCGACCCGGTCCGTGCCCAGGGAGTCAAACTGAGCGGCGATGTACTAGCAGTAGATGGTTGATGACTACGCCACCCGTTGAATGCAGCTATGGAGCTGCCGCTGCAGGGCAGACCGCTGAGGCCGGTGGAAGGATGGTGCAGCGTGGATGGTATAACCCCCAACGGGAGGGGTATGGCCTCAGGGCAGCCGACGTGGATGATGGGGGTAGCAGGAACCACTCAGAGACGGTGCGGTGTAGTTCAGGGTCTTTACTGGTGACAAAGATAGACCCTCCCGGAGTACTTGCTAGTGATAGGGGCCTGGTCAGTCCTTGAGCAGATGGGATCTCCCCTGGCCAGGCGGAGTTGTAGGCCTTCCCAACTAACTGTACTCTTCTGGCTACCTTGCTAGAGGCGGGAATAAGTAGCCCACGTCCCTGAGTGTACCGTGTGGTGCTCACCCGTATGGCCGGTGACTCGGGGCCTTCTAATGGCTTCCGCTCCACGATGGCGGTGCTGGTCCCACGCGTGTGACCGTGCCTTCGGGCTTCTGGGCCAGAGGACCTGAAATCCTCTGCCGGACGGTTTCTGCTGCTGGGTAGGAGTTAGTCCCCACAGCCTCGGACTCCGGGTCCGGTTAGAAATCTTCTCAGTCAGGGCGAGCTCTGTAGCTGCCAGCCCCTGACTCGTTGTAACACTGCTCCCCACAGAGCTCCTGATGTTTCTTGCTATGCTGCTTCTCTTCTCTACTCTTGTTCTGTCTTCTTTCTCACTCCTTGACTCCAGGCTCAGGCCCCAGGACAGGGCCTGCCTGTGGAGCAGAGCCCATAGAGCAGCTCTGCTCCCTGTCTTCTCCTCACAGAACTCCCTACCCTGCCTCAGCCCCAGGTTTATCTAGGGGAAGTCCTTCCCCTCCCAAGACTGGGCAGGAGGTGTGGCATGCACAGGATCCCTGACCAAAGGACCTCCCACCTGCTCTCAGACGTAATATCTCTATCACTGTGGCAACCAGACCCCTGGGGTGTCACATTCCCCCCTAGTGAAATTTAGTACTCCGGGACTAAACATATTTTTGTAACATAACAAAGTATAAACAATAACATTACAATAAGGAAACGCATAAAGCTGGTCACGGCGTGTCCATAACCGGGTGCAGTCTTTGAAGAAAGCAAGGTGTCCATTTCACCAAAACAGGGAGACGTAACCAGGTAGGGGTCTGTCCTACCCCGAGTCCTCAACAGTCTTTTAGTCCATCCTGGGTTACGCTCCACTAACTGTACAAAGGATTCCCGGTAAATCCACCAAGGACTCCTATAAATAACTGGAAACACATAATATTTACAAGATATGGCCGCTCTCAGTCCTCGGCCAGTGGGGATAAGGATTGGCTGCTCACAGTCCTCAGCCTGTGGGGAGATGGGATGGCTGCTCACAGTCCTCAGCCTGGTTAAGGATAGGGGACACACGGGAACAGTTCACACTTGTCCCAACGGGGACCATATTTTAATTAGCAACACAAGTACCCCTACGGGTAACTATGTACAGTTCCACTTTACCGTACTTCAGTAACGGCATCCTCCTGCTCCTTCTTGTGTGTAGGCTTCAGACCGGTCCGGGTCCTCTTGGCTTTCCTCGTATTGGTAATACTGCAGCTCCTCCTCGGTTAGCCGGTGAACGTGGAGGGCGTACAGTCCTTTTGCACCTGGGGAGTTCAGGCCTTGCGACCAGGCGTGGAGAGGGTCGCCGCTGATGACGCCCGGGGTCAGAGGGTGCAACTTTGGGCCTGGGCGCGGGCTGGTGGTGGTAGTGCCCAGGGCTGGAGGGCTTGGCCGCAGGGCTTGTTGCGGGGGCTGGAGCAGGTCGGTGTCTGCAGCGCCCGGAATCGGCGGCTCCACCAGGGGGCCCGGGAGCAGGCTGACGCTGGCAGCGTCCGGGACAGGGAGACTCCTCTTACCTGCTCCCGCGACCGCTCCTGCGTCACGCGTCTTCTCCCGGCGCTGGTCGGGGCCGGCGACGACTGGGGCACTGCCGATGCTGGGCAGCTTAGTCTGCTGCCGGTCCGCCATCTTGCTGTCCGTTCCTGGTGTCCTCCTCCCCCCTAGTGGACCGTGGCCTACCTTCCGGAGATCCTCTTCCGTAGGCCGCGGCTCCGCAGTCAATCGTCGGGGTAGAGGACCTGGCGTCGCGCTCCGATGACGTCAGCGTCGCTCTTCCTCCCTTCCAGGACCTTGCGCAACGTCCGGACGTGAGGCGGGGCTTCAGTTCTCGCGTGCTTTCGAAGTCCACGCCCCTCTTCTTCTTCTTCCCGCGCGGCGTCTCCAAGATGGCGCCGGATGGCGGGAAAACTCCTCGGATGGCGGGAAGAAGGCAGAAGATGGCGCCGGATGGCGGGAAAACTCCTCGGATGGCGGGAAGAAGGCAGAAGATGGCGCCGGATGGCGGGAAAACTCCACGGATGGCGGGAATCTTCACAGATGGCGGGAATCTTCACCACTGGTAAGTTTGAACAGTCTTTTTCAGGCACGCAGTACCCGGTGGTTGCGGGCACGAAATCCTGCCGACTACGCCAAAGTTGACGCGCCCCTGGGCCTGTGTCGCGCTGCGTTGCGCACGCGGGAGCTTACCCGGAGCCGGATCTCTTGAGGGTTGTAGTCTCGTGGCGGCGACCCGGTCCGTGCCCAGGGAGTCAAACTGAGCGGCGATGTACTAGCAGTAGATGGTTGATGACTACGCCACCCGTTGAATGCAGCTATGGAGCTGCCGCTGCAGGGCAGACCGCTGAGGCCGGTGGAAGGATGGTGCAGCGTGGATGGTATTGTAACATACCTGGCGGCGTCCTTGCATGGTGGTCCATCTCCCACTGTGCAAGAGAGCGCACTTGATCTCCTGTCCAGAGTGTCTCTCTGGCTTCCCTCCATGCTGTCTGTTTGTGTCTGTCTCTGCTGCTTAAGGGCGGCGCCCGATCACTTCCTGCTTTTTGTACCTGCTGTGGGTCACACCCCTTGTGCGTCCTCAGCCTATTGCTGTCTGACACTTGGTATATAGCTCAGCAGCTCCCTTCTATCCCTGCCTGAGCATAGTGTTTTCCTTCAGTGTGTGCTTGCACTCTGAAGGTGCCAGGTCCCGTCTTTGTTTCCTTGTCTGCCTTTCCTGGAGGCTGTATTTCCAGGCCTGTCTGAACTGAGTCCTGTATGTCTCCTGCTTTTTGTATCAGTTCCCGTGTCTGAACTTAGTCCTGTATGTCTCCTGCGTTGCGGTATCAGCTCCCGTGTCTGAACTGTGTCCTGTATGTCTCCTGCTTTGCGGTATCAGCTCCCGTGTCTGAACTGAGTCCTGTATGTCTCCTGCTTTGTGGTATTAGTTCCCCTGTCTGAACTGAGTCCTTTCCGTGTATCTTGTCTGTCCTGTCTGAACACGCTCCTAGCCTGTTCCTCCCGCCTTCTAGGGGCCGATTACCTAGACCCGCTCCTGTATCTTGTCTGTCCTGTCTGAACACGCTCCTTGCCTGTTCGTCCCGCCTCTCTGGGGGCAGTATTCCCAGACCCGCTCCTGTATCCCGCTGCAGTGTCGGTCTCCTCCGTACACTCAGTTCCAGTCTGAACTCTCTCCTATCCTTTACCTGTTTTGCCTCTATGTCCGTTCCCTTCCTTTTTCTGCAGAGTCTGAACTCGTACCTAACTCCTGCCTGTTGTCTCTGTACTCCCGTTTGTGAGTTTGTGTTCCACTCGCTACTTCACTGCAAGTACCCTGTGGGTGTCTGGCTCTGTCTTTCCCTTCCTGTCTGTTCCGTGTGAACAGAGTCCTGTCCTGCCCTGCTTCTGCCCGCTGCTCCGGCAGTCCTGTCCTGCCCTGCTTCTGCCCGCTGCTCCGGCAGTCCTGTCCTGCCCTGCTTCTGCCCGCTGCTCCGGCAGTCCTGTCCTGCCCTGCTTCTGCCCGCTGCTCCGGCAGTCCTGTCCTGCCCTGCTTCTGCCCGCTGCTCCGGCAGTCCTGTCCTGCCCTGCTTCTGCCCGCTGCTCCGGCAGTCCTGTCCTGCCCTGCTTCTGCCCGCTGCTCCGGCAGTCCTGTCCTGCCCTGCCTGTACCCCTCTGCCTGTAATGTTCCTGAGTCCCAGTGTGTACTGGGCCCTATCCCGCCTGTGTTCCTACCTGCTAGTGCCTCCCTGTCTGCACTCTAGCTGTGCTTGCCTGTACCCCCCCTGCCTGCTTACCCGCCTGCCTGCATACCAGTCGTGCCTGCCTATACCCACCAGTCTGTGTGCCAGCCTACCAGTCTGTTCCTGTATTCCCCTGTGTGGGTCAACAGCCGTGTCCGGGGTCTGTCCTGGAGTAGCACCTGGTCCCTCTGCTCGGTTCCTCCTTGGTGCACTGGCGTCGTATGCCGTCGTGCGACCCTGGTCGGATCGGGTGAATACCTAGTTACGCCCCTCCAGGCATTCACTCTCCGGCACGGTCCAGTGGAATCACTACCAATCACACGCACACGCCGCTTAGCCCGGGCGTGTGCATAACAGCATGCTCAGGCCATGGTTCCCGTTGAGCCCCACGGCCTTCGCTCTTTGAGAAGTTTTTCCAGCGAATACATGCATTAAAATAAAATAAATAAATTTTTTTTCCCCTTTAGCTGAGTTCCAGGCGAATTACGCACCCGTCCAGATGGATCTATCAGCTCTCGTTCCTGCGGATCCGCCACGTTACTATGGGGATCCAAGACAGTGTCGTGCATTTGTGGAGCAATGCATGCTACACTTTAAGGCCTACCCTCTCTATTTTCCTTCCGATTGGGCTAAAGTGGCCTTTATTATGTCTTACCTGGCGGGTGATGCCTTGGAATGGATCAACCCCCTATATGAAACACAGGATCCGATCCTCCTGGACCTAATGGCCTTCCTGGTGGCCTTTCTAATGGTCTTCGATGATCCTAACCCGGAGGCTCCTGCTGAAGCTTCACCTCCCAATATCCCGGAGCAGTCCCGATGGGTAATGTGTGTGGGTAGCGCAATAGTCCTCCAGCCCAATGAGACTACTGCCCACCCAGAATCCTCACAGGGTGACTACGCTTTCCGGAATACTTCTCTCAACCTCAAGAGGCAGTCCAGACGTGCTAGACTTAGAGGCAAGCCGTCACGCCAGGGTCTGTCCTCCCTGAGACCTCCTGACCCCAACCTTGAAGTCCCTACTGAAGCTTCATCTCCCTGTATTCCGGAGAAACCCCAATGGGTAATGTGCGTGGGTAGTGCACCAGTTCTCCTGCCCGAAGAGACTTCTGCCCATCCAGACTCCACACAGGAGAACTTCCTGCACCCGGCATCAGATGCTTCTCTCTCTTTAACCGGTGTGCATGTCCAAGGATGCTCCAAAGCTGTGGTTACCTCTGAGTCTGTGCACCTCTACTACCTGGCGGAGGATCCCCTGTTGCCTCCTGAATCCTCCGGGATACCACTCGATGACAAATGGAGAGAGACTTCTCTACACCCGGTACTCAATACCTTGTCCGCTTCGTCCTGTGAGCCTGACAATGGGTACCCCAAAGTGGTAGTTACCTCCGAGTCTCTACACCTCTCCGACCAGGCAGAGGATCTCCAATTGTCTCCTGAACCCTTCGGGGTGCTACCTGGTAGCGAAAGGACAGAGACTCTCCTATACTCTGTACCTGATACCTCGCTCGCTTCGTCCAGTGAGCCCAACCTAGTGTACTCCGAAGCAGAGGTTACTCCTGAGTCTCTACACCCCTCCGACCAGGCGGAGGACCTCCAGTTGTGTTCAGAACCCTTCGGGGTGCCACCTGGTGGTGAATGGACAGAGACTTTCCTATACTCTGTACCTGATACCTCGCTCGCTTCGTCCAGTGAGTCCAACCTAGTGTACTCCGAAGCAGAGGTTACTCCTGAGTCTCTACACCCCTCCGACCAGGCGGAGGACCTCCAGTTGTGTTCAGAATCCTTCGGGGTGCCACCTGGTGGTGAATGGACAGAGACTTTCCTATATCCTGTACCTGATACCTCGCTCGCTTCGTCCAGTGAGTCCGACCTAGTGTACTCCGAAGCAGAGGTTACTCCCGAGTCTCTACACCCCTCCGACCAGGCGGAGGACCTCCAGTTGTGTTCAGAACCCTTTGGGGTGCCACCTGGTGGTGAATGGACAGAGACTTTCCTATACTCGGTACCCGATACCTCGCCTGCTTCCTCCAGTGAGTCCGACCTAGTGTACTCTGAAGCAGTTGTTTTCTCTGAGCCTCTGCACTCTTCTGACCCGGCGGAGGACCTCCAGTTGTTTCCTGAATCCTCCGGGGTACCACCAGATAACAAAGAGACAGTGACTTTTCCTCATTATGTACCTGATAACCCGTCTATTTTTTCCTGTGAGCTTGACAAGATGTACCTCGAAGCAGAGATTACCCTCAAGTCTCTGTCCCCCTCCAACCCAGTGAACGACTGGTCCTCGAATTCCCTGCGGAAGATTCTGGCAGGCCTGAAGAAGAGGGGGCGTAAGGGGGGAGGTACTGTAACATACCTGGCGGCGTCCTTGCATGGTGGTCCATCTCCCACTGTGCAAGAGAGCGCACTTGATCTCCTGTCCAGAGTGTCTCTCTGGCTTCCCTCCATGCTGTCTGTTTGTGTCTGTCTCTGCTGCTTAAGGGCGGCGCCCGATCACTTCCTGCTTTTTGTACCTGCTGTGGGTCACACCCCTTGTGCGTCCTCAGCCTATTGCTGTCTGACACTTGGTATATAGCTCAGCAGCTCCCTTCTATCCCTGCCTGAGCATAGTGTTTTCCTTCAGTGTGTGCTTGCACTCTGAAGGTGCCAGGTCCCGTCTTTGTTTCCTTGTCTGCCTTTCCTGGAGGCTGTATTTCCAGGCCTGTCTGAACTGAGTCCTGTATGTCTCCTGCTTTTTGTATCAGTTCCCGTGTCTGAACTTAGTCCTGTATGTCTCCTGCGTTGCGGTATCAGCTCCCGTGTCTGAACTGTGTCCTGTATGTCTCCTGCTTTGCGGTATCAGCTCCCGTGTCTGAACTGAGTCCTGTATGTCTCCTGCTTTGTGGTATTAGTTCCCCTGTCTGAACTGAGTCCTTTCCGTGTATCTTGTCTGTCCTGTCTGAACACGCTCCTAGCCTGTTCCTCCCGCCTTCTAGGGGCCGATTACCTAGACCCGCTCCTGTATCTTGTCTGTCCTGTCTGAACACGCTCCTTGCCTGTTCGTCCCGCCTCTCTGGGGGCAGTATTCCCAGACCCGCTCCTGTATCCCGCTGCAGTGTCGGTCTCCTCCGTACACTCAGTTCCAGTCTGAACTCTCTCCTATCCTTTACCTGTTTTGCCTCTATGTCCGTTCCCTTCCTTTTTCTGCAGAGTCTGAACTCGTACCTAACTCCTGCCTGTTGTCTCTGTACTCCCGTTTGTGAGTTTGTGTTCCACTCGCTACTTCACTGCAAGTACCCTGTGGGTGTCTGGCTCTGTCTTTCCCTTCCTGTCTGTTCCGTGTGAACAGAGTCCTGTCCTGCCCTGCTTCTGCCCGCTGCTCCGGCAGTCCTGTCCTGCCCTGCTTCTGCCCGCTGCTCCGGCAGTCCTGTCCTGCCCTGCTTCTGCCCGCTGCTCCGGCAGTCCTGTCCTGCCCTGCTTCTGCCCGCTGCTCCGGCAGTCCTGTCCTGCCCTGCTTCTGCCCGCTGCTCCGGCAGTCCTGTCCTGCCCTGCTTCTGCCCGCTGCTCCGGCAGTCCTGTCCTGCCCTGCTTCTGCCCGCTGCTCCGGCAGTCCTGTCCTGCCCTGCCTGTACCCCTCTGCCTGTAATGTTCCTGAGTCCCAGTGTGTACTGGGCCCTATCCCGCCTGTGTTCCTACCTGCTAGTGCCTCCCTGTCTGCACTCTAGCTGTGCTTGCCTGTACCCCCCCTGCCTGCTTACCCGCCTGCCTGCATACCAGTCGTGCCTGCCTATACCCACCAGTCTGTGTGCCAGCCTACCAGTCTGTTCCTGTATTCCCCTGTGTGGGTCAACAGCCGTGTCCGGGGTCTGTCCTGGAGTAGCACCTGGTCCCTCTGCTCGGTTCCTCCTTGGTGCACTGGCGTCGTATGCCGTCGTGCGACCCTGGTCGGATCGGGTGAATACCTAGTTACGCCCCTCCAGGCATTCACTCTCCGGCACGGTCCAGTGGAATCACTACCAATCACACGCACACGCCGCTTAGCCCGGGCGTGTGCATAACAGGTATAACCCCCAACGGGAGGGGTATGGCCTCAGGGCAGCCGACGTGGATGATGGGGGTAGCAGGAACCACTCAGAGACGGTGCGGTGTAGTTCAGGGTCTTTACTGGTGACAAAGATAGACCCTCCCGGAGTACTTGCTAGTGATAGGGGCCTGGTCAGTCCTTGAGCAGATGGGATCTCCCCTGGCCAGGCGGAGTTGTAGGCCTTCCCAACTAACTGTACTCTTCTGGCTACCTTGCTAGAGGCGGGAATAAGTAGCCCACGTCCCTGAGTGTACCGTGTGGTGCTCACCCGTATGGCCGGTGACTCGGGGCCTTCTAATGGCTTCCGCTCCACGATGGCGGTGCTGGTCCCACGCGTGTGACCGTGCCTTCGGGCTTCTGGGCCAGAGGACCTGAAATCCTCTGCCGGACGGTTTCTGCTGCTGGGTAGGAGTTAGTCCCCACAGCCTCGGACTCCGGGTCCGGTTAGAAATCTTCTCAGTCAGGGCGAGCTCTGTAGCTGCCAGCCCCTGACTCGTTGTAACACTGCTCCCCACAGAGCTCCTGATGTTTCTTGCTATGCTGCTTCTCTTCTCTACTCTTGTTCTGTCTTCTTTCTCACTCCTTGACTCCAGGCTCAGGCCCCAGGACAGGGCCTGCCTGTGGAGCAGAGCCCATAGAGCAGCTCTGCTCCCTGTCTTCTCCTCACAGAACTACCTACCCTGCCTCAGCCCCAGGTTTATCTAGGGGAAGTCCTTCCCCTCCCAAGACTGGGCAGGAGGTGTGGCATGCACAGGATCCCTGACCAAAGGACCTCCCACCTGCTCTCAGACGTAATATCTCTATCACTGTGGCAACCAGACCCCTGGGGTGTCACAGTTGCACACACACCATCTATTTAGCAAATGCCCTTGTTATCAACAGCAGCCTTTTAAACTCACCTGAGCTAACAGGTATGTGCGCTGGTTACTCTGCTGCGCTTAAAATTTCTTTTTTGGTTTGCTACAATGCCTTTTCTGAAACGTTGTCTCCTTCTGCTGGAACACTGACTTCTTTCATTTAATGCCTGCAGACTATAAAAGAGAACCCAACCCAAAAAGTTTGGTTGATTAGTCTGTGGCATTCTGTTAAACTGTTGCTTATGGAGGTCTCTGTGAGCTTCTCAGCGACATTCAGCCAGCCAGGTATCCTGCCTGCAGTAGATGGAATGTGGCAATGGAACGCTGGCTGCGCGTGTCATAATAGGCTCTGAGCCTTTATATACCTGTGCACAGCAGCAGCCACCTTCAGTCTGCTGCTGGACAGCCAGCAGCAGCAGCAGCAGGAGAGGTATGTAATCAGGAGCCCTCCTGCTAAGGGTAGACAGCTGCTCGTTCCACCCCACCCCCCGCCTTAATTGGTTCTCCTCCCTTCCAACGGTGTTGAGGCGGGTGGGAACAGCAGGGGGTGAAGGTGCTGTGTTTAAAGAGGTGGAGTTATGCAGATCTAAAACGCGTGGATTGCAGCAGCAGCAAGCCGAAAAGTGCAGGCATGTAAGGGATCTAGAGGTTGACAACATGTCTTCTTAACGGGAGTCCAGGAGCTCATCTCCACAAATGGACTTTTCAGGATCCTTGGGTGGCTCCGTAGTTTGAAACCAATTCTGGTTATCGCTTCTCGGCCTTTTGGCTAAGATCAAGTGTAGTATCTGTTCTTATCAGTTTAATATCTGATACGTCCCCTATCTGGGGACCATATATTAAATGGATTTTTAGAACAGGGAGATGGAAAAAGAGCTTGCTCTGTCCACTCCACGCATTGACCTGGTATTGCAGTATCTCCAGGACCGGTGCACCCCTTCTTTAATGCAGTTTCTAAAATCAGAAAGAATTGAATTCAATGTTTTTTGTTCATTTTGCTTGTTTGTCGGATTTTGGGATGGACTCTTTGGCTTTGCTTTTCTTCTCCTCATTGGATTTTTCATGTTCAAAGTTGCAGAAGCCAGATTACAAGCTCATTTTGGTTCAACTTCAGCAACTGTGCATTGCATTGCCATGTAATGTGATGCAATGCTATCTTTCTAGCTCTCCCTTTTTACTTCCTTTTGGATAAACAGACATATTAGGCAAGCATTTTGGAGCTTTCACCTAAATAACTACAGGTGGTGAGATAAGCTGCACAATATAATTGACCTTTCAGTATATTGTTGCACACACACCATCTATTTAGCAAATGCCCTTGTTATCAACAGCAGCCTTTTAAACTCACCTGAGCTAACAGGTATGTGCGCTGGTTACTCTGCTGCGCTTAAAATTTCTTTTTTGGTTTGCTACAATGCCTTTTCTGAAACGTTGTCTCCTTCTGCTGGAACACTGACTTCTTTCATTTAATGCCTGCAGACTATAAAAGAGAACCCAACCCAAAAAGTTTGGTTGATTAGTCTGTGGCATTCTGTTAAACTGTTGCTTATGGCGGTCTCTGTGAGCTTCTCAGCGACATTCAGCCAGCCAGGTATCCTGCCTGCAGTAGATGGAATGTGGCAATGGAACGCTGGCTGCGCGTGTCATAATAGGCTCTGAGCCTTTATATACCTGTGCACAGCAGCAGCCACCTTCAGTCTGCTGCTGGACAGCCAGCAGCAGCAGCAGCAGGAGAGGTATGTAATCAGGAGCCCTCCTGCTAAGGGTAGACAGCTGCTCGTTCCACCCCACCCCCCGCCTTAATTGGTTCTCCTCCCTTCCAACGGTGTTGAGGCGGGTGGGAACAGCAGGGGGTGAAGGTGCTGTGTTTAAAGAGGTGGAGTTATGCAGATCTAAAACGCGTGGATTGCAGCAGCAGCAAGCCGAAAAGTGCAGGCATGTAAGGGATCTAGAGGTTGACAACATGTCTTCTTAACGGGAGTCCAGGAGCTCATCTCCACAAATGGACTTTTCAGGATCCTTGGGTGGCTCCGTAGTTTGAAACCAATTCTGGTTATCGCTTCTCGGCCTTTTGGCTAAGATCAAGTGTAGTATCTGTTCTTATCAGTTTAATATCTGATACGTCCCCTATCTGGGGACCATATATTAAATGGATTTTTAGAACAGGGAGATGGAAAAAGAGCTTGCTCTGTCCACTCCACGCATTGACCTGGTATTGCAGTATCTCCAGGACCGGTGCACCCCTTCTTTAATGCAGTTTCTAAAATCAGAAAGAATTGAATTCAATGATTTTTGTTCATTTTGCTTGTTTGTCGGATTTTGGGATGGACTCTTTGGCTTTGCTTTTCTTCTCCTCATTGGATTTTTCATGTTCAAAGTTGCAGAAGCCAGATTACAAGCTCATTTTGGTTCAACTTCAGCAACTGTGCATTGCATTGCCATGTAATGTGATGCAATGCTATCTTTCTAGCTCTCCCTTTTTACTTCCTTTTGGATAAACAGACATATTAGGCAAGCATTTTGGAGCTTTCACCTAAATAACTACAGGTGGTGAGATAAGCTGCACAATATAATTGACCTTTCAGTATATTGTTGCACACACACCATCTATTTAGCAAATGCCCTTGTTATCAACAGCAGCCTTTTAAACTCACCTGAGCTAACAGGTATGTGCGCTGGTTACTCTGCTGCGCTTAAAATTTCTTTTTTGGTTTGCTACAATGCCTTTTCTGAAACGTTGTCTCCTTCTGCTGGAACACTGACTTCTTTCATTTAATGCCTGCAGACTATAAAAGAGAACCCAACCCAAAAAGTTTGGTTGATTAGTCTGTGGCATTCTGTTAAACTGTTGCTTATGGCGGTCTCTGTGAGCTTCTCAGCGACATTCAGCCAGCCAGGTATCCTGCCTGCAGTAGATGGAATGTGGCAATGGAACGCTGGCTGCGCGTGTCATAATAGGCTCTGAGCCTTTATATACCTGTGCACAGCAGCAGCCACCTTCAGTCTGCTGCTGGACAGCCAGCAGCAGCAGCAGCAGGAGAGGTATGTAATCAGGAGCCCTCCTGCTAAGGGTAGACAGCTGCTCGTTCCACCCCACCCCCCGCCTTAATTGGTTCTCCTCCCTTCCAACGGTGTTGAGGCGGGTGGGAACAGCAGGGGGTGAAGGTGCTGTGTTTAAAGAGGTGGAGTTATGCAGATCTAAAACGCGTGGATTGCAGCAGCAGCAAGCCGAAAAGTGCAGGCATGTAAGGGATCTAGAGGTTGACAACATGTCTTCTTAACGGGAGTCCAGGAGCTCATCTCCACAAATGGACTTTTCAGGATCCTTGGGTGGCTCCGTAGTTTGAAACCAATTCTGGTTATCGCTTCTCGGCCTTTTGGCTAAGATCAAGTGTAGTATCTTTCGAAAAGGCGGTTTTGGATGTTGGCCGCCCTAGTAGATTGATACATTATGCACACTGGGGTTTAGGCGCTTGTTAGTACGCCAGGTGGCTAATATAGTCATCTGGTGGAAAGCATGGCCCCCCAGGATCGACGCCATTGGTCCGGGGAAGATCGAAAGCCCGAAGTGTGAAGTGCCCCAGGAGTGGTGACCCTGGGGTGCCTTAACTCACTGGGATTGGGAACCCCACTTGAGTTTATGGCACATTTGCACAAGCACTTCAAATTTTCTTTCTTCGCACACACCCTTATTCCGGGCCTTCTGGCCTTAGGATGGGGAATTTTTCAATTCCCGGTCGAAGGTCCGGGCAGTATTATACTGTGAAACCTTCACTATTTATTTAATTTCTTTGTCACTGTGTGTCCACTTATTCACGTGTGTCACGTCCTACTAGGATTTTTTCGGGATGCGGTTCCCTTACGGGTTCCTCTCTTGGCAGGTCTAGGGGGGGAGTGTGTGGCCATCAGGTTCCGCTCCCCCCTGAACCCCCCTGGCTCTCCTCTTTCGGGAGGAGAGCGTTGTTGGCTCCCCTCTTCCGGGAGGGGAGCACAGTCTTTGGCTCCCAGTGCCTTGCTCGGGTGAGAACTGGGGCAGGTGCTGGGGGTAAGATTGGGTCGCCTCTGGCTTCGGCTGGAGGTGGCTTTTTGTCCCTATTCCTCGCTGTGGCCTTTTGGCTCGGAGGGACGGGGAATGGTTTGGGGGACCCTTCTCCTTTTGGAGAGGGTTTCAAGAAGACCAGCATCCTAGTGCACTTTTTTTGTGGCACTTGTCACTTTTTTAAGCGCACTCGGGTTTTGTACACGAATTCGGGCTTTCAAAAAAAAAAAAATCTGTTCTTATCAGTTTAATATCTGATACGTCCCCTATCTGGGGACCATATATTAAATGGATTTTTAGAACAGGGAGATGGAAAAAGAGCTTGCTCTGTCCACTCCACGCATTGACCTGGTATTGCAGTATCTCCAGGACCGGTGCACCCCTTCTTTAATGCAGTTTCTAAAATCAGAAAGAATTGAATTCAATGTTTTTTGTTCATTTTGCTTGTTTCTCGGATTTTGGGATGGACTCTTTGGCTTTGCTTTTCTTCTCCTCATTGGATTTTTCATGTTCAAAGTTGCAGAAGCCAGATTACAAGCTCATTTTGGTTCAACTTCAGCAACTGTGCATTGCATTGCCATGTAATGTGATGCAATGCTATCTTTCTAGCTCTCCCTTTTTACTTCCTTTTGGATAAACAGACATATTAGGCAAGCATTTTGGAGCTTTCACCTAAATAACTACAGGTGGTGAGATAAGCTGCACAATATAATTGACCTTTCAGTATATTGTTGCACACACACCATCTATTTAGCAAATGCCCTTGTTATCAACAGCAGCCTTTTAAACTCACCTGAGCTAACAGGTATGTGCGCTGGTTACTCTGCTGCGCTTAAAATTTCTTTTTTGGTTTGCTACAATGCCTTTTCTGAAACGTTGTCTCCTTCTGCTGGAACACTGACTTCTTTCATTTAATGCCTGCAGACTATAAAAGAGAACCCAACCCAAAAAGTTTGGTTGATTAGTCTGTGGCATTCTGTTAAACTGTTGCTTATGGCGGTCTCTGTGAGCTTCTCAGCGACATTCAGCCAGCCAGGTATCCTGCCTGCAGTAGATGGAATGTGGCAATGGAACGCTGGCTGCGCGTGTCATAATAGGCTCTGAGCCTTTATATACCTGTGCACAGCAGTAGCCACCTTCAGTCTGCTGCTGGACAGCCAGCAGCAGCAGCAGCAGGAGAGGTATGTAATCAGGAGCCCTCCTGCTAAGGGTAGACAGCTGCTCGTTCCACCCCACCCCCCGCCTTAATTGGTTCTCCTCCCTTCCAACGGTGTTGAGGCGGGTGGGAACAGCAGGGGGTGAAGGTGCTGTGTTTAAAGAGGTGGAGTTATGCAGATCTAAAACGCGTGGATTGCAGCAGCAGCAAGCCGAAAAGTGCAGGCATGTAAGGGATCTAGAGGTTGACAACATGTCTTCTTAACGGGAGTCCAGGAGCTCATCTCCACAAATGGACTTTTCAGGATCCTTGGGTGGCTCCGTAGTTTGAAACCAATTCTGGTTATCGCTTCTCAGCCTTTTGGCTAAGATCAAGTGTAGTATCTGTTCTTATCAGTTTAATATCTGATACGTCCCCTATCTGGGGACCATATATTAAATGGATTTTTAGAACAGGGAGATGGAAAAAGAGCTTGCTCTGTCCACTCCACGCATTGACCTGGTATTGCAGTATCTCCAGGACCGGTGCACCCCTTCTTTAATGCAGTTTCTAAAATCAGAAAGAATTGAATTCAATGTTTTTTGTTCATTTTGCTTGTTTGTCGGATTTTGGGATGGACTCTTTGGCTTTGCTTTTCTTCTCCTCATTGGATTTTTCATGTTCAAAGTTGCAGAAGCCAGATTACAAGCTCATTTTGGTTCAACTTCAGCAACTGTGCATTGCATTACCATGTAATGTGATGCAATGCTATCTTTCTAGCTCTCCCTTTTTACTTCCTTTTGGATAAACAGACATATTAGGCAAGCATTTTGGAGCTTTCACCTAAATAACTACAGGTGGTGAGATAAGCTGCACAATATAATTGACCTTTCAGTATATTGTTGCACACACACCATCTATTTAGCAAATGCCCTTGTTATCAACAGCAGCCTTTTAAACTCACCTGAGCTAACAGGTATGTGCGCTGGTTACTCTGCTGCGCTTAAAATTTCTTTTTTGGTTTGCTACAATGCCTTTTCTGAAACGTTGTCTCCTTCTGCTGGAACACTGACTTCTTTCATTTAATGCCTGCAGACTATAAAAGAGAACCCAACCCAAAAAGTTTGGTTGATTAGTCTGTGGCATTCTGTTAAACTGTTGCTTATGGCGGTCTCTGTGAGCTTCTCAGCGACATTCAGCCAGCCAGGTATCCTGCCTGCAGTAGATGGAATGTGGCAATGGAAGGCTGGCTGCGCGTGTCATAATAGGCTCTGAGCCTTTATATACCTGTGCACAGCAGCAGCCACCTTCAGTCTGCTGCTGGACAGCCAGCAGCAGCAGCAGCAGGAGAGGTATGTAATCAGGAGCCCTCCTGCTAAGGGTAGACAGCTGCTCGTTCCACCCCACCCCCCGCCTTAATTGGTTCTCCTCCCTTCCAACGGTGTTGAGGCGGGTGGGAACAGCAGGGGGTGAAGGTGCTGTGTTTAAAGAGGTGGAGTTATGCAGATCTAAAACGCGTGGATTGCAGCAGCAGCAAGCCGAAAAGTGCAGGCATGTAAGGGATCTAGAGGTTGACAACATGTCTTCTTAACGGGAGTCCAGGAGCTCATCTCCACAAATGGACTTTTCAGGATCCTTGGGTGGCTCCGTAGTTTGAAACCAATTCTGGTTATCGCTTCTCGGCCTTTTGGCTAAGATCAAGTGTAGTATCTTTCGAAAAGGCGGTTTTGGATGTTGGCCGCCCTAGTAGATTGATACATTATGCACACTGGGGTTTAGGCGCTTGTTAGTACGCCAGGTGGCTAATATAGTCATCTGGTGGAAAGCATGGCCCCCCAGGATCGACGCCATTGGGCCGGGGAAGATCGAAAGCCCGAAGTGTGAAGTGCCCCAGGAGTGGTGACCCTGGGGTGCCTTAACTCACTGGGATTGGGAACCCCACTTGAGTTTATGGCACATTTGCACAAGCACTTCAAATTTTCTTTCTTCGCACACACCCTTATTCCGGGCCTTCTGGCCTTAGGATGGGGAATTTTTCAATTCCCGGTCGAAGGTCCGGGCAGTATTATACTGTGAAACCTTCACTATTTATTTAATTTCTTTGTCACTGTGTGTCCACTTATTCACGTGTGTCACGTCCTACTAGGATTTTGTCGGGATGCGGTTCCCTTACGGGTTCCTCTCTTGGCAGGTCTAGGGGGGGAGTGTGTGGCCATCAGGTTCCGCTCCCCCCTGAAACCCCCTGGCTCTCCTCTTTCGGGAGGAGAGCGTTGTTGGCTCCCCTCTTCCGGGAGGGGAGCACAGTCTTTGGCTCCCAGTGCCTTGCTCGGGTGAGAACTCGGGCAGGTGCTGGGGGTAAGATTGGGTCGCCTCTGGCTTCGGCTGGAGGTGGCTTTTTGTCCCTATTCCTCGCTGTGGCCTTTTGGCTCGGAGGGACGGGGAATGGTTTGGGGGACCCTTCTCCTTTTGGAGAGGGTTTCAAGAAGACCAGCATCCTAGTGCACTTTTTTTGTGGCACTTGTCACTTTTTTAAGCGCACTCGGGTTTTGTACACGAATTCGGGCTTTCAAAAAAAAAAAAAATCTGTTCTTATCAGTTTAATATCTGATACGTCCCCTATCTGGGGACCATATATTAAATGGATTTTTAGAACAGGGAGATGGAAAAAGAGCTTGCTCTGTCCACTCCACGCATTGACCTGGTATTGCAGTATCTCCAGGACCGGTGCACCCCTTCTTTAATGCAGTTTCTAAAATCAGAAAGAATTGAATTCAATGTTTTTTGTTCATTTTGCTTGTTTGTCGGATTTTGGGATGGACTCTTTGGCTTTGCTTTTCTTCTCCTCATTGGATTTTTCATGTTCAAAGTTGCAGAAGCCAGATTACAAGCTCATTTTGGTTCAACTTCAGCAACTGTGCATTGCATTGCCATGTAATGTGATGCAATGCTATCTTTCTAGCTCTCCCTTTTTACTTCCTTTTGGATAAACAGACATATTAGGCAAGCATTTTGGAGCTTTCACCTAAATAACTACAGGTGGTGAGATAAGCTGCACAATATAATTGACCTTTCAGTATATTGTTGCACACACACCATCTATTTAGCAAATGCCCTTGTTATCAACAGCAGCCTTTTAAACTCACCTGAGCTAACAGGTATGTGCGCTGGTTACTCTGCTGCGCTTAAAATTTCTTTTTTGGTTTGCTACAATGCCTTTTCTGAAACGTTGTCTCCTTCTGCTGGAACACTGACTTCTTTCATTTAATGCCTGCAGACTATAAAAGAGAACCCAACCCAAAAAGTTTGGTTGATTAGTCTGTGGCATTCTGTTAAACTGTTGCTTATGGCGGTCTCTGTGAGCTTCTCAGCGACATTCAGCCAGCCAGGTATCCTGCCTGCAGTAGATGGAATGTGGCAATGGAACGCTGGCTGCGCGTGTCATAATAGGCTCTGAGCCTTTATATACCTGTGCACAGCAGCAGCCACCTTCAGTCTGCTGCTGGACAGCCAGCAGCAGCAGCAGCAGGAGAGGTATGTAATCAGGAGCCCTCCTGCTAAGGGTAGACAGCTGCTCGTTCCACCCCACCCCCCGCCTTAATTGGTTCTCCTCCCTTCCAACGGTGTTGAGGCGGGTGGGAACAGCAGGGGGTGAAGGTGCTGTGTTTAAAGAGGTGGAGTTATGCAGATCTAAAACGCGTGGATTGCAGCAGCAGCAAGCCGAAAAGTGCAGGCATGTAAGGGATCTAGAGGTTGACAACATGTCTTCTTAACGGGAGTCCAGGAGCTCATCTCCACAAATGGACTTTTCAGGATCCTTGGGTGGCTCCGTAGTTTGAAACCAATTCTGGTTATCGCTTCTCGGCCTTTTGGCTAAGATCAAGTGTAGTATCTGTTCTTATCAGTTTAATATCTGATACGTCCCCTATCTGGGGACCATATATTAAATGGATTTTTAGAACAGGGAGATGGAAAAAGAGCTTGCTCTGTCCACTCCACGCATTGACCTGGTATTGCAGTATCTCCAGGACCGGTGCACCCCTTCTTTAATGCAGTTTCTAAAATCAGAAAGAATTGAATTCAATGTTTTTTGTTCATTTTGCTTGTTTGTCGGATTTTGGGATGGACTCTTTGGCTTTGCTTTTCTTCTCCTCATTGGATTTTTCATGTTCAAAGTTGCAGAAGCCAGATTACAAGCTCATTTTGGTTCAACTTCAGCAACTGTGCATTGCATTGCCATGTAATGTGATGCAATGCTATCTTTCTAGCTCTCCCTTTTTACTTCCTTTTGGATAAACAGACATATTAGGCAAGCATTTTGGAGCTTTCACCTAAATAACTACAGGTGGTGAGATAAGCTGCACAATATAATTGACCTTTCAGTATATTGTTGCACACACACCATCTATTTAGCAAATGCCCTTGTTATCAACAGCAGCCTTTTAAACTCACCTGAGCTAACAGGTATGTGCGCTGGTTACTCTGCTGCGCTTAAAATTTCTTTTTTGGTTTGCTACAATGCCTTTTCTGAAACGTTGTCTCCTTCTGCTGGAACACTGACTTCTTTCATTTAATGCCTGCAGACTATAAAAGAGAACCCAACCCAAAAAGTTTGGTTGATTAGTCTGTGGCATTCTGTTAAACTGTTGCTTATGGCGGTCTCTGTGAGCTTCTCAGCGACATTCAGCCAGCCAGGTATCCTGCCTGCAGTAGATGGAATGTGGCAATGGAACGCTGGCTGCGCGTGTCATAATAGGCTCTGAGCCTTTATATACCTGTGCACAGCAGCAGCCACCTTCAGTCTGCTGCTGGACAGCCAGCAGCAGCAGCAGCAGGAGAGGTATGTAATCAGGAGCCCTCCTGCTAAGGGTAGACAGCTGCTCGTTCCACCCCACCCCCCGCCTTAATTGGTTCTCCTCCCTTCCAACGGTGTTGAGGCGGGTGGGAACAGCAGGGGGTGAAGGTGCTGTGTTTAAAGAGGTGGAGTTATGCAGATCTAAAACGCGTGGATTGCAGCAGCAGCAAGCCGAAAAGTGCAGGCATGTAAGGGATCTAGAGGTTGACAACATGTCTTCTTAACGGGAGTCCAGGAGCTCATCTCCACAAATGGACTTTTCAGGATCCTTGGGTGGCTCCGTAGTTTGAAACCAATTCTGGTTATCGCTTCTCGGCCTTTTGGCTAAGATCAAGTGTAGTATCTGTTCTTATCAGTTTAATATCTGATACGTCCCCTATCTGGGGACCATATATTAAATGGATTTTTAGAACAGGGAGATGGAAAAAGAGCTTGCTCTGTCCACTCCACGCATTGACCTGGTATTGCAGTATCTCCAGGACCGGCGCACCCCTTCTTTAATGCAGTTTCTAAAATCAGAAAGAATTGAATTCAATGTTTTTTGTTCATTTTGCTTGTTTGTCGGATTTTGGGATGGACTCTTTGGCTTTGCTTTTCTTCTCCTCATTGGATTTTTCATGTTCAAAGTTGCAGAAGCCAGATTACAAGCTCATTTTGGTTCAACTTCAGCAACTGTGCATTGCATTGCCATGTAATGTGATGCAATGCTATCTTTCTAGCTCTCCCTTTTTACTTCCTTTTGGATAAACAGACATATTAGGCAAGCATTTTGGAGCTTTCACCTAAATAACTACAGGTGGTGAGATAAGCTGCACAATATAATTGACCTTTCAGTATATTGTTGCACACACACCATCTATTTAGCAAATGCCCTTGTTATCAACAGCAGCCTTTTAAACTCACCTGAGCTAACAGGTATGTGCGCTGGTTACTCTGCTGCGCTTAAAATTTCTTTTTTGGTTTGCTACAATGCCTTTTCTGAAACGTTGTCTCCTTCTGCTGGAACACTGACTTCTTTCATTTAATGCCTGCAGACTATAAAAGAGAACCCAACCCAAAAAGTTTGGTTGATTAGTCTGTGGCATTCTGTTAAACTGTTGCTTATGGCGGTCTCTGTGAGCTTCTCAGCGACATTCAGCCAGCCAGGTATCCTGCCTGCAGTAGATGGAATGTGGCAATGGAACGCTGGCTGCGTGTGTCATAATAGGCTCTGAGCCTTTATATACCTGTGCACAGCAGCAGCCACCTTCAGTCTGCTGCTGGACAGCCAGCAGCAGCAGCAGGAGAGGTATGTAATCAGGAGCCCTCCTGCTAAGGGTAGACAGCTGCTCGTTCCACCCCACCCCCCGCCTTAATTGGTTCTCCTCCCTTCCAACGGTTTTGAGGCGGGTGGGAACAGCAGGGGGTGAAGGTGCTGTGTTTAAAGAGGTGGAGTTATGCAGATCTAAAACGCGTGGATTGCAGCAGCAGCAAGCCGAAAAGTGCAGGCATGTAAGGGATCTAGAGGTTGACAACATGTCTTCTTAACGGGAGTCCAGGAGCTCATCTCCACAAATGGACTTTTCAGGATCCTTGGGTGGCTCCGTAGTTTGAAACCAATTCTGGTTATCGCTTCTCGGCCTTTTGGCTAAGATCAAGTGTAGTATCTGTTCTTATCAGTTTAATATCTGATACGTCCCCTATCTGGGGACCATATATTAAATGGATTTTTAGAACAGGGAGATGGAAAAAGAGCTTGCTCTGTCCACTCCACGCATTGACCTGGTATTGCAGTATCTCCAGGACCGGTGCACCCCTTCTTTAATGCAGTTTCTAAAATCAGAAAGAATTGAATTCAATGTTTTTTGTTCATTTTGCTTGTTTGTCGGATTTTGGGATGGACTCTTTGGCTTTGCTTTTCTTCTCCTCATTGGATTTTTCATGTTCAAAGTTGCAGAAGCCAGATTACAAGCTCATTTTGGTTCAACTTCAGCAACTGTGCATTGCATTGCCATGTAATGTGATGCAATGCTATCTTTCTAGCTCTCCCTTTTTACTTCCTTTTGGATAAACAGACATATTAGGCAAGCATTTTGGAGCTTTCACCTAAATAACTACAGGTGGTGAGATAAGCTGCACAATATAATTGACCTTTCAGTATATTGTTGCACACACACCATCTATTTAGCAAATGCCCTTGTTATCAACAGCAGCCTTTTAAACTCACCTGAGCTAACAGGTATGTGCGCTGGTTACTCTGCTGCGCTTAAAATTTCTTTTTTGGTTTGCTACAATGCCTTTTCTGAAACGTTGTCTCCTTCTGCTGGAACACTGACTTCTTTCATTTAATGCCTGCAGACTATAAAAGAGAACCCAACCCAAAAAGTTTGGTTGATTAGTCTGTGGCATTCTGTTAAACTGTTGCTTATGGCGGTCTCTGTGAGCTTCTCAGCGACATTCAGCCAGCCAGGTATCCTGCCTGCAGTAGATGGAATGTGGCAATGGAACGCTGGCTGCGCGTGTCATAATAGGCTCTGAGCCTTTATATACCTGTGCACAGCAGCAGCCACCTTCAGTCTGCTGCTGGACAGCCAGCAGCAGCAGCAGCAGGAGAGGTATGTAATCAGGAGCCCTCCTGCTAAGGGTAGACAGCTGCTCGTTCCACCCCACCCCCCGCCTTAATTGGTTCTCCTCCCTTCCAACGGTGTTGAGGCGGGTGGGAACAGCAGGGGGTGAAGGTGCTGTGTTTAAAGAGGTGGAGTTATGCAGATCTAAAACGCGTGGATTGCAGCAGCAGCAAGCCGAAAAGTGCAGGCATGTAAGGGATCTAGAGGTTGACAACATGTCTTCTTAACGGGAGTCCAGGAGCTCATCTCCACAAATGGACTTTTCAGGATCCTTGGGTGGCTCCGTAGTTTGAAACCAATTCTGGTTATCGCTTCTCGGCCTTTTGGCACGATCCTTGTGATTGGTGTCAGGAGGCAGATTCGTGATCACTGGAATTCTTTCTCGGCCTTTTCCGATTATAACTGCTGCTATTGGGAAGGAAGGAAGGTGTTTCTCGTACCTTTCGGCGTGGAAGGAATTCTGGATCGTGGAGGAGGATTTCTTCAGGACTGGAGTTCTGGACGCTGCTGAACAGAAGGGATCGAGTCTGGTGCTGTTATTTTTGGACGTCATCGGGCTTTCTTTTGAATTTTCTCTGTGTGGAAATGGAGATGAATTTGGATCAGGACGATGCCTACATGAAGGACACCATCCGGTTTGTGGTGAGTGTGGAATTTAGGCAAGTTAAAAACTTGGACTTTTTGTACAGGAAAGTCTTTACTCCTATCTTGCATATCAGCAAGGATGATTACTTTTGTGTTCAGTCATTTTCTAACAGAGGAGTACACGATGTGACTTTGAGAGGTGCTGGTGTATGTGAGAGGGTTTTTTCCAGTTTTAGATATGCTGCAGCCTGTGAGCATAGTGAGGTATTGGAAGGAATTTCAGCCACGCCTCGCTTTCAATTTGATCAAAGGATGCTAACAATACATATGTATAACCCTTTCATATCTGATGAGCAAGTGACTTCATACTTAAGAAGGTTTTGCTCCGTATTAATTATGAAAAAACGTTGTACGACTGGTTTTGGGGCCTGGAACGGCAAGAGACTGTATCAGGTCGTTTTTAAAAAGGACCCGTCAGTGGAGGGGGGTGTCTTAAGACCCCCACCAGTCGTGTTCATAAATAGAGATAGAGGCTTTTTGTTTTTTTCTAATATGCCACCATATTGTAAACGATGTCGGAAATATGGCCATATGGATGAAAATTGCGCCCCTTGTGAAGTATGTTCTGGCCCGGTTCATCAGGCGAGAGAGTGCCCAATGCAAGCCAGGCAAACATCTGAGGCTGATGCTGAAGATAAACAAGGGGATGGTGGGCAGATGGAGGATGGAGGATCAGAAAGTTCTTCTAATGTGGCGCAGGAAGTAGAGGTTCTGGCACCTCTAAGTAATAGAGAAAAAAGAGAAGAGAGGAAGAAAGCTGAAGAAAAGAAGAAAGAAGAAAGGAAGAAGGAAGAAAAGAAGAAGGAAGTAAAGAAGAAGGAAGAAAAGAAGAAGGAAGACAAGAAGAAGGAAGACAAGAAGAAAGAAGATAAAAAGAAAGAAGTAGAGAGGAAAGAAGATGGAAGAGAGGAAGGAACATTGGAAGAGGAAAAGGAGGGGCAACAAGGTATTGTGGATACAGTTGCTGCTCTGGCGGTATTATCAGAGATGTCGTCAGGGATTCCTTGTGCCCAGGAAAATATGGACTTAAGTTCAAAATCTTTGAAAAGGAGTACATGGGAAGAAGAGCAACAGGAGATCATGGAGGACTTGGGTGGGAAAAAATCTCGTGGTGACGCGTCTTCTTTGTTTGGGGATGTATCTCCCTCAAGTTCTTCTGATCAAGAATCCTTAATTGTGGATGTGAAATCACCTTTGGTAGATGAGGGCGGAGGGATTAGCCCTGGGCCTATTACTAGAAGATGATTACTGTTGTATCCCTGAATGTTCAGGGGTTGAACAATTTATACAAACGCACTGCATTATATGATTTTTTGAATAATGAGAAATGCGATTTTATTTTTTTACAAGAATGTAATTTAGAAAGGAAAATGAGCTATGAATATTTACGTGGAATATGGAAGGGTAACATGGTTTTTTCTGGTGGGAATGAATTGAAAAGTGATGGGGTGGGTTTTTTGTGCTCTAGTGAGTGGGAGGTGGTGAAGTATGAGGAAATTTACCCTGGTCGTATTCTATGTGTAGAAGTAATGAGGGAGGGTAAAAGGGTGCGTTGTTTTAATATTTATGCTCATACTGAGAAAAATCAAAGATTACATTTATTCGAGATTTTACAGCTTTTTTTATCAGGTGCAGATCCGATTTTAATTGGTGGGGATTTTAACTGCCAGTTAAATAATGTACGGGATGGGTCGGTAACCTGCCTTAAGAACATAATTTCTGCCTTCAGTTTAAAGGATGCATGGGCTATGGATGGTAGTAAAAAAGAATTTGAAGTTACGTGGTCAAACAGAGGTTTTACGTCTAGGATTGATCACTTTTTTATGTCTGATTCTTTTAAATGTTCCTCTTTTAAGACAAGTATTAATCCTTTTTCGGATCATAAGTTATTGGGATGCACTTTAGCAATAGACCCTTGCGGTAAGAAAAAACCTTCGCATTGGAAACTGAATGTTTCTTTATTACAGGGGGAGAATTTTAAAGAAGACTTTAAGGTTTTTTATAATGAATTAAAACTTAACAAAAAGGGTTTTAAGTGTATTTTAGACTGGTGGGATTTTATGAAGGGTAAGATCAGAACCTTCTTTGTTAAATTGGGAAAGAGGAAAGCGTATGAGAAAAGGCAGTTTTATGATGCGTTAAATGCTAATTTGCAGTGTTATTATTATTTTCAAAACAATGGAGTTAATATGGACAGCAGTATTAGTGAGGTAAAGGAGAAAATTCAGAATGCACTAAAAGAGAAGGGAAAAGAAATCATCTTCAACTCTAGGGTAAAGGTCCTGGATGAGGATGAGAAATGCACTAAGTTTTTCTTTAAAAAAAAATGTGGAAAAAAGGATTTTATTGAGGTCTTAGAGGGTGAGGTGAGCCCAGAAGGGAAAGCATTGCAGGCCAAAATGTTTTATGATGATCTGTTTTCTCGAAAAAAGATTGATGAATCATTGAAAAACCATTTTTTAGAGGTTCTGGATAAAGCTCTTAGTGAGGAAGAAAAATTACTTTTATCTAGGGAGTTTACTAAGGAGGAGATATTTAATACTATTTGCACTTTACAAAATCAGAAGACACCAGGTGTGGATGGCCTCCCTGTGGAGTTTTACAGGGTTGTGTGGGATATTATAGGGGAAGATTTTTATGAGTTGTTTTCAGAAGTGGAGTCCTCTTTTAATATTCCCAAGTCATGGGCAGAAGGCCTTATTGTTTTATTATATAAAAAAGGAGGAAAAGAACTGATTAAAAATTGGAGGCCTATTACGCTGCTAAATACAGACTATAAAGTATATGCAAAACTATTGGCCAATAGATTAACCCCTTAATAACATCTGACGTACTAATACGCGTCTGTGCCCTGGGACTTAAGAGCCAGACCCGTATTAGTACGTCATGGCGATCGCGCGCGCACACAGGCTGTGCGGGCGCGATCGCCGCCGGGTGTCAGCTGATTGTCACAGCTGACACCCGGTACTATGTGCAGGGAGCGGTCACGCACCGCTCCCAGCACATTAACCCCCGCGATGCTGCGATCGAAGTCGATCGAAGTCGATCGCGGCATTGCGGGGGCAAGGGGAGGTGATCGCCGATACTCACCTCCTCTTCCGGCTTCCAGCGCAGTCTGCAAAGGCTTCCCGGGTGTTGCCATGACGACCCGATGTCGTCATGACAACATCCGGGTCACCAGAGAGCAGGAAGATTGCTTGGACATGCGCAGTGCATCTCCAAGCAATCTTCACACTGTGCACTTCTGACAGCCTTCATGGCATAGGGATGGTGCTCCATTCCTGTGCCATGCAGGCGATCAGAAAAAAAAAAGTGAAAGTCCCAGAGTGGGACAAAGTAATAAAGTGTATAAACTGTGTGAAAGTGGAAAAAAAAAAAAAAAAAAAATGTGCAAAAATATTATAAAAAAATAAAAAAAATAATACACCAAAAATAAAAATATAATGTACCCATCAATAAATATTATTATAAAAAAAATAAAAAAAAAACAATAAAAGTACACATATTTGGTATCGCCGCGTCCGGAACAACCTGACCTATAAAACTGTCCCACTAGTTAACCCCTTCAGTGAACACGGTAAAAAAAAAAAAAAAAACACCAAGCAAAAAACAATGCTTTATCACCATACCGCCAAACAAAAAGTGGAATAACACGCGATCAAAAAGACGCATATAAATAAAAATGATACCGCTGAAAACGTCATCTCGTCCCGCAAAAAACAAGCCGCCATATAGCTCCATCAGCCGAAAAATAAAAAAGTTATAGCTCTCAGAATAAAGCGATACTAAAAAATATTTTTTTCTATAAAATAGCTTTTATTGTGTATAAGCGCCAAAACATAGAAAAATTATACAAATGTGGTACCGCTGTAAACGTACTGACCCGAAGAGTAAAGCTGCCTCATCAATTTTACCACACGCGGAACAGAATAAAAAAAAACAAAAAAAAACAATTCCTGAATTGTTGGTTTTTGTTTATTCTGCCTCCCAAAAATCGGAATAGAAAGCGATCAAAAAATGTCACGTGCCTGAAAATGGCACCAATAACAACGTCAAGTCATCCCGCAAAAAACGAGCCGTCACATGACTGTCTGCCAAAATTTGGAAAAATTATAGCTCTCAAAATATGGCGATGCAAAAACTAGATTTTACAAAAAATGCGTCTTTTAGTGTGTGACAGCTGTCAGTCATAAAAACCCCATATGATTCTGGCATTGCTGTAATCACACCGACCCGAAGAATAAAGTCGTCTAATCACTTATACCGCACAAGGAACGGCGTCAAAAATAAACTCTTGAGTTAGGATTGGGCTAGGGTTAGGGCTGGGTTTGGGGCTAGGGTTGTGCTGGGGCTAGGGTTGTGCTGGGGCTAGGGTTGTGCTGGGGCTAGGGTTGTGCTAGGGTTAGGGCTGGGGTTGGGATTTTTTTCAAAAGTAAGAAAAAAAGATGACGATATGGCGACTAGTGTTGAGAGCAAGTGCTCGCTACTTGAGTTTGCATCGGGTGCTCTGGTATGCATTTAGTATCGTGGGTATTTGAGTGACATGCTCGAGTCTCTGCCCCATATGCTTCGCGGCCAAAAAACTTTACGGGGATTGCCTGCCATGCACGAGCGATCCCCGCATGTTTTTTTTTGGATGTCTAATAACCGTGAAACATGCGGAGCAGGGACTCGAGCATGTCACTCGAGCACACGCTGTACATGGTGCATACCTGAGTACCCGATGCAAACTCAAGTAGCGAGCACTTGCGCTCAAGAATAATGAAAACTTATTCAATATGATGACCTAATGTAAACAAATAATGTGCCGTACCTCTGGGTTCAAAATGTTCACTATACACCTTAATAAAATCTTTGAGGGGTATAGTTTCCAAAATGGGGACACTTGTGGGGGAGCTCCACTGTTTAGGCACATCACGGGCTCTCCAAACGCGACATGGTGTCCGCTAACAAATTGAATGGAAAATCGGCTCAAATTGTTAGCGGACGCCATGTTGCGTTTGGAGAGCCCCTGTGTGTCCAAACATTGGAGCTCCCCCACAAGTGACCCCATTTTGGAAACTAGACCCCCCAAGGCACCTATCTAGATGCATAGTGAGCACTTAGAACCCCCAGGTGCTTCACAAATTGATTCGTAAAAATGAAAAAGTGAAAATAAAACACTTTTTCATTTTTATGAATCAATTTGTGAAGCACCTGGGGTTCCAAGTGCTCACTATGAATCTAGATAGGTGCCTTGGGGGGTCTAGTTTCCAAAATGGGGTCACTTGTGGGGGAGCTCCAATGTTTGGGCACACAGGGACTCTCTAAATGCAACATGGTATCCGCTAACAAATTGAATGGAAAAATCGGCTCAAATTGTTAGCGGACACCACATTGCGTTTGGAGAGCCCCTCTGTGCCCAAACTTTGGAGCTCCCCCACAAGTGACCCCATTTTGGAAACTAGACCCCCCAAGGCACCTTTCTAGATGCATAGTGAGCACTTGGAACCCCCAGGTGCTTCACAAATTGATTCGTAAAAATGAAAAAGTGAAAAAAAAAACACTTTTTCATTTTTATGAATCAATTTGTGAAGCACCTGGGGTTCCAAGTGCTCACTATGAATCTAGATAGGTGCCTTGGGGGGTCTAGTTTCCAAAATGGGGTCACTTGTGGGGGAGCTCCAATGTTTGAGCACACAGGGACTCTCCAAATGCAACATGATATCCGCTAACAAATTGTCGGCTCAAATTGTTAGCGGATATCATGTTGCATTTGGAGAGTCCCTGTGTGCCCAAACATTGGAGCTCCTCCACAAGTGACCCCATTTTGGAAACTAGACCCCCCAAGGCACCTATCTAGATGCATAGTGAGCACTTGGAACCCCTAGGTGCTTCACAAATTAATTCGTAAAAATGAAAAAGTGTTTTTTTTTTCACTTTTTCATTATTACGAATCAATTTGTGAAGCACCTGGGGGTTCCAAGTGCTCACTATGCATCTAGAAAGGTGCCTTGGGGGGTCTAGTTTCCAAAATGGGGTCACTTGTGGGGGAGCTCCAAAGTTTGGGCACAGAGAAGCTCTCCAAACGCAATGTGGTGTCCGCTAACAATTTGAGCCGATTTTCCATTCAATTTGTTAGCGGATACCATGTTGCATTTAGAGAGTCCCTGTGTGCCCAAACATTGGAGCTCTCCCACAAGTGACCCCATTTTGGAAACTAGACCCCCCAAGGCACCTATCTAGATGCATAGTGAGCAGTTGGAACCCCCAGGTGCTTCACAAATTGATTCATAAAAATGAAAAAGTGTTTTTTTTTTCACTTTTTCATTGTTACGAATCAATTTGTGAAGCACCTGGGGGTTCCAAGTGCTCACTATGCATCTAGATAGGTGCCTTGGGGGGTCTAGTTTCCAAAATGGGGTCACTTGTGGGGGAGCTCCAATGTTTGGGCACACAGCAGCTCTCCAAACGCAACATGGTGTCGCTAACAATTTGAGCCAATTTTGCGTTAAATTTGTTAGCGGACACCATGTTGCATTTAGAGAGCCGCTGTGTGCCCAAATATTGGAGCTCCCCCACAAGTGACCCCATTTTGGAAACTAGACCACCCAAGGCACCTATCTAGATGCATAGTGAGCACTTGGAACCCTCAGGTGCTTCACAAATTGATTCATACAAATGAAAAAGTGTTTTTTTTTTCACTTTTTCATTGTTACGAATCAATTTGTGAAGCACCTGGGGGTTCCAAGTGCTCACTATGCATCTAGATAGGTGCCTTGGGGGGTCTAGTTTCCAAAATGGGGTCACTTGTGGGGGAGCTCCAATGTTTGGGCACACAGGGACTCTCTAAATGCAACATGGTGTCCTCTAACAAATTTAACGGAAAATCGGCTCAAATTGTTAGCGACACCATGTTGCGTTTGGAGAGCCGCTGTGTGCCCAAACATTGGAGCTCCCCCACAAGTGACCCCATTTTGGAAACTAGACCCCCCAAGGCACCTATCTAGATGCATTGTGAGCACTTGGAACACTCAGGTGCTTCACAAATTGATTCATAAAAATGAAAAAGTGTTTTTTTTTTTCACTTTTTCATTGTTACGAATCAATTTGTGAAGCACCTGGGGGTTCCAAGTGCTCACTATGCATCTAGATAGGTGCCTTGGGGGGTCTAGTTTCCAAAATGGGGTCACTTGTGGGGGAGCTCCAATGTTTGGGCACACAGCAGCTCTCCAAACGCAACATGGTGTCGCTAACAATTTGAGCCAATTTTGCGTTAAATTTGTTAGCGGACACCATGTTGCATTTAGAGAGCCGCTGTGTGCCCAAATATTGGAGCTCCCCCACAAGTGACCCCATTTTGGAAACTAGACCACCCAAGGCACCTATCTAGATGCATAGTGAGCACTTGGAACCCTCAGGTGCTTCACAAATTGATTCATACAAATGAAAAAGTGTTTTTTTTTTCACTTTTTCATTGTTACGAATCAATTTGTGAAGCACCTGGGGGTTCCAAGTGCTCACTATGCATCTAGATAGGTGCCTTGGGGGGTCTAGTTTCCAAAATGGGGTCACTTGTGGGGGAGCTCCAATGTTTGGGCACACAGGGACTCTCTAAATGCAACATGGTGTCCTCTAACAAATTTAACGGAAAATCGGCTCAAATTGTTAGCGACACCATGTTGCGTTTGGAGAGCCGCTGTGTGCCCAAACATTGGAGCTCCCCCACAAGTGACCCCATTTTGGAAACTAGACCCCCCAAGGCACCTATCTAGATGCATTGTGAGCACTTGGAACACTCAGGTGCTTCACAAATTGATTCATAAAAATGAAAAAGTGTTTTTTTTTTTCACTTTTTCATTGTTACGAATCAATTTGTGAAGCACCTGGGGGTTCCAAGTGCTCACTATGCATCTAGAAAGGTGCCTTGGGGGGTCTAGTTTCCAAAATGGGGTCACTTGTGGGGGAGCTCCAAAGTTTGGGCACACATGGGCTCTCCAAACACAACATGGCGTCCGCTAATTATTCAAGCAAATTTTACAATCAAAAAGTCAAATAGCGCTCCTTCCCTTCCGAGCCCTGCCGTGCGCCCAAACAGTATTTTTTCCCCAAATATTGGGTATCTGCGTGCCCAGGGGAAATTGCACAACAAATTTTGGGGTCCATTTTTTCTTGTTACCCCTGTGAAAATAAAAAAAATTGGGTCTAAATTAACATTTTTGTGAAAAAAGTTAAATGTTAATTTTTTTCTTCCACATTCAAAAAATTCCTGTGAAGCACCTGAAGGGTTAATAAAGTTCTTGAATGTGGTTTTGAGCACCTTGAGGGGTGCAGTTTTTAGAATGGTGTCACTTTTGGGTATTTTCTGTCATAAAGACCTCTCAAAGTGACTTCAAATGTGATGTGGTCCCTAAAAAAATGGTTTTGTAAATTTTGTTGGAAAAATGAGAAATCGCTGGTCAACTTTTAACCCTTATAGCTCCCTAACAAAAAAAAATTTTGGTTCCAAAATTGTGCTGATGTAAAGTAGACATGTGGGAAATGTTATTTATTAACTCTTTTGTGTGACATATCGCTCTGATTTCAGGGCTTAAAAATTCAAATTTTGAAAATTGCAAAATTTTCAAAATTTTCGCCAAATTTCCGTTTTTTTCACAAATAAACGCAAGTGATATCGAAGAAATTTTTCCACAATCATGAAGTACAATATGTCACGAAAAAACAATCTCAGAATCAGGGGGATCCGTTGAAGCGTTCGAGAGTAATTACCTCATAAAGTGACAGTGGTCAGAATTGTAAAAATTGGCCCGGTCATTAACGTGCAAACCACCCGCGGGGCTTAAGGGGTTAAAGAGTGTGATAGGGTCGGTTATTGAGGTGGATCAGTCTTGTGCAGTCCCGAATCGTAAGATTACCGACACGCTAATCTTACTGAGAGATATAATATGGGATGTGGCTGATAGGAAGCAGGACTTGGCCCTTGTTTCCCTTGATTTTGAGGAGGCATATGATAGGGTTGCTCATGAGTTTTTATTTGCCGTTTTAAAAAAAATAGGATGTCCTGGTGTTTTTATTGAACGTATTAAATGTCTGTATAAGTTATGTTTTAGTAAGATTTCTATTAATGGTTTTTTATCGGAAAATATTAATATTAATTGTGGGGTTAAGCAGGGGTGCCCCCTGTCGCCTATACTTTTCATTTGTGCAATAGAACCCCTTTTAACTGCTTTTAGGAAAGATAAAGTTATTAATGGCTTTTTTATTCCTGGCAGTAGGAATGACCAAGTGAAGGTTTTAGCTTATATGGATGATGTGTCAGTTTTAGTGCGGGACATTAAGAGTCTTCATAGAGTTTTAAGGACAGTTGTGTGGTTTGGTGGAGCATCTGGTTTTAAAATAAATTTAGAAAAATCAGGTGTTTTAACTATGGGTAAATTTCTTTTAAATTCGGATTGCAAGCTGATGAGAGTAATGGAAATTAAAGTTTTAGGGGTATTTTTTACAGAGACATGTGGGAATGTGAGGAATTGGGAGTCCCTGCTTGAAAGGGTAAGGAAAAAGATTGATTTTTGGAACTTGAGAAGTTTAACAATGGAAGGCAAAATCTTGATAATAAAGCAGGTCTTACTTCCGATAATTTTATACATTTCAACTGTTTTTATACCTCCTATTAATGTAATGAAAAAGATAATTAAGTTATGTTTTAATTTCCTATGGAAGTCAAAAATGGAAAGGGTAAAAAGGGAAGAGTTGTACAAAATTAAAGGGAAAGGAGGGAAAGGCTTCCCAGACATCAGAACCTTCATTTATGCCAAGTATTTAGCTAATTGCATATGCACTTTATTAGGACCAGTTTCTAGGCTGAAAACCTTTTTAACATACAATTTGGGTTTTTTTATTAGCAAATACAAATGGTTACAAATGCATTTGGATCGGCCATATAAGTTTATGCCATCTGGGAATTATATTATTTTAGAAAGAATTCTGAGGGATTTTAAATTAATGAATATGGATCTTAAAATACTTGGAAATCATAAGAACATTTTAAAAGTCTTAGAAAGCAGGGTGATAGCTAGTCCGGTAGAGCGATTTTCCGATAATGTTGTAGATAAAATTTGGATTAATGCAAATTTTAAGTGTTTGACTAATGAACACAAGGACTTAATATGGTGTAGTATTAAAGACTGTCTGCCAACTCGAGATTTCCAATATAGAAGAGGATTGGTACGGTTTGAAAAATGCCCAAGACGTAAATGTGCTGCTGGCGAAACAGCTATGCACATTTTTTGGAACTGTTGTTATGCGCAATTAGTATGGAGAAAGATTAGTAATTTAGTTAAAGCTCTAAGTGGTGTTAATTTTCTAGATTTTAATAGAATTTTTTACGGGTTGGGTGTCAAGGATGAAGTGTTCAAGGTTGTATGGATAATTTTATCTTGTGTGAAAATGGCGCTTTGGAAAACTCGGAATATTTTGATTTTTAAACATAAGGAAGTATCGGTACAAGAATGTATTAAGTTATGCCTAAGTTATATGTTTTTATATTTCTGGAGAGATAAGGTGTTGTTTGGTGATAAAAAAGCTAATGAAATTTGGAAGCAAAAAGATTGGAATGTACTTATCTTGTGATGTTCTTGTTGCACCATATGTACCCCCCTGTAAAAAATGGAAATTCTAAAGTTAAAATGAAAATAAACTGAAATATGGAAAAAAAAAAAAAAAAAAAAATCTGTTCTTATCAGTTTAATATCTGATACGTCCCCTATCTGGGGACCATATATTAAATGGATTTTTAGAACAGGGAGATGGAAAAAGAGCTTGCTCTGTCCACTCCACGCATTGACCTGGTATTGCAGTATCTCCAGGACCGGTGCACCCCTTCTTTAATGCAGTTTCTAAAATCAGAAAGAATTGAATTCAATGTTTTTTGTTCATTTTGCTTGTTTGTCGGATTTTGGGATGGACTCTTTGGCTTTGCTTTTCTTCTCCTCATTGGATTTTTCATGTTCAAAGTTGCAGAAGCCAGATTACAAGCTTATTTTGGTTCAACTTCAGCAACTGTGCATTGCATTGCCATGTAATGTGATGCAATGCTATCTTTCTAGCTCTCCCTTTTTACTTCCTTTTGGATAAACAGACATATTAGGCAAGCATTTTGGAGCTTTCACCTAAATAACTACAGGTGGTGAGATAAGCTGCACAATATAATTGACCTTTCAGTATATTGTTGCACACACACCATCTATTTAGCAAATGCCCTTGTTATCAACAGCAGCCTTTTAAACTCACCTGAGCTAACAGGTATGTGCGCTGGTTACTCTGCTGCGCTTAAAATTTCTTTTTTGGTTTGCTACAATGCCTTTTCTGAAACGTTGTCTCCTTCTGCTGGAACACTGACTTCTTTCATTTAATGCCTGCAGACTATAAAAGAGAACCCAACCCAAAAAGTTTGGTTGATTAGTCTGTGGCATTCTGTTAAACTGTTGCTTATGGCGGTCTCTGTGAGCTTCTCAGCGACATTCAGCCAGCCAGGTATCCTGCCTGCAGTAGATGGAATGTGGCAATGGAACGCTGGCTGCGCGTGTCATAATAGGCTCTGAGCCTTTATATACCTGTGCACAGCAGCAGCCACCTTCAGTCTGCTGCTGGACAGCCAGCAGCAGCAGCAGCAGGAGAGGTATGTAATCAGGAGCCCTCCTGCTAAGGGTAGACAGCTGCTCGTTCCACCCCACCCCCCGCCTTAATTGGTTCTCCTCCCTTCCAACGGTGTTGAGGCGGGTGGGAACAGCAGGGGGTGAAGGTGCTGTGTTTAAAGAGGTGGAGTTATGCAGATCTAAAACGCGTGGATTGCAGCAGCAGCAAGCCGAAAAGTGCAGGCATGTAAGGGATCTAGAGGTTGACAACATGTCTTCTTAACGGGAGTCCAGGAGCTCATCTCCACAAATGGACTTTTCAGGATCCTTGGGTGGCTCCGTAGTTTGAAACCAATTCTGGTTATCGCTTCTCGGCCTTTTGGCTAAGATCAAGTGTAGTATCTGTTCTTATCAGTTTAATATCTGATACGTCCCCTATCTGGGGACCATATATTAAATGGATTTTTAGAACAGGGAGATGGAAAAAGAGCTTGCTCTGTCCACTCCACGCATTGACCTGGTATTGCAGTATCTCCAGGACCGGTGCACCCCTTCTTTAATGCAGTTTCTAAAATCAGAAAGAATTGAATTCAATGTTTTTTGTTCATTTTGCTTGTTTGTCGGATTTTGGGATGGACTCTTTGGCTTTGCTTTTCTTCTCCTCATTGGATTTTTCATGTTCAAAGTTGCAGAAGCCAGATTACAAGCTCATTTTGGTTCAACTTCAGCAACTGTGCATTGCATTGCCATGTAATGTGATGCAATGCTATCTTTCTAGCTCTCCCTTTTTACTTCCTTTTGGATAAACAGACATATTAGGCAAGCATTTTGGAGCTTTCACCTAAATAACTACAGGTGGTGAGATAAGCTGCACAATATAATTGACCTTTCAGTATATTGTTGCACACACACCATCTATTTAGCAAATGCCCTTGTTATCAACAGCAGCCTTTTAAACTCACCTGAGCTAACAGGTATGTGCGCTGGTTACTCTGCTGCGCTTAAAATTTCTTTTTTGGTTTGCTACAATGCCTTTTCTGAAACGTTGTCTCCTTCTGCTGGAACACTGACTTCTTTCATTTAATGCCTGCAGACTATAAAAGAGAACCCAACCCAAAAAGTTTGGTTGATTAGTCTGTGGCATTCTGTAAAACTGTTGCTTATGGCGGTCTCTGTGAGCTTCTCAGCGACATTCAGCCAGCCAGGTATCCTGCCTGCAGTAGATGGAATGTGGCAATGGAACGCTGGCTGCGCGTGTCATAATAGGCTCTGAGCCTTTATATACCTGTGCACAGCAGCAGCCACCTTCAGTCTGCTGCTGGACAGCCAGCAGCAGCAGCAGCAGGAGAGGTATGTAATCAGGAGCCCTCCTGCTAAGGGTAGACAGCTGCTCGTTCCACCCCACCCCCCGCCTTAATTGGTTCTCCTCCCTTCCAATGGTGTTGAGGCGGGTGGGAACAGCAGGGGGTGAAGGTGCTGTGTTTAAAGAGGTGGAGTTATGCAGATCTAAAACGCGTGGATTGCAGCAGCAGCAAGCCGAAAAGTGCAGGCATGTAAGGGATCTAGAGGTTGACAACATGTCTTCTTAACGGGAGTCCAGGAGCTCATCTCCACAAATGGACTTTTCAGGATCCTTGGGTGGCTCCGTAGTTTGAAACCAATTCTGGTTATCGCTTCTCGGCCTTTTGGCTAAGATCAAGTGTAGTATCTGTTCTTATCAGTTTAATATCTGATACGTCCCCTATCTGGGG
This sequence comes from Phyllobates terribilis, assembly GCF_046119375.1. Taxonomy (NCBI): domain Eukaryota; kingdom Metazoa; phylum Chordata; class Amphibia; order Anura; family Dendrobatidae; genus Phyllobates; species Phyllobates terribilis. The sequence goes on from NW_027362812.1 coordinate 392,651, forward strand.
ACCATATATTAAATGGATTTTTAGAACAGGGAGATGGAAAAAGAGCTTGCTCTGTCCACTCCACGCATTGACCTGGTATTGCAGTATCTCCAGGACCGGTGCACCCCTTCTTTAATGCAGTTTCTAAAATCAGAAAGAATTGAATTCAATGTTTTTTGTTCATTTTGCTTGTTTGTCGGATTTTGGGATGGACTCTTTGGCTTTGCTTTTCTTCTCCTCATTGGATTTTTCATGTTCAAAGTTGCAGAAGCCAGATTACAAGCTCATTTTGGTTCAACTTCAGCAACTGTGCATTGCATTGCCATGTAATGTGATGCAATGCTATCTTTCTAGCTCTCCCTTTTTACTTCCTTTTGGATAAACAGACATATTAGGCAAGCATTTTGGAGCTTTCACCTAAATAACTACAGGTGGTGAGATAAGCTGCACAATATAATTGACCTTTCAGTATATTGTTGCACACACACCATCTATTTAGCAAATGCCCTTGTTATCAACAGCAGCCTTTTAAACTCACCTGAGCTAACAGGTATGTGCGCTGGTTACTCTGCTGCGCTTAAAATTTCTTTTTTGGTTTGCTACAATGCCTTTTCTGAAACGTTGTCTCCTTCTGCTGGAACACTGACTTCTTTCATTTAATGCCTGCAGACTATAAAAGAGAACCCAACCCAAAAATTTGGTTGATTAGTCTGTGGCATTCTGTTAAACTGTTGCTTATGGCGGTCTCTGTGAGCTTCTCAGCGACATTCAGCCAGCCAGGTATCCTGCCTGCAGTAGATGGAATGTGGCAATGGAACGCTGGCTGCGCGTGTCATAATAGGCTCTGAGCCTTTATATACCTGTGCACAGCAGCAGCCACCTTCAGTCTGCTGCTGGACAGCCAGCAGCAGCAGCAGCAGGAGAGGTATGTAATCAGGAGCCCTCCTGCTAAGGGTAGACAGCTGCTCGTTCCACCCCACCCCCCGCCTTAATTGGTTCTCCTCCCTTCCAACGGTGTTGAGGCGGGTGGGAACAGCAGGGGGTGAAGGTGCTGTGTTTAAAGAGGTGGAGTTATGCAGATCTAAAACGCGTGGATTGCAGCAGCAGCAAGCCGAAAAGTGCAGGCATGTAAGGGATCTAGAGGTTGACAACATGTCTTCTTAACGGGAGTCCAGGAGCTCATCTCCACAAATGGACTTTTCAGGATCCTTGGGTGGCTCCGTAGTTTGAAACCAATTCTGGTTATCGCTTCTCGGCCTTTTGGCTAAGATCAAGTGTAGTATCTGTTCTTATCAGTTTAATATCTGATACGTCCCCTATCTGGGGACCATATATTAAATGGATTTTTAGAACAGGGAGATGGAAAAAGAGCTTGCTCTCTCCACTCCACGCATTGACCTGGTATTGCAGTATCTCCAGGACCGGTGCACCCCTTCTTTAATGCAGTTTCTAAAATCAGAAAGAATTGAATTCAATGTTTTTTGTTCATTTTGCTTGTTTGTCGGATTTTGGGATGGACTCTTTGGCTTTGCTTTTCTTCTCCTCATTGGATTTTTCATGTTCAAAGTTGCAGAAGCCAGATTACAAGCTCATTTTGGTTCAACTTCAGCAACTGTGCATTGCATTGCCATGTAATGTGATGCAATGCTATCTTTCTAGCTCTCCCTTTTTACTTCCTTTTGGATAAACAGACATATTAGGCAAGCATTTTGGAGCTTTCACCTAAATAACTACAGGTGGTGAGATAAGCTGCACAATATAATTGACCTTTCAGTATATTGTTGCACACACACCATCTATTTAGCAAATGCCCTTGTTATCAACAGCAGCCTTTTAAACTCACCTGAGCTAACAGGTATGTGCGCTGGTTACTCTGCTGCGCTTAAAATTTCTTTTTTGGTTTGCTACAATGCCTTTTCTGAAACGTTGTCTCCTTCTGCTGGAACACTGACTTCTTTCATTTAATGCCTGCAGACTATAAAAGAGAACCCAACCCAAAAAGTTTGGTTGATTAGTCTGTGGCATTCTGTTAAACTGTTGCTTATGGCGGTCTCTATGAGCTTCTCAGCGACATTCAGCCAGCCAGGTATCCTGCCTGCAGTAGATGGAATGTGGCAATGGAACGCTGGCTGCGCGTGTCATAATAGGCTCTGAGCCTTTATATACCTGTGCACAGCAGCAGCCACCTTCAGTCTGCTGCTGGACAGCCAGCAGCAGCAGCAGCAGGAGAGGTATGTAATCAGGAGCCCTCCTGCTAAGGGTAGACAGCTGCTCGTTCCACCCCACCCCCCGCCTTAATTGGTTCTCCTCCCTTCCAACGGTGTTGAGGCGGGTGGGAACAGCAGGGGGTGAAGGTGCTGTGTTTAAAGAGGTGGAGTTATGCAGATCTAAAACGCGTGGATTGCAGCAGCAGCAAGCCGAAAAGTGCAGGCATGTAAGGGATCTAGAGGTTGACAACATGTCTTCTTAACGGGAGTCCAGGAGCTCATCTCCACAAATGGACTTTTCAGGATCCTTGGGTGGCTCCGTAGTTTGAAACCAATTCTGGTTATCGCTTCTCGGCCTTTTGGCTAAGATCAAGTGTAGTATCTGTTCTTATCAGTTTAATATCTGATACGTCCCCTATCTGGGGACCATATATTAAATGGATTTTTAGAACAGGGAGATGGAAAAAGAGCTTGCTCTGTCCACTCCACGCATTGACCTGGTATTGCAGTATCTCCAGGACCGGTGCACCCCTTCTTTAATGCAGTTTCTAAAATCAGAAAGAATTGAATTCAATGTTTTTTGTTCATTTTGCTTGTTTGTCGGATTTTGGGATGGACTCTTTGGCTTTGCTTTTCTTCTCCTCATTGGATTTTTCATGTTCAAAGTTGCAGAAGCCAGATTACAAGCTCATTTTGGTTCAACTTCAGCAACTGTGCATTGCATTGCCATGTAATGTGATGCAATGCTATCTTTCTAGCTCTCCCTTTTTACTTCCTTTTGGATAAACAGACATATTAGGCAAGCATTTTGGAGCTTTCACCTAAATAACTACAGGTGGTGAGATAAGCTGCACAATATAATTGACCTTTCAGTATATTGTTGCACACACACCATCTATTTAGCAAATGCCCTTGTTATCAACAGCAGCCTTTTAAACTCACCTGAGCTAACAGGTATGTGCGCTGGTTACTCTGCTGCGCTTAAAATTTCTTTTTTGGTTTGCTACAATGCCTTTTCTGAAACGTTGTCTCCTTCTGCTGGAACACTGACTTCTTTCATTTAATGCCTGCAGACTATAAAAGAGAACCCAACCCAAAAAGTTTGGTTGATTAGTCTGTGGCATTCTGTTAAACTGTTGCTTATGGCGGTCTCTGTGAGCTTCTCAGTGACATTCAGCCAGCCAGGTATCCTGCCTGCAGTAGATGGAATGTGGCAATGGAACGCTGGCTGCGCGTGTCATAATAGGCTCTGAGCCTTTATATACCTGTGCACAGCAGCAGCCACCTTCAGTCTGCTGCTGGACAGCCAGCAGCAGCAGCAGCAGGAGAGGTATGTAATCAGGAGCCCTCCTGCTAAGGGTAGACAGCTGCTCGTTCCACCCCACCCCCCGCCTTAATTGGTTCTCCTCCCTTCCAACGGTGTTGAGGCGGGTGGGAACAGCAGGGGGTGAAGGTGCTGTGTTTAAAGAGGTGGAGTTATGCAGATCTAAAACGCGTGGATTGCAGCAGCAGCAAGCCGAAAAGTGCAGGCATGTAAGGGATCTAGAGGTTGACAACATGTCTTCTTAACGGGAGTCCAGGAGCTCATCTCCACAAATGGACTTTTCAGGATCCTTGGGTGGCTCCGTAGTTTGAAACCAATTCTGGTTATCGCTTCTCGGCCTTTTGGCTAAGATCAAGTGTAGTATCTGTTCTTATCAGTTTAATATCTGATACGTCCCCTATCTGGGGACCATATATTAAATGGATTTTTAGAACAGGGAGATGGAAAAAGAGCTTGCTCTGTCCACTCCACGCATTGACCTGGTATTGCAGTATCTCCAGGACCGGTGCACCCCTTCTTTAATGCAGTTTCTAAAATCAGAAAGAATTGAATTCAATGTTTTTTGTTCATTTTGCTTGTTTGTCGGATTTTGGGATGGACTCTTTGGCTTTGCTTTTCTTCTCCTCATTGGATTTTTCATGTTCAAAGTTGCAGAAGCCAGATTACAAGCTCATTTTGGTTCAACTTCAGCAACTGTGCATTGCATTGCCATGTAATGTGATGCAATGCTATCTTTCTAGCTCTCCCTTTTTACTTCCTTTTGGATAAACAGACATATTAGGCAAGCATTTTGGAGCTTTCACCTAAATAACTATAGGTGGTGAGATAAGCTGCACAATATAATTGACCTTTCAGTATACAGTTATATGAAAAAGTTTGGGCACCCCTATTAATCTTAAGCTTAATGTTTTATAAAAATTGGTGTTTTTGCAACAGCTGTTTCAGTTTGATATATGTAATAACTGTTGGAAACAGTAATGTTTCTGCCTTGAAATGAGGTTTATTGTACTAACAGAAAATGTGCAATCTGCATTCAAACAAAATTTGACAGGTGCATAAGTATGGGCACCCTTATCATTTTCTTGTTTTAAGTACTCCTACCTACTTTTTACTGACTTACTAAAGCACTTTTTTGGGTTTTGTAACCTCATTGAGCTTTGAACTTCATAGACAGGTGTATGCAATCATGAGAAAAGCTACTTAAAGTGGCCACTTGCAAGTTTTTCTCCTGTTTGAATCTCCTCTGAAGAGTGGCATCATGGGCTCCTCAAAACGACTGTCAAATGATCTGAAAACAAAGATTATTCAACATAGTTGTTCAGGGGAAGGATACAAAAAGCTGTCTCAGAGATTTAACCTGTCAGTTTCCACTGTGAGGAACATAGTAAGGAAATGGAAGAACACAGGGAAAGTTCTTGTTAAGGCCAGAAGTGGCAGGCCAAGAAAAACATCAGAAAGGCAGAGAAGAAGAATGGTGAGATCAGTCAAGGACAATCCTCAGACCACCTCCAGAGAGCTGCAGCATCAACTTGCTGCAGATGGTGTCACTGTGCATCGGTCAACTATACAACGCACTTTGCACAAGGAGAAGCTGTATGGGAGAGTGATGCGAAAGAAGCCGTTTCTGCAAGCATGCCACAAACAGAGTCGGCTGAGGTATGCAAAAGCACATTTGGAGAAGCCAATTTCTTTTTGGAAGAAGGTCCTGTGGACTGATGAAACCAAGATTGAGTTGTTTGGTCATACAAAAAGGCGTTATGCATGGCGGCAAAAAAACACAGCATTCCAAGAAAAACACTTGCTACCCACAGTAAAATTTTGTGGAGGTTCCATCATGCTTTGGGGCTGTGTGGCCAATGCCGGCACCGGGAATCTTGTTAAAGTTGAGGGACGCATGGATTCCACTCAGTATCAGCAGATTCTTGACAATAATGTTCAAGAATCAGTGATAAAGTTGAAGTTACGCAGGGGATGGATCTTTCAGCGAGACAATGATCCAAAACACCGCTCCAAATCTACTCAGGCATTCATGTAGAGGAGCAATTACAATGTTCTGGAATCGCCATCCCAGTCCCCAGACATGAATATCATTGAACATCTGGGGGATCATTTGAAGAGGGCTGTCCATGCTCGGCGACCATCAAACTTAACTGAACTGGAATTGTTTTGTAAAGAGGAATGGTCAAAAATACCTTCATCCAGGATCCAGGAACTCATTAAAAGCTACAGGAAGCGACGAGAGGCTGTTATTTTTGCAAAAGGAGGATCTACTAAATATTAATGTCACTTTTCTGGTGAGGTGCCCATACTTATGCACCTGTCAAATTTTGTTTGAATGCAGAGTGCACATTTTCTGTTAGTACAATAAACCTCATTTCAAGGCAGAAACATTACTGTGTCCAACAGTTATTACATATATCAAACTGAAATAGCTGTTGCAAAAACACCAATTTTTATAAAACATTAAGCTTAAGATTAATAGGGGTGCCCAAACTTTTTCATATAACTGTATTGTTGCACACACACCATCTATTTAGCAAATGCCCTTGTTATCAACAGCAGCCTTTTAAACTCACCTGAGCTAACAGGTATGTGCGCTGGTTACTCTGCTGCGCTTAAAATTTCTTTTTTGGTTTGCTACAATGCCTTTTCTGAAACGTTGTCTCCTTCTGCTGGAACACTGACTTCTTTCATTTAATGCCTGCAGACTATAAAAGAGAACCCAACCCAAAAAGTTTGGTTGATTAGTCTGTGGCATTCTGTTAAACTGTTGCTTATGGCGGTCTCTGTGAGCTTCTCAGCGACATTCAGCCAGCCAGGTATCCTGCCTGCAGTAGATGGAATGTGGCAATGGAACGCTGGCTGCGCGTGTCATAATAGGCTCTGAGCCTTTATATACCTGTGCACAGCAGCAGCCACCTTCAGTCTGCTGCTGGACAGCCAGCAGCAGCAGCAGCAGGAGAGGTATGTAATCAGGAGCCCTCCTGCTAAGGGTAGACAGCTGCTCGTTCCACCCCACCCCCCGCCTTAATTGGTTCTCCTCCCTTCCAACGGTGTTGAGGCGGGTGGGAACAGCAGGGGGTGAAGGTGCTGTGTTTAAAGAGGTGGAGTTATGCAGATCTAAAACGCGTGGATTGCAGCAGCAGCAAGCCGAAAAGTGCAGGCATGTAAGGGATCTAGAGGTTGACAACATGTCTTCTTAACGGGAGTCCAGGAGCTCATCTCCACAAATGGACTTTTCAGGATCCTTGGGTGGCTCCGTAGTTTGAAACCAATTCTGGTTATCGCTTCTCGGCCTTTTGGCTAAGATCAAGTGTAGTATCTGTTCTTTTAAGAACACAAGAGCTACGATCTACACTTGATGAGAGCGATCGAACTCGGAAGGAGAAGAGCTTCGGAGCCCAGCTGACATCAGAGAACGAAGGCGGATATCGGTGGGAGGAAGAAGCTCTAAAGAATCCAGAAGAAGACGAAGACTCGGAGAAGAATCGGGCTGTCCTGTGGAATCTTCGAGGAAGAAAATCATCGAGACAAAGACCTTTCGGGGAATTTGTCCAGAACACGACGGGAGAAGAATCTCCATAGCTCCACCCATTCCGGGAAGAGTTCCAGATCCAGCTCCAAGAAGTAACTGCAGGAGGAAAGCCATGGCAAGCGCTGCGAGGAAGGCCGAAAAGAAGAGCCTGGAGCTGGGGACAGCCAGGAGGGCCCAGCCAGGAGCCGATTCTGACCCCAAGGACTCTGCCTCCACGACTGGCCAGCAGAAGGGACCCCAGAAGCCCCGCCACGAAGCTCCAGCCCTGGAGCCATGGATGCGGCAGACGGTGGCCCTGAAGCTGAAGGAAGTGGATGGGAGGGTGCCGGACATGTCCTCGGACGTGTTCTGCCAGAAGATGCTGCTGGATCGAGGCTTCTCCAGGTCGGACACCCTCAGCATCCAGACCTTCTTGACGGGGATCTTCTTCGTCACCTTCGCCACTGTGAACACCTGCAGGAGGTTCTGGGAAATGGTAAGCGCAAAAGGACCGGATAATTCTTTCTCTGCCTTTACAGGTAGCTGCCCTATCCAGAGGGATGAAAGGAGGATCACGGTCTCCATGCGCAACCCGCACACCCCAGGCCAAGACATCTGTACCTTCCTGAGACGCTTCTGTTTGGTTGTGAAGGAACCCTCTCACATCCTGAATGGACTCGGCTTCTGGACAGGTAAGTGGTCGGTGACCGTTAGACTTCACAGGGACCTGGCGTACTCAGACGGACTTCGGCACCTGCCCCCGACATTCTCCCTGGGCAACTCCTACGGCCTCATCTATTACCCGGACATGCCGCGGAACTGCAGGAGATGCGGCAAGAACGGCCACGAGATGAAGGACTGCAAGGAGGATGCCTGCAGGATTTGTCGAGTGACGGGACACAGCTCGAAGGACTGCCCGAAGAAGACGTCCTGCAACCTGTGTGGGCTGGCGGCTCATCTGTACAAGGATTGCCCCAGGCGTGAGAGATCCTGGGCATCGGTGGTTGCGACGACCCCAGCTACGGAGGACAAGGCCCCGACGACCAGGCCTGTGAAGGTCAAGGACGCGACGACCAAGGCCCCAGCGGCCAAGGCCGAGACGACCAAGGCCAAAGCGGTCAAGGAGTCGGTGGCCAAAGCCCCAGCGACGGTCCCAGCAGCTCCAAAGCAGAAGAAAAAGTCAAAGGAGGGTAAGAGTTCTGTCACCCCTCTCTCGATCCCTCCCCCTGCCACCCCCGTCCAATCCCCCCCCACCCCGGCCACCCCTGCTGAGGATTCCACTTCCTCTTCCTCCTTCCCCTACTCCTCAGCAGGTGTCCTTTCCCCTGCCCCGGCAGCCACTCTCCCTCCCCAGACCATGGTAGCGGTGGAATTAACCTTTCCTCCACCCGCCGCTATCTATTCCGAGGAGGATTTTCCCCTTCTTGTCTCCCCAGTTCCAACCCGGGGAAAGAGGAAGGTGGAGGACAGCCCTGCTACTGAATCCTCCAAAAAGAAGATTCTGGATTTCGTAGGCGAAAAGGAGGATACCCTCCCTGAGCCAGAAGAGATGGAGCACATGGTTGAGACCCTGGTGGCCGAGCCAGAAGAGGAGGAACTGGTGGTCGCCGAGATTGAGGCCGCGCTGCTTGACCAGATGGAGGAAGAGGGCCTGCTGGTGATCCCGTCACCAGCAGTCAACACCGACGAGGGACCACCCGACCGGAGTGGTAACTAAGGTGTATTGCCTGCGCTAACTTTTTCTTTTTTCCCTACATGATGGCTAATATTAACTTATTTTCCATTAATGTCAGGAGCATCAAGGACAAGTTCAGATGTCAGACTATTTATGCCTTCCTTACTTCCCAGTTGTGTGATGTTTATATGTTGCAGGAATGTTCCCTTCCCTCCTCTAGGTCCTTCAAACATCTGGCCAGGGAGTGGTCCCACGGTCCATCCTACTGGTCCGGTGGGGGTGACTGCAAGTCTGCGGGGGTCGCAATTCTGATCAGGGGGGGCGCATTCACGCTTGAGTCCGTCCAGGAGCTCATCTGCGGCAGGGCTCTTGTTGTAGATGGCAACTGGGCGGGGGAACCTGTCAGGTTCATCAACGTGTATGCGTCCCCACTGAAGAATGAGCGTTTGGAGCTTTTCCAGACCCTGCGGCTTCAGCTTGCCACCACCAGGACCTTAGTGATGGCCGGGGATTTCAACTGCCCCATCGAGGAGGACGGTCGTAGTTCTGGCACATCTGCCAAGTTGGACATCACGTCCAAGCTGCTCATCGAGATGGTAACCGAGGCCTCTCTTCAGGACGTGGTGGGCTCCATGGGGAGAGGCTCCACGAACTATTCGTGGAGCCGACCCGATGGCTCACTCTGCTCCAGGATTGACTTTGTGTTCACCTCTCGGGCAGTCAGGCAGAGTAGGCACTCGATGGTCTCCTGCTTCTTCTCCGACCACAGAGCCATTCACTTACAAGGTGTCCTCGGCGACGGTTTTCCGTCCGGCCCCGGCTCCTGGAAGCTGAATTGTGCTCTGCTGGCTCAGGATGAAGTCGTGGAGGAGCTGAGAGCAGCCTACGCAATGTGGCAGTCCTACAAGGGTAGCTTCCAAACAGTCTCTGATTGGTGGGAATATGTTAAACTTGAGTTTCGCTGTTTCTTTCAGGCCAAGGGTCGACAACAGGAGTGTGAGAAGAGGAGGGACTTCAGAGGGCTGCAGTGCGAGCTGCGGTCGCTGCAGGACCTTCTTCACTGCGGCTGGGACGTGAGGGAGGAGCTGGAGGAGACCAAGAAGAGCCTGAAAAGGCACTTTGAGGAGGAGTCCAAGCGAATCATCTTCCGTTCCAAAGTGGAGAATCTGGAGAAGGGTGAGAAATGTAACTCATTCTTTTTCAGGAAACTTCATGCCGGTCACACGCCCCTGAACGAGCTGCGAGACGAGAGCGGAAACATGCGACGTGGGAAGGAGGACGTGATGAGGGTCGTCAGCGACTTCTACAGCGAACTCTACTCCCACAAGACTACCGACCCCGACGCTGCTGATAAGTTCCTGTCAGGTATCACTAACCATCTTGATCCTGCAGGCACGGCAGCCTTGGACAAACCTCTGATGGTGGGCGAATTGCTCTCTGCCGCTAAATCCTTTAGGACCGGCAGGACCCCGGGCAGTGATGGTCTTCCAGCGGAGCTCTATGTAGCGCTGGGAGACCTCATCTGTCCGGACCTGTTGGACCTGTACGAGGAGATGGTGGTGGAGGGTAGAATGCCTCCATCTTTGAGGGAAGGAATGGTCACGATCCTGTACAAGCGGAAGGGAGAGAGGTGCGACCTGAGGAATTGGCGTCCCATCACTCTGCTCAACGTGGACTACAAGATCCTGGCCAAGACGATGGCGACACGACTTAAGACGGTCATCGGACGGATCATCCACCCGGACCAGACCTGCGGCATCCCTGGACGTCGCATCGCAGACAGCCTCGCTCTCGTGCGGGACACGGTCGAGTACATCAAGGTCCGCCGCGCACACGCGGCCCTGGTCTCCTTGGATCAGGAGAAGGCCTTCGACCGGGTTTCCCACGAGTTCATGGGCCGAGCTCTGCACCGGTTAGGTTTGGGTAACATGTTTTGTTCGTATGTCCGTCTGATGTATTTTGATATCCACAGCTCGGTGTTGGTGAACGGCTGGAAGACTGACCCCTTCCCTGTCCTCTCTGGGGTCAGACAAGGCTGCCCTCTATCACCTCTTCTTTTTGTTTGTGTTATAGAACTCTTCGCAGAGGCTATCCGGCAGAATGGAGAGATCAGAGGGATCACCGCACCGGGTCCGGGACGACACGAGGTCAAGTGCTCGCTCTACATGGACGACGTCACCGTCTTCTGCGCTGATCGTGGTTCAGTCGACGCCCTCGTCCAGACGTGTGAGAGGTTCGGCCGGGCTTCAGGGGCCAAAGTCAACTGCAGGAAGTCGGAAGCCATGCTCTTCGGGGATTGGCAGCCGGCCTCCTCCGCCCCCTTCCCCTTCAACATTCAACCGGATTTCCTCAAGGTGCTGGGAGTCTGGTTCGGGAAGGAAGGAGCGGCCCTCAAGTCCTGGCAAGAACGCTTGGCCAAGGTGAAGCAACGGATCGGACTCTGGAGCCTCAGACACCTCACTTGTGAGGGTAAGGCACTCGTCCTGCGTAATGAGGTCCTGCCCGTCTTGCAGTACACGGCGCAGGCCTGGCCCCCACACGTCACTGTGTGCAGGGCCATTACCAGGACAGTGTTTCACTTTGTCTGGGGATCCAAGATGGACAGAGTCAGGCGGGCCGTCATGTACAAGGAGCCTCGCAAGGGTGGGAAGGGCGTTCCAGATATCCCCACCCTCCTGCGATCCTCTTTTGTGTGTGATTGTGTCCGCCGGACTTTGCAAGTCAAGAATGGCTCCGCGGGCAGGTCCATGTCTCGCTTCTTCCTGCTTCCTCTTTGGAGGCGACTCGGCTGGGACAAGTGGGACAGCTCCTTCCCCTACAACTGGACGACGCCATGGTTCTACGGAGACGTCGTTCGATTTGTGGGGGAGCATCAACTGGAGGGACTCAAGCCCGACTTGTGGAAGCCCAAAACTATCCACAAGCTAATCAGAGCCAAGGATGACGTGGAGAACATCACAGGACTTCACCAGGACACGCTGGAGACTGTGTGGACAAATGTGTCGTCTGACAGGCTGACCAACGGGCACAAGGACTTGTCGTGGATGGCGATTCAGGGCGGACTGCCCGTCCGGTCATTCATGCATGCCCGGAACCTGTGCAAGACCCGGTACTGCCCAAGGTGCCCCTTCGTGGAGGAAACATCTTTGCACACTTTTTGGGACTGCGGATTTGCACAGCGCCTATTGACTGCACTTGAGGACGACCTGAGGAACTCTGTCCCCAGGGCGAGCCTATCGCACCATTCTGTGCTTTACGGACTCTTCCCTGGGGTTCATACCGTCGGAGCCATCCAGGAGGCTTGGCGCCTTATGAACTGCTTCAAGGATGCCGTTTGGGTCGCCAGGAACCGGCTCATCTTGAGGAGGGAGAGGATGTCCATCCAGGACTGCCGCAGGCTGATCCACAGCCTGCTCAGAGACTATTCCATCATGGACGGTCCGGAGGACGAGGACGAGGACTAAACCCCTCCTCCCCCTCTCCCCTTATGTGTCTTGTCTTTCAATAAAGCTTCGGGCCTGTGATTTTCCCCTCCCCATCCACTTTTTCCCAATCCCCATCCCTTATCACGGTTCGTCGTACTGTATTGATTGACATGCTTTTTCTTTCAGATTGAGTGTTTTGTGTAGCATAGGGGTGTGATGTGTCTAGTTAGTGCGTCGTATCCTCATGCTATGTAAATATGATGTAGAATTCTGTGTGTACTGGGCTGCGGCACTGTACACTGTCTGTTAACTTATTTTTTGTGCTAATAAAAGATATATTCAATCAAAAAATCTGTTCTTATCAGTTTAATATCTGATACGTCCCCTATCTGGGGACCATATATTAAATGGATTTTTAGAACAGGGAGATGGAAAAAGAGCTTGCTCTGTCCACTCCACGCATTGACCTGGTATTGCAGTATCTCCAGGACCGGTGCACCCCTTCTTTAATGCAGTTTCTAAAATCAGAAAGAATTGAATTCAATGTTTTTTGTTCATTTTGCTTGTTTGTCGGATTTTGGGATGGACTCTTTGGCTTTGCTTTTCTTCTCCTCATTGGATTTTTCATGTTCAAAGTTGCAGAAGCCAGATTACAAGCTCATTTTGGTTCAACTTCAGCAACTGTGCATTGCATTGCCATGTAATGTGATGCAATGCTATCTTTCTAGCTCTCCCTTTTTACTTCCTTTTGGATAAACAGACATATTAGGCAAGCATTTTGGAGCTTTCACCTAAATAACTACAGGTGGTGAGATAAGCTGCACAATATAATTGACCTTTCAGTATATTGTTGCACACACACCATCTATTTAGCAAATGCCCTTGTTATCAACAGCAGCCTTTTAAACTCACCTGAGCTAACAGGTATGTGCGCTGGTTACTCTGCTGCGCTTAAAATTTCTTTTTTGGTTTGCTACAATGCCTTTTCTGAAACGTTGTCTCCTTCTGCTGGAACACTGACTTCTTTCATTTAATGCCTGCAGACTATAAAAGAGAACCCAACCCAAAAAGTTTGGTTGATTAGTCTGTGGCATTCTGTTAAACTGTTGCTTATGGCGGTCTCTGTGAGCTTCTCAGCGACATTCAGCCAGCCAGGTATCCTGCCTGCAGTAGATGGAATGTGGCAATGGAACGCTGGCTGCGCGTGTCATAATAGGCTCTGAGCCTTTATATACCTGTGCACAGCAGCAGCCACCTTCAGTCTGCTGCTGGACAGCCAGCAGCAGCAGCAGCAGGAGAGGTATGTAATCAGGAGCCCTCCTGCTAAGGGTAGACAGCTGCTCGTTCCACCCCACCCCCCGCCTTAATTGGTTCTCCTCCCTTCCAACGGTGTTGAGGCGGGTGGGAACAGCAGGGGGTGAAGGTGCTGTGTCTAAAGAGGTGGAGTTATGCAGATCTAAAACGCGTGGATTGCAGCAGCAGCAAGCCGAAAAGTGCAGGCATGTAAGGGATCTAGAGGTTGACAACATGTCTTCTTAACGGGAGTCCAGGAGCTCATCTCCACAAATGGACTTTTCAGGATCCTTGGGTGGCTCCGTAGTTTGAAACCAATTCTGATTATCGCTTCTCGGCCTTTTGGCTAAGATCAAGTGTAGTATCTGTTCTTATCAGTTTAATATCTGATACGTCCCCTATCTGGGGACCATATATTAAATGGATTTTTAGAACAGGGAGATGGAAAAAGAGCTTGCTCTGTCCACTCCACGCATTGACCTGGTATTGCAGTATCTCCAGGACCGGTGCACCCCTTCTTTAATGCAGTTTCTAAAATCAGAAAGAATTGAATTCAATGTTTTTTGTTCATTTTGCTTGTTTGTCGGATTTTGGGATGGACTCTTTGGCTTTGCTTTTCTTCTCCTCATTGGATTTTTCATGTTCAAAGTTGCAGAAGCCAGATTACAAGCTCATTTTGGTTCAACTTCAGCAACTGTGCATTGCATTGCCATGTAATGTGATGCAATGTTATCTTTCTAGCTCTCCCTTTTTACTTCCTTTTGGATAAACAGACATATTAGGCAAGCATTTTGGAGCTTTCACCTAAATAACTACAGGTGGTGAGATAAGCTGCACAATATAATTGACCTTTCAGTATATTGTTGCACACACACCATCTATTTAGCAAATGCCCTTGTTATCAACAGCAGCCTTTTAAACTCACCTGAGCTAACAGGTATGTGCGCTGGTTACTCTGCTGCGCTTAAAATTTCTTTTTTGGTTTGCTACAATGCCTTTTCTGAAACGTTGTCTCCTTCTGCTGGAACACTGACTTCTTTCATTTAATGCCTGCAGACTATAAAAGAGAACCCAACCCAAAAAGTTTGGTTGATTAGTCTGTGGCATTCTGTTAAACTGTTGCTTATGGCGGTCTCTGTGAGCTTCTCAGCGACATTCAGCCAGCCAGGTATCCTGCCTGCAGTAGATGGAATGTGGCAATGGAACGCTGGCTGCGCGTGTCATAATAGGCTCTGAGCCTTTATATACCTGTGCACAGCAGCAGCCACCTTCAGTCTGCTGCTGGACAGCCAGCAGCAGCAGCAGCAGGAGAGGTATGTAATCAGGAGCCCTCCTGCTAAGGGTAGACAGCTGCTCGTTCCACCCCACCCCCCGCCTTAATTGGTTCTCCTCCCTTCCAACGGTGTTGAGGCGGGTGGGAACAGCAGGGGGTGAAGGTGCTGTGTTTAAAGAGGTGGAGTTATGCAGATCTAAAACGCGTGGATTGCAGCAGCAGCAGCAAGCCGAAAAGTGCAGGCATGTAAGGGATCTAGAGGTTGACAACATGTCTTCTTAACGGGAGTCCAGGAGCTCATCTCCACAAATGGACTTTTCAGGATCCTTGGGTGGCTCCGTAGTTTGAAACCAATTCTGGTTATCGCTTCTCGGCCTTTTGGCTAAGATCAAGTGTAGTATCTGTTCTTATCAGTTTAATATCTGATACGTCCCCTATCTGGGGACCATATATTAAATGGATTTTTAGAACAGGGAGATGGAAAAAGAGCTTGCTCTGTCCACTCCACGCATTGACCTGGTATTGCAGTATCTCCAGGACCGGTGCACCCCTTCTTTAATGCAGTTTCTAAAATCAGAAAGAATTGAATTCAATGTTTTTTGTTCATTTTGCTTGTTTGTCGGATTTTGGGATGGACTCTTTGGCTTTGCTTTTCTTCTCCTCATTGGATTTTTCATGTTCAAAGTTGCAGAAGCCAGATTACAAGCTCATTTTGGTTCAACTTCAGCAACTGTGCATTGCATTGCCATGTAATGTGATGCAATGCTATCTTTCTAGCTCTCCCTTTTTACTTCCTTTTGGATAAACAGACATATTAGGCAAGCATTTTGGAGCTTTCACCTAAATAACTACAGGTGGTGAGATAAGCTGCACAATATAATTGACCTTTCAGTATATTGTTGCACACACACCATCTATTTAGCAAATGCCCTTGTTATCAACAGCAGCCTTTTAAACTCACCTGAGCTAACAGGTATGTGCGCTGGTTACTCTGCTGCGCTTAAAATTTCTTTTTTGGTTTGCTACAATGCCTTTTCTGAAACGTTGTCTCCTTCTGCTGGAACACTGACTTCTTTCATTTAATGCCTGCAGACTATAAAAGAGAACCCAACCCAAAAAGTTTGGTTGATTAGTCTGTGGCATTCTGTTAAACTGTTGCTTATGGCGGTCTCTGTGAGCTTCTCAGCGACATTCAGCCAGCCAGGTATCCTGCCTGCAGTAGATGGAATGTGGCAATGGAACGCTGGCTGCGCGTGTCATAATAGGCTCTGAGCCTTTATATACCTGTGCACAGCAGCAGCCACCTTCAGTCTGCTGCTGGACAGCCAGCAGCAGCAGCAGCAGGAGAGGTATGTAATCAGGAGCCCTCCTGCTAAGGGTAGACAGCTGCTCGTTCCACCCCACCCCCCGCCTTAATTGGTTCTCCTCCCTTCCAACGGTGTTGAGGCGGGTGGGAACAGCAGGGGGTGAAGGTGCTGTGTTTAAAGAGGTGGAGTTATGCAGATCTAAAACGCGTGGATTGCAGCAGCAGCAAGCCGAAAAGTGCAGGCATGTAAGGGATCTAGAGGTTGACAACATGTCTTCTTAACGGGAGTCCAGGAGCTCATCTCCACAAATGGACTTTTCAGGATCCTTGGGTGGCTCCGTAGTTTGAAACCAATTCTGGTTATCGCTTCTCGGCCTTTTGGCTAAGATCAAGTGTAGTATCTGTTCTTATCAGTTTAATATCTGATACGTCCCCTATCTGGGGACCATATATTAAATGGATTTTTAGAACAGGGAGATGGAAAAAGAGCTTGCTCTGTCCACTCCACGCATTGACCTGGTATTGCAGTATCTCCAGGACCGGTGCACCCCTTCTTTAATGCAGTTTCTAAAATCAGAAAGAATTGAATTCAATGTTTTTTGTTCATTTTGCTTGTTTGTCGGATTTTGGGATGGACTCTTTGGCTTTGCTTTTCTTCTCCTCATTGGATTTTTCATGTTCAAAGTTGCAGAAGCCAGATTACAAGCTCATTTTGGTTCAACTTCAGCAACTGTGCATTGCATTGCCATGTAATGTGATGCAATGCTATCTTTCTAGCTCTCCCTTTTTACTTCCTTTTGGATAAACAGACATATTAGGCAAGCATTTTGGAGCTTTCACCTAAATAACTACAGGTGGTGAGATAAGCTGCACAATATAATTGACCTTTCAGTATATTGTTGCACACACACCATCTATTTAGCAAATGCCCTTGTTATCAACAGCAGCCTTTTAAACTCACCTGAGCTAACAGGTATGTGCGCTGGTTACTCTGCTGCGCTTAAAATTTCTTTTTTGGTTTGCTACAATGCCTTTTCTGAAACGTTGTCTCCTTCTGCTGGAACACTGACTTCTTTCATTTAATGCCTGCAGACTATAAAAGAGAACCCAACCCAAAAAGTTTGGTTGATTAGTCTGTGGCATTCTGTTAAACTGTTGCTTATGGCGGTCTCTGTGAGCTTCTCAGCGACATTCAGCCAGCCAGGTATCCTGCCTGCAGTAGATGGAATGTGGCAATGGAACGCTGGCTGCGCGTGTCATAATAGGCTCTGAGCCTTTATATACCTGTGCACAGCAGCAGCCACCTTCAGTCTGCTGCTGGACAGCCAGCAGCAGCAGCAGCAGGAGAGGTATGTAATCAGGAGCCCTCCTGCTAAGGGTAGACAGCTGCTCGTTCCACCCCACCCCCCGCCTTAATTGGTTCTCCTCCCTTCCAACGGTGTTGAGGCGGGTGGGAACAGCAGGGGGTGAAGGTGCTGTGTTTAAAGAGGTGGAGTTATGCAGATCTAAAACGCGTGGATTGCAGCAGCAGCAAGCCGAAAAGTGCAGGCATGTAAGGGATCTAGAGGTTGACAACATGTCTTCTTAACGGGAGTCCAGGAGCTCATCTCCACAAATGGACTTTTCAGGATCCTTGGGTGGCTCCGTAGTTTGAAACCAATTCTGGTTATCGCTTCTCGGCCTTTTGGCTAAGATCAAGTGTAGTATCTGTTCTTATCAGTTTAATATCTGATACGTCCCCTATCTGGGGACCATATATTAAATGGATTTTTAGAACAGGGAGATGGAAAAAGAGCTTGCTCTGTCCACTCCACGCATTGACCTGGTATTGCAGTATCTCCAGGACCGGTGCACCCCTTCTTTAATGCAGTTTCTAAAATCAGAAAGAATTGAATTCAATGTTTTTTGTTCATTTTGCTTGTTTGTCGGATTTTGGGATGGACTCTTTGGCTTTGCTTTTCTTCTCCTCATTGGATTTTTCATGTTCAAAGTTGCAGAAGCCAGATTACAAGCTCATTTTGGTTCAACTTCAGCAACTGTGCATTGCATTGCCATGTAATGTGATGCAATGCTATCTTTCTAGCTCTCCCTTTTTACTTCCTTTTGGATAAACAGACATATTAGGCAAGCATTTTGGAGCTTTCACCTAAATAACTACAGGTGGTGAGATAAGCTGCACAATATAATTGACCTTTCAGTATATTGTTGCACACACACCATCTATTTAGCAAATGCCCTTGTTATCAACAGCAGCCTTTTAAACTCACCTGAGCTAACAGGTATGTGCGCTGGTTACTCTGCTGCGCTTAAAATTTCTTTTTTGGTTTGCTACAATGCCTTTTCTGAAACGTTGTCTCCTTCTGCTGGAACACTGACTTCTTTCATTTAATGCCTGCAGACTATAAAAGAGAACCCAACCCAAAAAGTTTGGTTGATTAGTCTGTGGCATTCTGTTAAACTGTTGCTTATGGCGGTCTCTGTGA
Source organism: Phyllobates terribilis (assembly GCF_046119375.1). Classification (NCBI taxonomy): domain Eukaryota; kingdom Metazoa; phylum Chordata; class Amphibia; order Anura; family Dendrobatidae; genus Phyllobates; species Phyllobates terribilis. The sequence continues at coordinate 411,130 of NW_027362812.1, forward strand.
GCTTCTCAGCGACATTCAGCCAGCCAGGTATCCTGCCTGCAGTAGATGGAATGTGGCAATGGAACGCTGGCTGCGCGTGTCATAATAGGCTCTGAGCCTTTATATACCTGTGCACAGCAGCAGCCACCTTCAGTCTGCTGCTGGACAGCCAGCAGCAGCAGCAGCAGGAGAGGTATTTAATCAGGAGCCCTCCTGCTAAGGGTAGACAGCTGCTCGTTCCACCCCACCCCCCGCCTTAATTGGTTCTCCTCCCTTCCAACGGTGTTGAGGCGGGTGGGAACAGCAGGGGGTGAAGGTGCTGTGTTTAAAGAGGTGGAGTTATGCAGATCTAAAACGCGTGGATTGCAGCAGCAGCAAGCCGAAAAGTGCAGGCATGTAAGGGATCTAGAGGTTGACAACATGTCTTCTTAACGGGAGTCCAGGAGCTCATCTCCACAAATGGACTTTTCAGGATCCTTGGGTGGCTCCGTAGTTTGAAACCAATTCTGGTTATCGCTTCTCGGCCTTTTGGCTAAGATCAAGTGTAGTATCTGTTCTTATCAGTTTAATATCTGATACGTCCCCTATCTGGGGACCATATATTAAATGGATTTTTAGAACAGGGAGATGGAAAAAGAGCTTGCTCTGTCCACTCCACGCATTGACCTGGTATTGCAGTATCTCCAGGACCGGTGCACCCCTTCTTTAATGCAGTTTCTAAAATCAGAAAGAATTGAATTCAATGTTTTTTGTTCATTTTGCTTGTTTGTCGGATTTTGGGATGGACTCTTTGGCTTTGCTTTTCTTCTCCTCATTGGATTTTTCATGTTCAAAGTTGCAGAAGCCAGATTACAAGCTCATTTTGGTTCAACTTCAGCAACTGTGCATTGCATTGCCATGTAATGTGATGCAATGCTATCTTTCTAGCTCTCCCTTTTTACTTCCTTTTGGATAAACAGACATATTAGGCAAGCATTTTGGAGCTTTCACCTAAATAACTACAGGTGGTGAGATAAGCTGCACAATATAATTGACCTTTCAGTATATTGTTGCACACACACCATCTATTTAGCAAATGCCCTTGTTATCAACAGCAGCCTTTTAAACTCACCTGAGCTAACAGGTATGTGCGCTGGTTACTCTGCTGCGCTTAAAATTTCTTTTTTGGTTTGCTACAATGCCTTTTCTGAAACGTTGTCTCCTTCTGCTGGAACACTGACTTCTTTCATTTAATGCCTGCAGACTATAAAAGAGAACCCAACCCAAAAAGTTTGGTTGATTAGTCTGTGGCATTCTGTTAAACTGTTGCTTATGGCGGTCTCTGTGAGCTTCTCAGCGACATTCAGCCAGCCAGGTATCCTGCCTGCAGTAGATGGAATGTGGCAATGGAACGCTGGCTGCGCGTGTCATAATAGGCTCTGAGCCTTTATATACCTGTGCACAGCAGCAGCCACCTTCAGTCTGCTGCTGGACAGCCAGCAGCAGCAGCAGCAGGAGAGGTATGTAATCAGGAGCCCTCCTGCTAAGGGTAGACAGCTGCTCGTTCCACCCCACCCCCCGCCTTAATTGGTTCTCCTCCCTTCCAACGGTGTTGAGGCGGGTGGGAACAGCAGGGGGTGAAGGTGCTGTGTTTAAAGAGGTGGAGTTATGCAGATCTAAAACGCGTGGATTGCAGCAGCAGCAAGCCGAAAAGTGCAGGCATGTAAGGGATCTAGAGGTTGACAACATGTCTTCTTAACGGGAGTCCAGGAGCTCATCTCCACAAATGGACTTTTCAGGATCCTTGGGTGGCTCCGTAGTTTGAAACCAATTCTGGTTATCGCTTCTCGGCCTTTTGGCTAAGATCAAGTGTAGTATCTGTTCTTATCAGTTTAATATCTGATACGTCCCCTATCTGGGGACCATATATTAAATGGATTTTTAGAACAGGGAGATGGAAAAAGAGCTTGCTCTGTCCACTCCACGCATTGACCTGGTATTGCAGTATCTCCAGGACCGGTGCACCCCTTCTTTAATGCAGTTTCTAAAATCAGAAAGAATTGAATTCAATGTTTTTTGTTCATTTTGCTTGTTTGTCGGATTTTGGGATGGACTCTTTGGCTTTGCTTTTCTTCTCCTCATTGGATTTTTCATGTTCAAAGTTGCAGAAGCCAGATTACAAGCTCATTTTGGTTCAACTTCAGCAACTGTGCATTGCATTGCCATGTAATGTGATGCAATGCTATCTTTCTAGCTCTCCCTTTTTACTTCCTTTTGGATAAACAGACATATTAGGCAAGCATTTTGGAGCTTTCACCTAAATAACTACAGGTGGTGAGATAAGCTGCACAATATAATTGACCTTTCAGTATATTGTTGCACACACACCATCTATTTAGCAAATGCCCTTGTTATCAACAGCAGCCTTTTAAACTCACCTGAGCTAACAGGTATGTGCGCTGGTTACTCTGCTGCGCTTAAAATTTCTTTTTTGGTTTGCTACAATGCCTTTTCTGAAACGTTGTCTCCTTCTGCTGGAACACTGACTTCTTTCATTTAATGCCTGCAGACTATAAAAGAGAACCCAACCCAAAAAGTTTGGTTGATTAGTCTGTGGCATTCTGTTAAACTGTTGCTTATGGCGGTCTCTGTGAGCTTCTCAGCGACATTCAGCCAGCCAGGTATCCTGCCTGCAGTAGATGGAATGTGGCAATGGAACGCTGGCTGCGCGTGTCATAATAGGCTCTGAGCCTTTATATACCTGTGCACAGCAGCAGCCACCTTCAGTCTGCTGCTGGACAGCCAGCAGCAGCAGCAGCAGGAGAGGTATGTAATCAGGAGCCCTCCTGCTAAGGGTAGACAGCTGCTCGTTCCACCCCACCCCCCGCCTTAATTGGTTCTCCTCCCTTCCAACGGTGTTGAGGCGGGTGGGAACAGCAGGGGGTGAAGGTGCTGTGTTTAAAGAGGTGGAGTTATGCAGATCTAAAACGCGTGGATTGCAGCAGCAGCAAGCCGAAAAGTGCAGGCATGTAAGGGATCTAGAGGTTGACAACATGTCTTCTTAACGGGAGTCCAGGAGCTCATCTCCACAAATGGACTTTTCAGGATCCTTGGGTGGCTCCGTAGTTTGAAACCAATTCTGGTTATCGCTTCTCGGCCTTTTGGCTAAGATCAAGTGTAGTATCTTTCGAAAAGGCGGTTTTGGATGTTGGCCACCCTAGTAGATTGATACATTATGCACACTGGGGTTTAGGCGCTTGTTAGTACGCCAGGTGGCTAATATAGTCATCTGGTGGAAAGCATGGCCCCCCTGGATCGACGCCATTGGGCCGGGGAAGATCGAAAGCCCGAAGTGTGAAGTGCCCCAGGAGTGGTGACCCTGGGGTGCCTTAACTCACTGGGATTGGGAACCCCACTTGAGTTTATGGTACATTTGCACAAGCACTTCAAATTTTCTTTCTTCGCACACACCCTTATTCCGGGCCTTCTGGCCTTAGGATGGGGAATTTTTCAATTCCCGGTCGAAGGTCCGGGCAGTATTATACTGTGAAACCTTCACTATTTATTTAATTTCTTTGTCACTGTGTGTCCACTTATTCACGTGTGTCACGTCCTACTAGGATTTTGTCGGGATGCGGTTCCCTTACGGGTTCCTCTCTTGGCAGGTCTAGGGGGGGAGTGTGTGGCCATCAGGTTCCGCTCCCCCCTGAACCCCCTGGCTCTCCTCTTTCGGGAGGAGAGCGTTGTTGGCTCCCCTCTTCCGGGAGGGGAGCACAGTCTTTGGCTCCCAGTGCCTTGCTCGGGTGAGAACTCGGGCAGTTGCTGGGGGTAAGATTGGGTCGCCTCTGGCTTCGGCTGGAGGTGGCTTTTTGTCCCTGTTCCTCGCTGTGGCCTTTTGGCTCGGAGGGACGGGGAATGGTTTGGGGGACCCTTCTCCTTTTGGAGAGGGTTTCAAGAAGACCAGCATCCTAGTGCACTTTTTTTGTGGCACTTGTCACTTTTTTAAGCGCACTCGGGTTTTGTACACGAATTCGGGCTTTCAAAAAAAAAAAAAAATATCTGTTCTTATCAGTTTAATATCTGATACGTCCCCTATCTGGGGACCATATATTAAATGGATTTTTAGAACAGGGAGATGGAAAAAGAGCTTGCTCTGTCCACTCCACGCATTGACCTGGTATTGCAGTATCTCCAGGACCGGTGCACCCCTTCTTTAATGCAGTTTCTAAAATCAGAAAGAATTGAATTCAATGTTTTTTGTTCATTTTGCTTGTTTGTCGGATTTTGGGATGGACTCTTTGGCTTTGCTTTTCTTCTCCTCATTGGATTTTTCATGTTCAAAGTTGCAGAAGCCAGATTACAAGCTCATTTTGGTTCAACTTCAGCAACTGTGCATTGCATTGCCATGTAATGTGATGCAATGCTATCTTTCTAGCTCTCCCTTTTTACTTCCTTTTGGATAAACAGACATATTAGGCAAGCATTTTGGAGCTTTCACCTAAATAACTACAGGTGGTGAGATAAGCTGCACAATATAATTGACCTTTCAGTATATTGTTGCACACACACCATCTATTTAGCAAATGCCCTTGTTATCAACAGCAGCCTTTTAAACTCACCTGAGCTAACAGGTATGTGCGCTGGTTACTCTGCTGCGCTTAAAATTTCTTTTTTGGTTTGCTACAATGCCTTTTCTGAAACGTTGTCTCCTTCTGCTGGAACACTGACTTCTTTCATTTAATGCCTGCAGACTATAAAAGAGAACCCAACCCAAAAAGTTTGGTTGATTAGTCTGTGGCATTCTGTTAAACTGTTGCTTATGGCGGTCTCTGTGAGCTTCTCAGCGACATTCAGCCAGCCAGGTATCCTGCCTGCAGTAGATGGAATGTGGCAATGGAACGCTGGCTGCGCGTGTCATAATAGGCTCTGAGCCTTTATATACCTGTGCACAGCAGCAGCCACCTTCAGTCTGCTGCTGGACAGCCAGCAGCAGCAGCAGCAGGAGAGGTATGTAATCAGGAGCCCTCCTGCTAAGGGTAGACAGCTGCTCGTTCCACCCCACCCCCCGCCTTAATTGGTTCTCCTCCCTTCCAACGGTGTTGAGGCGGGTGGGAACAGCAGGGGGTGAAGGTGCTGTGTTTAAAGAGGTGGAGTTATGCAGATCTAAAACGCGTGGATTGCAGCAGCAGCAAGCCGAAAAGTGCAGGCATGTAAGGGATCTAGAGGTTGACAACATGTCTTCTTAACGGGAGTCCAGGAGCTCATCTCCACAAATGGACTTTTCAGGATCCTTGGGTGGCTCCGTAGTTTGAAACCAATTCTGGTTATCGCTTCTCGGCCTTTTGGCTAAGATCAAGTGTAGTATCTGTTCTTATCAGTTTAATATCTGATACGTCCCCTATCTGGGGACCATATATTAAATGGATTTTTAAAACAGGGAGATGGAAAAAGAGCTTGCTCTGTCCACTCCACGCATTGACCTGGTATTGCAGTATCTCCAGGACCGGTGCACCCCTTCTTTAATGCAGTTTCTAAAATCAGAAAGAATTGAATTCAATGTTTTTTGTTCATTTTGCTTGTTTGTCGGATTTTGGGATGGACTCTTTGGCTTTGCTTTTCTTCTCCTCATTGGATTTTTCATGTTCAAAGTTGCAGAAGCCAGATTACAAGCTCATTTTGGTTCAACTTCAGCAACTGTGCATTGCATTGCCATGTAATGTGATGCAATGCTACCTTTCTAGCTCTCCCTTTTTACTTCCTTTTGGATAAACAGACATATTAGGCAAGCATTTTGGAGCTTTCACCTAAATAACTACAGGTGGTGAGATAAGCTGCACAATATAATTGACCTTTCAGTATATTGTTGCACACACACCATCTATTTAGCAAATGCCCTTGTTATCAACAGCAGCCTTTTAAACTCACCTGAGCTAACAGGTATGTGCGCTGGTTACTCTGCTGCGCTTAAAATTTCTATTTTGGTTTGCTACAATGCCTTTTCTGAAACGTTGTCTCCTTCTGCTGGAACACTGACTTCTTTCATTTAATGCCTGCAGACTATAAAAGAGAACCCAGCCCAAAAAGTTTGGTTGATTAGTCTGTGGCATTCTGTTAAACTGTTGCTTATGGCGGTCTCTGTGAGCTTCTCAGCGACATTCAGCCAGCCAGGTATCCTGCCTGCAGTAGATGGAATGTGGCAATGGAACGCTGGCTGCGCGTGTCATAATAGGCTCTGAGCCTTTATATACCTGTGCACAGCAGCAGCCACCTTCAGTCTGCTGCTGGACAGCCAGCAGCAGCAGCAGCAGGAGAGGTATGTAATCAGGAGCCCTCCTGCTAAGGGTAGACAGCTGCTCGTTCCACCCCACCCCCCGCCTTAATTGGTTCTCCTCCCTTCCAACGGTGTTGAGGCGGGTGGGAACAGCAGGGGGTGAAGGTGCTGTGTTTAAAGAGGTGGAGTTATGCAGATCTAAAACGCGTGGATTGCAGCAGCAGCAAGCCGAAAAGTGCAGGCATGTAAGGGATCTAGAGGTTGACAACATGTCTTCTTAACGGGAGTCCAGGAGCTCATCTCCACAAATGGACTTTTCAGGATCCTTGGGTGGCTCCGTAGTTTGAAACCAATTCTGGTTATCGCTTCTCGGCCTTTTGGCTAAGATCAAGTGTAGTATCTGTTCTTATCAGTTTAATATCTGATACGTCCCCTATCTGGGGACCATATATTAAATGGATTTTTAGAACAGGGAGATGGAAAAAGAGCTTGCTCTGTCCACTCCACACATTGACCTGGTATTGCAGTATCTCCAGGACCGGTGCACCCCTTCTTTAATGCAGTTTCTAAAATCAGAAAGAATTGAATTCAATGTTTTTTGTTCATTTTGCTTGTTTGTCGGATTTTGGGATGGACTCTTTGGCTTTGCTTTTCTTCTCCTCATTGGATTTTTCATGTTCAAAGTTGCAGAAGCCAGATTACAAGCTCATTTTGGTTCAACTTCAGCAACTGTGCATTGCATTGCCATGTAATGTGATGCAATGCTATCTTTCTAGCTCTCCCTTTTTACTTCCTTTTGGATAAACAGACATATTAGGCAAGCATTTTGGAGCTTTCACCTAAATAACTACAGGTGGTGAGATAAGCTGCACAATATAATTGACCTTTCAGTATATTGTTGCACACACACCATCTATTTAGCAAATGCCCTTGTTATCAACAGCAGCCTTTTAAACTCACCTGAGCTAACAGGTATGTGCGCTGGTTACTCTGCTGCGCTTAAAATTTCTTTTTTGGTTTGCTACAATGCCTTTTCTGAAACGTTGTCTCCTTCTGCTGGAACACTGACTTCTTTCATTTAATGCCTGCAGACTATAAAAGAGAACCCAACCCAAAAAGTTTGGTTGATTAGTCTGTGGCATTCTGTTAAACTGTTGCTTATGGCGGTCTCTGTGAGCTTCTCAGCGACATTCAGCCAGCCAGGTATCCTGCCTGCAGTAGATGGAATGTGGCAATGGAACGCTGGCTGCGCGTGTCATAATAGGCTCTGAGCCTTTATATACCTGTGCACAGCAGCAGCCACCTTCAGTCTGCTGCTGGACAGCCAGCAGCAGCAGCAGCAGGAGAGGTATGTAATCAGGAGCCCTCCTGCTAAGGGTAGACAGCTGCTCGTTCCACCCCACCCCCCGCCTTAATTGGTTCTCCTCCCTTCCAACGGTGTTGAGGCGGGTGGGAACAGCAGGGGGTGAAGGTGCTGTGTTTAAAGAGGTGGAGTTATGCAGATCTAAAACGCGTGGATTGCAGCAGCAGCAAGCCGAAAAGTGCAGGCATGTAAGGGATCTAGAGGTTGACAACATGTCTTCTTAACGGGAGTCCAGGAGCTCATCTCCACAAATGGACTTTTCAGGATCCTTGGGTGGCTCCGTAGTTTGAAACCAATTCTGGTTATCGCTTCTCGGCCTTTTGGCTAAGATCAAGTGTAGTATCTGTTCTTATCAGTTTAATATCTGATACGTCCCCTATCTGGGGACCATATATTAAATGGATTTTTAGAACAGGGAGATGGAAAAAGAGCTTGCTCTGTCCACTCCACGCATTGACCTGGTATTGCAGTATCTCCAGGACCGGTGCACCCCTTCTTTAATGCAGTTTCTAAAATCAGAAAGAATTGAATTCAATGTTTTTTGTTCATTTTGCTTGTTTGTCGGATTTTGGGATGGACTCTTTGGCTTTGCTTTTCTTCTCCTCATTGGATTTTTCATGTTCAAAGTTGCAGAAGCCAGATTACAAGCTCATTTTGGTTCAACTTCAGCAACTGTGCATTGCATTGCCATGTAATGTGATGCAATGCTATCTTTCTAGCTCTCCCTTTTTACTTCCTTTTGGATAAACAGACATATTAGGCAAGCATTTTGGAGCTTTCACCTAAATAACTACAGGTGGTGAGATAAGCTGCACAATATAATTGACCTTTCAGTATATTGTTGCACACACACCATCTATTTAGCAAATGCCCTTGTTATCAACAGCAGCCTTTTAAACTCACCTGAGCTAACAGGTATGTGCGCTGGTTACTCTGCTGCGCTTAAAATTTCTTTTTTGGTTTGCTACAATGCCTTTTCTGAAACGTTGTCTCCTTCTGCTGGAACACTGACTTCTTTCATTTAATGCCTGCAGACTATAAAAGAGAACCCAACCCAAAAAGTTTGGTTGATTAGTCTGTGGCATTCTGTTAAACTGTTGCTTATGGCGGTCTCTGTGAGCTTCTCAGCGACATTCAGCCAGCCAGGTATCCTGCCTGCAGTAGATGGAATGTGGCAATGGAACGCTGGCTGCGCGTGTCATAATAGGCTCTGAGCCTTTATATACCTGTGCACAGCAGCAGCCACCTTCAGTCTGCTGCTGGACAGCCAGCAGCAGCAGCAGCAGGAGAGGTATGTAATCAGGAGCCCTCCTGCTAAGGGTAGACAGCTGCTCGTTCCACCCCACCCCCCGCCTTAATTGGTTCTCCTCCCTTCCAACGGTGTTGAGGCGGGTGGGAACAGCAGGGGGTGAAGGTGCTGTGTTTAAAGAGGTGGAGTTATGCAGATCTAAAACGCGTGGATTGCAGCAGCAGCAAGCCGAAAAGTGCAGGCATGTAAGGGATCTAGAGGTTGACAACATGTCTTCTTAACGGGAGTCCAGGAGCTCATCTCCACAAATGGACTTTTCAGGATCCTTGGGTGGCTCCGTAGTTTGAAACCAATTCTGGTTATCGCTTCTCGGCCTTTTGGCTAAGATCAAGTGTAGTATCTGTTCTTATCAGTTTAATATCTGATACGTCCCCTATCTGGGGACCATATATTAAATGGATTTTTAGAACAGGGAGATGGAAAAAGAGCTTGCTCTGTCCACTCCACGCATTGACCTGGTATTGCAGTATCTCCAGGACCGGTGCACCCCTTCTTTAATGCAGTTTCTAAAATCAGAAAGAATTGAATTCAATGTTTTTTGTTCATTTTGCTTGTTTGTCGGATTTTGGGATGGACTCTTTGGCTTTGCTTTTCTTCTCCTCATTGGATTTTTCATGTTCAAAGTTGCAGAAGCCAGATTACAAGCTCATTTTGGTTCAACTTCAGCAACTGTGCATTGCATTGCCATGTAATGTGATGCAATGCTATCTTTCTAGCTCTCCCTTTTTACTTCCTTTTGGATAAACAGACATATTAGGCAAGCATTTTGGAGCTTTCACCTAAATAACTACAGGTGGTGAGATAAGCTGCACAATATAATTGACCTTTCAGTATATTGTTGCACACACACCATCTATTTAGCAAATGCCCTTGTTATCAACAGCAGCCTTTTAAACTCACCTGAGCTAACAGGTATGTGCGCTGGTTACTCTGCTGCGCTTAAAATTTCTTTTTTGGTTTGCTACAATGCCTTTTCTGAAACGTTGTCTCCTTCTGCTGGAACACTGACTTCTTTCATTTAATGCCTGCAGACTATAAAAGAGAACCCAACCCAAAAAGTTTGGTTGATTAGTCTGTGGCATTCTGTTAAACTGTTGCTTATGGCGGTCTCTGTGAGCTTCTCAGCGACATTCAGCCAGCCAGGTATCCTGCCTGCAGTAGATGGAATGTGGCAATGGAACGCTGGCTGCGCGTGTCATAATAGGCTCTGAGCCTTTATATACCTGTGCACAGCAGCAGCCACCTTCAGTCTGCTGCTGGACAGCCAGCAGCAGCAGCAGCAGGAGAGGTATGTAATCAGGAGCCCTCCTGCTAAGGGTAGACAGCTGCTCGTTCCACCCCACCCCCCGCCTTAATTGGTTCTCCTCCCTTCCAACGGTGTTGAGGCGGGTGGGAACAGCAGGGGGTGAAGGTGCTGTGTTTAAAGAGGTGGAGTTATGCAGATCTAAAACGCGTGGATTGCAGCAGCAGCAAGCCGAAAAGTGCAGGCATGTAAGGGATCTAGAGGTTGACAACATGTCTTCTTAACGGGAGTCCAGGAGCTCATCTCCACAAATGGACTTTTCAGGATCCTTGGGTGGCTCCGTAGTTTGAAACCAATTCTGGTTATCGCTTCTCGGCCTTTTGGCTCAGATCAAGTGTCTGGACATCAGGTTCCTTGAGTGCTAGCCCTCGGCCTTCCAGCATCGCCACTCCGGTGGCTTAAGCTGGATGCTGCTATAGGGGGAGAGTGAGGAGGAAACGGGAAGGCGATTTCCGTGGCTGACTATGGGAGTCAAGCTGAAATTTGCTGGGACCGGGGACCCCCGGGTCAAGAATGGATTTCGCATTGAGATTTCCGAGGAGAAGAAGGGACATTTTTCCATGTCCTACCTGGTGAATGCCATCTTCTATGAAGCATTGAAGATTAAGAAGTCGGACATTCTTTGCCTGCAGGAATTTAGAAGTCATGGAAGGTATGTGCTGGTTCTTTCTACTATGGCTGCTTGCCAAAATCTTTATAGAACCTTGAAAGGCCATACTGAGAACTCCCTCCTAGATGGACTCACTTTTACTGTCCTCTATTCAAAGGGGGATGTTCCTGTTGTTGTGTTTATGCACAATCCCTTTATCCCCCAGTAGGACATTACTGTATTCTTGAGGAGGCATTGTACTTATGTGCATTTTTCCCACAAGATCTCGAATGAAGAAGGCTTGTGGACTGGCAAATACAAGTACTTTGTTCGTTTTGCTACAGACCCCGAGGGGCCAGGGGGCATACATTATCCTCCTATGAGTTTCTCTATTGGGAGAGACACTGGTTTCTTGTACTTTCCTGATGCTCCTTTTTTCTGCAGAAGATGTAACAAGTATGGTCATGTCCAGGAGTCCTGCAGGTATCCGCCAACCTGCAGGAGGTGTAACACGTCTGGTCATATGGCGAAAGACTGCAAGAACCAGGTAAAGTGTGATGCTTGTGGTGAGGAGGGGCATGTTCTTAGGCAGTGTCAAGCTAGAACCACTTCTAAGTCTTTTGCTCAAGTGGTCGCGGAGGGGCCTGCTGTTCCTTCGACTTCTACTAGGGTTCCACAAGGTCCCCTTCCGGATGTCGGGGAGGCAACTGCTCCCCAAGAGGAAGAGGATGGCACTCAGATGGACGACATATTTGAAGATGCCCAGCTTCAGCCTCCTGCGTCAGGAGGCTTTGACATGGTGATTCCAGAGGTGATGTCACCTTTCCCTCCCCAGTTTGGTGTCCGTGGTGAGGGGGAAATGGACTTGTCCAATTCTCCTGTCATATCTTGGTGCAATACTGCTTCAGAGGAGATCGGGGGCGGTGGCCAAGGGGACTTGTCTGCTGTCCGTTTCTCTGATGAGGAGGATCCTGATGTGGTCAAGAAGAAGCCAAGGACTGAGTGTTCATCCATTGCTGCCGTGTGTGATAGCCCGGTGGACTCTCGTGCTTACCCGTCAGATGTATTTTCTCCTGACATTGTTACATTTGGCATTCAGCCAGATGGTAATAGCTTTGCTTTGCTTGATGAAGGTTGAGTTGATGTTTTCTTTCTTTTTTTTTCAGGTTATGTGTGATCCCCTTTAGTTATGCCGCATCATTCTGGATGGGACATTGTGTCCCTTAATGTTAGGCAAATTAGATCTGTTACCCGAAGAACAACAGTTCTGGATTATCTAAAGGGTTTGAGTGCAGATGTCTATTGTCTACAAGAGTGTGGGATTACTGAATCTCCAGGGGATAAGGACTGGCCTTATGGCCAGTATGTTTGGTCGGGGTCCAGCTTTAACAAAAATGATGGTGTGGGGATTTTAGTTGGTAATAAGAATATTACTATTGATAGTTACACGGTTGTGGAGGTGGGTCGCTGCATTATTGTTTTTTTGAGTTATAGGGGGTGGAAGGTTAGAATGATTAATTTATATTGTCCTACTAAAAAAGAGGAGCGGCTTGCTCTTCTTGAGAAATTGAGTTTTTTTCTCCCTGGAAAAATTCCTACAGTTTTTGTTGGTGACTGTAATTGTGTCACAGAAGGTAATGTGGACATTACGGGAAAAAAGTTATCTCAACTTATTTCTGATTTTTCTTTCTTAGACGCTGCAATACTTGAGTATGGCATTCCACCACCGCCTACATATTATGCTGACCGTGGTAATATTTCATCGAGGATAGATAGGATGTTATTTTCCAAAAATATGGTTTGTTCAAGTTATGTTCAACATAAGGTACCTTTTTCTGATCATGAGTGTTTGCGTGGAGTTTTTAGTGCGAATGGGGACATGGTGTTTGGGGGTGGGGTTTGGAAATTGAATACGAGGTTGTTGGAGGATGAGGAGGTGATGAGTGAGTTGGAGAAAAGGTATGCAAGTTGGAGGTGGCGTAAGCGTGATTTTGGTAGTGTGCTTGAATGGTGGGATTGGGTGAAATTACAGTTAAAAACTTTCTTTAAAAAATGGGGCTACAAAAAAGCTGCCAGATATCGTAATAGATTTAATGACTTAAGTAGACGGATTGATTGGTTGCGTGGGTGTGTTAGGAAAGGAATGGATATGTCTGATCAGCTTGAGGTTGCTAAGAATGAGTTAAAATGTCTTCTGGATGAAAAAGGTAAAGAGATTATTTACCGTACCAAGTTAGAGCATTTGGAAAAGAATGAAAAGTGCACCAGGTACTTTTTTAAAAAAATGAATGGAAGGAAGTTGGATTTGAGTGAAGTGGTAGGTGAAGATGGATCTAGTGTGGTTGGGAAGAATGTGTTGAATGAGGTGAATGGCTTCTATAGTAAGTTGTACGATGAGAAATGGATTGATCCTGGACTTGTGTCGCATGTATTGAGTGGTATGGAGAAGAGACTTGGTTCGGATGAATGTGATGCTTTGTGTGAGGATGTTATTTTGGATGAGGTGAGGAATGTTGTTATGAGTGCTAAAAAGAATAAGACGCCTGGGAAGGATGGGTTGCCTGTGGAGCTGTATGTGAAAGCTTGGGAGTTTTTGGGTAAGGACTTGACTGAAGTTTGTAGGTATATGTGGATGAATGGTGTTTTGTGTGACAGTATGAAAGAGGGTATAGTGGTTCTTGTGTTTAAGAAGGGTGAGAAAAAGCGTTTGGAGAACTGGAGACCCATATCATTGCTTAACGCTGATTATAAGGTCTACAGTAAATTGTTAGCAAATCGTATGCGTGAGGTGATTGGTAGGGTTGTGGAGGATGACCAAGTGTGTGCCGTGCCTGGTCGGAGTATAAGTGATAATTTGTTATTGTTAAGGGATATGCTTGGGGATTGTAAGACTAGAAAGCAGAAGTGTATGGTGTTAGCAATTGATTTCGAAAAGGCTTTTGATAGAGTTTCGCATGTGTTTCTGTTTAAAGTATTGGAGAGGATGGGTTTCCCTAGGGTTTTTCTGAATGGAGTTAAGTCTTTATATGATTATGTGTCAAGTGAGTTTTTAGTGAATGGATGGTTGTCTGACAAAGTGATGATTAGGTCTGGTGTAAGACAGGGGTGCCCTATGTCCCCTGTTTTGTTTGTATGTGTGATTGAGCCTTTGCTGTGTTTAGTGAGACGTGAGAAAATGATGAGAGGATTGTTAGTGCCTGGGAGCGGTGGTAAGCATGTGAAGGTGTTAGGTTACATGGATGATGTTGTGATGGTGAGTGAAAGTATGGCTTCAATGAGTAGGGTGAGGTTGCTTTTGGATTTTTTCTGTGGTGCATCAGGTTTTAGAGTTAACTGGACTAAGTGTAGTTTCAAATGCTTTGGAGATGACAGTATTCGTATGGAAGGTGTTAAGTATGAGGAGAGTGCAATTAAGGTTTTAGGGGTATTTTTCAATGATGATCTGAAAGGAAATGAGAGTTGGGACGAGTGTGGTATGCGTGTTGAGCGAAAATTGAATTTTTGGAGAATGAGAGATCTTTCTTTGCGGGGCAAAGTTCTAGTTATCAAAGCAGTGATCTTACCCATTCTGCTTTTTGTGGCCATAATTTTTCCATCCCCTTTTAGGAAAGTGAAGAGAGTTGAGAAAATGATTTTTTCCTTTTTCTGGTGCAGCAAGATGTAGAAGCTGAAGAGGGAAAGCCTTTATAAGGCCTGCCAGCATGGTGGTTTGGGATTTCCTAATGTTGAGGTTTTTTTAGGGCTCCATTATATTAAGACGATTGTGGTATTGTTGGGTAAAGGTAATAAGGGTGCATGTATGGCAAGTTATTCTGCAGGATGGATGTTGTATGGGTTAGGTTGGAGAAAGAGGGATGCGAGAGTGCCTGTGTCTTTTAAGTGTCCGGTGTGGTATGAGGTGATTGAGAAGTTTGTCAAGAAGTATGATTTGCTGAGTGTGCCGGTGGATGAGTTTAGAATGACTAAGAGGGTGTATAGGAAATTGTGTGCAAATGAGGTCGAGTCTAATATTGTTGGTTTGAGAGGGAATGAGGTTGCGGATGCTTGGAGAAAGTTGGGTATGTATGGGATGTCCAACAAACAGAAGGATGTAGTGTGGATGGCGTTTCACAATATTCTTCCAGTGAGAGACGTTCAAAAGAAGAGAGGTTTGATTAGGTCGGATGTTTGTCCAAGAGATGGATGTAATGGTTGTGAGACGGTTATGCATCTGATGTGGAATTGTGATTTTGCGCAAGACGTGTGGAAATGTGTAGGGGGGTTGTGTAGGAGTTTGGCAGGAGTGACTTTTGTGGATTGGCGTGTGGTTATGTTTGGTATTGGTGCAAGTGGACGTGTAAAGGAGAGAGTTTTGTGGTTAATTATGGCTTGTGTGTTAGAAAGTTTGTGGGATGTGAGGGATCTTTGTGTATTTAAAAGGAAATCAATTACAGTAAATGAATGTATTAGGATTATTCTTTCTAGGCTATTTTTGATTTACAAGATGGATAGTAGTAGCGGTGGTGGAACAGATGCCGAGGGAATATGGAAATTTAAAAAGTGGAGGCATATTGTAAAATTTCAGTGATCTTTTGGTTTATATTAATAAGATGTTCTTCTTTCTGTAATATTAGGTTACTTTATGCTTAATAAATATGGCCATGATGATGAGAAGTTTTTTTTGCAACAGTTTTGGTATATCCTACTGATTTGCTATAAAACTAACCTGAATGGTTTAAAAAAAAAAAAAAAAAAAATCTGTTCTTATCAGTTTAATATCTGATACGTCCCCTATCTGGGGACCATATATTAAATGGATTTTTAGAACAGGGAGATGGAAAAAGAGCTTGCTCTGTCCACTCCACGCATTGACCTGGTATTGCAGTATCTCCAGGACCGGTGCACCCCTTCTTTAATGCAGTTTCTAAAATCAGAAAGAATTGAATTCAATGTTTTTTGTTCATTTTGCTTGTTTGTCGGATTTTGGGATGGACTCTTTGGCTTTGCTTTTCTTCTCCTCATTGGATTTTTCATGTTCAAAGTTGCAGAAGCCAGATTACAAGCTCATTTTGGTTCAACTTCAGCAACTGTGCATTGCATTGCCATGTAATGTGATGCAATGCTATCTTTCTAGCTCTCCCTTTTTACTTCCTTTTGGATAAATAGACATATTAGGCAAGCATTTTGGAGCTTTCACCTAAATAACTACAGGTGGTGAGATAAGCTGCACAATATAATTGACCTTTCAGTATATTGTTGCACACACACCATCTATTTAGCAAATGCCCTTGTTATCAACAGCAGCCTTTTAAACTCACCTGAGCTAACAGGTATGTGCGCTGGTTACTCTGCTGCGCTTAAAATTTCTTTTTTGGTTTGCTACAATGCCTTTTCTGAAACGTTGTCTCCTTCTGCTGGAACACTGACTTCTTTCATTTAATGCCTGCAGACTATAAAAGAGAACCCAACCCAAAAAGTTTGGTTGATTAGTCTGTGGCATTCTGTTAAACTGTTGCTTATGGCGGTCTCTGTGAGCTTCTCAGCGACATTCAGCCAGCCAGGTATCCTGCCTGCAGTAGATGGAATGTGGCAATGGAACGCTGGCTGCGCGTGTCATAATAGGCTCTGAGCCTTTATATACCTGTGCACAGCAGCAGCCACCTTCAGTCTGCTGCTGGACAGCCAGCAGCAGCAGCAGCAGGAGAGGTATGTAATCAGGAGCCCTCCTGCTAAGGGTAGACAGCTGCTCGTTCCACCCCACCCCCCGCCTTAATTGGTTCTCCTCCCTTCCAACGGTGTTGAGGCGGGTGGGAACAGCAGGGGGTGAAGGTGCTGTGTTTAAAGAGGTGGAGTTATGCAGATCTAAAACGCGTGGATTGCAGCAGCAGCAAGCCGAAAAGTGCAGGCATGTAAGGGATCTAGAGGTTGACAACATGTCTTCTTAACGGGAGTCCAGGAGCTCATCTCCACAAATGGACTTTTCAGGATCCTTGGGTGGCTCCGTAGTTTGAAACCAATTCTGGTTATCGCTTCTCGGCCTTTTGGCTAAGATCAAGTGTAGTATCTGTTCTTATCAGTTTAATATCTGATACGTCCCCTATCTGGGGACCATATATTAAATGGATTTTTAGAACAGGGAGATGGAAAAAGAGCTTGCTCTGTCCACTCCACGCATTGACCTGGTATTGCAGTATCTCCAGGACCAGTGCACCCCTTCTTTAATGCAGTTTCTAAAATCAGAAAGAATTGAATTCAATGTTTTTTGTTCATTTTGCTTGTTTGTCGGATTTTGGGATGGACTCTTTGGCTTTGCTTTTCTTCTCCTCATTGGATTTTTCATGTTCAAAGTTGCAGAAGCCAGATTACAAGCTCATTTTGGTTCAACTTCAGCAACTGTGCATTGCATTGCCATGTAATGTGATGCAATGCTATCTTTCTAGCTCTCCCTTTTTACTTCCTTTTGGATAAACAGACATATTAGGCAAGCATTTTGGAGCTTTCACCTAAATAACTACAGGTGGTGAGATAAGCTGCACAATATAATTGACCTTTCAGTATATTGTTGCACACACACCATCTATTTAGCAAATGCCCTTGTTATCAACAGCAGCCTTTTAAACTCACCTGAGCTAACAGGTATGTGCGCTGGTTACTCTGCTGCGCTTAAAATTTCTTTTTTGGTTTGCTACAATGCCTTTTCTGAAACGTTGTCTCCTTCTGCTGGGACACTGACTTCTTTCATTTAATGCCTGCAGACTATAAAAGAGAACCCAACCCAAAAAGTTTGGTTGATTAGTCTGTGGCATTCTGTTAAACTGTTGCTTATGGCGGTCTCTGTGAGCTTCTCAGCGACATTCAGCCAGCCAGGTATCCTGCCTGCAGTAGATGGAATGTGGCAATGGAACGCTGGCTGCGCGTGTCATAATAGGCTCTGAGCCTTTATATACCTGTGCACAGCAGCAGCCACCTTCAGTCTGCTGCTGGACAGCCAGCAGCAGCAGCAGCAGGAGAGGTATGTAATCAGGAGCCCTCCTGCTAAGGGTAGACAGCTGCTCGTTCCACCCCACCCCCCGCCTTAATTGGTTCTCCTCCCTTCCAACGGTGTTGAGGCGGGTGGGAACAGCAGGGGGTGAAGGTGCTGTGTTTAAAGAGGTGGAGTTATGCAGATCTAAAACGCGTGGATTGCAGCAGCAGCAAGCCAAAAAGTGCAGGCATGTAAGGGATCTAGAGGTTGACAACATGTCTTCTTAACGGGAGTCCAGGAGCTCATCTCCACAAATGGACTTTTCAGGATCCTTGGGTGGCTCCGTAGTTTGAAACCAATTCTGGTTATCGCTTCTCGGCCTTTTGGCTAAGATCAAGTGTAGTATCTGTTCTTATCAGTTTAATATCTGATACGTCCCCTATCTGGGGACCATATATTAAATGGATTTTTAGAACAGGGAGATGGAAAAAGAGCTTGCTCTGTCCACTCCACGCATTGACCTGGTATTGCAGTATCTCCAGGACCGGTGCACCCCTTCTTTAATGCAGTTTCTAAAATCAGAAAGAATTGAATTCAATGTTTTTTGTTCATTTTGCTTGTTTGTCGGATTTTGGGATGGACTCTTTGGCTTTGCTTTTCTTCTCCTCATTGGATTTTTCATGTTCAAAGTTGCAGAAGCCAGATTACAAGCTCATTTTGGTTCAACTTCAGCAACTGTGCATTGCATTGCCATGTAATGTGATGCAATGCTATCTTTCTAGCTCTCCCTTTTTACTTCCTTTTGGATAAACAGACATATTAGGCAAGCATTTTGGAGCTTTCACCTAAATAACTACAGGTGGTGAGATAAGCTGCACAATATAATTGACCTTTCAGTATATTGTTGCACACACACCATCTATTTAGCAAATGCCCTTGTTATCAACAGCAGCCTTTTAAACTCACCTGAGCTAACAGGTATGTGCGCTGGTTACTCTGCTGCGCTTAAAATTTCTTTTTTGGTTTGCTACAATGCCTTTTCTGAAACGTTGTCTCCTTCTGCTGGAACACTGACTTCTTTCATTTAATGCCTGCAGACTATAAAAGAGAACCCAACCCAAAAAGTTTGGTTGATTAGTCTGTGGCATTCTGTTAAACTGTTGCTTATGGCGGTCTCTGTGAGCTTCTCAGCGACATTCAGCCAGCCAGGTATCCTGCCTGCAGTAGATGGAATGTGGCAATGGAACGCTGGCTGCGCGTGTCATAATAGGCTCTGAGCCTTTATATACCTGTGCACAGCAGCAGCCACCTTCAGTCTGCTGCTGGACAGCCAGCAGCAGCAGCAGCAGGAGAGGTATGTAATCAGGAGCCCTCCTGCTAAGGGTAGACAGCTGCTCGTTCCACCCCACCCCCCGCCTTAATTGGTTCTCCTCCCTTCCAACGGTGTTGAGGCGGGTGGGAACAGCAGGGGGTGAAGGTGTTGTGTTTAAAGAGGTGGAGTTATGCAGATCTAAAACGCGTGGATTGCAGCAGCAGCAAGCCGAAAAGTGCAGGCATGTAAGGGATCTAGAGGTTGACAACATGTCTTCTTAACGGGAGTCCAGGAGCTCATCTCCACAAATGGACTTTTCAGGATCCTTGGGTGGCTCCGTAGTTTGAAACCAATTCTGGTTATCGCTTCTCGGCCTTTTGGCTAAGATCAAGTGTAGTATCTGTTCTTATCAGTTTAATATCTGATACGTCCCCTATCTGGGGACCATATATAAAATGGATTTTTAGAACAGGGAGATGGAAAAAGAGCTTGCTCTGTCCACTCCACGCATTGACCTGGTATTGCAGTATCTCCAGGACCGGTGCACCCCTTCTTTAATGCAGTTTCTAAAATCAGAAAGAATTGAATTCAATGTTTTTTGTTCATTTTGCTTGTTTGTCGGATTTTGGAATGGACTCTTTGGCTTTGCTTTTCTTCTCCTCATTGGATTTTTCATGTTCAAAGTTGCAGAAGCCAGATTACAAGCTCATTTTGGTTCAACTTCAGCAACTGTGCATTGCATTGCCATGTAATGTGATGCAATGCTATCTTTCTAGCTCTCCCTTTTTACTTCCTTTTGGATAAACAGACATATTAGGCAAGCATTTTGGAGCTTTCACCTAAATAACTACAGGTGGTGAGATAAGCTGCACAATATAATTGACCTTTCAGTATATTGTTGCACACACACCATCTATTTAGCAAATGCCCTTGTTATCAACAGCAGCCTTTTAAACTCACCTGAGCTAACAGGTATGTGCGCTGGTTACTCTGCTGCGCTTAAAATTTCTTTTTTGGTTTGCTACAATGCCTTTTCTGAAACGTTGTCTCCTTCTGCTGGAACACTGACTTCTTTCATTTAATGCCTGCAGACTATAAAAGAGAACCCAACCCAAAAAGTTTGGTTGATTAGTCTGTGGCATTCTGTTAAACTGTTGCTTATGGCGGTCTCTGTGAGCTTCTCAGCGACATTCAGCCAGCCAGGTATCCTGCCTGCAGTAGATGGAATGTGGCAACGGAACGCTGGCTGCGCGTGTCATAATAGGCTCTGAGCCTTTATATACCTGTGCACAGCAGCAGCCACCTTCAGTCTGCTGCTGGACAGCCAGCAGCAGCAGCAGCAGGAGAGGTATGTAATCAGGAGCCCTCCTGCTAAGGGTAGACAGCTGCTCGTTCCACCCCACCCCCCGCCTTAATTGGTTCTCCTCCCTTCCAACGGTGTTGAGGCGGGTGGGAACAGCAGGGGGTGAAGGTGCTGTGTTTAAAGAGGTGGAGTTATGCAGATCTAAAACGCGTGGATTGCAGCAGCAGCAAGCCGAAAAGTGCAGGCATGTAAGGGATCTAGAGGTTGACAACATGTCTTCTTAACGGGAGTCCAGGAGCTCATCTCCACAAATGGACTTTTCAGGATCCTTGGGTGGCTCCGTAGTTTGAAACCAATTCTGGTTATCGCTTCTCGGCCTTTTGGCTAAGATCAAGTGTAGTATCTGTTCTTATCAGTTTAATATCTGATACGTCCCCTATCTGGGGACCATATATTAAATGGATTTTTAGAACAGGGAGATGGAAAAAGAGCTTGCTCTGTCCACTCCACGCATTGACCTGGTATTGCAGTATCTCCAGGACCGGTGCACCCCTTCTTTAATGCAGTTTCTAAAATCAGAAAGAATTGAATTCAATGTTTTTTGTTCATTTTGCTTGTTTGTCGGATTTTGGGATGGACTCTTTGGCTTTGCTTTTCTTCTCCTCATTGGATTTTTCATGTTCAAAGTTGCAGAAGCCAGATTACAAGCTCATTTTGGTTCAACTTCAGCAACTGTGCATTGCATTGCCATGTAATGTGATGCAATGCTATCTTTCTAGCTCTCCCTTTTTACTTCCTTTTGGATAAACAGACATATTAGGCAAGCATTTTGGAGCTTTCACCTAAATAACTACAGGTGGTGAGATAAGCTGCACAATATAATTGACCTTTCAGTATATTGTTGCACACACACCATCTATTTAGCAAATGCCCTTGTTATCAACAGCAGCCTTTTAAACTCACCTGAGCTAACAGGTATGTGCGCTGGTTACTCTGCTGCACTTAAAATTTCTTTTTTGGTTTGCTACAATGCCTTTTCTGAAACGTTGTCTCCTTCTGCTGGAACACTGACTTCTTTCATTTAATGCCTGCAGACTATAAAAGAGAACCCAACCCAAAAAGTTTGGTTGATTAGTCTGTGGCATTCTGTTAAACTGTTGCTTATGGCGGTCTCTGTGAGCTTCTCAGCGACATTCAGCCAGCCAGGTATCCTGCCTGCAGTAGATGGAATGTGGCAATGGAACGCTGGCTGCGCGTGTCATAATAGGCTCTGAGCCTTTATATACCTGTGCACAGCAGCAGCCACCTTCAGTCTGCTGCTGGACAGCCAGCAGCAGCAGCAGCAGGAGAGGTATGTAATCAGGAGCCCTCCTGCTAAGGGTAGACAGCTGCTCGTTCCACCCCACCCCCCGCCTTAATTGGTTCTCCTCCCTTCCAACGGTGTTGAGGCGGGTGGGAACAGCAGGGGGTGAAGGTGCTGTGTTTAAAGAGGTGGAGTTATGCAGATCTAAAACGCGTGGATTGCAGCAGCAGCAAGCCGAAAAGTGCAGGCATGTAAGGGATCTAGAGGTTGACAACATGTCTTCTTAACGGGAGTCCAGGAGCTCATCTCCACAAATGGACTTTTCAGGATCCTTGGGTGGCTCCGTAGTTTGAAACCAATTCTGGTTATCGCTTCTCGGCCTTTTGGCTAAGATCAAGTGTAGTATCTGTTCTTATCAGTTTAATATCTGATACGTCCCCTATCTGGGGACCATATATTAAATGGATTTTTAGAACAGGGAGATGGAAAAAGAGCTTGCTCTGTCCACTCCACGCATTGACCTGGTATTGCAGTATCTCCAGGACCGGTGCACCCCTTCTTTAATGCAGTTTCTAAAATCAGAAAGAATTGAATTCAATGTTTTTTGTTCATTTTGCTTGTTTGTCGGATTTTGGGATGGACTCTTTGGCTTTGCTTTTCTTCTCCTCATTGGATTTTTCATGTTCAAAGTTGCAGAAGCCAGATTACAAGCTCATTTTGGTTCAACTTCAGCAACTGTGCATTGCATTGCCATGTAATGTGATGCAATGCTATCTTTCTAGCTCTCCCTTTTTACTTCCTTTTGGATAAACAGACATATTAGGCAAGCATTTTGGAGCTTTCACCTAAATAACTACAGGTGGTGAGATAAGCTGCACAATATAATTGACCTTTCAGTATATTGTTGCACACACACCATCTATTTAGCAAATGCCCTTGTTATCAACAGCAGCCTTTTAAACTCACCTGAGCTAACAGGTATGTGCGCTGGTTACTCTGCTGCGCTTAAAATTTCTTTTTTGGTTTGCTACAATGCCTTTTCTGAAACGTTGTCTCCTTCTGCTGGGACACTGACTTCTTTCATTTAATGCCTGCAGACTATAAAAGAGAACCCAACCCAAAAAGTTTGGTTGATTAGTCTGTGGCATTCTGTTAAACTGTTGCTTATGGCGGTCTCTGTGAGCTTCTCAGCGACATTCAGCCAGCCAGGTATCCTGCCTGCAGTAGATGGAATGTGGCAATGGAACGCTGGCTGCGCGTGTCATAATAGGCTCTGAGCCTTTATATACCTGTGCACAGCAGCAGCCACCTTCAGTCTGCTGCTGGACAGCCAGCAGCAGCAGCAGCAGGAGAGGTATGTAATCAGGAGCCCTCCTGCTAAGGGTAGACAGCTGCTCGTTCCACCCCACCCCCCGCCTTAATTGGTTCTCCTCCCTTCCAACGGTGTTGAGGCGGGTGGGAACAGCAGGGGGTGAAGGTGCTGTGTTTAAAGAGGTGGAGTTATGCAGATCTAAAACGCGTGGATTGCAGCAGCAGCAAGCCGAAAAGTGCAGGCATGTAAGGGATCTAGAGGTTGACAACATGTCTTCTTAACGGGAGTCCAGGAGCTCATCTCCACAAATGGACTTTTCAGGATCCTTGGGTGGCTCCGTAGTTTGAAACCAATTCTGGTTATCGCTTCTCGGCCTTTTGGCTAAGATCAAGTGTAGTATCTGTTCTTATCAGTTTAATATCTGATACGTCCCCTATCTGGGGACCATATATTAAATGGATTTTTAGAACAGGGAGATGGAAAAAGAGCTTGCTCTGTCCACTCCACGCATTGACCTGGTATTGCAGTATCTCCAGGACCGGTGCACCCCTTCTTTAATGCAGTTTCTAAAATCAGAAAGAATTGAATTCAATGTTTTTTGTTCATTTTGCTTGTTTGTCGGATTTTGGGATGGACTCTTTGGCTTTGCTTTTCTTCTCCTCATTGGATTTTTCATGTTCAAAGTTGCAGAAGCCAGATTACAAGCTCATTTTGGTTCAACTTCAGCAACTGTGCATTGCATTGCCATGTAATGTGATGCAATGCTATCTTTCTAGCTCTCCCTTTTTACTTCCTTTTGGATAAACAGACATATTAGGCAAGCATTTTGGAGCTTTCACCTAAATAACTACAGGTGGTGAGATAAGCTGCACAATATAATTGACCTTTCAGTATATTGTTGCACACACACCATCTATTTAGCAAATGCCCTTGTTATCAACAGCAGCCTTTTAAACTCACCTGAGCTAACAGGTATGTGCGCTGGTTACTCTGCTGCGCTTAAAATTTCTTTTTTGGTTTGCTACAATGCCTTTTCTGAAACGTTGTCTCCTTCTGCTGGAACACTGACTTCTTTCATTTAATGCCTGCAGACTATAAAAGAGAACCCAACCCAAAAAGTTTGGTTGATTAGTCTGTGGCATTCTGTTAAACTGTTGCTTATGGCGGTCTCTGTGAGCTTCTCAGCGACATTCAGCCAGCCAGGTATCCTGCCTGCAGTAGATGGAATGTGGCAATGGAACGCTGGCTGCGCGTGTCATAATAGGCTCTGAGCCTTTATATACCTGTGCACAGCAGCAGCCACCTTCAGTCTGCTGCTGGACAGCCAGCAGCAGCAGCAGCAGGAGAGGTATGTAATCAGGAGCCCTCCTGCTAAGGGTAGACAGCTGCTCGTTCCACCCCACCCCCCGCCTTAATTGGTTCTCCTCCCTTCCAACGGTGTTGAGGCGGGTGGGAACAGCAGGGGGTGAAGGTGCTGTGTTTAAAGAGGTGGAGTTATGCAGATCTAAAACGCGTGGATTGCAGCAGCAGCAAGCCGAAAAGTGCAGGCATGTAAGGGATCTAGAGGTTGACAACATGTCTTCTTAACGGGAGTCCAGGAGCTCATCTCCACAAATGGACTTTTCAGGATCCTTGGGTGGCTCCGTAGTTTGAAACCAATTCTGGTTATCGCTTCTCGGCCTTTTGGCTAAGATCAAGTGTAGTATCTGTTCTTATCAGTTTAATATCTGATACGTCCCCTATCTGGGGACCATATATTAAATGGATTTTTAGAACAGGGAGATGGAAAAAGAGCTTGCTCTGTCCACTCCACGCATTGACCTGGTATTGCAGTATCTCCAGGACCGGTGCACCCCTTCTTTAATGCAGTTTCTAAAATCAGAAAGAATTGAATTCAATGTTTTTTGTTCATTTTGCTTGTTTGTCGGATTTTGGGATGGACTCTTTGGCTTTGCTTTTCTTCTCCTCATTGGATTTTTCATGTTCAAAGTTGCAGAAGCCAGATTACAAGCTCATTTTGGTTCAACTTCAGCAACTGTGCATTGCATTGCCATGTAATGTGATGCAATGCTATCTTTCTAGCTCTCCCTTTTTACTTCCTTTTGGATAAACAGACATATTAGGCAAGCATTTTGGAGCTTTCACCTAAATAACTACAGGTGGTGAGATAAGCTGCACAATATAATTGACCTTTCAGTATATTGTTGCACACACACCATCTATTTAGCAAATGCCCTTGTTATCAACAGCAGCCTTTTAAACTCACCTGAGCTAACAGGTATGTGCGCTGGTTACTCTGCTGCGCTTAAAATTTCTTTTTTGGTTTGCTACAATGCCTTTTCTGAAACGTTGTCTCCTTCTGCTGGAACACTGACTTCTTTCATTTAATGCCTGCAGACTATAAAAGAGAACCCAACCCAAAAAGTTTGGTTGATTAGTCTGTGGCATTCTGTTAAACTGTTGCTTATGGCGGTCTCTGTGAGCTTCTCAGCGACATTCAGCCAGCCAGGTATCCTGCCTGCAGTAGATGGAATGTGGCAATGGAACGCTGGCTGCGCGTGTCATAATAGGCTCTGAGCCTTTATATACCTGTGCACAGCAGCAGCCACCTTCAGTCTGCTGCTGGACAGCCAGCAGCAGCAGCAGCAGGAGAGGTATGTAATCAGGAGCCCTCCTGCTAAGGGTAGACAGCTGCTCGTTCCACCCCACCCCCCGCCTTAATTGGTTCTCCTCCCTTCCAACGGTGTTGAGGCGGGTGGGAACAGCAGGGGGTGAAGGTGCTGTGTTTAAAGAGGTGGAGTTATGCAGATCTAAAACGCGTGGATTGCAGCAGCAGCAAGCCGAAAAGTGCAGGCATGTAAGGGATCTAGAGGTTGACAACATGTCTTCTTAACGGGAGTCCAGGAGCTCATCTCCACAAATGGACTTTTCAGGATCCTTGGGTGGCTCCGTAGTTTGAAACCAATTCTGCTTATCGCTTCTCGGCCTTTTGGCTAAGATCAAGTGTAGTATCTGTTCTTATAAGAACACAAGAGCTATGATCTACACTTGACGAGAGCGATCGAACTCGGAAGGAGAAGAGCTTCGGAGCCCAGCTGACATCGGAGAAGGAAGGCGGATATCGGTGGGAGGAAGAAGCTCTAAAGAATCCAGAAGAAGACGAAGACTCGGAGAAGAATCGGGCTGTCCTGTGGAATCTTCGAGGAAGAAAATCATCGAGACAAAGACCTTTCGGGGAATTTGTCCAGAACACGACGGGAGAAGAATCTGCATAGCTCCACCCATTCCGGGAAAAGTTCCAGATCCAGCTCCAAGAAGTAACTGCAGGAGGAAAGCCATGGCAAGCGCTGCGAGGAAGGCCGAAAAGAAGAGCCTGGAGCAGGGGACAGCCAGGAGGGCCCAGCCAGGACCCGATTCTGACCCCAAGGACTCTGCCTCCACGACTGGCCAGCAGAAGGGACCCCAGAAGCCCCGCCACGAAGCTCCAGCCCTGGAGCCATGGATGCGGCAGACGGTGGCCCTGAAGCTGAAGGAAGTGGATGGGAGGGTGCCGGACATGTCCTCGGACGTGTTCTGCCAGAAGATGCTGCTGGATCGAGGCTTCTCCAGGTCGGACACCCTCAGCATCCAGACCTTCTTGACGGGGATCTTCTTCGTCACCTTCGCCACTGTGAACACCTGCAGGAGGTTCTGGGAAATGGTAAGCGCAAAAGGACCAGATAATTCTTTCTCTGCCTTTACAGATAGCTGCCCTATCCAGAGGGACGAAAGGAGGATCACGGTCTCCATGCGCAACCCGCACACCCCAGGCCAAGACATCTGTACCTTCCTGAGACGCTTCTGTTTGGTTGTGAAGGAACCTTCTCACATCCTGAATGGACTCGGCTTCTGGACAGGTAAGTGGTCGGTGACCGTTAGACTTCACAGGGACCTGGCGTACTCAGACGGACTTTGGCACCTGCCCCCGACATTCTCCCTGGGCAACTCCTACGGCCTCATCTATTACCCGGACATGCCGCGGAACTGCAGGAGATGCGGCAAGAACGGCCACGAGATGAAGGACTGCAAGGAGGATGCCTGCAGGATTTGTCGAGTGACGGGACACAGCTCGAAGGACTGCCCGAAGAAGACGTCCTGCAACCTGTGTGGGCTGGCGGCTCATCTGTACAAGGATTGCCCCAAGCGTGAGAGATCCTGGGCATCGGTGGTTGCGACGACCCCAGCTACGGAGGACAAGGACCCGATGACCAGGCCTGTGAAGTTCAAGGACGCGACGACCAAGGCCCCAGCGGCCAAGGCCGAGACGACCAAGGCCAAAGCGGTCAAGGAGTCGGTGGCCAAAGCCCCAGCGACGGTCCCAGCAGCTCCGAAGCAGAAGAAAAAGTCAAAGGAGGGTAAGAGTTCTGTCACCCCTCTCTCGATCCCTCCCCCTGCCACCCCCGTCCAATCCCCCCCCACCCCGGCCACCCCTGCTGAGGATTCCACTTCCTCTTCCTCCTTCCCCTACTCCTCAGCAGGTGTCCTTTCCCCTGCCCCGGCAGCCACTCTCCCTCCCCAGACCATGGTAGCGGTGGAATTAACCTTTCCTCCACCCGCCGCTATCTATTCCGAGGAGGATTTTCCCCTTCTTGTCTCCCCAGTTCCAACCCGGGGAAAGAGGAAGGTGGAGGACAGCCCTGCTACTGAATCCTCCAAAAAGAAGATTCTGGATTTCGTAGGCGAAAAGGAGGATACCCTCCCTGAGCCAGAAGAGATGGAGCACATGGTTGAGACCCTGGTGGCCGAGCCAGAAGAGGAGGAACTGGTGGTCGCCGAGATCGAGGCCGCGCTGCTTGACCAGATGGAGGAAGAGGGCCTGCTGGTGATCCCGTCACCAGCAGTCAACACCGACGAGGGACCACCCGACCGGAGTGGTAACTAAGGTGTATTGCCTGCGCTAACTTTTTCTTTTTTCCCTACATGATGGCTAATATTAACTTATTTTCCATTAATGTCAGGAGCATCAAGGACAAGTTCAGACGTCAGACTATTTATGCCTTCCTTACTTCCCAGTTGTGTGATGTTTATATGTTGCAGGAATGTTCCCTTCCCTCCTCTAGGTCCTTCAAACATCTGGCCAGGGAGTGGTCCCACGGTCCATCCTACTGGTCCGGTGGGGGTGACTGCAAGTCTGCGGGGGTCGCAATTCTGATCAGGGGGGGCGCATTCACGCTTGAGTCCGTCCAGGAGCTCATCTGCGGCAGGGCTCTTGTTGTAGATGGCAACTGGGCGGGAGAACCTGTCAGGTTCATCAACGTGTATGCGTCCCCACTGAAGAATGAGCGTTTGGAGCTTTTCCAGACCCTGCGGCTTCAGCTTGCCACCACCAGGACCTTAGTGATGGCCGGGGATTTCCACTGCCCCATCGAGGAGGATGGTCGTAGTTCTGGCACATCTGCCAAGTTGGACATCACGTCCAAGCTGCTCATCGAGATGGTAGCCGAGGCCTCTCTTCAGGACGTGGTGGGCTCCATGGGGAGAGGCTCCACGAACTATTCGTGGAGCCGACCCGATGGCTCACTCCGCTCCAGGATTGACTTTGTGTTCACCTCTCGGGCAGTCAGGCAGAGTAGGCACTCGATGGTCTCCTGCTTCTTCTCCGACCACAGAGCCATTCACTTACAAGGTGTCCTCGGCGACGGTTTTCCGTCCGGCCCCGGCTCCTGGAAGCTGAATTGTGCTCTGCTGGCTCAGGATGAAGTCGTGGAGGAGCTGAGAGCAGCCTACGCAATGTGGCAGTCCTACAAGGGTAGCTTCCAAACAGTCTCTGATTGGTGGGAATATGTTAAACTTGAGTTTCGCTGTTTCTTTCAGGCCAAGGGTCGACAACAGGCGTGTGAGAAGAGGAGGGACTTCAGAGGGCTGCAGCGCGAGCTGCGGTCGCTGCAGGACCTTCTTCACTGCGGCTGGGACGTGAGGGAGGAGCTGGAGGAGACCAAGAAGAGCCTGAAAAGGCACTTTGAGGAGGAGTCCAAGCGAATCGTCTTCCGTTCCAAAGTGGAGAATCTGGAGAAGGGTGAGAAATGTAACTCATTCTTTTTCAGGAAACTTCATGCCGGTCACACGCCCCTGAACGAGCTGCGAGACGAGAGCGGAAACATGCGACGTGGGAAGGAGGACGTGATGAGGGTCGTCAGCGACTTCTACAGCGAACTCTACTCCCACAAGACTACCGACCCCGACGCTGCTGATAAGTTCCTGTCAGGTATCACTAACCATCTTGATCCTGCAGGCACGGCAGCCTTGGACAAACCTCTGATGGTGGGCGAATTGCTCTCTGCCGCTAAATCCTTTAGGACCGGCAGGACCCCGGGCAGTGATGGTCTTCCAGCGGAGCTCTATGTAGCGCTGGGAGACCTCATCTGTCCGGACCTGTTGGACCTGTACGAGGAGATGGTGGTGGAGGGTAGAATGCCTCCATCTTTGAGGGAAGGAATGGTCACGATCCTGTACAAGCGGAAGGGAGAGAGGTGCGACCTGAGGAATTGGCGTCCCATCACTCTGCTCAACGTGGACTACAAGATCCTGGCCAAGACGATGGCGACACGACTTAAGACGGTCATCGGACGGATCATCCACCCGGACCAGACCTGCGGCATCCCTGGACGTCGCATCGCAGACAGCCTCGCTCTCGTGCGGGACACGGTCGAGTACATCAAGGTCCGCCGCGCACACGCGGCCCTGGTCTCCTTGGATCAGGAGAAGGCCTTCGACCGGGTTTCCCACGAGTTCATGGGCCGAGCTCTGCACCGGTTAGGTTTGGGTAACATGTTTTGTTCGTATGTCCGTCTGATGTATTTTGATATCCACAGCTCGGTGTTGGTGAACGGCTGGAAGACTGACCCCTTCCCTGTCCTCTCTGGGGTCAGACAAGGCTGCCCTCTATCACCTCTTCTTTTTGTTTGTGTTATAGAACTCTTCGCAGAGGCTATCCGGCAGAATGGAGAGATCAGAGGGATCACCGCACCGGGTCCGGGACGACACGAGGTCAAGTGCTCGCTCTACATGGACGACGTCACCGTCTTCTGCGCTGATCGTGGTTCAGTCGACGCCCTCGTCCAGACGTGTGAGAGGTTCGGCCGGGCTTCAGGGGCCAAAGTCAACTGCAGGAAGTCGGAAGCCATGCTCTTCGGGGATTGGCAGCCGGCCTCCTCTGCCCCCTTCCCCTTCAACATTCAACCGGATTTCCTCAAGGTGCTGGGAGTCTGGTTCGGGAAGGAAGGAGCGGCCCTCAAGTCCTGGCAAGAACGCTTGGCCAAGGTGAAGCAACGGATCGGACTCTGGAGCCTCAGACACCTCACTTGTGAGGGTAAGGCACTCGTCCTGCGTAATGAGGTCCTGCCCGTCTTGCAGTACACGGCGCAGGCCTGGCCCCCACACGTCACTGTGTGCAGGGCCATTACCAAGACAGTGTTTCACTTTGTCTGGGGATCCAAGATGGACAGAGTCAGGCGGGCCGTCATGTACAAGGAGCCTCGCAAGGGTGGGAAGGGCGTTCCAGATATCCCCACCCTCCTGCGATCCTCTTTTGTGTGTGATTGTGTCCGCCGGACTTTGCAAGTCAAGAATGGCTCCGCGGGCAGGTCCATGTCTCACTTCTTCCTGCTTCCTCTTTGGAGGCGACTCGGCTGGGACAAGTGGGACAGCTCCTTCCCCTACAACTGGACGACGCCATGGTTCTACGGAGACGTCGTTCGATTTGTGGGGGAGCATCAACTGGAGGGACTCAAGCCCGACTTGTGGAAGCCCAAAACTATCCACAAGCTAATCAGAGCCAAGGATGACGTGGAGAACATCACAGGACTTCACCAGGACACGCTGGAGACTGTGTGGACAAATGTGTCGTCTGACAGGCTGACCAACGGGCACAAGGACTTGTCGTGGATGGCGATTCAGGGCGGACTGCCCGTCCGGTCATTCATGCATGCCCGGAACCTGTGCAAGACCCGGTACTGCCCAAGGTGCCCCTTCGTGGAGGAAACATCTTTGCACACTTTTTGGGACTGCGGATTTGCACAGCGCCTATTGACTGCACTTGAGGACGACCTGAGGAACTCTGTC
This sequence comes from Phyllobates terribilis, assembly GCF_046119375.1. Lineage (NCBI taxonomy): Eukaryota > Metazoa > Chordata > Amphibia > Anura > Dendrobatidae > Phyllobates > Phyllobates terribilis. The sequence goes on from NW_027362812.1 coordinate 442,196, forward strand.
CCCAGGGCGAGCCTATCGCACCATTCTGTGCTTTATGGACTATTCCCTGGGGTTCATACCGTCGGAGCCATCCAGGAGGCTTGGCGCCTTATGAACTGCTTCAAGGATGCCGTTTGGGTCGCCAGGAACCGGCTCATCTTGAGGAGGGAGAGGATGTCCATCCAGGACTGCCGCAGGCTGATCCACAGCCTGCTCAGAGACTATTCCATCATGGACGGTCCGGAGGACGAGGATGAGGACTAAACCCCTCCTCCCCCTCTCCCCTTATGTGTCTTGTCTTTCAATAAAGCTTCGGGCCTGTGATTTTCCCCTCCCCATCCCCTTTTTCCCAATCCCTATCCCTTATCACGGTTCGTCGTACTGTATTGATTGACATGCTTTTTCTTTCAGATTGAGTGTTTTGTGTAGCATAGGGGTGCGATGTGTCTAGTTAGTGCGTCGTATCCTCATGCTATGTAAATATGATGTAGAATTCTGTGTGTACTGGGCTGCGGCACTGTACACTGTCTGTTAACTTATTTTTTGTGCTAATAAAAGATATATTCAATCAAAAAAAAAAAAAAAAAAATCTGTTCTTATCAGTTTAATATCTGATACGTCCCCTATCTGGGGACCATATATTAAATGGATTTTTAGAACAGGGAGATGGAAAAAGAGCTTGCTCTGTCCACTCCACGCATTGACCTGGTATTGCAGTATCTCCAGGACCGGTGCACCCCTTCTTTAATGCAGTTTCTAAAATCAGAAAGAATTGAATTCAATGTTTTTTGTTCATTTTGCTTGTTTGTCGGATTTTGGGATGGACTCTTTGGCTTTGCTTTTCTTCTCCTCATTGGATTTTTCATGTTCAAAGTTGCAGAAGCCAGATTACAAGCTCATTTTGGTTCAACTTCAGCAACTGTGCATTGCATTGCCATGTAATGTGATGCAATGCTATCTTTCTAGCTCTCCCTTTTTACTTCCTTTTGGATAAACAGACATATTAGGCAAGCATTTTGGAGCTTTCACCTAAATAACTACAGGTGGTGAGATAAGCTGCACAATATAATTGACCTTTCAGTATATTGTTGCACACACACCATCTATTTAGCAAATGCCCTTGTTATCAACAGCAGCCTTTTAAACTCACCTGAGCTAACAGGTATGTGCGCTGGTTACTCTGCTGCGCTTAAAATTTCTTTTTTGGTTTGCTACAATGCCTTTTCTGAAACGTTGTCTCCTTCTGCTGGAACACTGACTTCTTTCATTTAATGCCTGCAGACTATAAAAGAGAACCCAACCCAAAAAGTTTGGTTGATTAGTCTGTGGCATTCTGTTAAACTGTTGCTTATGGCGGTCTCTGTGAGCTTCTCAGCGACATTCAGCCAGCCAGGTATCCTGCCTGCAGTAGATGGAATGTGGCAATGGAACGCTGGCTGCGCGTGTCATAATAGGCTCTGAGCCTTTATATACCTGTGCACAGCAGCAGCCACCTTCAGTCTGCTGCTGGACAGCCAGCAGCAGCAGCAGCAGGAGAGGTATGTAATCAGGAGCCCTCCTGCTAAGGGTAGACAGCTGCTCGTTCCACCCCACCCCCCCGCCTTAATTGGTTCTCCTCCCTTCCAACGGTGTTGAGGCGGGTGGGAACAGCAGGGGGTGAAGGTGCTGTGTTTAAAGAGGTGGAGTTATGCAGATCTAAAACGCGTGGATTGCAGCAGCAGCAAGCCGAAAAGTGCAGGCATGTAAGGGATCTAGAGGTTGACAACATGTCTTCTTAACGGGAGTCCAGGAGCTCATCTCCACAAATGGACTTTTCAGGATCCTTGGGTGGCTCCGTAGTTTGAAACCAATTCTGGTTATCGCTTCTCGGCCTTTTGGCTAAGATCAAGTGTAGTATCTGTTCTTATCAGTTTAATATCTGATACGTCCCCTATCTGGGGACCATATATTAAATGGATTTTTAGAACAGGGAGATGGAAAAAGAGCTTGCTCTGTCCACTCCACGCATTGACCTGGTATTGCAGTATCTCCAGGACCGGTGCACCCCTTCTTTAATGCAGTTTCTAAAATCAGAAAGAATTGAATTCAATGTTTTTTGTTCATTTTGCTTGTTTGTCGGATTTTGGGATGGACTCTTTGGCTTTGCTTTTCTTCTCCTCATTGGATTTTTCATGTTCAAAGTTGCAGAAGCCAGATTACAAGCTCATTTTGGTTCAACTTCAGCAACTGTGCATTGCATTGCCATGTAATGTGATGCAATGCTATCTTTCTAGCTCTCCCTTTTTACTTCCTTTTGGATAAACAGACATATTAGGCAAGCATTTTGGAGCTTTCACCTAAATAACTACAGGTGGTGAGATAAGCTGCACAATATAATTGACCTTTCAGTATATTGTTGCACACACACCATCTATTTAGCAAATGCCCTTGTTATCAACAGCAGCCTTTTAAACTCACCTGAGCTAACAGGTATGTGCGCTGGTTACTCTGCTGCGCTTAAAATTTCTTTTTTGGTTTGCTACAATGCCTTTTCTGAAACGTTGTCTCCTTCTGCTGGAACACTGACTTCTTTCATTTAATGCCTGCAGACTATAAAAGAGAACCCAACCCAAAAAGTTTGGTTGATTAGTCTGTGGCATTCTGTTAAACTGTTGCTTATGGCGGTCTCTGTGAGCTTCTCAGCGACATTCAGCCAGCCAGGTATCCTGCCTGCAGTAGATGGAATGTGGCAATGGAACGCTGGCTGCGCGTGTCATAATAGGCTCTGAGCCTTTATATACCTGTGCACAGCAGCAGCCACCTTCAGTCTGCTGCTGGACAGCCAGCAGCAGCAGCAGCAGGAGAGGTATGTAATCAGGAGCCCTCCTGCTAAGGGTAGACAGCTGCTCGTTCCACCCCACCCCCCCGCCTTAATTGGTTCTCCTCCCTTCCAACGGTGTTGAGGCGGGTGGGAACAGCAGGGGGTGAAGGTGCTGTGTTTAAAGAGGTGGAGTTATGCAGATCTAAAACGCGTGGATTGCAGCAGCAGCAAGCCGAAAAGTGCAGGCATGTAAGGGATCTAGAGGTTGACAACATGTCTTCTTAACGGGAGTCCAGGAGCTCATCTCCACAAATGGACTTTTCAGGATCCTTGGGTGGCTCCGTAGTTTGAAACCAATTCTGGTTATCGCTTCTCGGCCTTTTGGCTAAGATCAAGTGTAGTATCTGTTCTTATCAGTTTAATATCTGATACGTCCCCTATCTGGGGACCATATATTAAATGGATTTTTAGAACAGGGAGATGGAAAAAGAGCTTGCTCTGTCCACTCCACGCATTGACCTGGTATTGCAGTATCTCCAGGACCGGTGCACCCCTTCTTTAATGCAGTTTCTAAAATCAGAAAGAATTGAATTCAATGTTTTTTGTTCATTTTGCTTGTTTGTCGGATTTTGGGATGGACTCTTTGGCTTTGCTTTTCTTCTCCTCATTGGATTTTTCATGTTCAAAGTTGCAGAAGCCAGATTACAAGCTCATTTTGGTTCAACTTCAGCAACTGTGCATTGCATTGCCATGTAATGTGATGCAATGCTATCTTTCTAGCTCTCCCTTTTTACTTCCTTTTGGATAAACAGACATATTAGGCAAGCATTTTGGAGCTTTCACCTAAATAACTACAGGTGGTGAGATAAGCTGCACAATATAATTGACCTTTCAGTATATTGTTGCACACACACCATCTATTTAGCAAATGCCCTTGTTATCAACAGCAGCCTTTTAAACTCACCTGAGCTAACAGGTATGTGCGCTGGTTACTCTGCTGCGCTTAAAATTTCTTTTTTGGTTTGCTACAATGCCTTTTCTGAAACGTTGTCTCCTTCTGCTGGAACACTGACTTCTTTCATTTAATGCCTGCAGACTATAAAAGAGAACCCAACCCAAAAAGTTTGGTTGATTAGTCTGTGGCATTCTGTTAAACTGTTGCTTATGGCGGTCTCTGTGAGCTTCTCAGCGACATTCAGCCAGCCAGGTATCCTGCCTGCAGTAGATGGAATGTGGCAATGGAACGCTGGCTGCGCGTGTCATAATAGGCTCTGAGCCTTTATATACCTGTGCACAGCAGCAGCCACCTTCAGTCTGCTGCTGGACAGCCAGCAGCAGCAGCAGCAGGAGAGGTATGTAATCAGGAGCCCTCCTGCTAAGGGTAGACAGCTGCTCGTTCCACCCCACCCCCCGCCTTAATTGGTTCTCCTCCCTTCCAACGGTGTTGAGGCGGGTGGGAACAGCAGGGGGTGAAGGTGCTGTGTTTAAAGAGGTGGAGTTATGCAGATCTAAAACGCGTGGATTGCAGCAGCAGCAAGCCGAAAAGTGCAGGCATGTAAGGGATCTAGAGGTTGACAACATGTCTTCTTAACGGGAGTCCAGGAGCTCATCTCCACAAATGGACTTTTCAGGATCCTTGGGTGGCTCCGTAGTTTGAAACCAATTCTGGTTATCGCTTCTCGGCCTTTTGGCTAAGATCAAGTGTAGTATCTTTCGAAAAGGCGGTTTTGGATGTTGGCCGCCCTAGTAGATTGATACATTATGCACACTGGGGTTTAGGCGCTTGTTAGTATGCCAGGTGGCTAATATAGTCATCTGGTGGAAAGCATGGCCCCCCAGGATCGACGCCATTGGGCCGGGGAAGATCGAAAGCCCGAAGTGTGAAGTGCCCCAGGAGTGGTGACCCTGGGGTGCCTTAACTCACTGGGATTGGGAACCCCACTTGAGTTTATGGCACATTTGCACAAGCACTTCAAATTTTCTTTCTTCGCACACACCCTTATTCCGGGCCTTCTGGCCTTAGGATGGGGAATTTTTCAATTCCCGGTCGAAGGTCCGGGCAGTATTATACTGTGAAACCTTCACTATTTATTTAATTTCTTTGTCACTGTGTGTCCACTTATTCACGTGTGTCACGTCCTACTAGGACTTTGTCGGGATGCGGTTCCCTTACGGGTTCCTCTCTTGGCAGGTCTAGGGGGGGAGTGTTTGGCCATCAGGTTCCGCTCCCCCCTGAACCCCCCCTGGCTCTCCTCTTTTGGGAGGAGAGCTTTGTTGGCTCCCCTCTTCCGGGAGGGGAGCACAGTCTTTGGCTCCCAGTGCCTTGCTCGGGTGAGAACTCGGGCAGGTGCTGGGGGTAAGATTGGGTCGCCTCTGGCTTCGGCTGGAGGTGGCTTTTTGCCCCTGTTCCTCGCTGTGGCCTTTTGGCTCGGAGGGACGGGGAATGGTTTGGGGGACCCTTCTCCTTTTGGAGAGGGTTTCAAGAAGACCAGCATCCTAGTGCACTTTTTTTGTGGCACTTGTCACTTTTTTAAGCGCACTCGGGTTTTGTACACGAATTCGGGCTTTCGACAAAAAAAATCTGTTCTTATCAGTTTAATATCTGATACGTCCCCTATCTGGGGACTATATATTAAATGGATTTTTAGAACAGGGAGATGGAAAAAGAGCTTGCTCTGTCCACTCCACGCATTGACCTGGTATTGCAGTATCTCCAGGACCGGTGCACCCCTTCTTTAATGCAGTTTCTAAAATCAGAAAGAATTGAATTCAATGTTTTTTGTTCATTTTGCTTGTTTGTCGGATTTTGGGATGGACTCTTTGGCTTTGCTTTTCTTCTCCTCATTGGATTTTTCATGTTCAAAGTTGCAGAAGCCAAAATACAAGCTCATTTTGGTTCAACTTCAGCAACTGTGCATTGCATTGCCATGTAATGTGATGCAATGCTATCTTTCTAGCTCTCCCTTTTTACTTCCTTTTGGATAAACAGACATATTAGGCAAGCATTTTGGAGCTTTCACCTAAATAACTACAGGTGGTGAGATAAGCTGCACAATATAATTGACCTTTCAGTATATTGTTGCACACACACCATCTATTTAGCAAATGCCCTTGTTATCAACAGCAGCCTTTTAAACTCACCTGAGCTAACAGGTATGTGCGCTGGTTACTCTGCTGCGCTTAAAATTTCTTTTTTGGTTTGCTACAATGCCTTTTCTGAAACGTTGTCTCCTTCTGCTGGAACACTGACTTCTTTCATTTAATGCCTGCAGACTATAAAAGAGAACCCAACCCAAAAAGTTTGGTTGATTAGTCTGTGGCATTCTGTTAAACTGTTGCTTATGGCGGTCTCTGTGAGCTTCTCAGCGACATTCAGCCAGCCAGGTATCCTGCCTGCAGTAGATGGAATGTGGCAATGGAACGCTGGCTGCGCGTGTCATAATAGGCTCTGAGCCTTTATATACCTGTGCACAGCAGCAGCCACCTTCAGTCTGCTGCTGGACAGCCAGCAGCAGCAGCAGCAGGAGAGGTATGTAGTCAGGAGCCCTCCTGCTAAGGGTAGACAGCTGCTCGTTCCACCCCACCCCCCGCCTTAATTGGTTCTCCTCCCTTCCAACGGTGTTGAGGCGGGTGGGAACAGCAGGGGGTGAAGGTGCTGTGTTTAAAGAGGTGGAGTTATGCAGATCTAAAACGCGTGGATTGCAGCAGCAGCAAGCCGAAAAGTGCAGGCATGTAAGGGATCTAGAGGTTGACAACATGTCTTCTTAACGGGAGTCCAGGAGCTCATCTCCACAAATGGACTTTTCAGGATCCTTGGGTGGCTCCGTAGTTTGAAACCAATTCTGGTTATCGCTTCTCGGCCTTTTGGCTAAGATCAAGTGTAGTATCTGTTCTTATCAGTTTAATATCTGATACGTCCCCTATCTGGGGACCATATATTAAATGGATTTTTAGAACAGGGAGATGGAAAAAGAGCTTGCTCTGTCCACTCCACGCATTGACCTGGTATTGCAGTATCTCCAGGACCGGTGCACCCCTTCTTTAATGCAGTTTCTAAAATCAGAAAGAATTGAATTCAATGTTTTTTGTTCATTTTGCTTGTTTGTCGGATTTTGGGATGGACTCTTTGGCTTTGCTTTTCTTCTCCTCATTGGATTTTTCATGTTCAAAGTTGCAGAAGCCAGATTACAAGCTCATTTTGGTTCAACTTCAGCAACTGTGCATTGCATTGCCATGTAATGTGATGCAATGCTATCTTTCTAGCTGTCCCTTTTTACTTCCTTTTGGATAAACAGACATATTAGGCAAGCATTTTGGAGCTTTCACCTAAATAACTACAGGTGGTGAGATAAGCTGCACAATATAATTGACCTTTCAGTATATTGTTGCACACACACCATCTATTTAGCAAATGCCCTTGTTATCAACAGCAGCCTTTTAAACTCACCTGAGCTAACAGGTATGTGCGCTGGTTACTCTGCTGCACTTAAAATTTCTATCTTGTGTGATACCATCTGCCGAGCCGTGTATCTAATCCTCTCCTGTGTGATACCGTCTGCTGAGCTGTGTATCTAATGCTCTCCTGTGTGATACTGTCTGCTGAGCTGTGTATCTAATCCTGTCCTGTGTGATACAGTCCGCTGAGCTATGTATCTAATCCTCCCCTGTGCGATATTGTCTGCTGAGCTGTGTATCTAATCCTCTCCTGTGTGATACTGTCTGCTGAGCTGTGCATCTAATCCTATCCTGTGTGATACTATCTGCTGAGCAGTGTATCTAATCCTATGCTGTGTGATACTGTCTGCTGAGCCGTGTATCTAATCCCGCCCTGTGCGATACTGTCTGCTGAGCCGTGTATCTAATCCACTCCTGTGTGATACTGTCTGATGAACGGTGTATCTAATCCTATCCTGTGTGATACTGTCTGCTGAGCCGTGTATCTAATCCACTCCTGTGTGATACTGTCTGCTGAGCTGTGTATCTAACCCCGCCCTGTGCGATACTGTCTGCTGAGCCGTGTATCTAATCCACTCCTGTGTGATACTGTCTGATGAACTGTGTATCTAATCCTATCCTGTGTGATACTGTCTGCTGAGCCGTGTATCTAATCCCGCCCTGTGTGATACTGTCTGCTGAGCCGTGTATCTAATCCACTCCTGTGTGATACTATCTGCTGAGCTTTGTATCTAATCCTGTGCTGTGTGATACTGTCAGCTGAGTTGTGTATCTAATCCTATCCTGTGTGATACCATCTGCTGAGCTGTGTATCTAATCCTTTCCTGTGTGATACTGTCTGCTGAGCTGTGTATCTAATCCTCTCCTGTGTGATACCGTCTGCTGAGCCGTGTATCTAATCCTCTCCTGTGTGATACTGTCTGCTGAGCTATGTATCTAATCCTCTCATGTGTGATAATGTTTGCTGAGCTGTGTATCTAATTCTTTCCTGTGAGATACTGCCTGCTGAACTGTGTATCTAAGCCTATCCTGTGTGATACTGTCTGCTGAGCCATGTATATAATCCTCTACTGTGTGATACTGTCAAGTGAGCTGTGTATCTAATCCTCTCCTGTGTGATATTGTCAGCTGAGCAGTGTATCTAATTCCATCCTGTTTGATACCATCTGCTGATCCGTGTATCTAATACTCTCCTGTGTGATACTGACTGCTGTGCTGTGTATCTAATCCTATGCTGTGTGATACTGTCTGCTGAGCTGTGTATCTAATCCTATGCTGTGTGATACTGTCTGCTGAGCTGTATCTCTAATCCTACCCTGTGTGATACTGTCTGCTCAACCGTGTATCTAATCCTCTCCTGTGTGATACCATCTGCTGAGCAGTGTATCTAATCCTCTCCTGTGTGATACCGGCTGCTGAGCTGTGTATCTAATCCTCTCCTGTGCGATACTCTCTGCTGAGCTGTGTATCTAATCCTTTCCTGTGTGATACTGTGTGCTGAGCTGTGTATCTAATCCTATCCTGTGTAATACTGTCTGCTGAGCTGTGTATCTAATCCTCTCCTGTGTGATACTGTCTGATGAGCTGTGTATCTAATCCTCTCCTGTGTGATACTGTCTGCTGAGCTGTGTATCTAATCCTCTCCTGTGATACTGTCTGATGAACTGTGTATCTAATCCTCTCCTGTGTGATACTGTCTGCTGAGCCGTGTATCTAATCCCGCCCTGTGCGATACTGTCTGCTGAGCCATGTATCTAATCCACCCGTGTGATACAGTCTGCTGAGCTGTGTATCTAATCCTATGCTGTGTGATACTGTCTGCTGAGCTGTGTATCTAATCCTCTCCTGTGTGATACTGTCTGATGAACTGTGTTTCTAATCCTCTCCTGTGTGATACTGTCTGCTGAGCTGTGTATCTAATCCTATCCTGTGTGATACTGTCTGCTGAGCCGTGTATCTAATCCCGCCCTGTGCGATACTGTCTGCTGAGCCATGTATCTAATCCACCCGTGTGATACAGTCTGCTGAGCTGTGTATCTAATCCTATGCTGTGTGATACTGTCTGCTGAGCTGTGTATCTAATCCTCTCCTGTGTGATACTGTCTGCTGAGCTGTGTATCTAATCCTCTCCTGTGTGATACTGTCTGATGAACTGTGTTTCTAATCCTCTCCTGTGTGATACAGTCTGCTGAGCTGTGTATCTAATCCTATCCTGTGTGATACTGTCAGCTGAACTGTGTATCTAATCCTCTCCTGTGTGATACTGTCTGCTGAGCTGTGTATCTAATCCTCTCCTGTGTGATACTGTCTGCTGAGCTGTGTATCTAATCCTCTCCTGTGTGATACTGTCTGATGAGCTGTGTATCTAATCCTCTCCTGTGTGACTCTGTCTGCGGAGCCGTGTATCTAATCCTCTCCTGTGTGATACTGTGTGATGAGATGTGTATCTTATCCTATCCTGTGTGATACTGTTTGATGAGCTGTATATCTAAACCTGTCCTGTGTGATACCGTCTGCTGAGCAGTGTATCTAATCCCCTCCTGTGTGATTCTGTCTGCTGAGAAGTGTATCTAATCCTATGCTGTGTCATACTGTCTGCTGAGCTGTGTATCTAATCCTATGCTGTGTATCTAATCATCTCCTGTGTGATACTGTCTGCTGACCTGTGTATCTAATCCTCTCCTGTGTGATACTGTCTGCTGAGCCGTGTATCTAATCCTCTCCTGTGTGATACTGTGTGCTGAGCTGTGTATCTAATCCTCTCCTGTGCGTTACTGTCTGCTGAGCTGTGTATCTAATCCTCTCCTGTGTGATAATGTCTGATGAACTGTGTATCTAATCCTGTCCTATGTGATACTGTCAGCTGAGCTGTGTATCTAATCCTCTCCGGTGTGATACTGTCTGCTGTGTCATATATCTAATCCCGCCCTGTGCGATACTGTCTGCTGAGCCGTGTATCTAATCCACTCCTGTGTGATACTGTCTGATGAACTGTGTATCTAATCCTGTCCTATGTGATACTGTCAGCTGAGCTGTGTATCTAATCCTATCCTGTGTAATACCATCTGCTGAGCAGTGTATCTAATCCTATCCTGTGTGATACTGTCTGCTGACCTGTGTATCTAATCCTCTCCTGTGTGATACTGTCTGCTGAGCCGTGTATCTAATCCTCTCCTGTGTGATACTGTGTGCTGAGCTGTGTATCTAATCCTCTCCTGTGCGTTACTGTCTGCTGAGCTGTGTATCTAATCCTCTCCTGTGTGATAATGTCTGATGAACTGTGTATCTAATCCTGTCCTATGTGATACTGTCAGCTGAGCTGTGTATCTAATCCTCTCCGGTGTGATACTGTCTGCTGTGTCATATATCTAATCCCGCCCTGTGCGATACTGTCTGCTGAGCCGTGTATCTAATCCACTCCTGTGTGATACTGTCTGATGAACTGTGTATCTAATCCTGTCCTATGTGATACTGTCAGCTGAGCTGTGTATCTAATCCTATCCTGTGTGATACCATCTGCTGAGCTGTGCATCTAATCCTCTCCTGTGTGATACTGTCTGCTGAGCTGTGTATCTAATCCTCTCCTGTGTGATACCATCTGCTGAGCTGTGCATCTAATCCTCTCCTGTGTGATACTGTCTGCTGAGCTGTGTATCTAATCCTCTCCTGTGTGATACCATCTGATGAGCCGTGTATCTAATCCTCTCCTGTGTGATACTGTCTGCTGAGCTGTGCATCTAATCCTGTCCTGTGTGATACCGTCTGCTGAGCTATGTATCTAATCCTTTCCTGTGTGATACTGTCTGCTGAGCTGTGTATCTAATCCTCTCCTGTGCGGTACTGTCTGCTGAGCCGTGTATCTAATCCTCTCCTGTGCGATACCGTCTGCTGAGTAGTGTGTCTAATCCTTTCCTGTGCGATACTGTCTGCTGAGCTGTGTATCTAATCCTCTCCTGTGTGATACTGTCTGCTGAGCAGTGTGTCTAATCTTATACTGTGTGATACTGTCTCCTGAGCTGTGTATCTAATCCCCTCCTGTGTGATACTGTCTGCTGAGCTGTGTATCTAATCCTCTCCTGTGTGATACTGTCTGTTGAGCCGTGTATCTAATCCTATGCTGTGTGATAGTCTGCTGAGCAGTGTATCTAATCTTATACTGTGTGATACTGTCTGCTGAGCTGTGTATCTTTCTTCTGCTGGTTGTTCGCCTTTTTTTTGTTGTTCTGGGAGACATCCGTCGTTTGGGTCGTTCTCCAAGTTGGGATCTGCCGTGCCTGAGGAGGAGAATTTTTCCGGTGATTTGGAAAGAGTTTGGACGGATGTGCGTGGTAATCTTCAGGAGGCCAACAGAAAATCTAAAGACTACTTTGATAGGAAACGACAGGAGGTTTTGTTCGCTGTTGGTGACATGGTTTGGTTGTCCTCTAGGAATCTGCGGTTGAGGATTCCTTCTAAGAAATTGGGTCCCAAGTTTGTAGGGCCCTTTAAGGTGCTTCAGGTTGTCAACCAATCTGCTGTTAGGTTGGAGGTTCCTACCTCCTGGAGAATTAATCCGGTCTTTCATGTCTCTCTGTTAAAAAAAGCTGTTGTGTCGGATGGTGACGCCTCTGCCTCTGTTCCTCCGGTGGTGGAGGACGGGGAATATGAAATTTCTCGCATCCTTGACTCTAGACGGTATAGAGGTAGTTTGCAGTATCTTGTGGCCTGGAAAGGTTTCGGACCCGAGGATAACTCTTGGGTGAGGTCAGATGATGTTTCCGCGTCCAGACTTATCAGAGCGTTTCACAGGAGATTTCCTGATAAGCCTGGTCCTAGGGGATCCGGAGGATCCTCTTAGAAGGGGGGGTACTGTTAGAACCTTGCTGTTAGGTTTTTTTTCCTTTGCTGGTCACATGACCTTGTTGGCCTATTTAATCCTGCTCCGCCCTTCTGGCTTTGCTGGACTTCATTGTATATCTACTTTCTAGCTAGCCTGTGCTCTGTATCTAACTCTGTTAGTTTGCTTGGTCTACGGACCTCTATGTTCTATATATTTTGTTTGTTCGTCTGTCTGCTACTATTTCTGTTAGGAGGTGTCCCATATTCCTCCCAGTCCTTAGTACTTGTAGGGATTCCCTCCCCACATCTATAGGTCTCCGTACAGACTAGATTAGGACTTTAGCAGGTCTGATCGCAGGATCAGGTTCCCTGTTACATCGTAGGGATTCAGCTGAGTCCTATAGTAGGGACAGATCTCCTCTCTTTCCTTAGCTTTGGTAGCAGAACATAACAGATAGGGCCTTCTCTTTGGAGATCACTCTCCCTGGACGCTGGGACCTCCGTGACTCCTAGCCCTGGTACTGTAGTCAGCGTTTGGTGAACCTGGGACCTGTAGTCCTCCAGGGGTTCCGGTGGTTCCTACTGGGAATAAAGGGTCCCTGTAGGTGCAGACCCGGTGTCCGGTATATATATCGGGGTGAGCCTGGTATGCTCCTCTGCCCCCTTGCTACTTCTTCCTTCTTCTCTCTGCCTTCGGCCCACCCAAGGCCCTCACTAGGCTTTCAAACGTGCTGTAGGCCTTGGCTCGCCTAAGCAAAGCAGCCAGCTCGCTGCCTCTTCTCTGCTCTCTGAGCATCAGCACACTCTCTGCTCAATTCTGAGCTGTGTTCCGCTCTGTATCTGAACACTAATCTGAAACTAGAACTCTAATCTGAGCTGCCTAGCTCCACCCTCCCTATGTATATCCCTGACGGGATCCCTCTGCTGGTCTGAGGTGGTAGGGTGGAGGTGTGTGAATGTGTGAGGGCCTCTTGTGGAGAAGTCCATCCATGCACCCTTCTGGGTTCTTTAGCACCAGTGCGTAGCAGGGCGCCACAGTTTCCTATCACTAAGCCAGTTCTTAACCCACATACATATATTTTCCCCTATCCCCATTGTTCTCATTTTATGTATCAACCTTTTGTGTGGAACCGTATCAAAAGCTTTTGAAAAGTCCATATACACAACATCCACTGCATTTCCTTGGTCCAGTCCCGAACTTGCCTCCTCATAAAAACTGATCAGATTAGTCTGACAGGAACGGTCCCTCGTAAACCCATGTTGATATTGGGTCGTGAGGTTATTCTTCTTCAGATACTCTAGTATAGCATCTGTTAGGAAACCCTCCAGGATTTTACCCACAGTAGAGGTTACGCTTACTGGCCTACAATTTCCAAGTTCAGTTTTTGTCCCCTTTTTGAACATTGGCACCACATTTGCTATACGCCAGTCCTGTGGTACAATAGCAAAAAGAACTTCGGCACTCCATACATGAAAATATAAGAAATATTGTATCTAGACTAATGTCACTTTGAAAAATGAAGGTTTTTTGCGCATAATTTGGCCAATTTATGTGTGCCCATCAACCACGACAAGGTCACCTTCGTATGATGGGAAACTACGCTATGCTACCACTGGATATGCCACTCTTGGGCTGTAAGCCTGTATGGACAATATGTCTCTGCTTGGGCTTTTAACCTACAATGTATGGGCTGGTAGAGCTAGTTAAAACCACCTGTGACTGAATGGGAGGGACACATGGTCAGAAAAAAGGCTGTCAAACTTCTAATAGTGTGAACACGTACCTGCTGCAATGCTCCAGGAGCGGGATCCCAAAAATGATTAATAGAAAAAAGAGAGGGGTCGCTCACTGGTCTATTCGGGTGCTCTGAAGAAAAGAGTAATCTCAATAGCAAAAAGAACTTCGGCACTCCATACATGAAAATATAAGAAATATTGTATCTAGACTAATGTCACTTTGAAAAATGAAGGTTTTTTGCGCATAATTTGGCCAATTTATGTGTGCCCATCAACCACGACAAGGTCACCTTCGTATGATGGGAAACTACGCTATGCTACCACTGGATATGCCACTCTTGGGCTGTAAGCCTGTATGGACAATATGTCTCTGCTTGGGCTTTTAACCTACAATGTATGGGCTGGTAGAGCTAGTTAAAACCACCTGTGACTGAATGGGAGGGACACATGGTCAGAAAAAAGGCTGTCAAACTTCTAATAGTGTGAACACGTACCTGCTGCAATGCTCCAGGAGCGGGATCCCAAAAATGATTAATAGAAAAAAGAGAGGGGTCGCTCACTGGTCTATTCGGGTGCTCTGAAGAAAAGAGTAATCTCAATAGCAAAAAGAACTTCGGCACTCCATACATGAAAATATAAGAAATATTGTATCTAGACTATTGTCACTTTGAAAAATGAAGGTTTTTTGCGCATAATTTGGCCAATTTATGTGTGCCCATCAACCACGACAAGGTCACCTTCGTATGATGGGAAACTACGCTATGCTACCACTGGATATGCCACTCTTGGGCTGTAAGCCTGTATGGACAATATGTCTCTGCTTGGGCTTTTAACCTACAATGTATGGGCTGGTAGAGCTAGTTAAAACCACCTGTGACTGAATGGGAGGGACACATGGTCAGAAAAAAGGCTGTCAAACTTCTAATAGTGTGAACACGTACCTGCTGCAATGCTCCAGGAGCGGGATCCCAAAAATGATTAATAGAAAAAAGAGAGGGGTCGCTCACTGGTCTATTCGGGTGCTCTGAAGAAAAGAGTAATCTCAATAGCAAAAAGAACTTCGGCACTCCATACATGAAAATATAAGAAATATTGTATCTAGACTAATGTCACTTTGAAAAATGAAGGTTTTTTGCGCATAATTTGGCCAATTTATGTGTGCCCATCAACCACGACAAGGTCACCTTCGTATGATGGGAAACTACGCTATGCTACCACTGGATATGCCACTCTTGGGCTGTAAGCCTATATGGACAATATGTCTCTGCTTGGGCTTTTAACCTACAATGTATGGGCTGGTAGAGCTAGTTAAAACCACCTGTGACTGAATGGGAGGGACACATGGTCAGAAAAAAGGCTGTCAAACTTCTAATAGTGTGAACACGTACCTGCTGCAATGCTCCAGGAGCGGGATCCCAAAAATGATTAATAGAAAAAAGAGAGGGGTCGCTCACTGGTCTATTCGGGTGCTCTGAAGAAAAGAGTAATCTCAATAGCAAAAAGAACTTCGGCACTCCATACATGAAAATATAAGAAATATTTTTGGGATCCCGCTCCTGGAGCATTGCAGCAGGTACGTGTTCACACTATTAGAAGTTTGACAGCCTTTTTTCTGACCATGTGTCCCTCCCATTCAGTCACAGGTGGTTTTAACTAGCTCTACCAGCCCATACATTGTAGGTTAAAAGCCCAAGCAGAGACATATTGTCCATATAGGCTTACAGCCCAAGAGTGGCATATCCAGTGGTAGCATAGCGTAGTTTCCCATCATACGAAGGTGACCTTGTCGTGGTTGATGGGCACACATAAATTGGCCAAATTATGCGCAAAAAACCTTCATTTTTCAAAGTGACATTAGTCTAGATACAATATTTCTTATATTTTCATGTATGGAGTGCCGAAGTTCTTTTTGCTATTGAGATTACTCTTTTCTTCAGAGCACCCGAATAGACCAGTGAGCGACCCCTCTCTTTTTTCTATTAATCATTTTTGGGATCCCGCTCCTGGAGCATTGCAGCAGGTACGTGTTCACACTATTAGAAGTTTGACAGCCTTTTTTCTGACCATGTGTCCCTCCCATTCAGTCACAGGTGGTTTTAACTAGCTCTACCAGCCCATACATTGTAGGTTAAAAGCCCAAGCAGAGACATATTGTCCATACAGGCTTACAGCCCAAGAGTGGCATATCCAGTGGTAGCGTAGCGTAGTTTCCCATCATACGAAGGTGACCTTGTCGTGGTTGATGGGCACACATAAATTGGCCAAATTATGCGCAAAAAACCTTCATTTTTTCAAAGTGACATTAGTCTAGATACAATATTTCTTATATTTTCATGTATGGAGTGCCGAAGTTCTTTTTGCTATTGAGATTACTCTTTTCTTCAGAGCACCCGAATAGACCAGTCCTGTGGTACAGACCCTGTTATTATGGAATCTTTAAAGATTAAAAATAATGGTCTATCTATGACGTTACTTAATTCCTGCAGTACTCGTGGGTATATCCCATCCGGGCCCGGGGATTTGTCAACTTTAGTGATTTTTAGATGCCGCCAGACTTCCTGCTGGGTTAAGCAAGTGACATTTAATGGAGATTTTTGTCATCACTAATCATGTTTTCTGTCATGCGATTTTCTTGTGTAAATACTGTTGAAAAAAAATCATTTAGCATATTGGCTTTTTCCTCATCCTCATCCACCATTTCACCCAGACTATTTTTAAGGGGGCCAACGCTATCATTTTTTAGTTTTTTACTATTTATGTAGTTAAAGAATATTTTGAGATTATTTTTACTTTCTCTGGCAATGAGTCTCTCTGTCTCAATCTTTGCTGCCTTGATTTGGTTTTTACAGAATTTATTTAATTTTCTGTATTGAATTAATGCCTCATCACTACCGACTGTTATGATCTGCAACATGTACTAAGGAAAGATAAGGGAAAACTGTCCCTACAGTAAAACTAAGCTGAATCCCTACGATGTAGCGGACTGCCTGTTCCTAGCGAACAGACCCGCCTAAGTCCTCGGCTAGTCTGAACGAGGACCTATAGCATAAGGGGAGGGGTCCCTAAAAGAACTAATGACTGGGACAAAAAATGGGACACCTCCTAAACAGAGAAATTGTTACAGAACACAAAAAGACAAACAGACAAAAAAGTACTAGAGGTCCCAGAAGGACCAAACGAACTGACAGAGAAAGGCACAGAAGCACCTGGCTAGAAAAACAGTCAAACACTGAAGTCCAGCACAGCCAAAAGGGCGGAGCTGGAATATAAAGGCCGATGGTCACGTGACCACAAAACACAAGAAGGAAAAAACAAACAGGAGGGTTCTAACAGTACCCCCTCTTTTATGAGGATCCTCCGGATCCTCCTGGCCCAGGCCTCCTGTGGAAAGCTTTAACAAGCCTAGGAGCAGAGACCTCATCCGTCCTTACCCAGGAGTTGTCTTCGGGACCGAAACCCTTCCAGGAGATAAGATACTGTAATCTCCCTCTATGCCATCTAGAATTCAAGATACGAGAAATTTCATATTCGCCGTCTTCCACCACAGGAGGAACTGAGACAGTGGCATCCCTATCTGATACATCAGCCTTTTTCAACAAGGAAACATGAAACAAAGGATTAATCTTCCAGTAAGTAGGGACATCCAACCTAACAGCAGACGGGTTAACAATCTGAAGCACTTTAAATGGACCCACAAACTTAGGACCCAGTTTTTTAGAGGGAATCCTCAACCGCAGGTTCTTTGAGGACAACCAAACCATGTCACCCACCGTAAACAAAACCTCCTTACGTTTCCTGTCAAAATACTTCTTGGACTTTGTTAGCCTCTTGAAGGTTGCAACGTACATTAGTCCAAACTCTCTCCAAATCACCGGAAAAATTCTCCTCCTCCGGCACCGCCGACCCCAATTTGGAGAACGAACCAAAAGACGGATGTCTCCCAGTACTACAAGAAAAAGGAGAACACCCTGCAGAGGAGGATGCATGATTGTTAAGAGCAAATTCTGCGAGAGGCAGAAACTCAGACCACCCCTCTTGATTGTCCGCCACAAAACCACGCAAAAACTGTTCAACATCCTGGTTCTTTGTTTCAGTCTGTCCATTAGACTCAGGATGATACCCAGACGAAAATGACAAATGGACTCCCAATCTGTCACAAAAAGCACGCCAAAAGCGAGCCACAAACTGAGGTCCTCTATCAGAAACAATATCCGTGGGAACGCCATGGAGCTTGACAATCTCCTTAACAAATGCCTTAGCGAGTGTCTTGGAACAGGGCAACTTAATGAATGGAACCAAATGACACATATTACTAAAACGGTCCACGACCACCCAGATGACAGTAAAACCCTCGGACACAGGAAGATCAGTAATAAAATCCATTGTGAGATGCGTCCAAGGCACACTAGGAACCTCCAGATGGCAAAGCAACCCCGCAGCAGGAGTATGTGAAGCCTTTGACCTAGCACACACAGTACATTGAGGCACCCACTAGATGACTTCCTTCTGCCATCCAGGCCACCAAAAACTGTGACTGATAAGTCTCTTAGTCTCCGAAATTCCTGGATGATCTGCCAGCCAAGACTCATGACACTCCACAAACAAATCTCTCCTAAAGGCTCTAGGCAAGTCTCTTAGTCTCCGAAATTCCTGGATGACCTGCCAACCGAGACTCATGACACTCCACAAACAAATCTCTCCTAAAGGCTCTGGGCACGAACAACCTCCCATGGGGAGTGTTAGATGGAGAATCATCTTGAGCTTTCAGAATCCCATTCTCCAAAACGAAGTCCAATGCCGCCACCACAACTCCTTTCTGTAAAATGCTCTCCTCCTCCTCGGCACCGACCATAGGAGAGAAGCTGCGAGATAAAGCATCAGCTTTAACGTTCTTAGTACCAGGGAAATAGGTAACAGAAAAATGAAACCGAGAAAAAAAAAGTGCCCACCTAGCTTGACGGGCATTCAAGCGATTGGCAGCATCCAGATAGATCAAATTCTTATGATCTGTGAAAACCTGAATATGAAATCCAGCACCTTGCAAAAAATGACACCAATGTTCAAACGCAAGTTTAATAGCCAGCAACTCCCGATTTCCAACATCATAATTCAGTTTGGTTTCCGAAATTTTTTTCGAAAAGAAGGCACAAGGATGTACTCCATCTTTGTTCTCCTGAGACAAAACTGCTCCGACCTCCACCGATTAAGCATCGACCTCGACCAAAAAAGGCTTAGTCTCATCAGGCTGCATAAGGATAGGGGCAGAACTGAACCTCTCTTTGAGATACTCAAACGCTTCAATGGCCTCAGTAGTCCACTGGACTGTATTCGCTCCTTTCCTGGTGAGATTGGTCAGAGGCTTAACAATTGCAGAAAAATTCTTAATGAAATTCCTATAATAATTGGCAAAACCCAAAAATCTCTGTATAGATTTCAAACCAATAGGCCTAAGCCGTTCCTGCACAGCCTGAACCTTCACCGGGTCCATCTCAAAGCCCTCACTGGAGACAATGTAGCCCAAAAAACGAATTTTCTGCACAGCGAACTCACATTTCTCCAGCTTAGCAAGGAGTGAATTATCACTCAATAACTGCAAAACTTCACGTACACTCTGCCAATGGGACTCTAGATCTGGTGAATAAATCAAAATGTCATCCAAATACACAACCACATCCTTACCAATCAAAGGTCTCAGGATGTCATTAATAAGGTTCTGAAAAAATGCAGGTGCATTGGTAAGACCAAAAGGCATCACCAGATTCTCAAAATGACCTACCAGAGTGTTGAAAGCAGTTTTCCATTCATCACCCTCCTTCACTCGTAACAAATTGTTTGCACCCTGGAGATCAATTTTAGAGAACCACTTGGCCCCACCAACTGGTTAAACAAGTCAGGAATTAACGGGAATGGGTAGGAATTGCGTACGGTAATCTTATTAATTTCCCGAAAATCCAGACATGGATGTAAACCCCTGTCCTTTTTTTTAACAAAGAAAAATCCAACTGCCACAGGCGACTTAGAAGGTCTAATGTGACCTGCAGCCAGGCTAGTCTGTATGTACTCCTCCAAGGCCTTTCTTTCAGGGATAGTCAGATTAAACAAGCGACTCTTGGGAAGAGTAGTTCCAGGAACAAACTCAATGGTGCAATCATAATCCCTATGAGGAGGTAAAACTTGCGATTCCTACTCTGAAAAAACTCTCCAAAAATCTTGAATAGGTACAGGTAATTTCCCTTTTTCCACAGCCGCAATGCGACCATTACAACATTTATCATAGCACTTCAGACTCCAAGACTTAATCACATTAGTAGACCAGTCCAGCAAAGGATTGTGCAGTTTTAACCAAGGCAATCCTAGAATGACCGGAGAGGGTAAAGTATCTAATACACCAAGTCCAAAATTTCTTGGTGAACTCCATTGATAGTGAGGGGAAATGCAGCAACCTTGTGAGTAATACATTTCAAGGGAGTGTTATAAATTGCAATCACAGAAATAGGTGATGACAAAAGTTTGGATTTCAATTTAAGGTTTTCCAAAAACCCTTTATCAATCACATTAAGTGTTGAACCACAATCCACAAATACCTGAAATTCAATCAAATTTTCCTATAAAGTAGTACTCCCAGAAAGAAATACTCCTGCAGAGCATAAACAAGCTATACGGGCGTAACTGAACTTTTTTTTTTCTTTACTTAAACGAAGCTCAGAATACTTAATCAAATGGTCAGCTTTACCACAATAAAGACACAATCCCTCAGCAAACCTCCGATCTCTTTCCTGAGAGGAGCAGATTTTCTGGGGACTAGGACCTGGCATTACAGGAGTCTTTACCTCATTCCGTCTAAATCTCAGTCTCTATCCACACGAACAGCTAATTACATGGCATCCTGCCAAGTCTCAGGTGCGGGGAATGCAATTAGCAAATCCTTAACCCTTTCACTCAGACCAGCAAGAAATAGACATTTCAGAGCTGGATCATTCCATTTAACTTCTGAGGCCAATCTTCTGAAGTGTGTGCAATAATTTTCAACATCACTTGACACCTGATTCAAACACCTGAGGTCTGCCTCAGCAGATGAGATTCGATCAGGATCGTCATATAATAGCCCCATAGCAGAAAAAAATTCTTCTACAGACCTTAAACATGGATCATTAGGTTGGAGAGAACAGGCCCACCCCTGTTGTTTCTTTGCGCAAAAATGACATAATAAAACCAATGCGCTGTGATTCATTCCCAGAGGACCTTGCTCTCAAACGAAAATATAACAAACAAGCATTTTTAAAGGAAAAAAAATCTTGCTGTTTACCATAAAAAACATCAGGCAGTCCTACCTTGGGTTCCACAAAATGCGCTTCAGAACAGCCACTCACGTGTTGCTGGAGCTTGGCCACCTCCAGAGACAATCTCTGCAGGCGTTGAGCCAAATCCTGGACGGAAACTATACTGATCCCCGAATTTCTTTCCTTTTAGTTTTTTTGGGCTGAACTTACTGTTATGATCTGCAACATGTACTAAGGAAAGCTAACGGAAAATTGTCCCTACAGTAAAACTAAGCTGAATCCTTACGATGTAGCGGGCTGCCTGTTCCTAGCGAACAGACCCGCCTAAGTCCTTGGCTAGTCTGAATGAAGACCTATAGCATAAGGGGAGGGGTCCCTAAAAGAACTAAGGACTGGGACAAAAAATGGGACACCTCCTAAATAGAGAAGTTGTTGCAGAACACAAAAAGACAAACAGACAAGAAAGTGCAAGAGGTCCCAGAAGGACCAAACAAACTGACAGAGAAAGGCACAGAAGCACCTGACTAGACAAACAGTCAAACACTGAAGTCCAGCACAGCCAAAAGGGCAGAGCTGGAATATAAAGGCAGATGGTCACATGAGCGCAAAACACAAGATGGAAAAAACAAACAGGATAGTTCTAACACCTACTTGCTTTAGTTCTCTAAATGCTTTATTTTTGTCACTTATTTCACCCCTTACAGCTCTATTTAGCCATAGTGGTTTCCTCCTATTTCTAGCATGTTTATTCCCATAGGGTATATATTGTGCACAGGTCCTATTCAGGATGCTAATAAATGTCTCCCATTTGCTTTGTGTAGTTTTATGTCTCAGGATATCGTCCCAGTTTATTGCACTAAGATCATCTCTCAACCATTGGAAATTTGCCTTCCTGAAGTTTAGTGTCCTTGTAACCCCTCTACTACACATCTTATTAAAGGATACATGAAAACTTATTATTTTGTGATCAATATTACCCAAGTGACCCTCAACTCGTATATTTGATATGCAGTCTGGCCTGTTGTTTAATATTAGGTCTAGCAGTGCCCCCCTTCTTGTTGGGTCCTGCACCAGTTGTGAAAGTCTCTCATAGTTGTCAAAAACCTATTACCTTTGCTTGAACTACAGGTTTCCGTTCCCCAATGTATTTCAGGGTAGTTGAAGTCCCCCAGAATAATGATTTCTCCTTGAGTCGCTGCTTCATCTATTTGCTTTATGAGGATATTCTCCGCTGCTTCCATTATTTTTGGAGACTTATAGCAAACCTCTATCAGTAATTTATTATTTTTCCCCCCTCCCCTTATCTACACCCACAGGGACTCTACGTTTTCATTAGATTCACATATATTCTCACGCAAGATGGGTTTTAAGGATGATTTTACATATAAACACACACCCCCCCTCGCTTGTTTGTATGGTCATTTCTGAACAGACTATAGCCCTGTAAATTAACTGACCAGTCATGGCTCTCGTCCAGCCATGTCTCAGATATCCCCACCATGTCATAATTATTTTCCAACAAAATTAATTCTAATTCCTCCATTTTGTTGGCGAGGCTTCTGGCATTAGTGTACATGTATTTTATGCATCTCTCTGTACCTCTATTCCTTCTTACTATATTGACTGTTCTAACCCCACCCCCAATGTCTTTATATGTGCCCAGGTCACTATCTACACTATCTTCCCCACCTATAAAATGAATACCCTCCTCCCCAATCACTAGTTTAAACACTCCTCCAACCTTTCTCCCCCAGCGAAGCTGCACCCTCCCCATTGAGGTGCAGCTCGTCTCTAGCGTAGAATCTGTAGCCAACTGAGAAGTCAGCCTAGTTCTCCAGGAACCCAAACCCCTCCTTCCTACAACAGTTCTTGAGCCACTTATTTATCTCCCTAATCTCCCATTGCCTCTCTGGCGTGGCACGTGGTACAGGTAGTATTTCAGAGAATACCACCTTGGAGGTCCTAGCTTTAAGCTTGCAGCCTAATTCCCTGAAATTATCTTTAAGGACCTTCCACCTACCTCTAACTTTGTCATTTGTGCCAATGTGCACCATGACCGCTGGGTCCTCACCAGCCCCTCCCATTAATCTGTCAACCCGATCAGCGATGTGCCGGACTCGAGCGCCAGGTAGGCAGCACACTGTTCGACGATCCCTGTCTTTGTGACAGATTGCCCTATCTGTTCCCCTAATAATTGAGTCCCCCACTACCAGCACCTGCCTTGCTTGCCCTGCTCTCTTATCTCCCCCCTTACTGGAGCTAACACTCCTCCGGCTTTCAGAGGACATGCCTTGCTGCAGCAGTACTACCCCTGTACTGACACCCCCCTCATCTGCCAACTTTGCAAACTTATTGGGGTGTGCCAGATCAGGACTAGCCTCCCTGGCACTCTTCCCTCTACCCCACCTTCTAACTGTCACCCAGCTAGCTGCCTCACTGTCCTGCAGCTCCCTACTACCACCCTCCCCCACATCTACCCCAGTGAGCAGCTCCTCAGTGAGCAGCAGACTCCTTTCCATATTGTCAATGGATCTCAGTGTTGCCAGCTGCTCATTTAGATCCAGTACCTGGGCTTCCAAATGCACAATGTGCACACATCTAGCACAGCAGTATGCATCCACGACCGGCCTTTCAAGGATTTCATATGACTCACCCCCTGGGCCAGTGCTGCAGTGCGGCGCGCGTGCGCGCGGGGGATACCCGGAGCCGGATCCGATGGGGGTAGTAGTCTTCGTGTGGCGGTGACCCGGTCCGCGCCCAGGGTGGTCAAACTAAGTGGCAGTTATTGGTATGATGGTATTAGTGTCCGACTACGCCACCCGTTGAATGCGGTTATGAAACCGCCGCTGCAGGGCAGACCGCTGAGGCCGGTGGTATAGGTGTGCAGCAATGTTGATATAACCCCCAACGGGAGAGGTATGGCCTCAGGGCAGCGGATGTGGGTGATGTTGGGAGTGATGGTGTGGATGTCCCAGCACTAACGGTGCGACAAGGAAGCACGGAGACGCGAGGCTACAGTTCAGGGCCTTTACTGATGGTACAAGGCAAATTCCCCCGGGAGTACTGGCTAGTAGTTGGGGCCTGGTTAGTCTGCGAGTAAGCCGGAGTTCCCCTGGCCAGGTGGAGTTGTAGGCCTTCCCGTTAGTCTGTACCCTTCCTGGCTACCCTGCTTTCGGCGGTTACAAGTAGCCCACGTCCCTGGGTATACCGTGTAGTGCTCACCCGTATGGCTGGTGACCTGGGGCCTCCTGTTAGCCTCCGCTCCGGGATGGCGGTGGTGGTCCCTTCGTTGTGACTGAGCCTCCGGGCTTTTATGGCCAGAGGACCTGGAATCCCCTGCCGGATGGATTCTGCTGCTGGGTATATCTTAGTCCCCACAGCCTCGGACTCCTGTGTCCGGTTTTAGTACCTTCTCCCAGGGCGAGCTCTGCACAGCTCCAGCCCCTGGCGCTTCTCCTTGGCTCCTACAGAGCTCCTGATGTCTATCTGTCCCTGTTTCTGCGTGTCCAGACCAGACTCCGTCTCTGTCTGGAACTCCTCTCTCTAACCCTGCCTCAGCCCCAGTTTATGTAGGGGAAGTTCTTCCCCTCCCAGGACTGGGCAGGAGGTGTGGCATGCTTAGGATTCCTGCCCAGGAGACCTCCCACCTGCTCACAGACGTAATACTGCTATTACTGTGGAAACCAGACCCCTGGGGTGCCACATTCCCCCCTAGTGAAATTTAGTACTCCCGGACTAAACATATTTTTTTTTTTTCAAAACATAACAGGGTATAAACAATAACAATTAAATACATGAGATGGTCACGGCGTGTCTGTAACCGGGAAGCAATAAGGGTGTCCATTTCACCAAAGAACAGGGAGCCGTAACCAGGTAGGGGTCTGTCCTGCCCCGAGTCTTTAACAGTCTTTAGTCCATTCCTGGGTTACACTCCAAACATATTTACAACAGAGTTCCGGTTACTCACTGTCCATAACCTGTCAGTCCATATAAAGAAATCTGTAACTGAAAAACATAATTAGCAACGGCTACAACAAAACAGGTAAACATAAAATAGTTAAAGCAACTAGCCAACTTAGATTCTCCAACGTACGGACATCTGGCCTCTGGTAACCCTAGTGGACCTACGGAGCTCACTAACTGGTCCTGCACTACAGGGTGTAGGAGGTGTTATGGGCAGGCTGGGCAGCTTTCTGCGCACTCTTTGGCTCACTAGGGGCACGGCAGGCTCACTACTAGCAGAGGGTTGATCCTCCTGTACTGCTGGCGTGGACTCTTCTGCCTCTTGGGTCGGCTGCTCTTCCAGCTCTACTGGTTCCTCTGTAGGCACTTGCGGGACCGGCTGGAGAAAGGTGAGGACGGGTACCACGACAGCACCGTTTACTTGTGTCCAAGACCGGGGGAAGTCTCCGAGTACAGTCCTGATCATTTCTTCCCTTTCCTCTGCGGGTCGAGGGTTTTCTTGATCTTCCTCTTCAGGGTTTTGCAGCTGCTCGGGACACTTCTTCAGGTGGTCTCTGGAGACAACGGCTGTGGTTTCTCCTCCATCCTTACTGATCACGCAAATCTTTGGGTTCTCATGGCTTGATGGCAGTACGGTGTACGGGTCCTTCTCCCACTGGTCGTCCAACTTGTGGAGCCGTCTTTTCCTCTTCAAGACCTGCTCTCCAGGTACCAGGGGAACAGCGGGAGCATACTGATTATATGCCCTCTCTTGCCTTTCTCTAGCTTGAGACAGACTTCGCTCCACGCTCTCCTGCACTTTCCGATACTGCTGCTGCCGTCTTGTATCCCAGTCTGCCTCTGGCGAGGTGTCCTCGGGCGTCAGGACTCCCATATCCAGGTCGATAGGCAGCTTACCAGGCCTCGCTCTCATTAGGTAAGCCGGGGTACAGTTGGTAGAACCTACAGGGATGTGGTTGTATAGGTCCACCAGATCAGGCAGCTTCTCAGGCCACAGACTGCGTTCTTCCAGGGGCAATATTTTCAGGAGGTCTATCACCACCTGGTTCATCTTCTCGCAGAGTCCATTAGTCTGTGGATGATAGGGCGTTGTTCTTATCTTCGTGCAGCCATACAGGTTGCAGAACTCCTGGAAGACTTCCGCTTCGAAGGCTGGCCCTTGGTCTGTCAGCACTTGGTCCGGGTACCCGTGTGGACGGCAGAAGTGCTGCTGGAAGGCTCTAGCTGCTGTTTGAGCCGTTAAGTCCTTGACCGGGACCACCACCAGGAACCGGGAGTAATGATCTACGATTGTGAGGGCGTAGACATACCCAGATCTGCTTGGAGCCAGTTTCACATGGTCCAGGGCTGCCAGTTCCAGTGGCTGTCGGGTGATGATGGGCTGCAAGGGAGTCTTCTGGCTGGCACGGTCCTTCCTTCTTAGGTGGCACGGTCCACAGTCTCTGCACCACCTCTCGATGGCTCCTCTCATGCCTACCCAGTAGAACCATTCACGCAATAAGAACTCCAGCTTCTTCCACCCGAAATGTCCTGCTCCGTTGTGGTACGCCTCCAGAATCATAGCCGCGTCTCGTCTGGGGACCACTACCTGCCAGGTCAACTCATGTGTTCGAGAGTTAACCATTCTCCGGCACAACTTCTCCCTGTAGAGGAACAGCCTACTTTTCTCCTTCCACAGTTGCTTAGTCTCCTCTGGGGCGTCTGGGTCCAGACTGGCATCGGCTTGGGTCAGCATTTCCTTCACCAGACGGACTGCAGGATCACTATCTTGCGTCTCCGCCCAGTTGTAGTGGGGCAAGGGATTGAACGTCGCGGAGCGTCTGTCCTTCACACGGTGGGAATACAGGGTAATCCCATGACGGTGGAACGCAGGGAGCTCAACTTCTTCCAGATCTTCTGGATCTTCCCCTACGTCCGGTAAGTTCGGCATTCTAGACAGGGCATCCGTGTTGGCATTTGAGCGTCCTGCCCGGTATTTGATGGTGAATTCAAAGTTGGACAGGCGAGCCATCCATCTCTGTTCCAGAGCACCGAGCCTTGCAGTGTCCAGGTGTGTCAACGGGTTGTTATCCGTGTACACGATGAATTTGGAGGAGGCAAGGTAATGCTTGAAACGTTCGGTCACTGCCCACACTACTGCCAGGAACTCCAGCTTGAATGAGCTATAATTCTCAGGGTTCCTCTCGGTGGGTCGTAGCTTTCGGCTAGCGTAAGCGATTACTCGTTCTTTTCCTTGCTGGATCTAGGACAGCACGGCTCCTAGCCCGATGTTACTTGCGTCTGTGTGGAGGATAAAGGGCTGGCTGTAGTCTGGATATGCCAGGATTTCATCCCCCGTGAGGGCCATCTTCAGCTGGCAAAAGGACTCCTCTTCCAGCTTTTCCCACCTGAAGGGCGGCTTCTGGTTTTTGGCTTTTCGAGATTGACCTATCAGGAGGTCCTGCATAGGAGCTGCCATTTTGGTGAAACCGGGAATGAATCTTCGGTAGTAGCCTACCAACCCGAGGAACTGCCGCACTTCCTTTATGCTGGAGGGTCTTGGCCAGTCCTTAATCACGGTGATCTTATCAGGGTCAGGAGCCACTCCGTCAGCACTCACCACGTGTCCCAGGTATTGCACCTTTGGTTTCAGGAGGTGACACTTGGAGGGTTTCACCTTTAGGCCGTAGTTTGCCAGAGCTTCGAACACTTCTGCCAGGTGTTTCAGGTGGTCCTCGTAGGTCTTGGAATAGACGATGACATCGTCCAGGTATAACAGGACCGTCTCGAAGTTCCGGTGTCCCAGATAGCATTCCATCAACCGTTGGAAGGTTCCTGGTGCGTTGCAGAGCCCGAACGGCATACAGTTAAATTTGCTGAGACCCATCGGGGTGGTGAATGCGGTCTTCTCTCGGTCTGCCTCTGCTACAGGAACCTGCCAGTACCCGCTAGTGAGATCCAAAGTAGAGAAGAAGTTAGCAGATTTTAATGCAGCTAAGGACTCTTCTATCCTTGGTAACGGGTACGCATCTTTGTGTGTGATACGGTTGACCTTCCTGTAGTCTACACACATTCTCATAGTGTTGTCCTTCTTTTTCACTAAGACTAGTGGAGCTGCCCAGGGGCTACAGCTGTCCCTGATTACCCCAGCCTCCTTCATGTCTCTAAGCATCCCCTTGGCGTGTTGGTAGTGTGCAGGGGGTACGGGTCGGTATCTCTCCTTTATGGGAGGATGGTCTCCCGTGGGGATGTGGTGTTCTACCCCCTTTACTCGCCCGAAGTCTAACGGGTGTTTACTAAACACTCTCTCGTACTCTTGAACCACCCGATAGACTCCTTGTTTCTGGTGTGAGGGAGTGGAGTCAGTACCCAGATGTAGTTGCTGACACCAGTCCTCCACTGGTTTCTTAGAGCCGTTACCTTCCTCTGGTTGAGATGGAGGCAAGGGTTCCACGGCCTGTACAGAATTCTGGTTTATGGTGAACAATTTAGCTAGCGTGGCATACCGGGGCAGGTGTACTTCTCTCTCACCGATATTTATGATGCGAACGGGCACCCTCCCATGGCGTACATCGACCACCCCCCGTGCTGTCAAAATGGTGGGCCTACTGTCTGAGTAGACGGGTTCTACCATTGCTTGGTAGTCTCTACCTCTTAGACCAATAGCTGCCCGGCACCAAATCATCATCTCACTTTTTGGGGGCATGGCAATAGGGAACGGGTCACACATTCTCACGCTACCTATCTCACCACCAGATAGTTCCACCTGTTGCCGCTTCATCAGTGCCCGGATCTCTTTTTGGAGCACACGCTGCTGGCCGGAACTGGCGTTCTTGGCAACCTGCTGTAAAATGAGAATCACCTCTGCAAGACAATTTTCAATTACATTGGTTCCCAGGGTGATTCTAGGGTGACTCTCATGACGGTCTATGTCCACTATAATCAGTCCTTGTGCCGCCAGTTCGACTTTACCGATTTTAATGGTCACCTCCTTGAATCCCACCTGCGGCACGGGCTGACCATTGCTGGCGATGATACTCAGGTCGTCGTCTGGGTAGTGGGTTATGTCCGAATCATTCCAGTACTGCTTGAAGAGCACGTACGGGATGGTGGTGACCTGTGACCCAGTGTCTAGTAGGGCACTCATAGGAATGCCATCCAGTACCACAGGCAAGATTGGACGTCCCCCTACGTATTTATCACGCCAGTTTGATGGGCCTGATGGTCTTATGCCTGGGGGTTGGCCCTCTACCCCAGGTTGTGCCCGTTTAAATGACAGTACCTTGCCACATGTCCGGGTTGATTGCAGCGGCGGCAAATAAGTCGTCCGTCCTCGTTGTATCGATCGCTGGGTCTTCCTCTGGCCGGTGGGGTCCTCCTTGGTCGGCGCCACGGGATGTCCTCCGGTCCGGATGCCAGCTCGATCTTCCCTGCAGTAGAAACCTGTAAAGACTGCACAGTTCGGGTTAGCGCGGCAACGCTTTTAGTTAGCTCTTGGACCTGATGGTGCAGGTCTGTAGCCGGGTCACTGTTTAAAGCCTGCGCATCAGCTCCCACAGGCCCTGCAGACAAGGGCGCCGTCTCCTGGTGATAAGTGATAGCAGGGCGCCTGTGGGTCACAGCGCCACCTGGTGCCGGTTCTCGGAGCACCCGGATGGCTCTGTCCTTGAACTGTGCAAAGTCCAGGTCAGGGTCCTGTAAGGCCATCGCCCGCAACTGGGTTCGGTGGGCATTGCACAGTAGACCCTCAATGAATTGTTCAGTCAACAGCTTATCTTCATTTCCCACGCTGTCAGGGTCTGCCTGCTTAATGGCTCTCAGGGCCTCTTGTAGGTTTAGAGCATAGTCTCTTATACTCTCATGTGCCCGTTGTTTGCACCCATAAAATCTTAGTTTTATTTCGGCTGAGGTGCGGGTGTCAAATGTGTCTTTCAGCCGGGTTAGTATGTCTCTGACAGTACTCTTCCTCCCAGGTGGCCAGGACTTTACCTCCCTTTGGGCTGCCCCGATTAATTGGGCCACCAGGATGCTCACTTTTTGCGCCTCCGTGAGGGGATACACCTGGAAGAGGCTATCCAGCCTTTCTCTGAAGTCATTTAGGGTATGTGACTCCCCTGAGTACTGGGGTAGCCAGGCTGCCCCCGGGATATAGGGCATGGTGAAAGGCATGACCGCAGCAGCGGTGGCGCTGTCGGCGGCTGTGGCGGTGAAGCTCTCCTCCGTATCCGACATCCTCCTCCCCCCTAGTGGACCGTGGCCTACCTTGCGATGATCCTCTTCCGTAGGCCGCGGCTCCGCAGTGGATCGTCAGGGTTGAGGACCTTCCGTCGCGCTCCTGTGACGTCGGCGTCTGCTGGGCTCCTTCCAGGACCTTACGCAACGTCTGGACGTGAGGCGGGGCTTCAGTTCTCGCGGGCTTTCGGAGTCCACGCCCCTCTTCTTCCCGCGCGGCGCCCTCAGGATGGCGTCCAATGGCGGGAAAACTCCACGGATGGCAGGAAGAAGGCAGAAGATGGCGTCGGATGGCGGGAATCGGCTCCAGATGGCGGGAAACGACTCCGGACGGCGGGAAACTTCACCACAGGTAAGTATAAAAGTCTCTTTTTTTCAGGCACGCAGTACCCGGTGGTTGCGGGCACGTAATCCTGCCGACTACGCCAAAGTTGACTCACCCCCTGGGCCAGTGCTGTAGTGCGGCGCGCGTGCACGCGGGGGATACCCGGAGCCGGATCCGATGGGGGTAGTAGTCTTCGTGTGGCGGTGACCCGGTCCGTGCCCAGGGTGGTCAAACTAAGTGGCAGTTATTGGTATGATGGTATTAGTGTCCGACTACGCCACCCGTTGAATGCGGTTATGAAACCGCCGCTGCAGGGCAGACCGCTGAGGCCGGTGGTATAGGTGTGCAGCAATGTTGATATAACCCCCAACGGGAGAGGTATGGCCTCAGGGCAGCGGATGTGGGTGATGTTGGGAGTGATGGTGTGGATGTCCCAGCACTAACGGTGCGACAAGGAAGCACGGAGACGCGAGGGTACAGTTCAGGGCCTTTACTGATGGTACAAGGCAAATTCCCCCGGGAGTACTGGCTAGTAGTTGGGGCCTGGTTAGTCTGCGAGTAAGCCGGAGTTCCCCTGTCCAGGTGGAGTTGTAGGCCTTCCCATTAGTCTGTACCCTTCCTGGCTACCCTGCTTTCGGCGGTTACAAGTAGCCCACGTCCCTGGGTATACCGTGTGGTGCTCACCCGTATGGCTGGTGACCTGGGGCCTCCTGTTAGCCTCCGCTCCGGGATGGCGGTGCTGGTCCCTTCGTTGTGACTGAGCCTCCGGGCTTTTATGGCCAGAGGACCTGGAATCCCCTGCCGGATGGATTCTGCTGCTGGGTATATCTTAGTCCCCACAGCCTCGGACTCCTGTGTCCGGTTTTAGTACCTTCTCCCAGGGCGAGCTCTGCACAGCTCCAGCCCCTGGCGCTTCTCCTTGGCTCCTACAGAGCTCCTGATGTCTATCTGTCCCTGTTTCTGCGTGTCCAGACCAGACTCCGTCTCTGTCTGGAACTCCTCTCTCTAACCCTGCCTCAGCCCCAGTTTATGTAGAGGAAGTTCTTCCCCTCCCAGGACTGGGCAGGAGGTGTGGCATGCTTAGGATTCCTGCCCAGGAGACCTCCCACCTGCTCACAGACGTAATACTGCTATTACTGTGGAAACCAGACCCCTGGGGTGCCACACATATATGTGGCAAGATGTACACTGGATAGCATTGTCAATAATGGAGCTCATTTCCTAATGGGGATTGCACTAGATAGAAATGTTAAGTAAAAAGAAATGTAAAGAATTAATAAAATACAGACAGCCATTCAGTCCAAATTCCTCCCTTCCAAACTCCCTGAATCCAAGTCACTGAAAAACAAGTCACTCACTTACTTCCGTTTGCACTTACACTCCAGTCACACTCAGCTCCTTCATACTGGCTAAGGAAGAAGATTTAAAGAGGTTTTTTTTTTCCCCTTTTAGCAGCAATTCAACCCACAGCTCAATGCACTTCCAAAGGACTGGATGCCCCAACCAGCTGCTCCTTATAAACCCTTAATTATGACCCCTCACCCTTAAGTAACACCTTGTGAGTATAGCTACAAGTCAGGATTTAAGTGCAATTTAGTTAACCCTTAAATACACAGGTAGTAAAATAGGAGACTGTAAAACTGTAGAGAGAAAATAGGTTTTAAAAAGCCCAATAAAACTAAACAGGTAGAAAAGCACTCAGCAGGTCACAATTCAACAACTCACAGCAATTCACACAGGTATTTTCTGCAGGATTCCCAAATACCTCTTCACTGAAAAACAAGTCACGCACTTACTTCCGTTTGCACTTACGCTCCGGTCACACTCAGCTTGTTTACACTCGCTAAAGAAGAAGATTTAAAGAGTTTTTTTTTTCCCTTTTTGCAGCAATTCAACCCACAGCTCAATGCACTTCCAAAGGGCATGATATATAATAATGCATAAAAGATAATCAAAGAAGAAATGCTTAGAACTATCTTAGCAATAGATATCATTCTCAACGGACAAACACAACAATAGCAACTTACATGTGATTCCTGTAATAGTTCAAGGAGTTGTCCAGCTGTTCACAAAAAATGTACAGCTTCCCTATGTGACTGCATTGTATAGCATGACATGATATACTGTCGCTAAACGTATAAGGCGTTACTCCTGTGTGTGACCGTATGTAACTGCAACTCCATCTTTCTTTTAGAAACCTCATTGCAAGAAGGATAGTTAAAAACCTAAAAATAAAAATACCAAAAATCAGGTATTCAGAAGCCTCCACCAATAGGTCTAACCAGAAATGAAACGAGAGGTAAAATGAGAATCTGTGACATGTAAATCTGGAATTATAGAGGGTAACACCAGTCACCTGCAGCCTGGAAGCTTCACTGCAGTCAAGAGGGGCACATGAAGCTGGAGACCGTCCATTCAAGTCACACTACTACAGCGAAAGGCCACCTTTGTGTATCATCTTCATTGTAGGCTTTTGATTTTATTTATATTGTTTAGATTACAGTGATGTTTATCCATTACATTTTGTGACAAAAGAGCTGACATTCTATATATATATATGTATATATATATAGATATATATAGAGAGATATATATATATATATATATATATATATATATATATATATATATATACAGTACAGACAAAAATTTTGGACACACCTTCTCATTTAAAGATTTTTCTGTATTTTCTTGACTATGAAAATTGGACATTCACACTGAAGGCATCAAAACTATGAATTAACACATGTGGAATTATATACTTAACAAAAAAGTGTGAAACAACTGAAAATATGGCTTATATTCTAGGTTCTTCAAAGTAGCCACCTTTTGCTTTGATGACTGCTTTGCACACTCTTGGCATTCTCTTGATGAGCTTCAAGAGGTAGTCACAGGAAATGGTCTCCCAACAATCTCGAAGGAGTTCCCAGAGATGCTTAGCACTTGTTGGCCCTTTTGCCTTCACTCTGCGGTCCAGCTCACCCCAAACCATCTCGATTGGGTTCAGGTCTGGTGACTGTGGAGGCCCGGTCATCTGGCGTAGCACCCCATCACTCTCCTTCTTGGTCAAATAACCCTTACACAGCCTGGAGGTGTGTTAGGGGTCATTGTCCTGTTGATAAATAAATGATGGGCCAACAAAACGCAAACCGGAAGGAATAGCATGCTGCTGCAAGATGCTGTGGTAGCCATGCTGGTTCAGTATGCCTTCAATTTTGAATAAATCCCCAACAGTGTCACCAGCAATGCACCCCCACACACCCACAGTGGCTCTGAGCGAAAGACGCGGACATAAAGTTTGCCTCTGCTCCCGAGTCCACACAAGCTCCTATCTCCACAGTCTTCTGATCAAGAATGACTGAGGAAGGCAACAGAATTTTGGAGGAAACAAATTCATTTTCTTGTGACTCGCCTCCAACAGACACTAGAACTCCCCGTTTAACATGCGGAGAGCGACTGGCGCATCGCCCAGACACCCGAGGGGTGTGGGACAATAGACTGGATTTTATTGACTGTTTGGGAAGACAAAGACCCTCCGTGCGTGACACCTCCATGGGCACAGAAGGGTCGAAATTGCCCGAACCCTCACTCAGAGGCTCTGAGAAGGTTAGAGCAGAACGCTTCTGTAGCTTCTCAGCAGTCACCTCCAGTCGTCTCTCGGCAAACTGAAGGTCAATTCTGGTAGCGAGATTAATCAATGCCTCAGTCGTTACTGGCAGCTCTCGGGTAGCCAATGCATCTTTTACATGGGAGGCCAGACCTCTCCAGAAAATGAGAATCAGAGCTTTGTCTGGCCAATCCAACTCAGCTGCTAGGGTGCGGAAACTCACCGCATAGTCGCTTACGGACGACGTAGCCTGACTAATAACGAGAATACGCATGGCAGTGTCATTGGTGACCTCAGGACCCAAGAAAACCTGTTTGAGGGCTGTTGCGAAACCGGCTACAGTCTACACAACTGGATCCGACCATTCCCAGAGTGGAGTAGCCCACTCCAGCGCCCGCTCAGAAAGCAAGGAAAATATAAATCCCACCCTAGACCTATCAGTGGGGTACACCTGCGGTTGTAACTCGAAGTGCACCGCACATTGATTGAGAAACCCCTGACAGGTCCGAGCGCTCCCAGAAAACTTACTTGGAAGCGCTAGGCGAGGAGATGGGACAGGGGAGGGTATTAGGGCGGGTACCGTCTGGCCCACAGCCTGAGCGGTCAGAGTCGGAATGTCCAGAGTCGGCGGACATTGTTCTACTCGTTGCAACCGAGACTCCAGCTGCTGGATATGGCGTTGCATCGAGGATGAGCCGTTCTGACTCTGTGCAGTAGCCGTCACACTCAGCCAGACCCTGGCCTAGTCTAATGTTATGCTGGCGTGTCCTTTAATAAAATAAAACTTAAAGGACACATCGGGGGTCCATCGGACTGCAGAGGAGCTGCAGCAGCTGAGTCCCGGAGGAATGTTCAGCTAAGCACAGAGAAAGAAATGAACTAGTGTGTTAAGTGCACACACAAGTAGTAACTAACAAGGTACAATGCTGGGAGTTAGCAACACTCCAAAAATGAAACTAATAAACTTCTGCACTGCAAGATACCGCTGTGCAGAGCAGGAAGGATTTGGCAGCATGAAATGTCTGAGCACTAGGTGGCGGCGTATAGAGCTGCAGATAGCTGCAGGCCTAAAGAGGAGGAGGATCTCGGCAGCACCCAACACATGGGTGTAAAAGTGGCAGTGTGACCACACATACAATGGCGGACCCTGGGATGCTGGATCGGTAGCAAGGACGCCTCCGTGGCGTGGACACCAACCGGTGAACCAACACGGTAGAGCGTGCTGCTCACAGCATTCCCCTAGCCCTAATTGATGACTAGGATGACTAGGGAGCTTTCAGCAGGAACCCTTGACAACGACTCTAATGGTGACCCCCATCACAGTATTATTCTCCAACTGTAATCCCCACACAGTCCTCCATACAGTATAATGGCCTCACATAGTCCTCCATATGGTATAAGGACCCCACATAGTCCTCCATACAGTATAATGGGCACAAAAAGTCCTCCATACAGTATAATGGCCCCACATAGTCCTCCATACAGTATAATGGACCCCACATAGTCCTCCATACAATATAATGGGCCCGACATAGTCCTCCATACAGTATAATGGGCACAAAAAGTCCTCCATACAGTATAATGGGCCCCACATAGTCCTCCATACAGTATAATGGCCCCACATAGTCCTCCATACAGTATAATGGGCCCCACATAGTGCTCAATACAGTATAATGGCCCCACATAGTCCGCCATACAGTATAATGGCCACAAAAAGTGCTCCATACAGTAATTTCCCCACACAGTGCTCCATATAGTGTAATGGCCCCACATAGTCCTCCATACACTGTATTGGCCCCACATAGTGCTCCATACAGTATAATTGCCACAAAAGTGCTTCATACAAGTGTAATGGCCCCACATAGTCCTCCATACAGTCTAATGGCCCCACATAGTCCTCCATATAGTGTAATGGGCCTCACATAGTCCTCCATACAGTGTAATGGGCCCCACATAGTGCTCCATACAGTATAATGGCCCCACATAGTCTGTCATATAGTGTAATGGCCCCACATGATGTTCCATGTTGTATAATGGCCCCACATAGTGCTCCATACAGTATAATGGCCCCACACAGTCCTCCATACAGTGTAATGGGCCCCACATAGTCCTCCATACAGCAAAATGGACCTCACATAGTGCTCCATACAAATGGGCCCCACATAGTCCTCCATACAGTATAATTGCCACAAAAAGTGCTTCATACAGTGTAATGGCCCCACATAGTCCTCCATACAGTATAATGGGCCCCACATAGTCCTCCATACAGTATAATGGCCTCACATAGTCCTCCATACAGAATAATGGGCCCCACATGATGCTCCATACTGTATAATGGTCCCACATAGTGTTCCATACTGTATAATGGCCCCACATGATGCTCCATACTGTATAATGGCCCCACATGATGCTCCATACTGTATAATGGCCCCACATGATGCTCCATACTGTATAATGATCCCAGATGATGCTCCATACAGTATAATAGCCCCATATAGTGCTCCATACTATAAAATGGCCCCACATGATGCTCCATACTTTATAATGGCCCCACATGATGCTCCATACTGTATAATGGCCCCTCATGATGCTCCATACTGTATAATTGCCCCACATGATGCTCCATACTGTATAACGACCCCACATAATGCTCCATACTTTATAATGGCCCCAAATGATGCTCCATACTGTATAATGGCCCCACATGATGCTTCATACTGTATAACGGCCCCACATGATGCTCCATACAGTATAATGGCCCCACATGATGCTCCATACTGTATAATGGCCCCACATAGTGCTCTATACTGTATAAAAGCCCTTAATGATGCTCCATACTGTATAATGGCCCCACATGATGATCCATACTTTATAACTGCCCCACATGATGCTTCATACAGTATAATGGCCCCACATGATGCTCCATACTGTATAATGGCCCATCATGATACTCCATACAGTATAATGGCCCCACATGATGCTCCATACTGTATAACGGCCCCACATGATGCTCCATACAGTATAATGGCCCCACATGATACTCCATACTGTATAATGGCCCCACATAGTGCTCCATACTGTATAAAAGCCCCACATGATGTTCCATATTGTATAATGGCCCCACATAGTGCTCCATACAGTATAATGGCCCCACACAGTCCTCCATACAGTGTAATGGGCCCCACATGATGCTCCAAAGAGTATAATGGACCTCACATAGTGCTCCATACAAATGGGCCCCACATAGTCTTCCATACAGTATAATTGCCACAAAACGTGCTTCATACAGTGTAATGGCCCCATATAGTCCTCCATACAGTATAATGGGCCCCACATAGTACTCCATACAGTGTAATGGGCCCCACGTAGTCCTCCATACAGTTTAATGGCCTCACATAGTCCTCCATACAGAATAATGGGCCCCACATGATGCTCCATACTGTATAATGGCCCCACATGATGCTCCATACTGTATAATGACCCCAGATGATGCTCCATACAGTATAATGGCCCCATACGATGCTCCATACTGTATAATGGCCCCACATGATGCTCCATACAGTATAATGGCCCCACATGATGCTCCATGCTATATAATGACCCCAGATGATGCTCCATACAGTATAATAGCCCCATATAGTGCTCCATACTATATAATGGCCCCACATGATGCTCCATACTGTATAATGGCCCTGCATGATGTTCCATACTGTATAATGACCCCATATGATGCTCCATACTGTATAATAGCCCCATATAGTGCTCCATACTTTATAAAGGCCCCACATGATGCTCCATACTTTATAATGGCCCCACATGATGCTCCATACTGTATAATGGCCCCTCATCATTCTCCATACTGTATAATGGCCCCACATGATGCTCCATACTGTATAACGGCCCCACATGATGCTCAATACAGTATAATGGCCCCACATAATGCTCCATACTGTATAATGGCCCCACATAGTGCTCCATACTGTATAAAAGCCCTTAATGATGCTCCATACTGTATAATGGCCCCACATGATGCTCCATAGTGTATAACGGCCCCACATGATGCTCCATACTTTATAATGGCCCCACATGATGCTCCATACTGTATAATGGCCCCTCATGATGCTCCATACTGTATAATGGCCCCACATGATGCTCCATACTATATAATGACCCCAGATGATGCTCCATACAGTATAATGGCCCCATATGATGCTCCATACTGTATAATGGCCCCACATGATGCTCCATACAGTATAATGGCCCCACATGATGCTCCATGCTGTATAATGACCCCAGATGATGCTCTATACAGTATAATAGTCCCATATAGTGCTCCATACTATAAAATGGCCCCACATGATGCTCCATACTGTATAATGGCCCTACATGATGTTCCATACTGTATAATGACCCCTTATGATGCTCCATACTGTATAATAGCCCCATATAGTGCTCCATACTTTATAAAGGCCCCACATGATGCTCCATACTTTATAATGGCCCCACATGATGCTCCATACTGTATAATGGCCCCTCATCATGCTCCATACTGTATAATGGCCCCACATGATGCTCCATACTGTATAATGGCCCTACATGATGTTCCATACTGTATAATGACCCCATATGATGCTCCATACTGTATAATAGCCCCATATAGTGCTCCATACTTTATAAAGGCCCCACATGATGCTCCATACTGTATAATGGTCCCACATAGTGTTCCATACTGTATAATGGCTCCACATGATGCTCTATACTGTATAATGGCCCCACATGATGCTCCATACTGTATAATGGCCCCACATGATGCTCCATACTGTATAATGATCCCAGATGATGCTCCATACTGTATAATTGCCCCACATGATGCTCCATACTGTATAATGGCCCCACATGATGCTCCATACTGTATAATGGCCCCTCATGATGCTCCATACTGTATAATTGCCCCACATGATGCTCCATACTGTATAACGACCCCACATGATGCTCCATACTTTATAATGGCCCCAAATGATGCTCCATACTGTATAATGGCCCCACATGATGCTCCATACTGTATAACGGCCCCACATGATGCTCC
The DNA here is from genome assembly GCF_046119375.1 of Phyllobates terribilis. Classification (NCBI taxonomy): domain Eukaryota; kingdom Metazoa; phylum Chordata; class Amphibia; order Anura; family Dendrobatidae; genus Phyllobates; species Phyllobates terribilis. The sequence goes on from NW_027362812.1 coordinate 481,457, forward strand.
ATACAGTATAATGGCCCCACATGATGCTCCATACTGTATAATGGCCCCACATAGTGCTCTATACTGTATAAAAGCCCTTAATGATGCTCCATACTGTATAATGGCCCCACATGATGATCCATACTTTATAACTGCCCCACATGATGCTCCATACAGTATAATGGCCCATCATGATGCTCCATACAGTATAATGGCCCCACATGATGCTCCATACTGTATAACGGCCCCACATGATGCTCCATACAGTATAATGGCCCCACATGATACTCCATACTGTATAATGGCCTTACATGATGTTCCATACTGTATAATGACCCCATATGATGCTCCATACTGTATAATAGCCCCATATAGTGCTCCATACTTTATAAAGGCCCCACATGATGCTCCATACTTTATAATGGCCCCACATGATGCTCCATACTGTATAACGGCCCCACATGACGCTCAATACAGTATAATGGCCCCACATGATGCTCCATACTGTATAATGGCCCCACATAGTGCTCCATACTGTATAAAAGCCCCTAATGATGCTCCATACTGTATAATGGCCCCACATGATGCTCCATAGTGTATAACGGCCCCGCATGATGCTCCATACTGTATAATGGCCTCACATGATGCTCCATACTGTATAATGGCCCCACATGATGCTCCATACTGTATAATGGCCCCACATAGTGCTCTATACTGTATAAAAGCCCCTAATGATGCTCCATACTGTATAATGGCCACACATGATGCTCCATACTGTATAACGGCCCCACATGATGCTCCATACAGTATAATGGCCCCACAAGATGCTCCGTACTGTATAATGGCCCCTCATGATGCTCCATTCTGTATAATGGCCCCATATGATGCTCCATACTGTATAACAGCCCCACATGATGCTCCATACAGTATAATGGCCCCACATGATGCTCCATACTGTATAATGGCCCCACATAGTGCTCCATACTGTATAAAAGCCCCTAATGATGCTCCATACTGTATAATGGCCCCACATGATGCTCCATGCTGTACAATGGCCCCACATTATGCTCCATACTGTATAATGGCCCCACATGATGCTCCATACTGTACAATGGCCCCACATGATTCTCCATACTGTTTAAAGGCCCCAGATTAAATACCTCTGCCCCTCACAACACTATCTGGTCTCTTCATATAGCGCAGTCCTGACTGTGGGCCTACACACCATCTCTCCAGCGCGCACGTTACCGCAGAATTAGTGCCGCTGCCACTCTCCTCTGTACGCGTGCCTTCCCATCAGGCCGTGTGCCCTCCCATCAGGCTGTGCGCTAATGAAAGAGGGATGGCGCGCGGGCTGAGGAAAGTGGTGACGGCAGCAGTGCTGGGGAAATGACGCTCGTGCCCACCAGGAGGGCACTGCTTACCATAGGTTTGCCACTGCATTCTTATGGTATGGGATTGCATTAGTGCCTATGGCATGCACAGGTGTCACATCTTGATAGGTACCATCAATGTTGAGTATTATATAAAGGTTTTAGTACAACATATGCTACCATCCAAGCAACATATAATTCAGCAAGACAATGCTAAATCCCATACTGCATCCATCTGGACTCTTCACAGAAAAAGAGTTCAGATGATGAACTTACCTGCCTGCAGTCCAGGGCATTATGAAATGAAAAATCCAGCAGAGATGACCCAGGACTGTGGAATAGAATCCTACAACAGACAAGAATAAGACGACATTCCTTTCTCAAATCTCCAGCAATTGTTCTCCTCACTTCCCAGATGTTTACAGACTGTTGTGAAAAGAAGAGTGAGTGCATGCTACACAATGGTAGACATGGCCCTGTCCCAACTTTTAGGGATGTGTTGTTGCCATCAATTTCTAAATAATTAAATTTTTACAGCTAAAATGGAAACATTTTCAACTTCTGATCTGTGTTGTATGTTTTGAATAAGATATGGCTATAAGAGAGTTTTAGAGCATTGCATTCTTGTTTTCTTTACATTTTACTCAGCGTGGTTCTTTATATGGTGGTGTGGACTAGGACGTGTAGCTATTTCAGGAGGGTGTATCTTGCATTTACAAGCTACAGTGGGGAAAAAAGTATTTAGTCAGCCACCAATTGTGCAAGTTCTCCCACTTAAAAAGATGAGCGAGGCCTGTAATTGACATAGGTAGACCTCAACTATGAGACAAAATGAGAGAAAAAATCCTGAAAATCACATTGTCTGATTTGGAAAGAATTTTTTTTCAAATTTTGGTGGAAAATAAGTATTTGGTCAATTACCAAAGTTCATCTCAATACTTTGTTATATATCCTTTGTTGGCAATGACAGAGGTCAAATGTTTTCTGTAAGTCTTCACAAGGTTGGCACACACTGTTGCTGGTATGTTGTCCCATTCGTCTATGCAGATCTCCTCTAGAGCAGTGATGTTTTGGGGCTGTCGCTGGGCAACACAGACTTTCAACTCCCTCCAAAGTTTTCTATAGGGTATAGATCTGGACACTGGCTAGGCCACTCCAGGGCCTTGAAATGCTTCTTTCGAAGCTAGTCCTTCGTTGCCTTGGCGGTGTACTTGGCATCATTGTCATGCTGAAAGACCTAGCCACATTTCATCTTCAATGCCCTTGCTGATGGAAGGAGGTTTGCACTCAAAATCTGACGATACATGGCCCCATTCATTCTTTCATGTACATGGATCAGTCGTCCTGGTTCCTTGGCACAGAAACAGCCCCAAAGCATGATGTTGCCACCCCCATGCTTCACAGTAGGTATGGTGTTCTTTGGATGCAACTCAGCATTCTTTCTCCTCCAACACGACGAGTTGTGTTTTTACCAAACAGTTCTACTTTGGTTTCATCTGACCATATGACATTCTCCCAATACTCTTCTGGATCATCCAAATCCTCTCTAGCAAACTTCAGACGTGCCCGGACATGTAATGGCTTAAGCAGGTGGACACGTCTGGCACTGCAGGATCTGAGCCTGTGTAATGTTGGTTCCAGCTCTCTGCAGGTCATTCACTAGGTCCCATGTGTGGTTATGGGATTTTTGCTCACTGTTCTTGAGATCATTTTGACCCCACGGGGTGAAGTCTTGTGTGGAGCCCCAGATCGAGGGAGATTGTCCCATTTTCTAATTATTGCTCCCACAGTTGATTTCTTCACACCAAGCTGCTTGCCTATTGCAGATTCAGTCTTCCCAGCCTGGTGCAGGGCTACAATTTTGTTTCTGGTGTCCTTCGACAGCTCTTTGGTCTTCACCATAGTGGAGTTTGGAGTGTGACTGTTTGAGGTTGCGGACAGGCGTCTTTTATACTGATAACAAGTTCAAACAGGTGCCAGTACTACAGGTAATGAGTGGAGGACAGAGGAGCCAGTACTACAGGTAATGAGTGGAGGAAAGAGGAGCCAGTACTATAGGTAATGAGTGGAGGAAAGAGGAGCCAGTACTACAGGTAATGAGTGGAGGAAAGAGGAGCCAGTACTACAGGTAATGAGTGGAGGACAGAGGAGCCAGTACTACAGGTAATGAGTGGAGGAAAGAGGAGCCAGTACTACAGGTAATAAGTGGAGGACAGAGGAGCCAGTACTACAGGTAATGAGTGGAGGACAGAGGAGCCAGTACTACAGGTAATGAGTGGAGGACAGAGGAGCCAGTACTACAGGTAATGAGTGGAGGAAAGAGGAGCCAGTACTACAGGTAATGATTGGAGGAAAGAGGAGCCAGTACTACAGGTAATGAGTGGAGGAAAGAGGAGCCAGTACTACAGGTAATGAGTGGAGGACAGAGGAGCCAGTACTACAGGTAATGAGTGGAGGACAGAGGAGCCAGTACTACAGGTAATGAGTGGAGGAAAGAGGAGCCAGTACTACAGGTAATGAGTGGAGGACAGAGGAGCCTCTTAAAGAAGTTACAGGTCTGTGAGAGCCAGAAATCTTGCTTGTTTGTTATTGACCAAATACTTATTTTCCACCAAAATTTGAAAACAATTTCTTTCCAAATCAGACAATGTGATTTTCAGGATTTGTTTTCTCATTTTGTCTCTCATAGTTGAGGTCGACCTATGATGTCAATTACAGGCCTCTCATCTTTTTAAGTGGGAGAACTTGCACAATTGGTGGCTGACTAAATACTTTTTTTCCCCATTGTATGGTCCATTTTTCAAAGTGGAGTGTTCCTTTGTTGTCTTTTCGAGTATATATGTATTATATGAGTGTTTCCCACTTCACAGCAGCTATAGATAATACACTGCAGCAAGTAAAATGGGATATTCATTTTACCATTTGCTTTTTGTTGTCTTTAGCATATTACACAGAGCAGGGGGTGGGTGCCCTGTGGACAATGCATTTAAATCCCATTCCTGCATACTACACGTATATCACACTGCCAAGGGGGTGCCTTGTCTACAGAGTAAGGAAGTTTCACTGTGCATTACATGTATATTACTGTGGCAGGGGGGGCGCCCTATGCATAATGTATGGAAATCATGCTGATGTTATTACATGTATTTTGCAATGTCAAGGCTGTTCAGTGCTGGTGGAAAACGTGCAACATATTAAATAGTGAGGGCATTATCCATGTGCCTTTTCTTGTCTGAAGCATTTTCCAGTGTCGGGAGTGATCCTGGTCCTCAGTGCATATGTAAATTACATTGCTGCTCATTAAATGCTGCTGCTTAAATTACAGTCCGTAGTGTGTATGGAAATCACGCTGCTGCACATTGCATGTAAATTACAGTATCACGGCTGTCCCTGTACATAGAGTTATGGAGAAAACATGCAGTACACTAAATGGTGAGTTCATTTTCTCTTGCGTTTTTGTTGTTCTGCAGCATATTACTGTGTCCGTAGTTACAGTAGCTTGCAAATGTATTCAACGCCCCCCCTCCTCCCCGGCATTTTTCATGTTTTACTACCTCACCACCGGGAATCTCTTTTTTTTTCTGAGGGTTTACATCAGTTCATGTAAAGAACATGACTACAATTGTGAACATTTGGTGTTCTTTTTATTGTGAAGCAAACAAATAGAACAAAATAACTGAAAACTTCAGCGTGCATAACTATTCACCCCCCTAAAGTCAGTACTTTGTAGAGCCTCCTTTTGCGGCAATTATAGCTGCAAGTTGCTTTGGATAAGTCTCTATGAGCTTTCCACATCTTGCCACTGGATTGTTGCCTATTCCTTAAGGCAAAACGGCTTCAGCTCCTTCAAGTTAGATGGTTTCCTCTGGTGAACAGCAATCTTCAAGTCTGACCATAGATTCTCAATTGGATTAAGGTCTGGGCTTTGACTAGGCCACTCCAAAACATTTACACGTTTCCCCTTAAACCACTCGAGTGTTACTTTACCAGTATGCTTTAGGTCATTGTCTTGTTGGAAAGTGAACCTCCGTCCTAGTTTCAAATTACTGACAGACTGAAACAGGTTTTGCTAAAGAATCTCCCTGTATTTCTCACCATCCATCTTTCCCCTCGACTCAGAACATTTTCCCTGTCCTTGCTGCCAAAAAACATGGTTGATGGTCTTGGGGTGATGACCTTTGTTGGTTTGGTGCCACACATAGCGTTTGCCTTGGTGGCCAAAAAGTTAAATTTTGGTCTCATCTGACCACAGCACCTTCCTCCATTCATTCGGGGAGCCTCCGACATGTCTTTAAGCAAACTCAAACTGAGCATTACAATTTTTGTATGTTTGTAAAGATTTTTTTCTGCTCACTCTTCCATAAAGGCCTACTCTATGGAGCGTACGGCTTATTGTGGTCATATGCACAGATACTCCAGTCTCTGCTTGGGAACTCTGCAGCTCCTTCAGGGTTACATTCGGCCTCTGTGCTGCCTCTCGGATTAATGCCCTCCTTGTCCGGGCTGAGAGTTTTGGTGGGCGACCCTCTCTTGGCAGGTTTGTTGTGGTACCAGGTTTTTTCCATTTGATTATAATGGATTAGATGGTGCTCCGGGTAATCCTCGGAGATTGGGATATTTTTTCTATAACCCAACCCTGACTTGTACTTCTCAACAACTTTGTCCCTGACATGTTTGGGGATCTCCTTGGTCTTCATGGTGTTGTTTGGTTAGCGGTGCCTCTTGCTTAATGGTGTTGAAGCCTCTGTTACTTTTCAGAAAAGGTAAAGTGTATATACTGACAGACCATGGGACACTTAGATTGCACACAGGCGGACTTCCTTTTACTAAGCACGTGACCTATGAAAGTAATTGCTTGCACCAGACGTTTTAAGAGACTACATAGCAAAAGGGGGAATACATATGCACATGCCAATTTTTGTTTATTTGATCCCATAAATTTAAATGTATGCCTATATTTTTCTCACTTCATTAATTTAGACTATTTAGTGCGGATGTATCACACACAAATCGGATTACAAAAGTATTTAAGCACAGGTTGTAATGTAACAAAATAAGTAAAAAGTCGAGGGGTTGAATACTTTCAAAGCCACTGTATTCCTGGTCTTCATTGTTTCTACAAATGACATTGCTGCTTATTACAGGCTGCTTCTTATATTACAGTCCACAGTGTGTATGTAAACCATGCAGATGTACAGTACAGTTTTCAGGGCTGTATCTGTACTTATTATTTATGGAAAACACATGGAGCACATTAAATGGCGAGTTCATTTCTTACAAGTTTTCTGTCTGTAGCATATTACAGTGTCCGGTGTTATCCCAGTCCTCAATGTTTCTAGGAATCACATTGCTACTTATTACAAGCTGCTGATTATATTACAGGCCACAGTGTTTGCAGAAATGGTGCAGCTGCATATTACATCGTCAGAACTCTACATAAACCTATGGCTGACACGTGACGCCCAGTAAATGGTGAGTTCATTTCTCATCTGCTTTTCATTATCTGCAGTATATTGCAGTGATTCCTGGTCCTCAGTGTTAACACAAATCACACTGCTATTTATTTAAGGTACAAGTGCTTCTCACTAAATTAGAATATCATCAAACTGTTAATTTGAGTTCTTCAATACAAAAAGTGAAACTCGTATATTATATAGAGTCATTACACACAGAGTGATCTATTTCACGTGTTTATTTCTGTTAATGTTGATGATTATGGCTTACAGCCAATGAAAACACAGCAGTCATTATCTCAGTAAATTAGAATACTTTACAACAACAGCTTGAAAAATGTTATTAAAATCCGAAAAGTTGGCTTACTGAAATGTATGGTCAGTAAATGCCCTCAATACTTGGTCGGGGCTCCTTTTGCATCAATTACTGCATCAATGCGGCAATGTGGCATGGAGGCGGTCAGCCTGTGGCACTGCTGAGGTGTTATGGAAGCCCAGGTGGCTTTGATAGCAGCCATCAGCTCGTCTGCATTGTTGGGTCTGGTGTCTCTCATCTTCCTCTTGACAATACCCCATAGATTCTCTATAATAGATTCTCTATGGAGTTAAGGTCAGGCGAGTTTGCTGCCAATCAAGCACAGTGATACTGTTGTTTTTACACCAGGTATTGGTACTTTTGGCTGTGTGGACAGGGGCCAAGTCCTGCTGGAGAATGACATTTCCATCTCCAAAAAGCTTGTCGGCAGAGGGAAGCATGAAGTGCTCTAAAATCTCCACGTAGATGGCTGTTCTGACTTTGGTCTTGATAAAACACAGTGGACCTACACCAGCAGATGACATGGCTCCCAAAACCATCACTGATTGTGGAAACTTCACACTAGACCTCCAGCAGCTTGGATTGTGGCCTCTCCACTCTTCCTCCAGACTCTGGGACATTGATTTCCAAATGAAATGCAAAATTTACTTTAATCTGAAAACAACACCTTGGACCACTGAGCATCAGTCCAGGTCTTTTTCTCCTTGGCCCAGGTAAGATGCTTCTGACGTTGTCTATTGGTCATGAGTGGCTTGACACAGGGAATGCGACACGTCTGTGTGTGGTGGCTCTTGAAGCAATGACTCCAGCAGCAGTCCACTCCTTACGAATCTCCCCCAAATTTTTGAATGGGCTTTTCTTAACAATCCTTTCAAGCCTGCTGTTATCCCAGTAGAGATGAGCGTTGTTCGACTCGAACTGTTCGCCAATCTCAAATTCGAGCTGTTTTGGGCGGTGTTCGAGCCGTTCGGCGAACACGAACGATTTGAGAAAAATTCGGCTGTTCGAGGTTATGTTCGATAACTGTTCGTGCACCAAAATCATAACTGGATTTTTTCTCAGTAATGATGAAAATTAATGTTAATACGCAGTTTGAGTGTACAGCGGGGTGGGGGGAGGGGCAGGGGATGGATCTCTGCAGGAATAATGAAGATCTCCATTTTTTTTTCTCTTTCCCGCATTTGCAGTGGGGAGGTGCAATCTGTCAGCCTATCAGCAGCGCACACACGGAGCGAAGTGCTTTTTTTCACACAAGCAAGGGCATGTGTCATTGGCAGTGTATGTCACATGTCCTTGCCCTATAAGACCAAGCCATTTTCCCCGTCGCCACCATTTTCTCACTGCTGCAGCTGCGTGTTAGACGGCACCGCTGTTGCTGTGTGCGCTATACCTTGTTAATTTCAAGCCAATTTTCGCACAAATCTACAGACAGCTTGGGAGTAGGGAATAGTTGTGATTGCAGTCCTTTTAAGGACTAGGTTACAGCATTTCCTACGACTTTTATCAGGCAGGTCTGTGCTCTTAAATAGATAGATTGTGGGAGTAAAGACTAATTGTAATTGCAGTCCTTTTCAGGACTAGGTTACATCAGTTCCTATCAGTTTTTGCCAGGCAGGTCTGTGCCAGTGCTGTGCAAGTTTTTTTCACAGCATTTGGCTGAATCTAGCAAAGCTAATCCTTTTTGGCCTATTGCAGAGTGTGTTAGTCAGTGGAGTAGCCTATCTGTGTTGCAAGATATACCACCTGTGTATAGAACACCAATTTTTTTACTGCACCTAGTGAAGTAAAATCTTTTGGGCATAGCATCATTCTATTAGTCCATCTATACTGACCTCCATCAGGTTGCAAATTGAATATAATTTTTTTCTGCATCTAGCTCTGAAAAAATATTTGGGCTTCTAGCAGTGTGTGGCACTTGTTCTATTAGTCCATCTATACTGACCTCCATCAGGTTGCAAACTGAATATAATTTTTTTCTGCATCTAGCTCTGAAAAAATATTTGGCCTTCTAGCAGTGTGTGGGACTTCCTCTATTAGTCCATCTATACTGACCTCCATCACGCTGCAAATTAAAAATAATTTTTTGTCTGCATCTAGCTCTGAAAAAATATTTGGCCTTCTAGCAGTGTGTGGGACTTTCTCTATTAGTCCATCTATACTGACCTCCATCAGGTTGCAAATTAAAAATAATTTTTATCTGCATCTACCTCTGAAAAAATATTTGGCCTTCTAGCAGTGTGTGGGACTTTCTCTATTAGTCCATCTATACTGACCTCCATCAGGTTGCAAATTCAAAATAATTTTTTGTCTGCATCTAGCTCTGAAAAAATATTTGGCCTTCTAGCAGTGTGTGGGACTTTCTCTATTAGTCCATCTATACTGACCTCCATCAGGTTGCAAATTCAAAATAATTTTTTGTCTGCATCTAGCTCTGAAAAAATATTTGGCCTTCTAGCAGTGTGTGGGACTTTCTCTATTAGTCCATCTATACTGACCTCCATCAGGTTGCAAATTCAAAATAATTTTTTGTCTGCATCTAGCTCTGAAAAAATATTTGGCCTTCTAGCAGTGTGTGGGACTTTCTCTATTAGTCCATCTATACTGACCTCCATCAGGCTGCAAATTAAAAATAATTTTTATCTGCGTCTACCTCTGAAAAAATATTTGGCCTTCTAGCTGTGTGTGGGACTTGTTCTATTAGTCCATCTATACTGACCTCCATCAGGTTGCAAACTGAATATAATTTTTTTCTGCATCTAGCTCTGAAAAAATATTTGGCCTTCTAGCAGTGTGTGGGACTTTCTCTATTAGTCCATCTATACTGACCTCCATCAGGTTGCAAATTAAAAATAATTTTTATCTGCATCTAGCTCTGAAAAAATATTTGGCCTTCTAGAAGTGTGTGGGACTTTCTCTATTAGTCCATCTATACTGACCTCCATCAGGTTGCAAATTCAAAATAATTTTTTGTCTGCATCTAGCTCTGAAAAAATATTTGGCCTTCTAGCAGTGTGTGGTACTTTCTCTATTACTCCATCTATACTGACCTCCATCAGGCTGCAAATTAAAAATAATTTTTATCTGCATCTACCTCTGAAAAAATATTTGGCCTTCTAGCTGTGTGTGGGACTTGTTCTATTAGTCCATCTATACTGACCTCCATCAGGTTGCAAACTGAATATAATTTTTTTCTGCATCTAGCTCTGAAAAAATATTTGGCCTTCTAGCAGTGTGTGGGACTTTCTCTATTAGTCCATCTATACTGACCTCCATCAGGTTGCAAATTAAATATAATTTATATCTGCATCTAGCTCTGAAAAAATATTTGGCCTTCTAGCAGTGTGTGGGACTTTCTCTATTAGTCCATCTATACTGACCTCCATCAGGTTGCAAATTAAAAATAATTTTTTGTCTGCATCTAGCTCTGAAAAAATATTTGGCCTTCTAGCAGTGTGTGGGACTTTCTCTATTAGTCCATCTATACTGACCTCCATCAGGTTGCAAATTAAAAATAATTTATATCTGCATCTAGCTCTGAAAAAATATTTGACCTTCTAGCAGTGTGTGGGACTTTCTCTATTAGTCCATCTATACTGACCTCCATCAGGTTGCAAATTAAAAATATTTTTTTGTCTGCATCTAGCTCTGAAAAAATATTTGGCCTTCTAGCAGTGTGTGGGACTTTCTCTATTAGTCCATCTATACTGACCTCCATCAGGTTGCAAACTGAATATATTTTTTTTCTGCATCTACCTCTGAAAAAATATTGGGCTTCTAGCTGTGTGTGGGACTTGTTCTATTAATCCATCTATACAGACCTCCATCAGGTTGCAAACTGAATATAATTTTTTTCTGCATCTACCTCTGAAAAAATATTTGGGCTTCTAGCTGTGTGTGGGACTTGTTCTATTAGTCCATCTATACTGACCTCCATCAGGTTGCAAACTGAATATAATTTTTTTCTGCATCTAGCTCTGAAAAAATATTTGGCCTTCTAGCAGTGTGTGGGACTTGTTCTATTAGTCCACCTATACTGACCTCCATCAGGTTGCAAATTCAAAATAATTTTTTGTCTGCATCTAGCTCTGAAAAAATATTTGGCCTTCTAGCAGTGTGTGGGACTTTCTCTATTAGTCCATCTATACTGACCTCCATCAGGTTGCAAACTGAATATATTTTTTTTCTGCATCTACCTCTGAAAAAATATTTGGGCTTCTAGCTGTGTGTAGGACTTGTTCTATTAGTCCATCTATACTGACCTCCATCAGGTTGCAAACTGAATATAATTTTTTTCTGCATCTACCTCTGAAAAAATATTTGGGCTTCTAGCTGTGTGTAGGTGACGCGCCCCCTGGGCCATGTTCAGGGGATACCCGGAGCTGGATCTGAATAGGAGTAGTAATCCTCGTGGCGGTGACCCGGTCCGTGCCCAGGGTGTCAAACTAGGAGGCAGTGTTTGGCAGATGATACTGTATTGTTCGACTACGCCACCCGTTGAATGCAGCTATGGAGCTGCCGCTGCAGGGCAGACCGCTGAGGCCGGTGGTAGGATTGTGCAGCGTGGATGGTATAACCCCCAACGGGAGGGGTATGGCCTCAGGGCAGCTATTGTGAGTTGGATGAGGGGAGTGATGGTGCGGGTGTGACCACGAAACACGGAGGCTTGAAGTGCAGTTTCAAAAGCTTTACTCACTGTTCTTTACCCGGTCGCTTGTGCACAGTAAGGACCACCCGAGTCATGCTGCGTCCACCAGGTCAGGGACTCGGCCAACTCCCAGGTAGTTCCAGAGCGTGGTCCAGAGCTCCCCTCTCTTCCTTCCTACTGGCCGTTCTCACCAGGGACCCACCTATGTCCGGCTCCCTCGGGCCTCTTGGTGGTGAAACCTTTCCTGGCTTCCCTGGCCCTATGCGTGGTATGCCTTCCTGGTGGATGTGGTGAGGGTCGTGCCAAAGCTTGACCACGACCTCCGGTTCCTGGCTGAGGATGATTAGCCTCTACCAGTTTGGGATCCGGTACCCTTCTCTGCCAACCCTTCACCCTTTTCGTTCTCCTGTGGGATCTCAGGGTTCCCTCTCTCCTTGCGTCTCTGGGCCTTTCTGCCTCCTTCTCTCTGCTTCAGGCCTGGCCCTGGAGCTGGGCCCAGCCGGAGCCACAGCTCCCTGTCAGCCCTCTCTGGCTGAACTCCTCTCTGCACCGAACAGACCCTGTCTCCAGATGGTGCCCACCTTATATACTCCCTCTATGTGTGAGCCCAGGTGACTAGCACCCAATGGGCTCCTAGCTATACCCAGAGTACCTCCCCTATCTGCTCCTACACTACAGGGATATTCCTCCCCCCTCCCCACTCCAGCCGGGGACAGACGCTGTCGTACCTGCACATCTTCCTAGTGGGAGTACCGTTGTTCTGTCCCCCGGAAATGGGGTGAGTGTAGTGCATGCAGTTGTCTGAGCTCTGTTCCACACTCCATCCTTACCCGGGAGTGGAATACCACACCTCTGGTTCGAGGTGCAATACCCCTGTAGCAGCCGAGTCCTCGGGGTGCTACATTCCCCCCTGGTAAACCACAGCACGTCCTCGGGCTGGAAAAAAAAAAGTAAAAAAAAAACCCAAAAGAAACATACAAACATTTTAAAGTGCACTTACTTATAAAATATAAACTGTAAACTCATCCCTTTATGGGAGGTTCTTTTCTTCTTTTTACACTCTTAACCAACACACTATTGATTCCTGGCCACCGTGCCACTTGTGACCAGGTTAAGTGCAACCGTCTCTAAAAGCAGTTCCTTTTAAAACCAGTAGGGGGCGCTTTAGGAAGCGCAACTATTTACAGGGATTTGGCCGCTCTCAGTCCTCGGCCAGTTGGGATTAGGAATGGCTGCTCACAGTCCTCAGCCTGGTTAGGGATAGGGACACACAGGTAACAGTTCACTAGTCCCAACGGGGACCATACTCTTAATTCACAACAGTTCTCGTACCCCGACGGGTAACTTTGTACAGTCCTGTTCACCTCTTATTGGTGACGATGCCCTCCTGCTCCTTCCTGAGGGTAGTCTTCAAACCCATCCGGGTCCTCTTGATCTCCCTCATACCGCAGCTCTTCCTCCGTCAACCGGTGCACGTGAAGGGCGTACGGTCCTTTGGCGCACTGATGCCGGGTGAAGGAGACCTCGTCACCCGGGTAAAGGTCACGTCCGCGGTGTCCCTCCGGCAGATGGCTCTCGACATCCCTGCGGGTGACAAAGATGTCGCCGGGGGTTCTGTGATCCCGGATAAAGCCCCAACCGTGCTCCAGTTGAAACTTTATTACGGTCCCGGTGGCGCGGGGACCGTGGGCCACACGGGGGTTTCGTCGGGTCCGGCGTTTCTGCTCCGCGCTTTGAACCTGCAGCCGCTCCTCGCGGACCCGCCTCTCTCGCCGTTCTCTGTTGAAGACCTCCAGTTGTTGTCGGCAGCACTCCGCACGCTGGGCTGCGGCCGCCCGGGTCTCCTGGGTGAACCCCATGAGATTTTCACCGGTGGGGTCCCATGCGAACTGAGCCTCCTCCAACGGGAGCGGAACGATTTTGGCGGGCGCCGGAGCCGGGATCAGGGGCTCACACAGGGGCCGTTCCCTCCGGAGTCGGGGGTTAATGTACTCCGGGGGCCACACAAAGGGCTGCCCATCCGGGCAGGTATGCTGCGCAAACAGATCTTCACCCAGGGGCAGCACTGTGGAGGTCGAGGGCGCGGTGGGGGCATCGGCGCCCGGATTCACCAGGCCTTGCGACCAGGCCGGTGGCACTCTGAAGGTGAAGGGCACTTTAGAGACGGCGGCGCCCGGGGGTACTCGGCCCTGCGACCAGGCCGGTGGTATCTCCTGCTTCGCCGCACTCAGAGTCAAGGAGCGTGGCGCGGAAGGGGGCGTGGCTGGTGCTCATGCCGCTTGAGGCCTAGCTGGGAGCAGTGGCGGTGCAGCAACGGGCGCGGTGAGTAGAACTTCAGGCTCTGCGACGGGGAGCTGGGACAGGCTTAGGGCCACGGGGCACGGGGTGGTGACGTCCCCTTTACCTGCTTCCATCTCTGTGGCTCCCTCCACGGCGTCGTCTCCGGCCTTCGTCCCTCCTGCACCATCTTCAGGGGCAGGCATGCTCCTCGTTGCGGGTGGCGTCCTCTGCTGGCGGGTTCCAGCCTGTTGGGCCATCTCCCTGCTCCACTCGGCCAGTGCTTCTTGCTGCACCCGGGCCATCCTCCGGGCCAAGGCCTCCAGCGCGGTCTGTGCATGCTCCCTTTCTCTGGGGAGCTGTGCCAGGATCTCCACCAGGCCTTCTGGGGTGGCAGCCTGCAACAGGCTCCTGACCACGGGGTCGGTGCTGCCTGACTCTCCCTCCATCTCCGGGTGCGATCTCTCCAGACTCCTCCAGGCTGCACCCATCCTCTCTCTTTTGTTCTTGATCCGCCCATACTGAGGGTGGTCCCGGGGCAACTTGGTGATTGTCAGTTCCAGGGGCAGTCCCCCCACGCTGATGGACATTTCTATCATTGCAGTCTCTGCTGGTGGGGGCGGTCTTTGCTTTTGGCGCTCTTCTGGGACCAGGCCCACGATGGGAGGTCGTCTCTTGCCACCCTCTGGCACGCCCATAATGGCGTCCGCTCTGCCAGGGCGGGAAATCGTCTCAGATGGCGGGAATCGTCTCCTAATGGCGGGAAACTCTGCGGATGGCGGGAAAAGGCTGCAGATGGCGGGCAAACGGTGGGAAACGACCCGAGATGGCGTCCGATGGCGGGGACCCTCTGGAATTGGCGGGAGACTTCTTCTTACGGTACATGTAAACTTTTCTTCAGGCACGCAGTACCCGGTAGTTGCGGGCACGAGATCCTGCCGACTACGCCAAAGTTGACGCGCCCCCTGGGCCATGTTCAGGGGATACCCGGAGCCGGATCTGAATAGGAGTAGTAGTCCTCGTGGCGGTGACCCGGTCCGTGCCCAGGGTGTCAAACTAGGAGGCAGTGTTTGGCAGATGATACTGTATTTTTCGACTACGCCACCCGTTGAATGCAGCTATGGAGCTGCCGCTGTAGGGCAGACCGCTGAGGCCGGTGGTAGGATTGTGCAGCGTGGATGGTATAACCCCCAACGGGAGGGGTATGGCCTCAGGGCAGCTATTGTGAGTTGGATGAGGGGAGTGATGGTGCGGGTGTGACCACGAAACACGGAGGCTTGAAGTGCAGTTTCAAAAGCTTTACTCACTGTTCTTTACCCGGTCGCTTGTGCACAGTAAGGACCACCCGAGTCATGCTGCGTCCACCAGGTCAGGGACTCGGCCAACTCCCAGGTAGTTCCAGAGCGTGGTCCAGAGCTCCCCTCTCTTCCTTCCTACTGGCCGTTCTCACCAGGGACCCACCTATGTCCGGCTCCCTCGGGCCTCTTGGTGGTGAAACCTTTCCTGGCTTCCCTGGCCCTATGCGTGGTATGCCTTCCTGGTGGATGTGGTGAGGGTCGTGCCAAAGCTTGACCATGACCTCCGGTTCCTGGCTGAGGATGATTAGCCTCTACCAGTTTGGGATCCGGTACCCTTCTCTGCCAACCCTTCACCCTTTTCGTTCTCCTGTGGGATCTCAGGGTTCCCTCTCTCCTTGCGTCTCTGGGCCTTTCTGCCTCCTTCTCTCTGCTTCAGGCCTGGCCCTGGAGCTGGGCCCAGCCGGAGCCACAGCTCCCTGTCAGCCCTCTCTGGCTGAACTCCTCTCTGCACCGAACAGACCCTGTCTCCAGATGGTGCCCACCTTATATACTCCCTCTATGTGTGAGCCCAGGTGACTAGCACCCAATGGGCTCCTAGCTATACCCAGAGTACCTCCCCTATCTGCTCCTACACTACAGGGATATTCCTCCCCCCTCCCCACTCCAGCCGTGGACAGACGCTGTCGTACCTGCACATCTTCCTAGTGGGAGTACCGTTGTTCTGTCCCCCGGAAATGGGGTGAGTGTAGTGCATGCAGTTGTCTGAGCTCTGTTCCACACTCCATCCTTACCCGGGAGTGGAATACCACACCTCTGGTTCAAGGTGCAATACCCCTGTAGCAGCCGAGTCCTCGGGGTGCTACATAGGACTTGTTCTATTAGTCCATCTATACTGACCTCCATCAGGTTGCAAACTGAATACAATTTTTTTCTGCATCTACCTCTGAAAAAATATTTGGGCTTCTAGCTGTGTGTGGGACTTGTTCTATTAGTCCATCTATACTGACCTCCATCAGGTTGCAAATTGAATATAATTTTTTTCTGCATCTAACCCAGCCAATAGTTTTGGCCTAATACCACAGTTTGGCCACTCAGCTCTGCTCGGTTCCCATCCATTGTTTTTTTGTGCAAACAACTCCAGAGTTGTGAATTAGTTAACCACCAAAATGAGTGGAAAAAGGCCTGCTGCTGGTGGAAAGGGGAATAGGCGTGTTGGGAAGGGGAAAAAAGGTTGTGTCCGTGGGGTAGATGTTAAAGCAACAGTAACATCTGCAGAAGAAAGACCATCTTCCAGCCAAACTAAAATGTCTACTTCTTTTAGCGGACAATGTGATAAGATCCCTTTCTTACGGCCACGCCAATCGCTACAAATTCCAGATGAGGCACAAAAACAGCAGGTGCTTCAACGGATATCAAGTGCTCCTTTAAGTGGGCTCTCCTCCACATCAACTTCAACATCACAAATACTCCAGTCCTCAAAGGTGTCACCCCAATCGCACTTGCTTCCTCACAGCTCCCAAATCTCCAGCTGCCCGTCTGAGTATGAGGTAGAACAGATGGTTGAGTCTGCAGAGCTGTTTACTCATACTATAGCCTGGGAATCAGAGGTCGACTCCAGCGCTTCTGTGAATCCAGACGAGGAAATGATCTGCACTGATGCCCAGAATCTTTATGAGTCGGATCCAGGACCAGACGCAGAAGGTTCTGACCATAATGTAGACCCTCATTCCCAAACTGTAACTCCTGTTGGTGGAGACAATGAGGAAGACGATGATGAGACTCAAATACCTGATTGGAGCGACAACTTTAGTTTTTTGTCAGGGCAGGAACAGGTTGGCTCTGAGGACGACAGTTGTGATAACGCACAGGGTGATGATGATGAGGTTGGAGATCCCACTTACTGTCAACCCACAGTCAGCCAAGAGATGAGGTCACCAGAGGAGGTGGAGGAAGATGCTAGTGACGACGAGGTCAGGTTGCGCCTTCCTGGACAGAGACGTAGTACTGGAAGCACGTCAACAACTGCATCCTCAAACACAACTCTGCCTCTCACCACAAGTCGTGGTGGCTCTTCAGGTCGCATGGGTGCTACGCCTTGCATAGCCTGGGCATTTTTTCAGATTGATAAAGATGACCCAACTCGTGTTATCTGTAACATTTGTCAGCAAAAGCTAAGTAGAGGCCAAAAAATACATAGTTTGAGTACTTCATGCATGAACCGGCACATGGACATGAAGCATAAGTTGCAGTGGGAAGCTCAGTGTGCTACAATGCGGCCTAGCCGGCCGGGCCAACCACCGTCTGCCATATCTTGTGCATCCGCGGCCTCTTCATCCTCTGTGACTGGCGGGACAGCAGTCACACCTGTTTTGGGGCGCAGACCTGCCACCTCTTTACCCGCAACAGCCAGCGTGATTGGCAGGTCATCATTTTCTTTGGAGGTGGTAACGCCAGCTGGTGTTGAGCGCTGTCCGACATCGATAGCACCACCTTTGGATCAAGGCAACCTAACATGTCCGCCTGCATCTTCCTCACAGACCGGCAGTTTGCCGGGGACACCCTTATCAACCCCGTCTAAGCACAATAGCCAGCCCTCGGTCCCTCAGATGTGGACAAGTAAAAGACCATTTCCTCCTAGCCATGAGAAAGCTAAGAGGTTGAATTTCACCATCTGCAAGCTCTTGGCTACAGAAATGCTGCCTTTCCGCCTGGTGGACACAGAGGATTTTCGAGACCTTATGTCCGTCGCAGTGCCCCAGTACCAGATGCCCAGTCGGCACTACTTCTCAAAGAAAGGTGTGCCTGCGCTCCACCAGCATGTCGCACACAACATCACCGCTTCTTTGAGAAACTCTGTGTGTGACAGGGTGCATTTCACCACAGACACTTGGACGAGTAGGCATGGACAGGGGCGTTACATGTCGCTGACTGGGCACTGGGTAACTATGGTGACAGCAGGACAAGGGGCTGCTGTCCAAGTCTTGCCGTCCCCACGAGTTGTGCGTCAATCCTCTTTATGTCAAAGTTCCTCCACTGCTTCTGCCTCCTCAACCTCCTCTCGGTCTTCCACCTGCACCCAAAGCCTGTCTGGTCATGCCACAAGCTTTCTAACTGCGCAGAAGGGATCCTGCACACCTCCTTACTATGCTGGCAGTAGGGCTCAACGTCATCAGGCGGTTTTTACTTTGAAATGTCTGGGAAATGTGAGTCACACAGCTGAGGAGTTGTGGTCAGCTCTGGAGAACCAATTTCATGAATGGCTGTCTCCACTGGACCTGAAACCAGGGAAGGCCGTGTGCGACAATGCTGCAAACCTGGGTGCGGCCCTTCGCCGGGGCAATGTCACACACGTGCCTTGTATGGCTCACGTGTTGAACCTGGTTGTCCAGCAATTTTTAGCCCACTATCCCAGACTAGATGGCCTTCTGCAGAGGGCACGGTCGCTGTGTGCTCACTTCCGCCGTTCGCATCCCGCAGCTCAGCGACTTACATCTCTACAGAAGTCGTTGGGCCTGCCACTTCACCGGCTAAAATGCGATGTGCCTACCCGGTGGAATTCAACTCTGCACATGTTGCAGTGACTGTGGCAGCACCGACAAGCCCTGGTGCAATACGTTCTGACGTATAGCCTGGGCCAACGAGATCCAGAGGTGGGGCAAATCATGCTGGAGGAGTGGTCTCAGATCAGGGACCTATGCACCCTTCTGCACAGTTTTGAAATGGCGACGAAGATGTTTAGTGCTGACGATGCCATTATCAGCATGACTATTCCGGTGATTTACATGCTGGAGCACATGTTAAACAGAATTCGGAGTCAGGTGGTGGCACAAGAGGAGGTGGAGGAAGTAGAGGAGGAGGAGTTGTATGCGGAAGGGCTAACATCTGCAAGGTCCAGACGGTCGGCAGCACCAAGGCGGTAGGCATGTGAGGGTGGGGGAGATGGTTTTACCAGGGCGCATGGTAGCAGCCAAACTAGTGAGGAAGGTGCAGGAGCCCAGGAAGAAGTGGAGGACGAACTGATGGAAGACTCATCAGATGAGGGAGACCTTGATCACATTTCTGTTGTGCGAGGTTGGGGGGAGAGGACAGAGGAAGGAAGCATGATTGTTACCTCGCCACCAACACAACAGGGACTTGGTGCTCCTGGATGCGCAACACACATGAGTGCCTTCTTGCTGCACTACCTGCAACATGACCCTCGAATTGTGAGAATTAGAAATAATCCTGACTACTGGGTTGCCACACTGTTAGATCCCCGGTACAAAAGTAAATTTGCAGAAATTATTCCTGCCATAGAAAGGGATGCACGCATGCAGGAGTATCAGCAGAGACTGTTGCAGAATCTTACATGTGCTTTTCCACAAAACACCAGTGGTGCACGTAGTGAATCTCACAGTTCCAACTTGCCAACCGTGGGAGCGTCAAGTGTTCAGCACTCAAACCGTAACAGAACCACAGTATCTGCTGGTAACATCAATTTTGCGGAATCATTTCACCACTTTTTTAGCCCATCCTTTGCAAGGCCACAGGAGACAAGAAGTCTGACACATAGTCAACGCCTAGAGACGATGGTACAGGAGTATCTCCAAGTAAACATTGAAGCCATGACTGTGTCACTGGACCCTTGCTCTTTTTGGGCTTCCAATCTAGATAAATGGCCGGAGCTAGCCACTTACGCCTTGGAGATCTTGTCATGCCCCGCAGCCAGCGCTCTGTCTGAACGTGTGTTCAGCGCTGCTGGTGGTGTGCTGACAGATAAGCGCACGCGGCTCTCCACTGATAATGTAGACAGACTCACGTTCATAAAGATGAACAAATCATGGATCCGAAATGACTTTTCTACCCCTGTGTCATCCTGGGGAGAGTAAAAGCTTGATGATTGGTTAAAATCACCCTACCAACCGTTTTAAGCTTTCAAATTACTAATCATGTTTATCTGTATCTTGGCTGGAAAATAATTTGGGCTTTGTAGCAGTGTGCAGCACTGATTCTATTAGGCCATCTATAATAAGCTCCACCAGATTTAAAATTACTAATCATGTTTATCTGTATCTTGACTGGAAAATAATTTGGGCTTTGTAGCAGTGTGCAGCACTGATCCTATTAGGCCATCTATACTAAGCTCCACCAGATTTAAAATTAATAATAATTTTTAGTTGCATCTAGCCCGGAAAATAATTTTGGGGCTCCGAGATGCGCAAGACACATAAGTGCCTTCTTGCTGCACTACCTGCAACATGACCCTCATATTGTCAGAATTCGAAGTAATCATGACTACTGGGTTGCCACACTCTTAGATCCCCCAAACTTTTCGACCAACCTTTTCATTTTAATAAAGACCAAAAAAATGGTCATTTTTGAAATTATAAGCATTAGCAGGTTATTAGAAACTGAAATCAAACAGTTTTCAACTCAAAACTTTATTCTAGGTGATGTTACATTTTCACATAGGACCCCTTGTTCGAAAGGAGCTTCTGAACTCTCTCGTCCATTGAATTTGTCAGGTTTTGGATGGTTTCTGCTTCAATTGTTTTGCATGAGGACAGAATACCCTCCCAGAGCTGTTGCTTAGATGTGAACTGCCTCCCGCCATCATAGACACTCCTTTTGATGATGCTCCAGAGGTTCTGAATGGGGTAGAGGTCAGGGGAGCATGGGGGTCACACCATAAGTTTGTCCCCTTTTATGCCCATATCAGCCAGAGATGCAGATGTTTTATGTGCAGCATGAGATGGTGCATTATCATGCAAAAAAATGATCTTGCTGTGAAATACACAGTTCTTCTTCTTGAACCATGGCAGGAAGTGCTGTTTGAGAAAATCCACATACATTATGGAGTTCATCTTTAGCGCCTTCAGGGATCCTAAAGGGGCCGACAATCTCTCTCCCCATGATTCCAGCCCAAAACATTACTCCACCTCCTCCTTGTTGGCGCTGTAGCTGTGTTTGCGTGGGGTGTCCATCAACCAGCCATCCTCCACTCCATCCATCTGGACCATCGAGCGCTGCACGGCACTCATCCGTGAACAAAACAGTTTTGAAATCAGTCTTCATGTAATGTTTGGCCCACTGGAGCCGTTTCTGCTTGTGTGAAGTGGATAGAGGAGGTCGACAGGATGGCGTATGCACAGCTGCAAACCTCTGAAGGACCCTGCATCTTGTTGTTCGGGGGACGTTGGAGGCACCAGCAGCTTCAAAAACTTGTCTGCTGCTATGACAAGGCTTTTTTGCCGCTGCTCTTTTAACCTGACGTAATTGCCTGTAGGAAAGAGTCCTCAATTTTCCCTTATCGGCACGCACACGTGTGTACTGTGAAGCAGCTACATACTTCTTGATTGCCAAGACACTTCATCCTGATCATCGCACAATGTTGATTGTAGTCATGCCTTGACCTAAACACTCCACAATTTGTTGCTTCTCAGCAGCTGACACATCCTTTTTCTTTCCCATTTTGGCAGAAAATGTAGGCTGCTTAATAATGTGAGACAGCCTTCTTAAGTAGTCTTGCCTTTCATTGGACACACCTGCCAAACTAATTAACACAGGTGTCTGCAATTGCTTACAGTGATATAAAGAGCCCTGACACACATCACCATCAATGAGTTTAACTGACAAACAAACAATTCTTCCCTTATCACTCCTAAACACTTTTTGCATAATAATTTGGAACACAGTGTACATGTGCTTTTCCACAAAACACCAGTGGTTCACGTAGTGAATCTTACAGTTCTAACTTGCCAACCGTGGTCTGTATGGAGTTGTTCAATAAAGGGCCCAAAATTAAGATAACATAGATGGGAGAGGTCTCTATGAATAGGAATTCCTAAGTATTTGATACCCTGTGAGGGCCAGGCAAAGGGAAAGTTGGACTGGATGGAATCCTATATGGATTTGGGGAGGGAGACATCGAGGGCCTCAGACTTCGCTGCATTGATTTTAAAATTTGACCATGTAACAAAGTGATCTATTTCAGCCATAACAGCATGGATGGATATATGTGATTGAGTGATATATACTAGGACATCATCAGCAAATAGAGAGCACTTGTACTCGGTGCCTCCCACCTCAATCCACCTAATATTGGGGTTATGGCGAATTGATGAGAGCAGGTGCTCCGTCACTAGGATGTATAAGAGAGGGGACAGAGGACATCCCTGCCTTGTCCCATTGGTGATCGTGAAAGGTGATGAAAATGTTCTGATGCACCCCCTGGGCCTTGGGACACCCGGAGCCGGACTCTTTTTGGTGGATGCTGGTGGTTGTAGTCTCCGTGGCGGCGACCCGGTTCCGTGGTTCAGGGTGGTCAAACCAGTGGCGGAACTATTTATGTGGTTTTGATGTTTAAATGTCCGACTACGCCACCCGTGGATTGCGGTCAGAGTGAACCGCGGCTGCAGGGCAGACCGCTGAGGCTGGTGTTGTGGGTGCAGCAGAGCGTAGCATAACTCCCCACGGGAGGAGTATAGCCTCAGGGCAGTGTATGCGGAGGATGGGGGTGATGGTGCAGGGCAGCAGCAGTAACGACACGGAGTCAGTGATGCAGTCCAGGGCCTTTTCTCACAGTTCTTATTATCCCGACCACGTCTGCAGGTAACGGCTGCCCACGTCGTACTATGCTCACCAGGTGAGGGGCTCAGACAACTCCCAGATAACTTTGGAGCGCTTCACAGGACCCCCTTTGTGTGTCCTTTGTCTGGCCTTTCTTACCAACCCTTCTGTCCGGCTGCCTCGGGCCTCCTCTTGGTAAACTTGGCGCCAGTTTCCCTGACCCTATGTGGTGCCTTCCTAGCGGGTGTAGCGAGGGGCTGCACCACATAAAATGTCACAGCCTCCGGTTTCTAGCTGAGGGTCGTTTCCTGCCTCCACTAGTTTCGGGGACCGGTCTCCCCCTTTGGCCTGACCCCTCGACGCAGGTGGATTCGGGCGTGCGGTGGCGACTCGCCCGTCCGCACCCCTGGGATCCCTTCATTCCTCGTTCCTGGAGCCTTCTCCGCTCCTCTTCCTTCCTTCTCCCTCTTCCAGGCCTGGGCCTCTGTTACTAGGCCCGCCTCCGGAGCAGAGCTCATGCAGAGCCCCTGCTCCCTGCCACTTCTGCTCAGACTTCTCTGCACTGAACTAAGATGGTGCCCACCTTTTATACTCCCTTCTCAATGCACCCAGGAACTGCTTCCTCCCTGCTCCTGAACTACAGGGTTCCCCTTCCTCAGTGTTCCCTCCCCCCACTCCAGCCAGAGACAGGGACTGTCGTGCCCATCTCAGGGGCATATTGGTCGCCCTGCCCCACGGCAATGTGGTGTAATGCATGCAGGTGTCGGGTCCTGATCCACACTCCATCCTTACCTGAGAGTGAGATATCACACCTCTGGGTGAGGTGCAATACCTCTGTAGCAACCGAGCCCTCAGGGTGCTACAGTTCCATTTATCTTCAGCCTAGGTGACGTATTGCGATACAGGGCCGTGATTTTGGCTATAAAAGGGTCCCCTAGACCCCTACCCCAAGCTTTTTAAGAGAATCATATATGGCGTGCCAGGAGACTCTATGGAATGATTTCTCAGCAGCCAACGAGAGTATCTAATTACAAATTTTTAACTGCATCTAGCCCAGGAAATACTTTGTGCCTAGTAGCAGTGTCTGCTAGTCAGCGGATTATCCCGGCTGTTAAGCAAGCTACACCACCTGTAGTTTGGACACTTATTTTTTTCAAAGGAAATGCTTCGGGACCACAGGATACTCAGTGAAGAGCATCAGGAGGCACCCCAAGGCATAGGGGCTGGGACTGGCAGTAGGATGCCTTGCGGTGGACAGCCGAGCTCGATCCTTATAAAAGCTTTTTAACTGCAGCAGCTTTAGTGGACGCTACTGGAGCTGGAATTACGCGGCTGCTGGCATGAGACTTGCCCTCCAATAGATCCTTGTAAAAGGATTTAAAGTGTATTTATTCAAATTAGAGAGACAATTTAAATTAAAAAGCTAAGAGCTGCCTCCACCACAGGGGGGCTCGCTCGACCCACCAGCGGACAGGCACCAGTATTGGGAGAGGGGGGCTGGCCGTCAGGGTTCACCGCGGCTCTGGCACAAACCCGGCGACGCGGAGGTGGCACGGGCAGGAGCGGACTGAACGTGTCGGCTTCTCACTTTTTGGATTTTAGAAGGGCATGACATGCCTATATCTGTGTCTCCCACTCCTTTTACTCCTCCACCTCTTTTCTTTTCGCATGACTATATGTACTTGTCACTTTTCCATGTGTTAGTTGTGTCTTCTGAGCAGTTTGTCAGCTTTTGGACACCTTTGAAGGTGTTTTCTATGTGTTTCTATGTGCTTTTGTTTGCCTGCCATTGGTTTTAACGGTGTTCGAAGGTGTTCGACGAACCGAACTCGAACACTACGGGGGGGTGGCTCAACACTACTGCTGAGCTGTATCTCTAATCCTACCCTGTGTGATACTGTCTGCTGAGCCGTGTATCTAATCCTCTCCTGTGTGATACCATCTGCTGAGCAGTGTATCTAATCCTCTCCTGTGTGATACTGTTTGCTGAGCTGTGTATCTAATCCAGTCCTGTATGATACTATCTGCAGAGCAGTGTATCTAATCCTCTCCTGTGTGATACTGTCTCCTGAGCTGTGTATCTAATCCCCTCCTGTGTGATAATGTCTGCTGAGCAGTGTATCTAATCCTCTCCTGTGTGATACTGTCTGCTGAGCTGTATCTCTAATCCTCTCCTGTGTGATACTGTCTGCTGAGCTGTGTATCTAATCCTCTCCTGTGTGTTACTGTCTGCTGAGCCGTGTATCTAATCCTCTCCTGTGTGATACTGTCTGCTGAGCTGTGTATCTAATCCTATGCTGTGTGATACAGTCAGCTGAGCCGTGTATCTAATCCTCTCCTGTGCGATACTTTCTGCTGAGCTGTGTATCTAATCCTCTCCTGTGTGATACTTTCTGCTGAGCTGTGTATCTAATCCTATGCTGTGTGATACAGTCAGCTGAGCAGTGTATCTAATCCTCTCCTTTGCGATACTTTCTGCTGAGCTGTGTATCAAATCCTACCCTGTGTGATACTGTCTGCTGAGCCGTGTATCTAATCCTCTCCTGTGTGATACCGTCTGCTGAGCAGTGTATCTAATCCTCTCCTGTGTGATACTCTCTGCTGAGCAGTGTATGTAATCATATACTGTGTGATACTGTCTGCTGAGCTGTGTATGTATCTAATCCTCTCCTGTGTGATACTGTTTGCTGAGCTGTGTATCTAATCCAGTCCTGTATGATACTATCTGCAGAGCAGTGTATCTAATCCTCTCCTGTGTGATACTGTTTGCTGAGCTGTGTATCTAATCCAGTCCTGTATGATACTATCTGCAGAGCAGTGTATCTAATCCTCTCCTGTGTGATACTGTCTGCTGAGCTGTGTATCTAATCCTCTCCTGTGTGTTACTGTCTGCTGAGCTGTGTATCTAATCCTCTCCTGTGTGATACCGGCTGCTGAGCAGTGTATCTAATCCTCTCCTGTGTGATACTGTCTCCTGAACTGTGTATCTAATCCTATCCTGTGTGATACCGTCTGCTGAGCTGTGTATCTAATCCTCTCCTGTGTGATACTGTCTGCTGAGCCGTGTATCTAATCCACTCCTGTGTGATACTGTCTGCTGAGCTGTGTATCTAATCTTGCCCTGTGCGATACCGTCTGCTGAGCTGTGTATCTAATCCTATGCTGTGTGATTCTGTCTGCTGAGCTGTGTATCTAATCCACTCCTGTGTGATACTATCTGCTGAGCTGTGTATCTAATCCTATGCTGTGTGATACTGTCAGCTGAGCTGTGTATCTAATCCTCTCCTGTGTGATAATGTCTGCTGAGCTGTGTATCTAATCCTCTCCTGTGTGATACTGTCTGCTGAGCTATGTATCTAATCCTCTCCTGTGTGATACCGTCTGCTGAGCTGTGTATCTAATCCTCTCCTGTGTGATACTGTCTGCTGAGCCGTGTATCTAATCCTCTCCTGTGTGATACTGTCTGCTGAGCCGTGTATCTAATCCTCTCCTGTCTGATACTGTCTGCTGAGCTGTGTATCTAATCCTCTCCTGTGTGATACTGTCTGCTGAGCAGTGTATCTAATCCTCTCCTGTGTGATACTGTCTGATGAGCTGTGTATCTAATCCTCTCCTGTATGATACTGTCTGCTGAGCTGTGTATCTAATCCTACCCTGTATAATACTGTCTGCTGAGCTGTGTATCTAATCCTCTCCTGTGTGGTACTGTCTGCTGAGCTGTATCGCTAATCCTACCCTATGTGATACTGTCTGCTGAGCAGTGTATCTGATCCAGCCCTGTGTGATACTGTCTGATGAACTGTGTATCTAATCCTCTCCTGTGTGATACTGTCTGCTGAGCTGTGTATCTAATCCTATCCTGTGTGATACTGTCTGCTGAGCCGTGTATCTAATCCTCTCCTGTGTGATACTGTCTGCTGAGCCGTGTATCTAATCCTCTCCTGTCTGATACTGTCTGCTGAGCCATGTATCTAATCCTCTCCTGTGTGATACTGTCTGCTGAGCTGTGTATCTAATCCTTTCCTGTGTGATACTGTCTGCTGAGCCGTGTATCTAATCCTCTCCTGTGTGGTACTGTCTGCTGAGCTGTATCGCTAATCCTACCCTGTGTGATACTGTCTGATGAACTGTGTATCTAATCCTCTCCTGTGTGATACTGTCTGCTGAGCAGTGTATCTAATCCTACCCTGTATGATACTGTCTGCTGAACAGTGTATCTAATCCTGCCCTGTGTGATACTGTCTGATGAACTGTGCATCTAATCCTCTCCTGTGTGATACTGTCTGCTGAGCAGTGTATCTAATCCTCTCCTGTGTGATACTGTCTGCTGAGCCGTGTATCTAATCCTCTCCTGTGTGATACTGTCTGCTGAGCCGTGTATCTAATCCTATCCTGTGTGATACTGTCTGCTGAGCTGTGTATCTAATCCTCTCCTGTGTGATACTGTCTGCTGAGCTGTATCTCTAATCCTCTCCTGTGTGATACTGTCTGCGGAGCCGTGTATATAATCCTCTCCTGTGTGATACTGTCTGCTGAGCAGTGTATCTAATCCTCTTCTGTGTCATACCGGCTGCTGAGCTGTGTATCTAATCCTATCCTGTGCGATACTGTCTGCTGAGCTGTGTATCTAATCCTTTCCTGTGTGATACTGTCTGCTGAGCCGTGTATCTAATCCTATCCTGTGTGATACTGTCTGCTGAGCTGTGTATCTAATCCTTTCCTGTGTGATACTGTCTGCTGAGCTGTGTATCTAATCCTCTCCTGTGTGATACTGTCTGCTGAGCTGTGTATCTAATCCTATCCTGTGTGATACTGTCTGCTGAGCTGTGTATCTAATCCTCTCCTGTGTGATACTGTCTGCTGAGCTGTGTATCTAATCCTATCCTGTGTGATACTGTCTGCTGAGCTGTGTATCTAATCCTTTCCTGTGTGATACTGTCTGCTGAGCTGTGTATCTAATCCTCTCCTGTGTGATACTGTCTGCTGAGCTGTGTATCTAATCCTCTCCTGTGTGATACTGTCTGCTGAGTCGTGCATCTAATCCTCTCCTGTGTGATACTGTCTGATGAGCTGTGTATCTAATCCTCTCCTGTGTGATACTGTCTGCTGAGCTGTGTATCTAATCCTCTCCTGTGTGATACTGTCTGATGAACTGTGTATCTAATCCTATTCTGTGTGATACTGTCTGCTGAGCTGTGTATCTAATCCACTCCTGTGCGATACTGTCTGCTGAGCCGTGTATCTAATCCACTCCTGTGTGATACTGTCTGCTGAGCTGTGTATCTAATCCTATGCTGTGTGATACTGTCTGCTGAGCTGTGTATCTAATCCTCTCCTGTGTGATACTGTCAGCTGAGCTGTGTATCTAATCCTCTCCTATGTGATACTGTCAGCTGAGCTGTGTATCTAATCCTCTCCTGTGTGATACTGTCTGCTGAGCTGTGTATCTAATCCTCTCCTGTGTGATACTGTCTGCTGAGCTGTGTATCTAATCCTCCTGTGTGATACTGTCTGCTGAGCCGTGTATCTAATCCTCTCCTGTGTGATACTGTGTGCTGAGCCGTGTATCTAATCCTATGCTGTGTGATGCTGTCTGCTGAGCTGTATCTCTAATCCTACCCTGTGATACTGTCTGCTGAGCCATGTATCTAATCCTCTCCTGTGTGATACCGTCTGCTGAGCAGTGTATCTAATCCTCTCCTGTGTGCTACTGTCTGCTGAGCTGTGTATCTAATCCTCTCCTGTGTGATACTCTCTGCTGAGCTGTGTATGTATCTAATCCTCTCCTGTGTAATACTGTCTGCTGAGCTGTGTATCTAATCCTCTCCTGTGTGATACTGTCTGCTGAGCTGTGTATCTAATCCTCTCCTGTGTGATACTGTCTGCTGAGCTGTGTATCTAATCCTCTCCTGTGTGATACTGTCTGCTGAGCCGTTTATCTAATCCTCTCCTGTGTGATACTGTCTGCTGAGCCGTGTATCTAATCCTCTCCTTTGTGATACTGTCTGCTGGGCTGTGTATCTAATCCTCTCCTGTGCGATACTGTCTGCTGAGCTGTGTATCTAATCCTATCCTGTGCGATACTGTCTGCTGAGCTGTGTATCTAATCCTTTCCTGTGTGATACTGTCTACTGAGCTGTGCATCTAATCCTCTCCTGTGTGATACTGTCTGATGAGCTGTGTATCTAATCCTCTCCTGTGTGATACTGTCTGCTGAGCTGTGTATCTAATCCTCTCCTGTGTGATACTGTCTGATGAACTGTGTATCTAATCCTATTCTGTGTGATACTGTCTGCTGAGCCGTGTATCTAATCCCGCCCTGTGCGATACTGTCTGCTGAGCCGTGTATCTAATCCTCTCCTGTGTGATACTGTCTGCTGAGCTGTGTATCTAATCCTCTCCTGTGTGATACTGTCAGCTGAGCTGTGTATCTAATCCTCTCCTATGTGATACTGTCAGCTGAGCTGTGTATCTAATCCTCTCCTGTGTGATACTGTCTGCTGAGCTGTGTATCTAATCCTCTCCTGTGTGATACTGTCTGCTGAGCTGTGTATCTAATCCTCCTGTGTGATACTGTCTGCTGAGCCGTGTATCTAATCCTCTCCTGTGTGATACTGTGTGCTGAGCCGTGTATCTAATCCTATGCTGTGTGATGCTGTCTGCTGAGCTGTATCTCTAATCCTACCCTGTGATACTGTCTGCTGAGCCGTGTATCTAATCCTCTCCTGTGTGATACCGTCTGCTGAGCAGTGTATCTAATCCTCTCCTGTGTGATACTGTCTGCTGAGCTGTGTATCTAATCCTCTCCTGTGTGATACTCTCTGCTGAGCAGTGTATGTAATCTTATACTGTGTGATACTGTCTGCTGAGCTGTGTATGTATCTAATCCTCTCCTGTGTGATACTGTCTGCTGAGCTGTGTATCTAATCCTCTCCTGTGTGATACTGTCTGCTGAGCTGTGTATCTAATCCTCTCCTGTGTGATACTGTCTGCTGAGCTGTGTATCTAATCCTCTCCTGTGTGATACTGTCTGCTGAGCCGTTTATCTAATCCTCTCCTGTGTGATACTGTCTGCTGAGCCGTGTATCTAATCCTCTCCTTTGTGGTACTGTCTGCTGAGCTGTGTATCTAATCCTCTCCTGTGTGATACTGTCTGCTGAGCTGTGTATCTAATCCTCTCCTGTGTGATACTGTCAGCTGAGCTGTGTATCTAATCCTCTCCTGTGTGATACTGTCTGCTGAGCTGTGTATCTAATCCTCTTCTGTGTGATACTGTCTGCTGAGCTGTGTATCTAATCCTCTCCTGTGTGATACTGTCTGCTGAGCCGTTTATCTAATCCTCTCCTGTGTGATACTGTCTGCTGAGCCGTGTATCTAATCCTCTCCTTTGTGGTACTGTCTGCTGAGCTGTGTATCTAATCCTCTCCTGTGTGATACTGTCTGCTGAGCTGTGTATCTAATCCTCTCCTGTGTGATACTGTCAGCTGAGCTGTGTATCTAATCCTCTCCTGTGTGATACTGTCTGCTGAGCTGTGTATCTAATCCTCTTCTGTGTGATACTGTCTGCTGAGCTGTGTATCTAATCCTCTCCTGTGTGATACTGTCAGCTGAGCTGTGTATCTAATCCTCTCCTGTGTGATACTGTCAGCTGAGCTGTGTATCTAATCCTCTCCTGTGTGATACTGTCTGCTGAGCTGTGTATCTAATCCTCTCCTGTGTGATACTGTCTGCTGAGCCGTTTATCTAATCCTCTCCTGTGTGATACTGTCTGCTGAGCCGTGTATCTAATCCTCTCCTTTGTGGTACTGTCTGCTGAGCTGTGTATCTAATCCTCTCCTGTGTCATACTGTCTGCTGAGCTGTGTATCTAATCCTCTCCTGTGTGATACTGTCAGCTGAGCTGTGTATCTAATCCTCTCCTGTGTGATACTGTCTGCTGAGCTGTGTATCTAATCCTCTCCTGTATGATACTGTCTGCTGAGCCGTGTATCTAATCCTCTCCTGTGAGAAACTGTGTGCTGAGCCGTGTATCTAATCCTATCCTGTGTGATACTGTCTGCTGAGCCTTGTATCTAATACTCTCCTGTGTGATACTGTCTGCTGAGCAGTGTATCTAGTCCTGTCCTGTGTGATACTGTCTGCTGAGCTGTGTATCTAATCCTCTGCTGTGTGATGCTGTCTGCTGATCCTTGTATCTAATACTCTCCTGTGTGATACTGTCTGCTGAGCTGTGTATCTAATCCTCTCCTGTGAGAAACTGTCTGCTGAGCCGTGTATCTAATCCTCTCCTGTGTGATACTGTCTGCTGAGCAGTGTATCTAATACTCTCCTGTGTGATACTGTCTGCTGAACCTTGTATCTAATCCTATCCTGTGTGATACTGTCTGCTGAGCAGTGTATCTAATACTCTCCTATGTGATACTGTCTGCTGAGCTGTGTATCTAATCCTCTCCTGTGCGATACTGTCTGTTGAGCTATGTATCTAATCCTCTCCTGTGTGAAACTGTCTGCTGAGCCATGTATCTAATCCTCTCCTGTGAGATAATGTCTGCTGAGCCGTGTATCTAATCCTCTCCTGTGAGATACTGTGTGCTGAGCTGTGTATCTAATCCTCTCCTGTGTGATACTGTCTTCTGAGCTGTGTATCTAATCCTCTCCCGTGTGACACCTTCTGCTGAGCTATGTATCTAATCCTGTCCTGTGTGATACTGTCTGCTGAGCTGTGCATCTAATCCTCTCCTATGTGATACTGTCTGCAGAGTAGTGTATCTAATCTTATACTGTGTAATACTGTCTGCTGAGCTGTGTATCTAATCACCTCCTATGTGATACTGTCTGCTGAGCTGTGTATCTAATCCCCTCCTGTGTGATACTGTCTGCTGAGCCGTGTATCTAATCCTATGCTGTGTGATACTGTCTGCTGAGCTGTGTATCTAATCCTATGCTGTGTATCTAATCCTCTCCTGTGTGATAATGTCTTCTGAGCCGTGTATCTAATCCTCTCCTGTGTGATACTGTCTACTGAGCTGTGTATCTAATCCTGTTCTGTGTGATACTGTCTGCTGAGCTGTGTATCTAATCCTCTCCTGTGTGATACTGTCTACTGAGCTGTGTATCTAATCCTATCCTGTGTGATACTGTCTGCTGAGCAGTGTATCTAATCCTCTCCTGTGTGATACTGTCTACTGAGCTGTGTATGTAATGCTATCCTGTGTGATACTGTCTGCTGAGCAGTGTTTCTAATCCTCTCCTGTGTGATACTGTCTGCTGAGCTGTGTATCTGACGCGCCCCCTGGGCCATGTTCAAGGGATACCCGGAGCTGGATCTGTATGGGGGTAGTAGTCCTTGTGGCGGTGACGCGGTCCGTGCCCAGGGTGTCAAACTAAGTGTGTGGCAGTCTTTGTAGATGTTGTTAAGTGTCGACTACGCCACCCGTTGAGTGCGGCTTTGAAGCCGCCGCTGCAGAGCACTCCGCTGAGGCCGGTGGTATATGTGCAGCAGTGATGGTATAACCCCCAACGGGAGGGGTATGGCCTCAGGGCAGCAGGTGTGGATGATGGGGGTTGTGATGATGCAGGAAGGAGAGGCAGAGTCAGGAGATGCAGTTTCAGGGTTTTTACTCACTGATGTTGCTTTAGTCACTCTGGCCTTGAGTGACCACCCGAGCCGTGCTGCGTCCACCAGGTCCTGGACTCGGCCAACCCCCAGGCAGTCCGGAGCATGGTCCTGAGCTTCCCTGTCTCTCTCTCTTCCTCCTGGCCGTTCCCACCAGGGATCCACCTTTGGCCGGCTCCCTCGGGTCTCTTGGTGGTCAAACCTCCTCTGGGTTCCCTGACCCTATGCTTGGTGTGCCTTTCTGGTGGATTTGGTGAGGGTCGTGGCAAATCTTGACCACGACCTCCGGTTCCTGGCTGAGGATTAGTGGCCTCCACCAGTTCGGGTTCCGGTACCCGTGTCCGCCAACCCTTCACCCTTTCTGGTCTGTTTCTGGGTTCTTGGGGTTCCCTCTGTCTTTCTCTCTGGGTCCTTCTTACTCCTCTCTCTGCAGGCCTTGCTCTGGAGCTGGGCCCAGCCGGAGCCACAGCTCCCTGTCAGCCCTCCTGGCTGAGCTCCTCTGCTCGGCTTCTCCTCAGGCTGAACTCACCCTGATCTAAGATGGTGCCCACCTTATATACTCCCTCTATGTGTGAGCCCAGGTGACCAGCACCCAATGAGCTCCTAGCTTTACCCAGACTACTCCCCCTATCTGCCCCTACACTACTGGGATGTTCCACCCCCCTCCCACTCCAGCCAGGGACAGACGCTGTCGTACCTACACATTTACTTAGTGGGAGTACCGTTGTTCTGTCCCCCGGAAATGGGATGTATGTAGTGCATGCAGCCTACTAAGCTCAGTTCCACACTCCATCCTTACCCGGGAGTGGAATACCACACCTCTGGGTTGAGGTGCAATACCCCTGTAGCAGCCGAGTCCTCAGGGTGCTACATTCCCCCCTGGTAAATCACAGCACATCCTCGGGCTGTAAAAGAATAAACATTCCAAAAACATACAAATTTTTTTTCAAAACAACATAAACATATAAAACACTATATATATTATCAGCAGCAATAAACTCTTCATATAAAACTTTTCATTATAAACATTCTTGTTCCTCCGGCCACGGTGCACATTGTGACCAGGTAAGTGCCACAGTCTCTGATAGAAAAAACAGTTTCCTTATAAAACCGGTAGGGGGCGCTTTAGGAAGCGCAACTATATACAAGGGGAGATGGCCGCTCTCAGTCCTCGGCCAGTGGGGAAAAGGAATGGCTGTTCACAGTCCTCAGCCTGTGGGGAGATGGGACACACTGGAACAGTTCACACTTGTCCCAACGGGGAACTCATATTAATTAAGCAGCATGGCATATACCCTTACGGGCAACAGTTTAATTTGCTGGTCCCAACGGGGACTATAATGGTAACAGTTCCTGTACCCTGATGGGTAACTATTTTACAGTTCCATTTACCGTACTTTAGTAGTGGCGTCCTCCTAATACTTCCTCCGTGTACTCTTCAGACCCGTCCGGGTCCTCTTGTTCCTCCTGACACCTCAGCTCTTCCTCTGTCAGCCAGTGTACATGAAGGGCATAGGGTCCTTTGGCACATTGGTGCCGGGTAAAGGTGACCTCGTCACCCAGGTACAGGTCACGACCTCTGTGTCCCTCCGGTAGGTGGGACTCGACATCTCTTCTGGTCACGAAGACGTCGCCGGGGGTGTGATGATCTCTGATGAAGCCCCAACCGTGCTGCAGTTGGAATTTAATTACAGTCCCGGTGGCACGGGGACCGTGGGCTGCACGGGGGTTCCGTCGGGTCCGGCTTTTCTGCTCTGCACTCCGGATTTGCAGCCGCTCCTCGCGGACCCGCCTCTCTCTCCTTTCTCTGTCGAAGACCTCTAACTGCTGCCGGCAGCACTCTGCACGCTGGGCTGCGGCCGCCCGGGTCTCTTGGGTGAACCCGATGAGGTCTTCTCCAGTGGGGTCCCACGCGAACTGCGCCTCCTCCAACGAGAGTGGGGTGATCTTGGCGGGCGCCGGAGCCGGGATCAGGGGCTCATCCAGAGGCCGTTCCCTCCGGAGTCGGGGATTGACGAACTCCGGCGGCCACACAAAGGGCTGCCCATCCGGGCAAGTGTGCTGGGCCAATAAGTCTTCTCCCAGGGGTAGCATAATGGAGGTTGCGGGCGCGATGATTGCCGCGGCGCCCGGGGGCACTCTGAATGTGAAGGGCACTGTGGAGATGGCTGCGCCCGGGGGTACTCTGCCCTGTGACCAGGCCGATGGCGCTTCCTGTTTGGTCGCACTCTGATTTGAGGCGCGTGACGTCACGGGGAGCGCGGCCGCGGCTCCTGCCGCTTGAGGCCTAATTTGGAGCGGTGGTGGTGCAGCGACGGGCGCAGTGAACGGGATTTCGGGCTCTGCGACGGGGAGCTGGGGCAAGTTCTCGGCCTCCGGGTACGGGGTGTAGACGTCCCCATTACCTGCCTCCGTTACTTCAGCTCCCTCTACGGCGCCGTCTCCGGCCTTCGTCCCTCCTGCTCTTCCTTCAGGGGCAGGCGTGCTCCTCGCTGCTGGCGGTGTCTTTTGCTGGCGGTTTCCAGCCTGCTGGGCCATCTCCTTGCTCCACGCGGCCAGTACGTCTCGCTGCACTCGAGCCATTCTCTGAGCCAAGCCCTCCAGTGCGGTCCGTGCATGCTCCCGATCTCTGGGGAGCTGCGCCAGGATCTCCACCAGGCCTTCTGGGGTAGTCGCTTGCAACAGGCTCCTGACCACTGGGTCGGTGCTGCCTGCCTCTCCCTCCATCTCCGGGTACGGCTTCACCAGACTCCTCCAGGCTGCACCCATCTTCTCTCTTTTGTTCTCGGTCCGCCCACATTCAGGGTGGTGCCGGGGCAACTTGGTGATTGTCAGTTCCAGGGGCAGACCTCCCACGCTGATGGACATCTCAGTTACTGCAGTCTCTGCTGGTGGGGGCGGTCTTCGTTTTTGGCGCCATTCTTGGTCCTGGCCCACGATGGGAGGTGGCCTCTTGCCACCCTCTGGCACGCCCACAATGGCGTCCGCTCTGCCAGGGCGGGAAATCTTCTTAGATGGCGGGAATCGCTTCCCAGTGGCGGGAAACACAGCAGATGGCGGGAAAAGACCGCAGATGACGGGCAAATGGCAGGAACCGATCCGAGATGGCGTCCAATGGTGGGGACCCTCCGGAATTGGCGGGAGACTTCTTTTTACGGTAAATATGAACTTTTCTTCAGGCACGCAGTACCCGGTGGTTGCGGGCACGTTATCCTGCCGACTACGCCAAAGTTGACGCGCCCCCTGGGCCATGTTCAAGGGATACCCGGAGCCGGATCTGTATGGGGGTAGTAGTCCTTGTGGCGGTGACCCGGTCCGTGCCCAGGGTGTCAAACTAAGTGTGTGGCAGTCTTTGTAGATGTTGTTAAGTGTCGACTACGCCACCCGTTGAGTGCGGCTTTGAAGCCGCCGCTGCAAAGCAGTCCGCTGAGCCGGCGGTATATGTGCAGCAGTGATGGTATAACCCCCAACGGGAGGGGTATGGCCTCAGGGCAGCAGGTGTGGATGATGGGGGTTGTGATGATGCAGGAAGGAGAGGCAGAGTCAGGAGATGCAGTTTCAGGGTTTTTACTCACTGATGTTGCTTTAGTCACTCTGGCCTTGAGTGACCACCCGAGCCGTGCTGCGTCCACCAGGTCCTGGACTCGGCCAACCCCCAGGCAGTCCGGAGCATGGTCCTGAGCTTCCCTGTCTCTCTCTCTTCCTCCTGGCCGTTCCCACCAGGGATCCACCTTTGGCCGGCTCCCTCGGGTCTCTTGGTGGTCAAACCTCCTCTGGGTTCCCTGACCCTATGCTTGGTGTGCCTTTCTGGTGGATTTGGTGAGGGTCGTGGCAAATCTTGACCACGACCTCCGGTTCCTGGCTGAGGATTAGTGGCCTCCACCAGTTCGGGTTCCGGTACCCGTGTCCGCCAACCCTTCACCCTTTCTGGTCTGTTTCTGGGTTCTTGGGGTTCCCTCTGTCTTTCTCTCTGGGTCCTTCTTACTCCTCTCTCTGCAGGCCTTGCTCTGGAGCTGGGCCCAGCCGGAGCCACAGCTCCCTGTCAGCCCTCCTGGCTGAGCTCCTCTGCTCGGCTTCTCCTCAGGCTGAACTCACCCTGATCTAAGATGGTGCCCACCTTATATACTCCCTCTATGTGTGAGCCCAGGTGACCAGCACCCAATGAGCTCCTAGCTTTACCCAGACTACTCCCCCTATCTGCCCCTACACTACTGGGATGTTCCACCCCCCTCCCACTCCAGCCAGGGACAGACGCTGTCGTACCTGCACATTTACTTAGTGGGAGTACCGTTGTTCTGTCCCCCGGAAATGGGATGTATGTAGTGCATGCAGCCTACTGAGCTCAGTTCCACACTCCATCCTTACCCGGGAGTGGAATACCACACCTCTGGGTTGAGGTGCAATACCCCTGTAGCAGCCGAGTCCTCAGGGTGCTACATATCTAATCCTCTCATGTGTGATACTCTCTGCTGAGCAGTGTATCTAATCCTCTCCTGTGTGATACTGTCTGCTGAGCTGTGTATCTAATCCTCTCCTGTGTGATACTGTCTGCTGAGCTGTGCATCTAATCCTCTCCTGTGTGATACTGTCTGCTGAGCTGTGTATCTAATCCTCTCCTGTGTGATACTGTCTGCTGAGCCGTTTATCTAATCCTCTCCTGTGTGATACTGTCTGCTGAGCCGTGTATCTAATCCTCTCCTTTGTGGTACTGTCTGCTGAGCTGTGTATCTAATCCTCTCCTGTGTGATACTGTCTGCTGAGCTGTGTATCTAATCCTCTCCTGTGTGATACTGTCAGCTGAGCTGTGTATCTAATCCTCTCCTGTGTGATACTGTCTGCTGAGCTGTGTACCTAATCCTATCCTGTGTGATACTGTCTGCTGAGCTGTGTATCTAATCCTCTCCTGTGTGATACTGTCTGCTGAGCTGTGTATCTAATCCTATCCTGTGTGATACTGTCTGCTGAGCTGTGTATCTAATCCTCTCCTGTGTGATACTGTCTGCTGAGCTGTGTATCTAATCCTCTCCTGTGTGATACTGTCTGCTGAGCTGTGTATCTAATCCTCTCCTGTGTGATACTGTCTGCTGAGCTGTGTATCTAATCCTCTCCTGTGTGATACTGTCTGCTGAGCCGTGTATCTAATCCTCTCCTTTGTGGTACTGTCTGCTGAGCTGTGTATCTAATCCTCTCCTGTGTGATACTGTCTGCTGAGCTGTGTATCTAATCCTCTCCTGTGTGATACTGTCAGCTGAGCTGTGTATCTAATCCTCTCCTGTGTGATACTGTCTGCTGAGCTGTGTATCTAATCCTCTCCTGTGTGATACTGTCTGCTGAGCTGTGTATCTAATCCTCTCCTGTGCGATACTGTCTGTTGAGCTATGTATCTAATCCTCTCCTGTGTGAAACTGTCTGCTGAGCCGTGTATCTAATCCTCTCCTGTGAGATACTGTGTGCTGAGCTGTGTATCTAATCCTCTCCTGTGTGATACTGTCTTCTGAGCTGTGTATCTAATCCTCTCCTGTGTGACACCTTCTGCTGAGCTATGTATCTAATCCTGTCCTGTGTGATACTGTCTGCTGAGCTGTGCATCTAATCCTCTCCTATGTGATATTGTCTGCTGAGCTGTGTATCTAATCACCTCCTGTGTGATACTGTCTGCTGAGCTGTGTATCTAATCCCCTCCTGTGTGATACTGTCTGCTGAGCCGTGTATCTAATCCTATGCTGTGTGATACTGTCTGCTGAGCTGTGTATCTAATCCTATGCTGTGTATCTAATCCTCTCCTGTGTGATAATGTCTGCTGAGCCGTGTATCTAATCCTCTCCTGTGTGATACTGTCTACTGAGCTGTGTATCTAATCCTATCCTGTGTGATACTGTCTGCTGAGCAGTGTATCTAATCCTGTTCTGTGTGATACTGTCTGCTGAGCTGTATATCTAATCCTCTCCTGTGTGATACTGTCTACTGAGCTGTGTATCTAATCCTATCCTGTGTGATACTGTCTGCTGAGCAGTGTATCTAATCCTCTCCTGTGTGATACTGTCTGCTGAGCAGTGTATCTAATCCTCTCCTGTGTGATACTGTCTACTGAGCTGTATATGTAATCCTATCCTGTGTGATACTGTCTGCTGAGCAGTGTATCTAATCCTCTCCTGTGTGATACTGTCTGCTGAGCAGTGTATGTAATCTTATAGTGTGTGATACTGTCTGCTGAGCTGTGTATGTATCTAATCCTCTCCTGTGTGATACTGTCTGCTGAGCTGTGTATCTAATCCTCTCCTGTGTGATGCTGTCTGCTGATCCTTGTATCTAATCCTCTCCTGTGTGATACTGTCTGCTGAGCAGTGTATCTAATACTCTCCTGTGTGATACTGTCTGCTGAACCTTGTATCTAATCCTATCCTGTGTGATACTGTCTGCTGAGCAGTGTATCTAATACTCTCCTATGTGATACTGTCTGCTGAGCTGTATCTTTAATCCTTCCCTGTGTGATACCGTCTGCTGAGCTGTGTATCTAATCCTCTCCTGTGCGATACTGTCTGTTGAGCTATGTATCTAATCCTCTCCTGTGTGAAACTGTCTGCTGAGCCATGTATCTAATCCTCTCCTGTGAGATACTGTCTGCTGAGCCGTGTATCTAATCCTCTCCTGTGAGATACTGTGTGCTGAGCTGTGTATCTAATCCTCTCCTGTGTGATACTGTCTTCTGAGCTGTGTATCTAATCCTCTCCTGTGTGACACCTTCTGCTGAGCTATGTATCTAATCCTGTCCTGTGTGATACTGTCTGCAGAGCAGTGTATCTAATCTTATACTGTGTAATACTGTCTGCTGAGCTGTGTATCTAATCACCTCCTGTGTGATACTGTCTGCTGAGCTGTGTATCTAATCCTCTCCTGTGTGATACTGTCTGCTGAGCTGTATATCTAATCCTCTCCTGTGTGATACTGTCTGCTGAGCCGTTTATCTAATCCTCTCCTGTGTGATACTGTCTGCTGAGCCGTGTATCTAATCCTCTCCTTTGTGGTACTGTCTGCTGAGCTGTGTATCTAATCCTCTCCTGTGTGATACTGTCTGCTGAGCTGTGTATCTAATCCTCTCCTGTGTGATACTGTCAGCTGAGCTGTGTATCTAATCCTCTCCTGTGTGATACTGTCTGCTGAGCTGTGTATCTAATCCTCTCCTGTATGATACTGTCTGCTGAGCCGTGTATCTAATCCTATCCTGTGTGATACTGTCTGCTGAGCCTTGTATCTAATACTCTCCTGTGTGATACTGTCTGCTGAGCAGTGTATCTAATCCTCTCCTGTGTGATACTGTCTGCTGAGCTGTGTATCTAATCCTCTCCTGTGTGATACTGTCTGCTGAGCTGTGTATCTAATCCACTCCTGTGTGATACTGTCTGCTGAGCTGTGCATCTAATCCTCTCCTATGTGATACTGTCTGCAGAGCAGTGTATCTAATCTTATACTGTGTAATACTGTCTGCTGAGCTGTGTATCTAATCACCTCCTGTGTGATACTGTCTGCTGAGCTGTGTATCTAATCCTCTCCTGTGTGATACTGTCTGCTGAGCTGTATATCTAATCCTCTCCTGTGTGATACTGTCTGCTGAGCCGTTTATCTAATCCTCTCCTGTGTGATACTGTCTGCTGAGCCGTGTATCTAATCCTCTCCTTTGTGGTACTGTCTGCTGAGCTGTGTATCTAATCCTCTCCTGTGTGATACTGTCTGCTGAGCTGTGTATCTAATCCTCTCCTGTGTGATACTGTCAGCTGAGCTGTGTATCTAATCCTCTCCTGTGTGATACTGTCTGCTGAGCTGTGTATCTAATCCTATCCTGTGTGATACTGTCTGCTGAGCCGTGTATCTAATCCTATCCTGTGTGATACTGTCTGCTGAGCCTTGTATCTAATACTCTCCTGTGTGATACTGTCTGCTGAGCAGTGTATCTAATCCTGTCCTGTGTGATACTGTCTGCTGAGCTGTGTATCTAATCCTCTGATGTGTGATACTGTCTGTTGAGCCTTGTATCTAATACTCTCCTGTGTGATACTGTCTGCTGAGCAGTGTATCTAATCCTCTCCTGTGTGATACTGTCTGCTGAGCCTTGTATCTAATACTCTCCTGTGTGATACTGTCTGCTGAGCTGTGTATCTAATCCTCTGCTGTGTGATGCTGTCTGCTGATCCTTGTATCTAAAACTCTCCTGTGTGATACTGTCTGCTGAGCTGTGTATCTAATCCTCTCCTGTGAGAAACTGTCTGCTGAGCCGTGTATCTAATCCTCTCCTGTGTGATACTGTCTGCTGAGCAGTGTATCTAATACTCTCCTGTGTGATACTGTCTGCTGAACCTTGTATCTAATCCTATCCTGTGTGATACTGTCTGCTGAACAGTGTATCTAATACTCTCCTATGTGATACTGTCTGCTGAGCTGTATCTTTAATCCTTCCCTGTGTGATACCGTCTGCTGAGCTGTGTGTATCTAATCCTCTCCTGTGCGATACTGTCTGTTGAGCTATGTATCTAATCCTCTCCTGTGTGATACTGTCTGCTGAGCCGTGTATCTAATCCTCTCCTGTGAGATACTGTGTGCTGAGCTGTGTATCTAATCCTCTCCTGTGTGATACTGTCTGCTGAGCTGTGTATCTAATCCTCTCCTGTGTGACACCTTCTGCTGAGCTATGTATCTAATCCTCTCCTATGTGATACTGTCTGCAGAGCAGTGTATCTAATCTTATAATGTGTAATACTGTCTGCTGAGCTGTGTATCTAATCACCTCCTGTGTGATACTGTCTGCTGAGCTGTGTATCTAATCCCCTCCTGTGTGATACTGTCTGTTGAGCCGTGTATCTAATCCTATGCTGTGTGATACTGTCTGCTGAGCTGTGTATCTAATCCTATGCTGTGTATCTAATCCTCTCCTGTGTGATAATGTCTACTGAGCTGTGTATCTAATCCTCTCCTGTGTGATACTGTCTACTGAGCTGTGTATCTAATCCTGTCCTGTGTGATACTGTCTGCTGAGCAGTGTATCTAATCCTGTTCTGTGTGATACTGTCTGCTGAGCTGTGTATCTAATCCTCTCCTGTGTGATACTGTCTACTGAGCTGTGTATCTAATCCTATCCTGTGTGATACTGTCTGCTGAGCAGTGTATCTAATCCTCTCCTGTGTGATACCGTCTACTGAGCTGTGTATGTAATGCTATCCTGTGTGATACTGTCTGCTGAGCAGTGTATCTAATCCTCTCCTGTGTGATACTGTCTGCTGAGCTGTGTATGTATCTAATCCTCTCCTGTGTGATACTGTCTGCTGAGCTGTGTATCTAATCCTCTCCTGTGTGATACTGTCTGCTGAGCTGTGTATCTAATCCTCTCCTGTGTGATACTGTCTGCTGAGCTGTGTATCTAATCCTCTCCTGTGTAATACTGTCTGCTGAGCCGTTTATCTAATCCTCTCCTGTGTGATACTGTCTGCTGAGCCGTGTATCTAATCCTCTCCTTTGTGGTACTGTCTGCTGAGCTGTGTATCTAATCCTCTCCTGTGTGATACTGTCTGCTGAGCTGTGTATCTAATCCTCTCCTGTGTGATACTGTCAGCTGAGCTGTGTATCTAATCCTCTCCTGTGTGATACTGTCTGCTGAGCTGTGTATCTAATCCTCTCCTGTGTGATACTGTCTGCTGAGCCGTGTATCTAATCTTCTCCTTTGTGGTACTGTCTGCTGAGCTGTGTATCTAATCCTCTCCTGTGTGATACTGTCTGCTGAGCTGTGTATCTAATCCTCTCCTGTGTGATACTGTCAGCTGAGATGTGTATCTAATCCTCTCCTGTGTGATACTGTCTGCTGAGCTGTGTATCTCATCCTCTCCTGTGTGATACTGTCTGCTGAGCCGTGTATCTAATCCTATCCTGTGTGATACTGGCTGCTGAGTTGTGTCTCTAATCCTCTCCTGTGTGATACCGTCTGCTGAGCAGTGTATCTAATCCTCTCCTGTGTGATACTGTCTGCTGAGCTGTGTATCTAATCCTCTCCTGTGTGATACTGTCTGCTGAGCCGTTTATCTAATCCTCTCCTGTGTGATACTGTCTGCTGAGCCGTGTATCTAATCCTCTCCTTTGTGGTACTGTCTGCTGAGCTGTGTATCTAATCCTCTCCTGTGTGATACTGTCTGCTGAGCTGTGTATCTAATCCTCTCCTGTGTGATACTGTCAGCTGAGCTGTGTATCTAATCCTCTCCTGTGTGATACTGTCTGCTGAGCTGTGTATCTAATCCTCTCCTGTATGATACTGTCTGCTGAGCCGTGTATCTAATCCTCTCCTGTGAGAAACTGTGTGCTGAGCCGTGTATCTAATCCTATCCTGTGTGATACTCTCTGCTGAGCCTTGTATCTAATACTCTCCTGTGTGATACTGTCTGCTGAGCAGTGTATCTAATCCTGTCCTGTGTGATACTGTCTGCTGAGCTGTGTATCTAATCCTCTGCTGTGTGACGCTGTCTGCTGAGCTGTGTATCTAATCCCCTCCTGTGTGATACTGTCTGCTGATCCTTGTATCTAATACTCTCCTGTGTGATACTGTCTGCTGAGCCGTGTATCTAATCCTCTCCTGTGTGATACTGTCTGCTGAGCTGTGTATCTAATCCTCTCCTGTGTGATACTGTCTGCTGAACCTTGTATCTAATCCTATCCTGTGTGATACTGTCTGCTGAGCAGTGTATCTAATACTCTCCTGTGTGATACTGTCTGCTGAGCAGTGTATCTAATACTCTCCTGTGTGATACTGTCTGCTGAACCTTGTATCTAATCCTCTCCTGTGTGATACTGTCTGCTGAGCAGTGTATCTAATACTCTCCTGTGTGATACTGTCTGCTGAACCTTGTATCTAATCCTCTCCTGTGTGATACTGTCTGCTGAGCTGTGTATCTAATCCTCTCCTGTGAGATAATGTCTGCTGAGCCGTGTATCTAATCCTCTCCTGTGAGATACTGTGTGCTGAGCTGTGTATCTAATCCTCTCCTGTGTGATACTGTCTTCTGAGCTGTGTATCTAATCCTCTCCTGTGTGACACCTTCTGCTGAGCTATGTATCTAATCCTGTCCTGTGTGATACTGTCTGCTGAGCTGTGCATCTAATCCTCTCCTGTGTGATACTGTCTGCAGAGCAGTGTATCTAATCTTATACTGTGTAATACTGTCTGCTGAGCTGTGTATCTAATCACCTCCTATGTGATACTGTCTGCTGAGCTGTGTATCTAATCCCCTCCTGTGTGATACTGTCTGCTGAGCCGTGTATCTAATCCTATGCTGTGTGATACTGTCTGCTGAGCTGTGTATCTAATCCTATGCTGTGTATCTAATCCTCTCCTGTGTGACAATGTCTGCTGAGCCGTGTATCTAATCCTCTCCTGTGTGATACTGTCTGCTGAGCTGTGTATCTAATCATATCCTGTGTGATACTGTCTGCTGAGCAGTGTATCTAATCCTGTTCTGTGTGATACTGTCTGCTGAGCTGTGTATCTAATCCTCTCCTGTGTGATACTGTCTACTGAGCTGTGTATCTAATCCTCTCCTGTGTGATACTGTCTACTGAGCTGTGTATCTAATCCTATCCTGTGTGATACTGTCTGCTGAGCAGTGTATCTAATCCTGTTCTGTGTGATACTGTCTGCTGAGCTGTGTATCTAATCCTCTCCTGTGTGATACTGTCTACTGAGCTGTGTATCTAATCCTCTCCTGTGTGATACTATCTGCTGAGCTGTGTATCTAATCCTCTCCTGTGTGATACTGTCTGCTGAGCTGTGTATCTAATCCTCTCATGTGTGATACTCTCTGCTGAGCAGTGTATCTAATCCTCTCCTGTGTGATACTGTCTGCTGAGCTGTGTATCTAATCCTCTCCTGTGTGATACTGTCAGCTGAGCTGTGTATCTAATCCTCTCCTGTGTGATACTGTCTGCTGAGCTGTGTATCTAATCCTCTCCTGTGTGATACTGTCTGCTGAGCTGTGTATCTAATCCTCTCCTTTGTGGTACTGTCTGCTGAGCTGTGTATCTAATCCTCTCCTGTGTGATACTGTCTGCTGAGCTGTGTATCTAATCCTCTCCTGTGTGATACTGTCTGCTGAGCTGTGTATCCAATCCTCTCCCGTGTGATACTCTCTGCTGAGCAGTGTATGTAATCTTATACTGTGTGATACTGTCTGCTGAGCTGTGTATCTAATCCTCTCCTGTGTGATACTGTCTGCTGAGCTGTGTATCTAATCCTCTCCTGTGTGATACTGTCTGCTGAGCTGTGTATCTAATCCTCTGCTGTGTGATGCTGTCTGCTGATCCTTGTATCTAATACTCTCCTGTGTGATACTGTCTGCTGAGCTGTGTATCTAATCCTCTCCTGTGTGATACTGTCTGCTGAACCTTGTATCTAATCCTATCCTGTGTGATAC
Organism: Phyllobates terribilis; assembly: GCF_046119375.1. Taxonomy (NCBI): domain Eukaryota; kingdom Metazoa; phylum Chordata; class Amphibia; order Anura; family Dendrobatidae; genus Phyllobates; species Phyllobates terribilis. The sequence continues at coordinate 526,404 of NW_027362812.1, forward strand.
TGTCTGCTGAGCAGTGTATCTAATACTCTCCTGTGTGATACTGTCTGCTGAGCAGTGTATCTAATACTCTCCTGTGTGATACTGTCTGGTGAACCTTGTATCTAATCCTATCCTGTGTGATACTGTCTGCTGAGCAGTGTATCTAATACTCTCCTGTGTGATACTGTCTGCTGAGCAGTGTATCTAATACTCTCCTGTGTGATACTGTCTGCTGAACCTTGTATCTAATCCTATCCTGTGTGATACTGTCTGCTGAGCTGTGTATCTAATCCTCTCCTGTGTGATACTGTCTGCTGAGCTGTGTATCTAATACTCTCCTATGTGATACTGTCTGCTGAGCTGTGTATCTAATCCTCTCCTGTGCGATACTGTCTGTTGAGCTATGTATCTAATCCTCTCCTGTGTGAAACTGTCTGCTGAGCCATGTATCTAATCCTCTCCTGTGAGATAATGTCTGCTGAGCCGTGTATCTAATCCTCTCCTGTGAGATACTGTGTGCTGAGCTGTGTATCTAATCCTCTCCTGTGTGATACTGTCTTCTGAGCTGTGTATCTAATCCTCTCCTGTGTGACACCTTCTGCTGAGCTATGTATCTAATCCTGTCCTGTGTGATACTGTCTGCTGAGCTGTGCATCTAATCCTCTCCTGTGTGATACTGTCTGCAGAGCAGTGTATCTAATCTTATACTGTGTAATACTGTCTGCTGAGCTGTGTATCTAATCACCTCCTATGTGATACTGTCTGCTGAGCTGTGTATCTAATCCCCTCCTGTGTGATACTGTCTGCTGAGCCGTGTATCTAATCCTATGCTGTGTGATACTGTCTGCTGAGCTGTGTATCTAATCCTATGCTGTGTATCTAATCCTCTCCTGTGTGATAATGTCTGCTGAGCCGTGTATCTAATCCTCTCCTGTGTGATACTGTCTGCTGAGCTGTGTATCTAATCATATCCTGTGTGATACTGTCTGCTGAGCAGTGTATCTAATCCTGTTCTGTGTGATACTGTCTGCTGAGCTGTGTATCTAATCCTCTCCTGTGTGATACTGTCTACTGAGCTGTGTATCTAATCCTCTCCTGTGTGATACTGTCTACTGAGCTGTGTATCTAATCCTATCCTGTGTGATACTGTCTGCTGAGCAGTGTATCTAATCCTGTTCTGTGTGATACTGTCTGCTGAGCTGTGTATCTAATCCTCTCCTGTGTGATACTATCTGCTGAGCTGTGTATCTAATCCTCTCCTGTGTGATACTGTCTGCTGAGCTGTGTATCTAATCCTCTCCTGTGTGATACTGTCAGCTGAGCTGTGTATCTAATCCTCTCCTGTGTGATACTGTCTGCTGAGCTGTGTATCTAATCCTCTCCTGTGTGATACTGTCTGCTGAGCTGTGTATCTAATCCTCTCCTTTGTGGTACTGTCTGCTGAGCTGTGTATCTAATCCTCTCCTGTGTGATACTGTCTGCTGAGCTGTGTATCTAATCCTCTCCTGTGTGATACTGTCTGCTGAGCTGTGTATCTAATCCTCTCCTGTGTGATACTCTCTGCTGAGCAGTGTATCTAATCCTCTCCTGTGTGATACTGTCTGCTGAGCTGTGTATCTAATCCTGTTCTGTGTGATACTGTCTGCTGAGCCGTGTATCTAATCCTCTCATGTGTGATACTCTCTGCTGAGCAGTGTATCTAATCCTCTCCTGTGTGATACTGTCTGCTGAGCTGTGTATCTAATCCTCTCCTGTGTGATACTGTCAGCTGAGCTGTGTATCTAATCCTCTCCTGTGTGATACTGTCTGCTGAGCTGTGTATCTAATCCTCTCCTGTGTGATACTGTCTGCTGAGCTGTGTATCTAATCCTCTCCTTTGTGGTACTGTCTGCTGAGCTGTGTATCTAATCCTCTCCTGTGTGATACTGTCTGCTGAGCTGTGTATCTAATCCTCTCCTGTGTGATACTGTCTGCTGAGCTGTGTATCTAATCCTCTCCTGTGTGATACTCTCTGCTGAGCAGTGTATGTAATCTTATACTGTGTGATACTGTCTGCTGAGCTGTGTATCTAATCCTCTCCTGTGTGATACTGTCTGCTGAGCTGTGTATCTAATCCTCTCCTGTGTGATACTGTCTGCTGAGCTGTGTATCTAATCCTCTCCTGTGTGATACTGTCTGCTGAGCTGTGTATCTAATCCTCTCCTGTGTGATACTGTCTGCTGAGCCGTTTATCTAATCCTCTCCTGTGTGATACTGTCTGCTGAGCCGTGTATCTAATCCTCTCCTTTGTGGTACTGTCTGCTGAGCTGTGTATCTAATCCTCTCCTGTGTGATACTGTCAGCTGAGCTGTGTATCTAATCCTCTCCTGTGTGATACTGTCTGCTGAGCTGTGTATCTAATCCTCTCCTGTGTGATACTGTCTGCTGAGCTGTGTATCTAATCCTCTCCTGTGTAATACTGTCTGCTGAGCTGTGTATCTAATCCTCTCCTGTGTGATACTGTCTGCTGAGCCGTTTATCTAATCCTCTCCTGTGTGATGCTGTCTGCTGAGCCGTGTATCTAATCCTCTCCTTTGTGGTACTGTCTGCTGAGCTGTGTATCTAATCCTCTCCTGTGTGATACTGTCTGCTGAGCTGTGTATCTGATCCTCTCCTGTGTGATACTGTCAGCTGAGCTGTGTATCTAATCCTCTCCTGTGTGATACTGTCTGCTGAGCTGTGTATCTAATCCTCTCCTGTATGATACTGTCTGCTGAGCTGTGTATCTAATCCTCTCCTGTGAGAAACTGTGTGCTGAGCCGTGTATCTAATCCTCTCCTGTGTGATACTGTCTGCTGAGCTGTGTATCTAATCCTATCCTGTGTGATACTGTCTGCTGAGCCTTGTATCTAATACTCTCCTGGGTGATACTGTCTGCTGAGCTGTGTATCTAATCCTCTCCTGTGTGATACTGTCTGCTGAGCTGTGTATCTAATCCTCTCCTGTGTGATACTCTCTGCTGAGCAGTGTATGTAATCTTATACTGTGTGATACTGTCTGCTGAGCTGTGTATCTAATCCTCTCCTGTGTGATACTGTCTGCTGAGCTGTGTATCTAATCCTCTCTTGTGTGATACTGTCTGCTGAGCTGTGTATCTAATCCTCTCCTGTGTGATACTGTCTGCTGAGCTGTGTATCTAATCCTCTCCTGTGTGATACTGTCTGCTGAGCCGTTTATCTAATCCTCTCCTGTGTGATACTGTCTGCTGAGCCGTGTATCTAATCCTCTCCTTTGTGGTACTGTCTGCTGAGCTGTGTATCTAATCCTCTCCTGTGTGATACTGTCTGCTGAGCTGTGTATCTAATCCTCTCCTGTGTGATACTGTCAGCTGAGCTGTGTATCTAATCCTCTCCTGTGTGATACTGTCTGCTGAGCTGTGTATCTAATCCTCTCCTGTGTGATACTGTCTGCTGAGCTGTGTATGTAGCACCCTGAGGATTCGGCTGCTACAGGGGTATTGCACCTCAACCCAGAGGTGTGATATTCCACTCCCGGGTAAGGATGGAGTGTGGATCTGAGCTCGGTAGGCTGCATGCACTACACACATCCCATTTCCGAGGAGCAGACCGACGGTACTCCCACTTAGAAATGTGCAGGTACGACCGAGTCTGTTCCTGGCTGGAGTGGGAGGGGGGTGGTACATCCCAAGTAGTGTAGGGGCAGATAGGGGGAGCAGCCTGGGTAAAGATAGGAGCTCATTGGGTGCTGGTCACCTGAGCTCACACATAGAGGGTGTATATAAGGTGGGCACCATCAAAGAACAGGGTCAGTCAGTCTGTGAGTCTTGGCAGAGAGAAGTCAGAGGAAGAGGAGCAGAGCAGTCCCAGAGAGAGAGAGAGAGGAGAAAGCAAGAAAGACCCAGAGGGGGAAACAGAAAAGGAACTCTGAGAACCCAAAGTCCATCAGCGGGTGAAGAGTTGGCATTAGGGTACCGGAACCCAAGCTGGTGGGGGCAAAAACACACCCTAGCCAGAGACCGGAGGCCGTGGGCAGCGTCTGCCACGGCCACCCACCACATCCACCCCGAAGGCATACCACGTGGAGGGTCAGGGAACCCAAGGCCAAGGGTCTCCCAACAGAAGGCCCGAGGGAGCTGGACCTGGGTGGATCAATAGTGGGGACGGCCAGAGAAAGGACAGAAGGAGAGCTCAGGGTCACGCTCCGGACTCGCTTGGGGGTTGGCTGGATCCAGGACCTGGTGGATGCAGCACGGCTCGAGAGGTCACTTGAAGCTGGAGTGACCGGAACATCAGCAGTGAGTAAATACCCTAAACTGCACAACCCGACTCTGTCTTCCTTTAACATCTATGCTGCACCACCACAACCCCCATCCTCTGCACCTGACCCCCTGAGGCTATACCCCACCCGTTGGGGGTTATACCACCAAAAGCTGCACCTACACCATCAGCCTCAGCGGACCCTGCTGCAGCGGCGGCCATAGTGACCGCAATACAACGGGTGGCGTAGTCGACAATAAAGAACTTAATAACATCTGTAGGACTGCCACATACAACTGAGTTTGACACCCTGGGCACGGACCGGGTCACAGCCACTCGGAAGACTACAACTCCCATCTGATCCGGCTCCGGATATTCCCCCTAAAGAATATGGCCCAGGGGGCGCGTCAACTTTGGCGTAGTCGGCAGGATTACGTGCCCACAACAACCGGGTACTGCGTGCCTGAAGAAAAGTGCAAGTTTACCTCAAAAAGAAGTCTCCTGCCGGTTCCGGAGGGTCCCCGCCATCGGACCCCATCACCAGTCGATTCCAGCCGGTTGTCCGCCATTAACAGCGTTTTCCCGCCATCTGCAGAGTTTCCCGCCACTGGGAAGCGATTCCCGCCATTTCCAAAGGTTTCCCGCCTTGGAAGAGCGGACGCCATTATGGGCGTGCCAGAGGGTGGCGAGAGGCCACCTCCCATCGTGGGCCAGGACCGAAAATGGCGCCAAAAGTGGAAACCGCCCCCACCAACAGAGACTGTGATGCTAGAGGTGTCTGTCAGCGTGAAAGAACAGCCCCTGGAGCTGACAGTCACCAAGTGGCCCCGGGACCGCCCTCGAAGGGGGAGGAGACGAAAGAAGAGAGCAAAGATGGGTGTCGCTTGGAGCAGTCTGGAGCGAGCGCACCCGGAGGCAAGAAGCCTGGAGAAGAATATCGGAGGAGCTTACCCGGAGATGGCGAGAAAGCAGAGCAGCACCGGCCCGTTGGCCAGGAGCCTGCTGGAAACAGAGGAGGGAGAGCAGAGCAGCACCGGCCCGCTGGCCAGGAGCCTGCTGGAAACAACTGTAGGAGAGCAGAGCAGCACCGACCCGTTGGTCAGGAGCCTGCTGGAAACAACGACCCCACTAGGCCTAGTGGAGGTCCTAGCACAGCTCCCCCGAGACCGGGAGTGTGCACAGACCGCTCTGGAGGGCCTCGCAAGGAGGATGGCCCGGGTGCAGCGAGAGACGTTGGCGGAGTGGAGCCGTGAGATGGCCCAGCAGACCGAGACCTGTCAGCGGAGCACGCCACCCGAGACGAGGAGACAGACCGCCTCTGAGGATGGCGCAGGAGGACTGAAGGCCGGAGACGGCGCCGAGAAGGGAGCCGAACGAGTGGAGGCAGGTAAAGGGGACGTCTATACCCCAAACCGGGAAACCGCGTACCTGCCCCAGCTCCCCGTCGCAGAGCCCGAAGTCTATCCTGCCGTGCCCATCGCTGCAACGTCACCGCCGCAGACTAGGCCTCAAACGGGAGCCGCGACCCCTGTGACGTCACACGCCTCGACCCCGAGCGTGACCAAGCAGGAAGTACCACCAGCCTGGTCGCAAGGCCTAGTACCCCCGGGCGCCGCAATACCAACAGCGCCCCCTACCTCCGCGGAGCCCCCGGCCTGGTCGCAGGGCCAAGTAGCCCAGGGCACCGCCGTCCTTACGGTGCCCTTCACCTTCCAGATACCCCAGGCCTGGCCGCAAGGCCCGGGCAACCCGGGCGCTAACACCACCGCGCCCATAAGACCAAGAGTGCCGCATCTGGGAGAGGACCTGTACGCCCAGCATACGTGCCCGGATGGGCAGCCATTTATATGGCCACCGGAGTTTCACCATCCCCGACTCCGGAGAGAGAGACCCCTGGATGAACCCCTGATCCCGGCTCCAAAGCCCGTAAAGAGGATCTCGCCCCCGCTAGCAGAAGCGCAGTTCGAGTGGGACCCCACCGGAGAAGATCTCATGGGATTCACTCAAGAGACTCGGGCAGCTGCAGCGGAGCGTGCTGAGTGCTGCCGCCAACAGCTCGAGGACTTTGAGAGGGAGCGGAGAGAGAGGCGGGTCCGGGAACAGCAAGCTCAAATAAGGAGCGCGGAGCAGAAGAGCCGGGCCAGGAGAGACCCCCGTGCAGCGCATAGTCCCCGCACCACCGGGACTGTGATAAAGTTTAACATGCAGCATGGGTGGGGCTTCATCCGAGACCACCGCACCCTAGGCGACGTCTTCGTGACCAGGAGAGACGTTGAGTCCCACCTACCGGAGGGACACAGAGGTCGTGACCTTTACATCGGGGACGAGGTCACCTTCACCCGGCACAAGTGTGCCAAAGGACCCTACGCCCTCCATGTCCATCGTCTGACGGAGGAAGAGCTGCGGTGTGAGGAGGAAGAACAAGAGGACCCGGACGGGTCTGAAGCCAAAGGTAACCATAAAGCAAGAGCAGGAGGACGCCGTCGCTAAGTACAGCGAAGCAGAAGCTGTATATAGTTGCCCGTCGGGGCACCGTAAACTGAAACTGGAACTGAAACTGTTATTGTTGCTAAATATAGTCCCCGTTGGGACCAGCAAGTGTGAACTGTTACCCGTATTTCCCTAAATCCCACTGACCGAGGACTGAGAACGGTCATTCCTCCCTAATATCTGGCCGAGGACTGAGAGCGGCCATATTCCCTGTATATAGTTGCGCGTCCTAAAGCGCCCCCTACCGGTTTTATAGGAAAAACCAGTTTTCTAGAGAGACTGTCGCACTTTACCCGGTCACACGTTGCACAGTGACCGGAGGAGGAGCCAGAGGCGACGAGAATGTTTTATATGAAGAGTTATGCTGCTAATATATGTTGTTTAATATGTTTTATATGTTTATGCAAAAATTTGTATGTTTTTGGTGTTATGTCTTACAGCCCGAGGACGTGCTGTGATTTACCAGGGGAGAATGTAGCACCCTGAGGATTCGGCTGCTACAGGGGTATTGCACCTCAACCCAGAGGTGTGATATTCCACTCCCGGGTAAGGATGGAGTGTGGATCTGAGCTCGGTAGGCTGCATGCACTACACACATCCCATTTCCGAGGAGCAGACCGACGGTACTCCCACTTAGAAATGTGCAGGTACGACCGAGTCTGTTCCTGGCTGGAGTGGGAGGGGGGTGGTACATCCCAAGTAGTGTAGGGGCAGATAGGGGGAGCAGCCTGGGTAAAGATAGGAGCTCATTGGGTGCTGGTCACCTGAGCTCACACATAGAGGGTGTATATAAGGTGGGCACCATCAAAGAACAGGGTCAGTCAGTCTGTGAGTCTTGGCAGAGAGAAGTCAGAGGAAGAGGAGCAGAGCAGTCCCAGAGAGAGAGAGAGAGGAGAAAGCAAGAAAGACCCAGAGGGGGAAACAGAAAAGGAACTCTGAGAACCCAAAGTCCATCAGCGGGTGAAGAGTTGGCATTAGGGTACCGGAACCCAAGCTGGTGGGGGCAAAAACACACCCTAGCCAGAGACCGGAGGCCGTGGGCAGCGTCTGCCACGGCCACCCACCACATCCACCCCGAAGGCATACCACGTGGAGGGTCAGGGAACCCAAGGCCAAGGGTCTCCCAACAGAAGGCCCGAGGGAGCTGGACCTGGGTGGATCAATAGTGGGGACGGCCAGAGAAAGGACAGAAGGAGAGCTCAGGGTCACGCTCCGGACTCGCTTGGGGGTTGGCTGGATCCAGGACCTGGTGGATGCAGCACGGCTCGGGAGGTCACTTGAAGCTGGAGTGACCGGAACATCAGCAGTGAGTAAATACCCTAAACTGCACAACCCGACTCTGTCTTCCTTTAACATCTATGCTGCACCACCACAACCCCCATCCTCTGCACCTGACCCCCTGAGGCTATACCCCACCCGTTGGGGGTTATACCACCAAAAGCTGCACCTACACCATCAGCCTCAGCGGACCCTGCTGCAGCGGCGGCCATAGTGACCGCAATACAACGGGTGGCGTAGTCGACAATAAAGAACTTAATAACATCTGTAGGACTGCCACATACAACTGAGTTTGACACCCTGGGCACGGACCGGGTCACAGCCACTCGGAAGACTACAACTCCCATCTGATCCGGCTCCGGATATTTCCCCTAAGGAATATGGCCCAGGGGGCGCGTCATGTATCTAATCCTCTCCTGTGTGATACTGTCTGCTGAGATGTGTATCTAATCCTCTCCTGTGTGATACTGTCTGCTGAGCCGTTTATCTAATCCTCTCCTGTGTGATGCTGTCTGCTGAGCCGTGTATCTAATCCTCTCCTTTGTGGTACTGTCTGCTGAGCTGTGTATCTAATCCTCTCCTGTGTGATACTGTCTGCTGAGCTGTGTATCTAATCCTCTCCTGTGTGATACTGTCAGCTGAGCTGTGTATCTAATCCTCTCCTGTGTGATACTGTCTGCTGAGCTGTGTATCTAATCCTCTCCTGTATGATACTGTCTGCTGAGCTGTGTATCTAATCCTCTCCTGTGAGAAACTGTGTGCTGAGCCGTGTATCTAATCCTCTCCTGTGTGATACTGTCTGCTGAGCTGTGTATCTAATCCTATCCTGTGTGATACTGTCTGCTGAGCCTTGTATCTAATACTCTCCTGTGTGATACCATCTGCTGAGCTGTGTATCTAATACTCTCCTGTGTGATACCGTCTGCTGAGCTCTGTATCTAATCCTCTCCTGTGTGATACTGTCTGCTGAGCTGTATCTTTAATCCTTCCCTGTGTGATACTGTCTGCTGAGCCGTGTATCTAATCCTCTCCTGTGTGATACTGTCTGCTGAGCTGTGTATCTAATCCTCTCCTGTGCGATACTGTCTGTTGAGCTATGTATCTAATCCTCTCCTGTGTGAAACTGTCTGCTGAGCTGTGTATCTAATCCTCTCCTGTGAGATACTGTCTGCTGAGCCGTGTATCTAATCCTCTCCTGTGAGATACTGTGTGCTGAGCCGTGTATCTAATCCTCTCCTATGTGATACTGTCTGCTGAGCTGTGTATCTAATCGTCTCCTGTGTGATACTGTCTTCTGAGCTGTGTATCTAGTCCTGTCCTGTGTGATACTGTCTGCTGAGCTGTGCATCTAATCCTCTCCTATGTGATACTGTCTGCAGAGCAGTGTATCTAATCTTATACTGTGTAATACTGTCTGCTGAGCTGTGTATCTAATCCTCTCCTGTGTGATACTGCCTGCTGAGCCGTGTATCTAATCCTATGATGTGTGATACTGTCTGCTGAGCTGTGTATCTAATCCTATGCTGTGTATCTAATCCTCTCCTGTGTGATAATGTCTGCTGAGCCGTGTATCTAATCCTCTCCTGTGTGATACTGTCTACTGAGCTGTGTATCTAATCCTATCCTGTGTGATACTGTCTGCTGAGCAGTGTATCTAATCCTGTTCTGTGTGATACTGTCTGCTGAGCTGTATATCTAATCCTCTCCTGTGTGATACTGTCTACTGAGCTGTGTATCTAATCCTATCCTGTGTGATACTGTCTGCTGAGCAGTGTATCTAATTCTATCCTGTGTGATACTGTCTGCTGAGCAGTGTATCTAATCCTGTTCTGTGTGATACTGTCTGCTGAGCTGTATATCTAATCCTCTCCTGTGTGATACTGTCTACTGAGCTGTGTATCTAATCCTATCCTGTGTGATACTGTCTGCTGAGCAGTGTATCTAATCCTCTCCTGTGTGATACTGTCTACTGAGCTGTATATGTAATCCTATCCTGTGTGATACTGTCTGCTGAGCAGTGTATCTAACCCTCTCCTGTGTGATACTGTCTGCTGAGCTGTGTATCTAATCCTCTCCTGTGTGATACTCTCTGCTGAGCAGTGTATGTAATCTTATACTGTGTGATACTGTCTGCTGAGCTGTGTATCTAATCCTCTCCTGTGTGATACTGTCTGGTGAGCTGTGTATCTAATCCTCTCCTGTGTGATACTGTCTGCTGAGCTGTGTATCTAATCCTCTCCTGTGTGATACTGTCTGCTGAGCTGTGTATCTAATCCTCTCCTGTGTGATACTGTCTGCTGAGCTGTGTATCTAATCCTCTCCTGTGTGATACTGTCTGCTGAGCCGTTTATCTAATCCTCTCCTGTGTGATACTGTCTGCTGAGCAGTGTATCTAATCCTCTCCTTTGTGGTACTGTCTGCTGAGCTGTGTATCTAATCCTCTCCTGTGTGATACTCTCTGCTGAGCTGTGTATGTATCTAATCCTCTCCTGTGTGATACTGTCTGCTGAGCTGTGTATCTAATCCTCTCCTGTGTGATGCTGTCTGCTGATCCTTGTATCTAATACTCTCCTGTGTGATACTGTCTGCTGAGCTGTGTATCTAATCCTCTCCTGTGTGATACTGTCTGCTGAGCTGTGTATCTAATCCTCTCCTGTGAGAAACTGTCTGCTGAGCCGTGTATCTAATCCTCTCCTGTGTGATACTGTCTGCTGAGTAGTGTTGAGCCACCCCCATAGTGTTCGAGTTCGGTTCGGTTCTTGTCCAAAAGCTGACAAACTGCTCAGAAGACATAACTAACACATGGAAAAGTGACAAGTACATATAGTCATGCGAAAAGAAAAGAGGTGGAGGAGTAAAAGGAGGGGGAGACACAGATATAGGCATGTCATGCCCTTCTAAAATCCAAAAAGTGAGAAGCCGACACGGCCAGTCCGCTCCTGCCCGTGCCACCTCCGTGTCGCCGGGTTTGTGCCAGAGCCGCGGTGAACCCTGACGGCCAGCCCCCCTCTCCCAATACTGGTGCCTGTCCGCTGGTGGGTCGAGCGAGCCCCCCTGTGGTGGAGGCAGCTCTAAGCTTTTTAATTTAAATTGTCTCTCTAATTTGAATGAATACACTTTAAATCCATTTACAAGGATCTATTGGAGGGCAAGTCTCATGCCAGCAGCCGCGGTAATTCCAGCTCCAGTAGCGTCCACTAAAGCTGCTGCAGTTAAAAAGCTTTTATAAGGATCGAGCTCGGCTGTCCACCGCAAGGCATCCTACTGCCAGTCCCAGCCCCTATGCCTTGGGGTGCCTCCTGATGCTCTTCACTAAGTATCCCATGGTCCCGAAGCATTTCCTTTGAAAAAAATTAAGTGTCTAAACTACAGGTGGTGCAGCTTGCTTAACAGCCGGGATAATCCGCTGACTAGCAGACACTGCTACTAGGCACAAAGTATTTCCTGGGCTAGATGCAGTTAAAAATTTGTAATTAGATACTCTCGTTGGATGCTGAGAAAGCATTCCATAGAGTCTCCTGGCACGCCTTATATGATTCTCTTAAAAAGCTTGGGGTAGGGGTCTAGGGGACCCTTTTATAGCCAAAATCACGGCCCTGTATCGCAATACGTCACCTAGGCTGAAGATAAATGGAACTGTAGCACCCTGAGGGCTCGGTTGCTACAGACGTATTGCACCTCACCCAGAGGTGTGATATCTCACTCTCAGGTAAGGATGGAGTGTGGATCAGGACCCGACACCTGCATGCATTACACCACATTGCCGTGGGGCAGGGCGACCAATATGCCCCTGAGATGGGCACGACAGTCCCTGTCCCTGGCTGGAGTGGGGGGAGGGAACACTGAGGAAGGGGAACCCTGTAGTGCAGGAGCAGGGAGGAAGCAGTTCCTGGGTGCATTGAGAAGGGAGTATAAAAGGTGGGCACCATCTTAGTTCAGTGCAGAGAAGTCTGAGCAGAAGTGGCAGGGAGCAGGGGCTCTGCATGAGCTCTGCTCCGGAGGCGGGCCTAGTAACAGAGGCCCAGGCCTGGAAGAGGGAGAAGGAAGGAAGAGGAGCGGAGAAGGCTCCAGGAACGAGGAATGAAGGGATCCCAGGGGTGCGGACGGGCGAGTCGCCACCGCACGCCCGAATCCACCTGCGTGGAGGGGTCAGGCCAAAGGGGGAGACCGGTCCCCGAACTAGTGGAGGCAGGAAACGACCCTCAGCTAGAAACCGGAGGCTCTGACATTTTATGTGGCGCAGCCCCTCTCTACACCCGCTAGGAAGGCACCACATAGGGTCAGGGAAACTGGCGCCAAGTTTACCAAGAGGAGGCCCGAGGCTGCCGGACAGAAGTGTTGGTAAGAAAGGCCAGACAAAGGACACACAAAGGGGGTCCTGTGAAGTGCTCCAAAGTTATCTGGGAGTTGTCTGAGCCCCTCACCTGGTGAGCACAGTACGACGTGGGCAGCCGTTACCTGCAGACGTGGTCTGGATAATAAGAACTGTGAGTAAAGGCCCTGGACTGCATCACTGACTCCGTGTCGTTACTGCTGCTGCCCTGCACCATCACCCCCATCCTCCGCATACACTGCCCTGAGGCTATACTCCTCCCGTGGGGAGTTATGCTACGCTCTGCTGCACCCACAACACCAGCCTCAGCGGTCTGCCCTGTAGCGGCGGTTCTTTCTGACCGCAATCCACGGGTGGCGTAGTCGGACATTTAAACATCAAAACCACATAAATAGTTCCGCCACTGGTTTGACCGCCCTGAGCCACGGAACCGGGTTGCCGCCACGGAGACTACAACCACCAGCATCCACCAAAAAGGGTCCGGCTCCGGGTGTCCCAAGGCCCAGGGGGCGCGTCAGAACATTTTCATCACCTTTCACAATCACCAATGGGACAAGGCAGGGATGTTCTCTGTCCCTCTCTTATACATCCTAGTGACGGAGCACCTGCTCTCATCAATTCGCCATAACCCCAATATTAGGTGGATTGAGGTGGGAGGCACCGAGTACAAGTGCTCTCTATTTGCTGATGATGTCCTAGTATATATCACTCAATCACATATATCCATCCATGCTGTTATGGCTGAAATAGATCACTTTGTTACATGGTCAAATTTTAAAATCAATGCAGCGAAGTCTGAGGCCCTCGATGTCTCCCTCCCCAAATCCATATAGGATTCCATCCAGTCCAACTTTCCCTTTGCCTGTCCCTCACAGGGTATCAAATACTTAGGAATTCCTATTCATAGAGACCTCTCCCATCTATGTTATCTTAATTTTGGGCCCTTTATTGAACAACTCCATACAGACCACGGTTGGCAAGTTAGAACTGTAAGATTCACTACGTGAACCGCTGGTGTTTTGTGGAAAAGCACATGTACACTGCGTTCCAAATTATTATGCAAAAAGTGTTTAGGAGTGATAAGGGAAGAATTTGTTTGTTTGTCAGTTAAACTCATTGATGGTGATGTGTGTCAGGGCTCTTTATATCACTGTAAGCAATTGCAGACACCTGTGCTAATTAGTTTGGCAGGTGTGTCCAATGAAAGGCAAGACTACTTAAGAAGGCTCTCTCACATTATTAAGCAGCCTACATTTTCTGCCAAAATGGGAAAGAAAAAGGATGTGTCGGCTGCTGAGAAGCAACAAATTGTGGAGTGTTTAGGTCAAGGCATGACTACAATCAACATTGTGCGATGATCAGGATGAAGTGTCTTGGCAATCAAGAAGTATGTAGCTGATTCACAGTACACACGTGTGCGTGCTGATAAGGACAAATTGAGGACTCTTTCCTACAGGCACTTACGTCAGGTTGAAAGAGCAGCGGCCAAAAAGCCTTGTCATAGCAGCAGACAAGTTTTTGAAGCTGCTTGTGCCTCCAACGTCCCCCGAACAACAAGATGCAGGGTCCTTCAGAGGTTTGCAGCTGTGCATACGCCATCCTGTCGACCTCCTCTATCCACTTCACACAAGCAGAAACGGCTCCAGTGGGCCAAACATTACATGAAGACTGATTTCAAAACTGTTTTGTTCACGGATGAGTGCCGTGCAGCGCTCGATGGTCCAGATGGATGGAGTGGAGGATGGCTGGTTGATGGACACCCCACGCAAACACGGCTACAGCGCCAACAAGGAGGAGGTGGAGTAATGTTTTGGGCTGGAATCATGGGGAGAGAGATTGTGGCCCCTTTAGGATCCCTGAAGGCGCTAAAGATGAACTCCATAATGTATGTGGATTTTCTCAAACAGCACTTCCTGCCATGGTTCAAGAAGAAGAACCGTGTATTTCACAGCAAGATCATTTTTCTGCATGATAATGCACCATCTCATGCTGCACATAAAACATCTGCATCTCTGGCTGATATGGGCATAAAAGGGGACAAACTTATGGTGTGACCCCCATGCTCCCCTGACCTCTACCCCATTCAGAACCTTTGGAGCATCATTAAAAGGAGTGTCTATGATGGCAGGAGGCAGTTCACATCTAAGCAACAGCTCTGGGAGGGTATTCTGTCCTCATGCAAAACAATTGAAGCAGAAACCATCCAAAACCTGACAAATTCAATGGACGAGAGAGTTCAGAAGCTCCTTTCGAACAAGGGGTCCTATGTGAAAATGTAACATCACCTAGAATAAAGTTTTGAGTTGAAAACTGTTTGATTTCAGTTTCTAACAACCTGCTAATGCTTATAATTTCAAAAATGACCATTTTTTTGGTCTTTATTAAAATGAAAAGGTTGGTCGAAAAGTTTGGGGGATCTAAGAGTGTGGCAACCCAGTAGTCATGATTACTTCGAATTCTGACAATATGAGGGTCATGCTGCAGGTAGTGCAGCAAGAAGGCACTTATGTGTCTTGCGCATCTCGGAGCCCCAAAATTATTTTCCGGGCTAGATGCAGCTAAAAATTATTTTAAATTTTAAATCTGGTGAAGCTTTAGTATAGATGGCCTAATAGGATCAGTGCTGCACACTGCTACAAAGCCCAAATTATTTTCCAGCCAAGATACAGATAAACATGATTAGTAATTTGAAAGCTTAAAACGGTTGGTAGGGTGATTTTAACCAATCATCAAGCTTTTACTCTCCCCAGGATGACACAGGGGTAGAAAAGTCGTTTCGGATCCATGATTTGTTCATCTTTATGAACGTGAGTGACGCGCCCCCTGGGCCATGTTCAAGGGATACCCGGAGCCGGATCTGTATGGGGGTAGTAGTCCTTGTGGCGGTGACCCGGTCCGTGCCCAGGGTGTCAAACTAAGTGGCAGTCTATGACAATAGATGTTAACTTGGATGTCGACTACGCCACCCGTTGAGTGCGGCTTTGAAGCCGCCGCTGCAGAGCAGTCCGCTGAGGCCGGTGGTATATGTGCAGCAGTGATGGTATAACCCCCAACGGGAGGGGTATGGCCTCAGGGCAGCAGGTGTGGATGATGGGGGTTGTGATGATGCAGGAAGGAGAGGCAGAGTCAGGAGATGCAGTTTCAGGGTTTTTACTCACTGATGTTGCTTTAGTCACTCTGGCCTTGAGTGACCACCCGAGCCGTGCTGCGTCCACCAGGTCCTGGACTCGGCTAACCCCCAGGCAGTCCGGAGCATGGTCCTGAGCTTCCCTGTCTCTCTCTCTTCCTCCTGGCCGTTCCCACCAGGGATCCACCTTTGGCCGGCTCCCTCGGGTCTCTTGGTGGTCAAACCTCCTCTGGGTTCCCTGACCCTATGCTTGGTGTGCCTTTCTGGTGGATTTGGTGAGGGTCGTGGCAAATCTTGACCACGACCTCCGGTTCCTGGCTGAGGATTAGTGGCCTCCACCAGTTCGGGTTCCGGTACCCGTGTCCGCCAACCCTTCACCCTTTCTGGTCTGTTTCTGGGTTCTTGGGGTTCCCTCTGTCTTTCTCTCTGGGTCCTTCTTACTCCTCTCTCTGCAGGCCTTGCTCTGGAGCTGGGCCCAGCCGGAGCCACAGCTCCCTGTCAGCCCTCCTGGCTGAGCTCCTCTCCTCTTCTCCTCCTGCCTGAACTGAACCCTGATCTAAGATGGTGCCCACCTTATATACACCCTCTATGTGTGAGCCCAGGTGACCAGCACCCAATGAGCTCCTAGCTTTACCCAGAGTACTCCCCCTATCTGCCCCTACACTACTGGGATGTTCCACCCCCCTCTCACTCCAGCCAGGGACAGACGCTGTCGTACCTGCACATTTACTTAGTGGGAGTACCGTTGTTCTGTCCCCCGGAAATGGGATGTATGTAGTGCATGCAGCCTTCTGAGCTCAGTCCCACACTCCATCCTTACCCGGGAGTGGAATACCACACCTCTGGGTTGAGGTGCAATACCCCTGTAGCAGCCGAATCCTCAGGGTGCTACATGAGTCTGTCTACATTATCAGTGGAGAGCCGCGTGCGCTTATCTGTCAGCACACCACCAGCAGCGCTGAACACACGTTCAGACAGAACGCTGGCTGCGGGGCATGACAAGATCTCCAAGGCGTAAGTGGCTAGCTCCGGCCATTTATCCAGATTGGAAGCCCAAAAAGAGCAAGGGTCCAGTGACACAGTCGTGGCTTCAATGTTTACTTGGAGATACTCCTGTACCATCGTCTCTAGGCGTTGACTATGTGTCAGACTTCTTGTCTCCTGTGGCCTTGCAAAGGATGGGCTAAAAAAGTGGTGAAATGATTCCGCAAAATTGATGTTACCAGCAGATACTGTGGTTCTGTTACGGTTTGAGTGCTGAACACTTGACGGTCCCACGGTTGGCAAGTTGGAACTGTGAGATTCACTACGTGCACCACTGGTATTTTGTGGAAAAGCACATGTAAGATTCTGCAACAGTCTCTGCTGATACTCCTGCATGCGTGCATCCCTTTCTATGGCAGGAATAATTTCTGCAAATTTACTTTTGTACCGGGGATCTAACAGTGTGGCAACCCAGTAGTCAGGATTATTTCTAATTCTCACAATTCGAGGGTCATGTTGCAGGTAGTGCAGCAAGAAGGCACTCATGTGTGTTGCGCATCCAGGAGCACCAAGTCCCTGTTGTGTTGGTGGCGAGGTAACAATCATGCTTCCTTCCTCTGTCCTCTCCCCCCAACCTCGCACAACAGAAATGTGATCAAGGTCTCCCTCATCTGATGAGTCTTCCATCAGTTCGTCCTCCACTTCTTCCTGGGCTCCTGCACCTTCCTCACTAGTTTGGCTGCTACCATGCGCCCTGGTAAAACCATCTCCCCCACCCTCACATGCCTGCCGCCTTGGTGCTGCCGACCGTCTGGACCTTGCAGATGTTAGCCCTTCCGCATACAACTCCTCCTCCTCTACTTCCTCCACCTCCTCTTGTGCCACCACCTGACTCCGAATTCTGTTTAACATGTGCTCCAGCATGTAAATCACCGGAATAGTCATGCTGATAATGGCATCGTCAGCACTAAACATCTTCGTCGCCATTTCAAAACTGTGCAGAAGGGTGCATAGGTCCCTGATCTGAGACCACTCCTCCAGCGTGATTTGCCCCACCTCTGGATCTCGTTGGCCCAGGCTATACGTCAGAACGTATTGCACCAGGGCTTGTCGGTGCTGCCACAGTCGCTGCAACATGTGCAGAGTTGAATTCCACCGGGTAGGCACATCGCATTTTAGCCGGTGAAGTGGCAGGCCCAACGACTTCTGTAGAGATGTAAGTCGCTGAGCTGCGGGATGCGAACGGCGGAAGTGAGCACACAGCGACCGTGCCCTCTGCAGAAGGCCATCTAGTCTGGGATAGTGGGCTAAAAATTGCTGGACAACCAGGTTCAACACGTGAGCCATACAAGGCACGTGTGTGACATTGCCCCGGCGAAGGGCCGCACCCAGGTTTGCAGCATTGTCGCACACGGCCTTCCCTGGTTTCAGGTCCAGTGGAGACAACCATTCATGAAATTGGTTCTCCAGAGCTGACCACAACTCCTCAGCTGTGTGACTCACATTTCCCAGACATTTCAAAGTAAAAACCGCCTGATGACGTTGAGCCCTACTGCCAGCATAGTAAGGAGGTGTGCAGGATCCCTTCTGCGCAGTTAGAAAGCTTGTGGCATGACCAGACAGGCTTTGGGTGCAGGTGGAAGACCGAGAGGAGGTTGAGGAGGCAGAAGCAGTGGAGGAACTTTGACATAAAGAGGATTGACGCACAACTCGTGGGGACGGCAAGACTTGGACAGCAGCCCCTTGTCCTGCTGTCACCATAGTTACCCAGTGCCCAATCAGCGACATGTAACGCCCCTGTCCATGCCTACTCGTCCAAGTGTCTGTGGTGAAATGCACCCTGTCACACACAGAGTTTCTCAAAGAAGCGGTGATGTTGTGTGCAACATGCTGGTGGAGCGCAGGCACACCTTTCTTTGAGAAGTAGTGCCGACTGGGCATCTGGTACTGGGGCACTGCGACGGACATAAGGTCTCGAAAATCCTCTGTGTCCACCAGGCGGAAAGGCAGCATTTCTGTAGCCAAGAGCTTGCAGATGGTGAAATTCAACCTCTTAGCTTTCTCATGGCTAGGAGGAAATGGTCTTTTACTTGTCCACATCTGAGGGACCGAGGGCTGGCTATTGTGCTTAGACGGGGTTGATAAGGGTGTCCCCGGCAAACTGCCGGTCTGTGAGGAAGATGCAGGCGGACATGTTAGGTTGCCTTGATCCAAAGGTGGTGCTATCGATGTCGGACAGCGCTCAACACCAGCTGGTGTTCCCACCTCCAAAGAAAATGATGACCTGCCAATCACGCTGGCTGTTGCGGGTAAAGAGGTGGCAGGTCTGCGCCCCAAAACAGGTGTGACTGCTGTCCCCCCAGTCACAGAGGATGAAGAGGCCGCGGATGCACAAGATATGGCAGACGGTGGTTGGCCCGGCCGGCTAGGCCGCATTGTAGCACACTGAGCTTCCCACTGCAACTTATGCTTCATGTCCATGTGCCGGTTCATGCATGAAGTACTCAAACTATGTATTTTTTGGCCTCTACTTAGCTTTTGCTGACAAATGTAACAGATAACACGAGTTGGGTCATCTTTATCGATCTGAAAAAATGCCCAGGCTATGCAAGGCTTAGCACCCATGCGACCTGAAGAGCCACCACGACTTGTGGTGAGAGGCAGAGTTGTGTTTGAGGATGCAGTTGTTGACGTGCTTCCAGTACTACGTCTCTGTCCAGGAAGGCGCAACCTGACCTCGTCGTCACTAGCATCTTCCTCCACCTCCTCTGCTGACCTCATCTCTTGGCTGACTGTGGGTTGACAGTAAGTGGGATCTCCAACCTCATCATCATCACCCTGTGTGTTATCACACCCGTCGTCCTCAGAGCCAACCTGTTCCTACCCTGACAAAAAACTAAAGTTGTCGCTCCAATCAGGTATTTGAGTCTTATCATCGTCTTCCTCATTGTCTCCACCAACAGGAGTTACAGTTTGGGAATGAGGGTCTACATTATGGTCAGAACCTTCTGCGTCTGGTCCTGGATCCGACTCATAAAGATTCTGGGCATCAGTGCAGATCATTTCCTCGTCTGGATTCACAGAAGTGCTGGAGTCGACCTCTGATTCCCAGGCTATAGTATGAGTAAACAGCTCTGCAGACTCAACCATCTGTTCTACCTCATACTCAGACGGGCAGCTGGAGATTTGGGAGCTGTGAGGAAGCAAGTGCGATTGGGGTGACACCTTTGAGGACTGGAGTATTTGTGATGTTGAAGTTGATGAGGAGGAGAGCCCACTTAAAGGAGCACTTGATATCCGTTGAAGCACCTGCTGTTTTTGTGCCTCATCTGGAATTTGTAGCGATTGGCGTGGCCGTAAGAAAGGGATCTTATCACATTGTCCGCTAAAAGAAGTAGACATTTTAGTTTGGCTGGAAGATGGTCTTTCTTCTGCAGATGTTACTGTTGTTTTAACACCTACCCCACGGACACAACCTTTTTTCCCCTTCCCAACACGCCTATTCCCCTTTCCACCAGCAGCAGGCCTTTTTCCACTCATTTTGGTGGTTAACTAATTCACAACTCTGGAGTTGTTTGCACAAAAAAACAATGGATGGTAACCGAGCAGAGCTGAGTGGCCAAACTGTGGTATTAGGCCAAAACTATTGGCTGGGTTAGATGCAGAAAAAAAATATATTCAGTTTGCAACCTGATGGAGGTCAGTATAGATGGACTAATACAACAAGTCCCACACACAGCTAGAAGCCCAATATTTTTTCAGAGGTAGATGCAGAAAAAAATATATTCAGTTTGCAACCTGATGGAGGTCAGTATAGGTGGACTAATAGAACAAGTCCCACACACTGCTAGAAGGCCAAATATTTTTTCAGAGCTAGATGCAGAAAAAAATTATATTCAGTTTGCAACCTGATGGAGGTCAGTATAGATGGATTAATAGAACAAGACCCACACACAGCTAGAAGCCCAATATTTTTTCAGAGCTAGATGCAGAAAAAAATATATTCAGTTTGCAACCTGATGGAGGTCTGTATAGATGGACTAATAGAACAAGTCACACACACAGGTAGAAGCCCAATATTTTTTCAGAGGTAGATGCAGAAAAAAATATATTCAGTTTGCAACCTGATGGAGGTCAGTATAGATGGACTAATACAACAAGTCCCACACACAGCTAGAAGCCCAATATTTTTTCAGAGGTAGATGCAGAAAAAAATATATTCAGTTTGCAACCTGATGGAGGTCAGTATAGATGGATTAATAGAACAAGACCCACACACAGCTAGAAGCCCAATATTTTTTCAGAGCTAGATGCAGAAAAAAATTATATTCAGTTTGCAACCTGATGGAGGTCAGTATAGATGGATTAATAGAACAAGACCCACACACAGCTAGAAGCCCAATATTTTTTCAGAGCTAGATGCAGAAAAAAATTATATTCAGTTTGCAACCTGATGGAGGTCAGTATAGATGGATTAATAGAACAAGTCCCACACACAGCTAGAAGCCCAATATTTTTTCAGAGGTAGATGCAGAAAAAAATATATTCAGTTTGCAACCTTATGGAGGTCAGTATAGATGGACTAATAGAACAAGTCCCACACACAGCTAGAAGCCCAATATTTTTTCAGAGCTAGATGCAGAAAAAAATATATTCAGTTTGCAACCTGATGGAGGTCAGTATAGATGGACTAATAGACCAAGTCCCACACACCGCTAGAAGCCCAAATATTTTTTCAGAGCTAGATGCAGAAAAAAATTAGATTCAGTTTGCAACCTGATGGAGGTCAGTATAGATGGACTAATAGAATGATGCTATGCCCAAAAGATTTTACTTCACTAGGTGCAGTAAAAATATTGGTATTCTATACACAGGTGGTATATCTTGCAACACAGATAGGCTACTCCACTGACTAACACACTCTGCAATAGGCCAAAAAGGATTAGCTTTGCTAGATTCAGCCAAATGCTGTGAAAAAAACTTGCACAGCACTGGCACAGACCTGCCTGGCAAAAACTGATAGGAACTGATGTAACCTAGTCCTGAAAAGGACTCCAATTACAATTAGTCTTTACTCCCACAACCTATCTATTTAAGAGCACAGACCTGCCTGATAAAAGTCGTAGGAAATGCTGTAACCTAGTCCTTAAAAGGACTGCAATCACAACTATTCCCTACTCCCAAGCTATCTGTAGATTTGTGCGAAAATTGGCTTGAAATTAACAAGGTATATCGCACACAGCAACAGCGGTGCCGTCTAACACGCAGCTGCAGCAGTGAGAAAATGGTGGAGACGGGGAAAATGGCTTGGTCTTATAGGGCAAGGACATGTGACATACACTGCCAATGACACATGCCCTTGCTTGTGTGAAAAAAAGCACTTCGCTCCGTGTGTGCGCTGCTGATAGGCTGACAGATTGCACCTCCCCACTGCAAATGCGGGAAAGAGAAAAAAAAATGGAGATCTTCATTATTCCTGCAGAGATCCATCCCCTGCCCCTCCCCCCACCCCGCTGTACACTCAAACTGCGTATTAACATTAATTTTCATCATTACTGAGAAAAAATCCAGTTATGATTTTGGTGCACGAACAGTTATCGAACATAACCTCGAACAGCCGAATTTTTCTCAAATTGTTCGTGTTCGCCGAACGGCTCGAACACCGCCCAAAACAGCTCGAATTTGAGATTGGCGAACAGTTCGAGTAGAACAACGCTCATCTCTACTGCTGAGCAGTGTATCTAATCCTCTCCTGTGTGATACTGTCTGCTGAGCAGTGTATCTAATCCTCTCCTGTGTGAAACTGTCTGCTGAGCCATGTATCTAATCCTCTCCTGTGAGATAATGTCTGCTGAGCCGTGTATCTAATCCTCTCCTGTGAGATACTGTCTTCTGAGCTGTGTATCTAATCCTCTCCTGTGTGACACCTTCTGCTGAGCTGTGTATCTAATCCTCTCCTATGTGATACTGTCTGCAGATCAGTGTATCTAATCTTATAATGTGTAATACTGTCTGCTGAGCTGTGTATCTAATCACCTCCTGTGTGATACTGTCTGCTGAGCTGTGTATCTAATCCCCTCCTGTGTGATACTGTCTGCTGAGCCGTGTATCTAATCCTCTCCTGTGTGATACTGTCTACTGAGCTGTGTATCTAATCCTATCCTGTGTGATACTGTCTGCTGAGCAGTGTATCTAATCCTGTTCTGTGTGATACTGTCTGCTGAGCTGTGTATCTAATCCTCTCCTGTGTGATACTGTCTACTGAGCTGTGTATCTAATCCTCTCCTGTGTGATACTGTCTGCTGAGCAGTGTATCTAATCCTCTCCTGTGTGATACTGTCTGCTGAGCTGTGTATCTAATCCTCTCCTGTGTGATACTCTCTGCTGAGCAGTGTATGTAATCTTATACTGTGTGATACAGTCTGCTGAGCTGTGTATGTATCTAATCCTCTCCTGTGTGATACTGTCTGCTGAGCTGTGTATCTAATCCTCTCCTGTGTGATACTGTCTGCTGAGCTGTGTATCTAATCCTCTCCTGTGTGATACTGTCTGCAGAGCAGTGTTTCTAATCCTCTCCTGTGTGATCCTGTCTGCTGAGCTGTGTATCTAATCCTCTCCTGTGTGATACTGTCTGCTGAGCCGTGTATCTAATCCTCTCCTTTGTGGTACTGTCTGCTGAGCTGTGTATCTAATCCTCTCCTGTGTGATACTGTCTGCTGAGCTGTGTATCTAATCCTCTCCTGTGTGATACTGTCTGCTGAGCTGTGTATCTGATCCTCTCCTGTGTGATACTGTCTGCTGAGCCGTGTATCTAATCCTCTCCTTTGTGGTACTGTCTGCTGAGCTGTGTATCTAATCCTCTCCTGTGTGATACTGTCTGCTGAGCTGTGTATCTAATCCTCTCCTGTGTGATACTGTCAGCTGAGCTGTGTATCTAATCCTCTCCTGTGTGATACTGTCTGCTGAGCTGTGTATCTAATCCTCTCCTGTGTGATACTGTCTGCTGAGCTGTGTATCTAATCCTCTCCTGTGTGATACTGTCTGCTGAGCCGTGTATCTAATCCTCTCCTTTGTGGTACTGTCTGCTGAGCTGTGTATCTAATCCTCTCCTGTGTGATACTGTCTGCTGAGCTGTGTATCTAATCCTCTCCTGTGTGATACTGTCTGCTGAGCTGTGTATCTAATCCTCTCCTGTGTGATACTGTCAGCTGAGCTGTGTATCTAATCCTCTCCTGTGTGATACTCTCTGCTGAGCAGTGTATGTAATCTTATACTGTGTGATACTGTCTGCTGAGCTGTGTATGTATCTAATCCTCTCCTGTGTGATACTGTCTGCTGAGCTGTGTATCTAATCCTCTCCTGTGTGATACTGTCTGCTGAGCTGTGTATCTAATCCTCTCCTGTGTGATACTGTCTGCTGAGCCGTTTATCTAATCCTCTCCTGTGTGATACTGTCTGCTGAGCCGTGTATCTAATCCTCTCCTTTGTGGTACTGTCTGCTGAGCTGTGTATCTAATCCTCTCCTGTGTGATACTGTCTGCTGAGCTGTGTATCTAATCCTCTCCTGTGTGATACTGTCTGCTGAGCCGTGTATCTAATCCTCTCCTGTGTGATACTATCTGCTGAGCTGTGTATCTAATCCTCTCCTGTGTGATACTGTCTGCTGAGCCGTGTATCTAATCCTCTCCTGTGTGGTACTGTCTGCTGAGCCATGTATCTAATCCTATCCTGTGTGATACCATCTGCTGAGCTGTGTATTTAATCCTCTCCTGTGTGGTACTGTCTGCTGAGCCATGTATCTAATCCTATCCTGTGTGATACTGCCTACTGAGCCGTGTATCTAATCCTATCCTGTGTGATACCATCTGCTGAGCTGTGTATCTAATCCTATCCTGTGTGATACTGTCTGCTGAGGGGTGTATCTAATCCTATCCTGTGTGATACTGCCTACTGAGCCGTGTATCTAATCCTATCCTGTGTGATACCATCTGCTGAGCAGTGTATCTAATCCTATCCTGTGTGATACCATCTGCTGAGTTGTGTATCTAATCCTCTCCTGTGTGATACTGTCTGCTGAGGGGTGTATCTAATCCTATCCTGTGTGATACTGCCTACTGAGCCGTGTATCTAATCCTATCCTGTGTGATACTATCCGCAGAGCAGTGTATCTAATATTATCCTGTGTGATACTGTCTGCTGAGCTGTGTATCTAATCCCCTCCTGTGTGATACTGTCTGCTCAGCTGTGTATCTAATCCTCTCCTGTGTGATACTGTCTGCTGAGCTGTGTATCTAATCCTATGCTGTGTGATACTGTCTGCTGAGCAGTGTATCTAATCCTATCCTGTGTGAGACCATCTGTTGAGCTGTGTATCTAATCCTCTCCTGTGTGATACTGTCTGCTGAGCTGTGTATCTAATCCACTCCTGTGTGATACTGTCTGCTGAGCTGTGTATCTAATCCTCTCCTGTGTGATACTGTCTGCTGAGTTGTGTATCTAATCCTCTCCTGTGTGATACTGTCTACTGAGCCGTGTATCTAATCCTCTCCTGTGTGATACTGCCTACTGAGCCGTGTATCTAATCCTATCCTGTGTGATACCATCTGCTGAGCAGTGTATCTAATCCTATCCTGTGTGATACCATCTGCTGAGCAGTGTATCTAATCCTATCCTGTGTGATACTGTCTGCTGAGGGGTGTATCTAATCCTATCCTGTGTGATACTGCCTACTGAGCCGTGTATCTAATCCTATCCTGTGTGATACCATCTGCTGAGCAGTGTATCTAATCCTATCCTGTGTGATACCATCTGCTGAGTTGTGTATCTAATCCTCTCCTGTGTGATACTGTCTGCTGAGCTGTGTATCTAATCCACTCCTGTGTGATACTGTCTGCTGAGCTGTGTATCTAATCCACTCCTGTGTGATACTGTCTGCTGAGCTGTGTATCTAATCCTCTCCTGTGTGATACTGTCTGCTGAGCTGTGTATCTAATCCTATGCTGTGTGATACTGTCTGCTGAGCCGTGTATCTAATCCTCTCCTGTGTGATACTGTCTGCTGAGCCGTGTATCTAATCCACTCCTGTGTGATACTGTCTGCTGAGCTGTGTATCTAATCCTATGCTGTGTGATACTGTCTGCTGAGCTGTGTATCTAATCCTATGCTGTGTGATACTGTCTGCTGAGCCGTGTATCTAATCCTCTCCTATGTGATACTGTCTGATGAACTGTGTATCTAATCCTCTCCTGTGTGATACTGTCTGCTGAGCCGTGTATCTAATCCTCTCCTATGTGATACTGTCTGATGAACTGTGTATCTAATCCTCTCCTGTGTGATACTCTCTGCTGAGCCGTGTATCTAATCCTATCCTGTGTGATACTGTCTGCTGAGCCGTGTATCTAATCCTATGCTGTGTGATACTGTCTGCTGACCCGTGTATCTAATCCTCTCCTATGTGATACTGTCTGCTGAGCTGTGTATCTAATCCTCTCCTGTGTGATACTGTCTGTTGAGCTGTGTATCTAATCCTCTCCAGTGTGATACTGTCTGCTGAGCTGTGTATCTAATCCTCTCCTGTGTGATACTCTCTGCTGAGCTGTGTATCTAATCCTTTCCTACGAGAGTCCCTATCCACATTCTACAAGTACTCAACAACAGGCCCAGCCGATCTAACCTACCCGTCGCACCTGAGAAGGAAGATTAATTTCAATCATCAAATTTCTTTCTATGTTTTATGTTTTTATCATATTAGCCTGGTGCATTTTTAAAGAAATTTGTACACTAATCCTGGTGATACATATCACCCTTTTAAAACATTTTTTTCCCACCCCCATATATTTTATATTTTATATCTTCTTAATAAAAGCTTCAAGCAAATTAAGTTATCCACCTCTGGTTTTCTTTCTCCAAACTCACTACCATTAGCGCGAATTTACACAATTATCTTAACCCTAGAACAAAAGATCCTCTAAAGCTAGACATCATGCTGCGATCCAAAGAAATTCAGGACCAAATGAGAAACAAAGTAATTGAGATCTATCAGTCTGGAAAAAGGTCTAAAGCCATTTCTAAAGATTTGGGACTCCAGCGAACCACAGTGGGAGTCATTATCCACAATAGGCGAAAATATGGAACAATGGTGAACTTTCCTAGGCGTGGCCGGCTGATCAAAATTACCCCAAGAGCGCAGCAACGACTCATCCAAGAGGTCACAAAAGACCCCACAACAACATCCAGAGAACTGCAGGTCTCACTTGCCTCAGTTAAGGACAGTGTTCATGACTACACCATAAGAAAGAGACTGGGCAAAAATGACACGCATAGCAGAGTTCCAAGACGAAAACCACTGCTGAGCAATAAGAACAAAGGCTCATCTCAGTTTTGGCAGAAAACATCTTGATGATCGCCAAAGACTTTTGGGAGAATACTCTGTGGACTGACAAGACAAAAGTTGAACTTTTTGGAAGGTGTATGTCCCATTACATCTGGCGTAGAAGTAACACTGCATTTCAAAAAAGGAACATCATACCAACAGTAAAATATGGTGGCGGCAGCATGATGGTCTGGGACTGTTATGCTGCTTCAGGACCTGGAAGACTTGCTGTGGTAAATGGAACCATGAATTCTGCTGGTTAACCAAAAAATCCTGAAAGAGAATGTCCGGCCATCTGTTCATGACCTCAAGCTGAAGTGCACTTGGGTTATGCAGCAGGACAATGATCCAAAACACACCATTAAGTCCACCTCTGAATGGCTTAAGGAAAACAAAATTAAGACTTTGCAGTGGCTTAGTCAAAGTCCTGACCTTAAGAAAGCGGTTCATGCTCGGAAACCCTCCAATGTGGCTAAATTACAACAATTTTGCAAAGATGAGTGGGCAAAAATTCCTCCAGAGTGTTGTAAAAGACTCATTGCCAATTATCCCAAACACTTGATTGTAGTTGTTGTTGCTGAGGGTGCTTCAACCAGTTATTAGGTTTAGAGGGCAATCACTTTTTCACACAGGGCCCTGTAGGTTTGGATTTCTTTTTCCCTTAATAATTAGGATCTTCATTTAAAAACTGCATTTTGTGTTTACTTGTGTTATCTTTGTCTAATATTAAAATTTGTTTTGAGATCTGAAATATTTAAGTATGACAAACATGCAAAAGAATGAGAAATCAGGAAGGGGCAAACAACTTTTCTAACATACACATATACATATATATACAGTGGCGTACCGACAATGGCGGCAGACCACGCGACTGCTATGGGGCCCGTGAGCCGAGAGGGCCCCATAGCAGTCCAAGGGCGGACATACCGACGCCGGTGCAGCTGTGCCGTGTCCCCACCATGGAGCTGCACCAAGGGGCCCGCAAGGTGCAGCTGCTCCCTGCACGCAGCGCGCAGGGAGCGATCCCTGCAGCTCCACTGCTGTCAGGAGAAGAATAGCAGCGGAGTTGCAGGGATCGTCCTCTGCTTCCTCCCTGACCCAGGCGCGCGCAGCTTCATGACGTCATCATCCAGCGCGCGCCTGGGGTCAGGAAGAAAGCTGCCGGCAACCAGGGGAATGCTGCAGGGGAGCGAGCTGAGCTGCTCAGGTAAGTTTTTATTTTATTATTTTTTTTTACTGAAACGCTGGGGAGGGGAGGCGCTGGGACAGAGCAATATGGAGGCGCTGGGACAGAGCAATATGGAGGCGCTAGGAGAGAGCAATATGGAGGCGCTGGAACAGAGCAATATGGAGGCGCTGGGACAGAGCAATATGGAGGCGCTAGGAGAGAGCAATATGGAGGCGCTGGGACAGAGCAATATGGAGGCGCTGGGACAGAGCAATATGGTGGTGCTGGGAGAGAGCAATATGGTGGCGCTGGGACAGAGCAATATGGTGGCGCTGGGACAGAGCAATATGGAGGCGCTGGGACAGAGCAATATGGAGGCGCTGGGACAGAGCAATATGGAGGCGCTGGGACAGAGCAATATGGAGGCGCTGGGACAGAGCAATATGGAGGCGCTAGGAGAGAGCAATATGGAGGCGCTGGGACAGAGCAATATGGAGGCGCTGGGACAGAGCAATATGGAGGCGCTGGGACAGAGCAATATGGAGGCGCTGGGACAGAGCAATATGGAGGCGCTGGGACAGAGCAATATGGAGGCGCTAGGAGAGAGCAATATGGAGGCGCTGGGACAGAGCAATATGGAGGCGCTGGGACAGAGCAATATGGTGGTGCTGGGAGAGAGCAATATGGTGGCGCTGGGACAGAGCAATATGGAGGCGCTGGGACAGAGCAATATGGTGGCGCTGGGACAGAGCAATATGGAGGCGCTGGGACAGAGCAATATGGAGGCGCTGGGACAGAGCAATATGGAGGCGCTGGGACAGAGCAATATGGTGGTGCTGGGAGAGAGCAATATGGTGGCGCTGGGACAGAGCAATATGGTGGCGCTGGGACAGAGCAATATGGAGGCGCTGGGACAGAGCAATATGGAGGCGCTGGGACAGAGCAATATGGAGGCGCTGGGACAGAGCAATATGGAGGCGCTGGGACAGAGCAATATGGAGGCGCTAGGAGAGAGCAATATGGAGGCGCTGGGACAGAGCAATATGGAGGCGCTGGGACAGAGCAATATGGAGGCGCTGGGACAGAGCAATATGGTGGTGCTGGGAGAGAGCAATATGGTGGCGCTGGGACAGAGCAATATGGTGGCGCTGGGACAGAGCAATATGGAGGCGCTGGGACAGAGCAATATGGAGGCGCTGGGACAGAGCAATATGGAGGCGCTGGGACAGAGCAATGACGGGGGTGCTGGGACAGAGCAATGACGGGGGTGCTGGGACAGAGCAATGACGGGGGTGCTGGGACAGAGCAATGACGGGGTGCTGGGAGAGAGCAATGATGGGGGTGCTGGGAGAGAGCAATGATCGGGGTGCTGGGAGAGAGCAATGATCGGGGTGCTGGGAGAGAGCAATGACGGGGGTGCTGGGACAGAGCAATGACGGGGGTGCTGCGACAGAGCAATGACGGGGGTGCTGGGACAGAGCAATGACGGGGGTACTGGGAGAGAGCAATGACGGGGGTGCTGGGAGAGAGCAATGATGGGGGTGCTGGGAGAGAGCAATGATCGGGGTGCTGGGAGAGAGCAATGATGAGGGTGCTGGGAGAGAGCAATGATGGGGGTACTGGGAGAGAGCAATGACGGGGGTGCTGGGAGAGAGCAATGATGAGGGTGCTGGGAGAGAGCAATGATGAGGGTGCTGGGAGAGAGCAATGATGAGGGTGCTGGGAGAGAGCAATGATGGGGGTACTGGGAGAGAGCAATGACGGGGGTGCTGGGAGAGAGCAATGATGTGGGTCTCTTTGCTTGTACTGTGAAGCCTTGCATATTTTCTGTGTGCACATAGCCTTACAGTTAATTGGGGAGAGTCACAGAGACTGAATAATTTATATTATTGGCCGGTGCAGATTATAGTTAATGGGGGGCACAGTGCTGCTTATCACTTTATACTTTGATTACTAAGTGGCTAATAGTATATTAATGGGGGGGTTACATATCTGTATTCGAGGACGCAGAGCGGGGGAGACACATGTATACATACAATATGTGACCTTGTTATTTTCTAGGCTGGAGATCATCGTGACAAGACGAGTCGTGGCTGGGAGATGTCGACATGAAGGTCTGACCAGATGGAGAAGAAGCAGCAGAAACCGACTCTGATCAGATGAGACGTCTGCGGTAAGTGCCTGGATGTAAATATTATTCTGTATCTGCACTGTGTGACTTGGAGTGATAATGTTATCTGTAAAATCCCTTAGGCTGCATTCTCACATTTGTGTGAAATGTCCGTGTGCTGCCAGATGTTTTTGTCGGATGGTCCACGGACTCGTAGAGTTTTATAGATCCATTCACACATCCATGAAAATCACGGATCTGAGAATGAGATCTAAGAGGGTCAGAGAATGTCCTGTTCTGATCCGATATTGAGGATTAGAATAGGACATGCTCAATGCGTCGGTAAAACAGGGCAGCACACCGACACTGCACACAGATGCAGGAATGTAGCCTTATTATGTATAGCACAGTCCCTTAGTATATAGTGTACTCACTTACTATGTATAGCGCCATCCTTAGTTATATAGTTTCCTCTTTTATTATGTATAACACCCTCCCTTATTATGTACCATCATCTCTAGCTCTAGGGGCTCACAGTTGGGGGATCATACTGTGTTGGGGTCAGCATACTTTACCCTGGGAGTTGAGGTGGGGTACAGTAGGGTCATTATGCTGCGCATATGGAGGAATTCACCATGGGGGTATCATACTGTTTGGGGGGCCCTTTTATTGGCATCACACTTTATGGGGCAATGAAAGGGATCTAGGACGTCAGCAGGAGGAAAATTACTATTGCTTCTGCTATGGGGCCCCCTGATTCCTATGTACGCCCCTGTATATATATATATTCATCCCACAATGTGACATTCATGGTAGAAGAGAGGGATTGGTAAAATGGGACAACCATTACAAACCAGCCACCTGATCAGACGTTATTGAACACCTTTCCAGAAGCTTTAATCAATCTTATCTACTGTTATTTTCTGAAGAGAGGAAACAAATGTCCTAAAAATAAAAAAATATAAAAATGAAAGTTAAGAAAAAAAATAAATAAATAATAATAGTCTCACCTCCACTATGAGCATTTTTTGCTCTTCTAATAATCCAAGCTTTCCTAATTGTTCTTCTATTTGCTCCTGCGTCTTCATATTCCTCTCCAGCACAAATGATGCATGCTGGGGCTGTAAGAGCTGTAATAGAAGCCTAGAAGAACCATCAGAGGTCAGGCCCATCTGGTTACAGAAAGAACACAGATACACGCTGTATAAGACAATGGGATGGAAACAAGATTTTAAAAGGAGTTATCAAACACTTTTATACTCCACTGGATAGGTCATTAATATAAGATAGGTGGGGGTCCAACCATCGGCCCCCCGATGATCAGCTGTCATCACCTCTGGCAAGATGCAGGCAATGTTCAAAGTGGAACAAAACCGCTCCGTACACTGCGGCCGCTGCCGGGTGCAGACCAGCTATTGAGGAGTACCGGAGGTGATCTGCAGCACCAGGCAGTGGCCACTGGGGTGCGCTCTGTTCACAAGTTACATCCGGCCGTTGCCAGAGCTATAAACAGCTTATTGGTGGGGAGCCAAGAGTCGGACCTACAACGATCTGATATAGACCACCTATTTTATGCATAAATCATCTGCATTAAAGTATTAGAGAACGTCTTTAAGAGCCCTGCATTTTCAGAGCCAAACTTCAGTCAACATCTAATAACCAATTCCAATGTCTTTCTTAGGACTCGTTCACACGAATGTATTTTCAGTAGGAAAGTTGTCTGTGGAACAAATGGACGGCACTCAGACCAATGGGATTCAATGGGAAAGTGCAGAGGAGTCATTTTTCTTTTTTGTCACTGATCGAATCTGTGTGTGAGCAAAAAATAAAGAAAGAAAATGGCAGCATGTCCTCGTTTCATCAGTCAGCCAAGATTCACCCATTCAAGTCTATGGGTACAGAAAAAAATCTGCTTTTTACAGATACATTGCAATCCTGTAGCCCTGGAAACTGTAAATGGTTAAAAAGCCAGATTAGATCTGGACCGCACATGGACGACAAGTGAGAAAAGAATTCTCCCACTTTTCTGGATGAAACTCTGAATGATATTTTATCTGCTTGTGTGAACAGGCCCTTAGAGTTCTCGACAAGACGGAGGAGCTGATCCAGAGCGTCCAGGTAAAGCTAGCAGTCCAGGTAATGGCGGATACGGGGCAACCATCCACATCGTGCTCCATGCCCTTCTAATCTGACCTCCGTGACAGTGATGCTCAGTGTAAAGCCTGAGCTCAGGAGATGTGGGCTCGGACCCTGTTCAGACACACTGGAACTGATCAATCTCCATTCAACATTATGAACGTAAAACTGGAGCACTGGCCCCACTTAAATATATTGCATTATGGTCAAATCATTCCCTTTAGGAGCTGAGTGCTGTGTAATAGAGGAGGATAAGGCCCCCCGTATACAGCCATCTATTCTCTGATAGGCGAGAGGGAAGAGACGTCATCTCCTCCTTTCTGATAATGTCACCTGTATCCTGCTGACAGTGATTGTGCCATCCCAGCAAGTGGCACTAGAGCCGCTCCCCGCTCTTAGGCTATGTGCCCATGTAAAACCGTCTGCCATGCCAAGCAATGTGAATTGGGATGTGCTGTGCACATGATGCGCTAATTAGCGCGCCGAATTCACATTGCAACACGCAGCATGACCATTTCTACCGCGATTACGCGGCCATTGAAAAGCAGCAAACCCGCAGGTATATGTGGATTTACTGCGTTTCAATTAAATTCAATGGCCGAGAATTTGCAGCGTAATCCGGGTGCGTGTGGTACCCAGGATGAAGAAGAGACTACAACTCCTCTTCATCCCGGCTACCAAGCGGTGAAAAAAAGAAATAAATAAGTTAAAAATAAAAAAACCCTGTATACTCCCCTCTCCGGTCTGCTCCCGGCGGCGTCCTCTCTCCTCCGCGTCCAGCGGTGTACTGGCAGGACCTGCGGTGACGTCATCTAGTCAGCTGATGATCACGCGACCACTGACGTCAGAGGTCAGGTGATGGTCGCGTGACCATCAGCTGACTAAATGACGTCACCGCAGGTCCTGCCAGTACACCGCGGGACGCTGAAGAGAGAGAACACCGCCGGGAGGAGACTGGAGAGGTGAGTATACAGGGTTTATTTTTAACTTTTTAATTCTTTTTTTTTTTTACTATAGATGCAGCATTTAAAGCATCTAAGTTGGTCACACAATATAAATCCATACCGGTTGCATGGATTTATATTGTGCAACCAACTTGTCAAGCACTTTTCCAAGTGATACTCAAAATCACTTGGAAAAGTGCTTGAAAAAACGCTGAAAAAATGCTGAAAAAACACTTCTCTCTGGCAGAAAAAATGCATGTAAATCTGCTACGTGGGCACATAGCCTTAGCGTGTATGTGCTGTACTTATCATTCAGGACTGTGCAAAGACCTGCCTGTGACCAAAAGAACAACAAGGCTGTGTGCACACGCTGCAGATTTGGTGCGTTTTTCAATGGAACAGGCTGCCACGAGAGGTGGTGAATTCTCCTTCAATGGAAGTCTTCAAACAGAGGCTGGACAGACATTTGTCTGAGATGGTTTAGTGAATCCTGCATTGAGCAGGGGTTGGACACTAGGACCCTGGAGGTTCCTCCAATTCTAATGTTCTAGGATTCTATGTATAAACACCAGCTGCAATCTTCCATGGAGAAGTAACTGTGGTTTCAGGAGAACTTGCAGCAGAAGGTCTGTGCCTTCCGCTAGCTCCTCCCCCTTCCGCTAGCTCCTCCCCTTCCTTCTGTAAAGAGTATTAATAGCACTAACTGTCATCTATCTCACTAATAGGAAAGTTTGTCTTCACTGAATACAGATTTTACAGATGTTACCGCGAATTGAGACTGAAAGATCAATCCAGCAGGAAAAAGAAGACTTCTCTGATAAGATTATAAAATTACTTATTTTCATGTGTAATATTAATTTACAAAACAAAAATTAAAACAACGGTTATTCTTTAACTAATAAAGCACTTAGGACATGGATTCATTAAGACTGGCCATATTCAAGCTGCTCTTGATGAGGGAGCGTGCTGGAGTCAGACGGTCCAGATTCATTAAGTGGCGCATGAATTATGCGCTTCTGACAAGTGGTGTGTGCACCTTGCCACAAATCTTACTCCAGTCACGGACTGGAGTAAGATTTCTGGTGTAAGGGAAGCCACAGTTCGCTATGAATTAGACAAGCTGTGGTGCCACACTTCCATCCTGCCCCAACTCTGCCCATTTTGGTGAAGCTGGGCAAAACTGACGTGAAAACACCAAACGTCACAACATTTTTGATCAACTCAACAATGTACGAGGTGTATGAAGCGGAGCCGCGCGTGTACAAGGTGTGCGGAGCGGAGCCGCGCATGTACAAGGTGTGTAGAGCGGAGCCGCGCGTGTACGAGGTGTGTGGAGCGGAGCTGCGCGTGGACAAGGTGTGCGGAGCGGAGCCGCGCGTGGACAAGGTGTGCGGAGCGGGGCCGCGCGTGTACGAGGTGTGTGGAGCGGAGCCGCGCGTGTACGAGGTGTGCGGAGCGGAGCCGCTCGTGTACGAGGTGTGCGGAGCGGAGCCGCGGGTCTACGAGGTGTACAGAGCAGAGCCGCGCATGTATGAGGTGTGTGGAGCAGAGCCCCGCGTGTACGAGGTGTGCGGAGCGGAGCCGCGCGTGTACTAGGTGTGCGGAGCGGAGCCGCGGGTGTACGAGGTGTGCGGAACCACGCGTATACGAGGTGTGCGGAGCAGAGCCACACGTGTACGAGGTGTGCGGAGCGGAGCCGCGCGTGTACGAGGTGTGCGGAACCACGCGTATACGAGGTGTGCGGAGCAGAGCCACACGTGTACGAGGTGTGCGGAGTGGAGTCGAGCGTGTACGAGGTGTGCGGAACCACGCGTATACGAGGTGTGCGGAGCAGAGCCACACGTGTACGAGGTGTGCGGAGCGGAGCCGCGCGTGTACGAGGTGTGCAGAGCAGAGCAGCGCATGTACGACGTGTAAGGAGCGGAGACGCACGTGTACGAGGTGTACGGAGCAGAGCAGCGCGTGTACAAGTGTGCGGAGCGGAGCCGCGTGTGTATGAGCTGTACGGAGCGGGCCGCACGTGTACGAGGTGTACGGAGCAGAGCAGCGCGTGTACGAGTGTGCGGAGCGGAGCCGCGCGTGTAAGAGTGTGCGGAGCCGAGCATGTATGAGGTGTGCAGAGCGGAGCCGCGCGTGTACGAGGTGTGTGGAGCGGAGACACGCGTGTACAAGGTGTGCGGAGTGGAGCTGCGCGTGTACGAGGTGTGTGGAGCGGAGCCGCGCGTGTACGAGGTGTATGGAGTGGAGACAGGCGTGTACAAGGTGTGCAGAGCAGAGCCGTACGTGTACGAGGTGTGTGGAGCAGAGCCGCGCGTGTACGAGGTGTGTGGAGCAGAGCCGCGCGTGTAAGAGGTGTGCGGAGCGGAGCCGCGCGTGTACAAGGTGTGCGGAGCAGAGCCGCACATGTACGAGTGTGCGGAGCGGAGCCAATCGTGTACAAGGTGTGCGGAGTGGGGCGGATCCACACGTGTACAAAGTGTACAGAGCGGAGCCGCGCGTGTACGAGGTGTGCAGAGCGGAGCTGCACGTGTAGAAAGTGTATGGAGCGG
Organism: Phyllobates terribilis; assembly: GCF_046119375.1. Taxonomy (NCBI): domain Eukaryota; kingdom Metazoa; phylum Chordata; class Amphibia; order Anura; family Dendrobatidae; genus Phyllobates; species Phyllobates terribilis. The sequence continues at coordinate 562,130 of NW_027362812.1, forward strand.
AACCATACGTGTACAAGGTGTACGGAGCAGAGCCAATCGTGTATGAGTTGTATGGAGCGGAGCCGCATGTGTACGAGGTGTGCGGAGCGGATCCGCGCGTGTACAAAGTGTACAGAGAAAAGCCGCGCGTGTACGAGCTGTACGGAGCGGGCCGCACGTGTACGAGGTGTACGGAGCAGAGCAGCGCGTGTACGAGTGTGCGGAGCGGATCCACGCATGTACAGGGTGTACGGAGCGGAGCTTAGCGTGTACGAGGTGTGCAGAGCGGAGCCGTGCGTGTACGTGGTATGTGGAGCAGAGTCGCACAAGTACGAGGTGTGGAGAGGAGACACGCGTGTACGAGGTGTGTGGAGTACAGCCGCGCGTGTACGAAGTGTGCGGAGCGGAGTCGCGCGTGTACGAGGTGTGCAGAGCAGAGCGGCACATGTACGAGTGTGTGGAGCGGAGCCAATCGTGTACGAGGTGTGCGGAGCGGATCCGCGCGTGTACAAAGTGTATGGAGCGGAGCCGCACGTGTATGAGTTGTATGGAGCGGAGCCGTGCATGTACGAGGTGTGCAGAGCAGATCTGCGCGTGTACAAAGTGTATGGAGCGGAGCCGCGCGTGTACGGGGTGTGCGGAGCGGATCCGAGAGTGTACAAAGTGTACGGAGCGGAGCCGCGCGTGTGCGAGCTGTACGGAGCAGAGCCGCGCGTGTACGAGCTGTACGGAGCAGAGCCGCGCGTGTACGAGCTGTACGGAGCGGAGCCGCATGTGTACGAGCTGTACAGAGCGGAGCCGTGCATGTACGAGGTGTGCAGAGCGCAGACATGCGTGTACGAGGTGTGCGGAGCGGACCCACGCGTGTACGAGGTGTGCGGAGCAGAGCCGCAAGTGTACGAGTGTGCGGAGCTTAGCCGCGCGTGTACGAGCTGTACGGAGCGGAGCCGCGCGTGTACGAGCTGTACGGAGCGGAGCCGTGCGTGTACGATGTGCAGAACGGAGCTGCGCGTGTACAAAGTGTATGGAGCGGAACCGTGCGTGTACGAGATGTGCGGAGCAGAGCTGCGCATGTACGAGTGTGCGGAGTCACGCGTGTACGAGGTGTGCAAAGCGGAGTTGCGCGTGTACAAGGTGTGCGGAGCGGAGCCGCGCATGTACAAGGTGTGCGGAGCGGAGCCACGCATGTACGAGGTGTGTGGAGCGGAGCCATGTGTGTATGAGGTGTACACAGCATGGCAGCGCGTGTACGAGTGTGTGGAGCGGATCCGCGCATGTACGAGTGTGCGCAGCAGAGCCGCGCGTGTAAGAAATGTGCAGAGCGGAGCCGCGCATGTACGAGGTGTGTAGAGCGGAGACACGCGTGTACGAGGTGTGTGGAGCTGAGCCGCGCGTGTACGAGGTGTGCAGAGCGGAGCCGCACGTGTACGAGTTGTGGAGCACAGCCGTGCGTGTACGAGGTGTGCAGAGCGGAGACACGCGTGTATGAGGTGTGCGGAGCAGATCCGCACGTGTACAAGGTGTACGGAGCGGAGCCGCGCATGTACGAGCTGTACGGAGCGGAGCCACGCGTGTACGAGCTGTACGGAGCGGAACCTTGCATGTACGAGGTGTGCGGAGCGGAGCCGCGCGTGTACGAGTTGTGGAGCACAGCCGTGCGTGTACGAGGTGTGCAGAGCGGAGACACGCGTGTATGAGGTGTGCGGAGCAGATCCGCACGTGTACAAGGTGTGCGGAGCGGAGCCACGCGTGTACGAGGTGTACGGAGCAGAGCCACACGTGTACGCGGTGTACGGAGGGGTATTGCGCGTCTATGAGGTGTACGGAGCAGAGCCGCGCGTGTACGAGGTGTATAGAGCAGAGCCGCGCTTCTACAAGTTGTACGGAGTTGAGCCGCACATGTACAAGGCGTACGGAGCAGCGTCGCGTGTGTACGATGTGTGCGGAGCAGAGCCACCCATGTACGAGGTGTACGGAGCGGAGCCACATGTGTACTAGGTGTACGGAGCAGAGCCGCGCATGTACAAGGTGTGCGGAGCGGAGCCGCATGTGTACGAGGTGTACAGAGCAGAGCAGTGAGTGTACGAGTGTGCGGAGCAGATCCGCGCTTGTACTAGGTGTACGGCGCGGAGCCGCACGTGTACTAGCTGTACGGAGCATAGCTCTGCATGTACGAGGTGTACGGAGCAGAGCCGCACGTGTACGAGTGTGCAGAGCGGAGCCGCGCGTGTACGAGGTGTACAGAGCAGAGCAGCGTGTGTACGAGTTTGCGGAGCGGATCCGCACGTGTACAAGGTGTACGGAGCGGAGCCGCGCATGTACAAGCTGTACGGAGCGGAGCCACGCGTGTACGAGCCGTACGGATCGGAGCCGCGCGTGTACGAGGTGTACGGATCAGAGCAGCGCGTGTACGAGTGTGCGGAGCGGAGCCGCACGTGTATGAGGTGTACGGAGTGGAGCCGCGAGTTTACGAGGTGTACGGAGCGGAGCCACGCATTTACGAGGTTTACAGAGCGGAGCCGCGTTTGTACGAGGTGTGCGGAGCCGCACGTGTACGACATTTAAGGAGTGGAGCCGTGCGTGTACGAGCTGTAGGGAGAGGAGCCGTGCGTGTACGAGGTGTGCAGAGCGGAGCCCAGCGTGTATGAGGTTGTGGAGCAGAAACACACGTGTACGAGGTGTGCGGAGCGGAGCCGCGCGTGGACGAGGTGTGCGGAGCGGATCCGTGCGTGTGCGAGGTGTACGGAGCGGAGCCACGCGTGTATGAGGTGTACGGAGCGGAGCAGCAAGTGTACGAGCTGTACGGAGCGGAACCGTGCGTGTACGAGGTGTGCAGAGCGGAGCCGCACGTGTACGAGGTGTGTGGAGCAGAGACACGCGTGTACGAGGTGTGTGGAGCAGAGCCGCACGTGTACGAGGTGTGTGGAGCGGAGTCGAGCGTGTACGATGTGTGTGGAGCTGAGCCACGCGTGTATGAGGTGTGCCGAGCGGAGCCGCGCGTGTACGAGGTGTACGAAGCAGAGTCGGGCGTGTACGATATGTGCAGAGCAGAGCCACGCGTGTATGAAGTGTACGGAGAAGAGCCGCGCTAGTACCAGTGTGCGGAGCGGATCCGCGCGTGTACAAGGTGTACGGAGCAAAGCCACGCGTTTACGAGGTGTGCGGAGCGGAGCCGCACGTGAACGACGTGCAAGGAGCAGAGCCGCGCGTGTACGAGGTGTACGGAGCGGAGCCACGCTTGTACGAGGTGTACGGAGCGGAGCCGCGCGTGTAGGAGGTGTATGGAGCAGAGTCTCCAGTGTACGAGTGTGCGGAGCGGAGCCGCGTGTGTACGAGGTGTACAAAGCGGAGCCACGCGTGTAGGAGGTGTATGGAGCAGAGTCTCCAGTGTACGAGTGTGCGGAGCGGAGCCGCGTGTGTACGAGATGTAAGGAGCAGAGCCGCGCATGTACGAGTGTGCGGAGCGGAGCCGCGAGTGTACGAGGTGTACAGAGCAGAGTCACGCGTGTATGAGGGGTACGGAGCAGAGCTGCGCATGTACGAGGTGTACGGAGCAGAGCCGCGCATGTACGAGTGTGCGGAGCGGAGCCACGCGTGTACGAGTGTGCGGAGCGGAGCTGCGAGTGTACGAGGTGTACGGAGCAGAGACGCGCGTGTACGAGGTGTACGGAGCAGAGCCGCGCGTATACGAGTGTGCGGAGTGTAGCCGCGCGTGTACGAGTGAGCGGAGCCGCGGGTGTACGAAGTGTACAGAGCAGAGCCGCGCGTGTACAAGTGTGCGGAGCGGAGCCGCGTGTGTACGAGATGTAAGGTGCAGAGCTGCGCGTATATGAGTGTGCAGAGCGGAGCCGCGAGTGTACGAGGTGTTCGGAGCAGTCACGCATATGTGAGGTGTACGGTGCAGAGCCGCGCGTGTACGAGGTGTACGGAGCAGAGCCGCGTGTGTACGAGTGTGCGAAGCGGAGCCGCCCATGTACGAGTGTGCGGAGCGGAACCGCGCGTGTACGAGGTGTACAGAGCAGAGCCGCACGTGTACGAGGTGTACAGAGCAGAGCAGCGAGTGTACGACGTGTAAGGAGCGGAGCCACACGTGTACGAGGTGTATGGAAAAGCCGCACGTGTATGAGGTGTGCAGAGCGGAGCCGCGCATGTACGAGGTGTGCAGAGCAGAGCCGCACGTGTACGCGGTGTACAGAGCAGAGCAGCGAGTGTACGACGTGTAAGGAGCGGAGCCACGCGTGTACGAGGTGTATGGAGCGGAGCCGCACGTGTATGAGGTGTGCGGAGCAGAGTCGCGCATTTACAAGGTGTGCAGAGCAGAGCAGCGCATGTACGAGGTGTACGGAGCGGAACCGCACGTGTACGATGTGTGCGGAGTGGAGTGGAGCCGCACGTGTACGAGGTGTACGGAGAGACGCCGCCAAGTACGAGGTGTACGGAGCAAAGCTGTGCAAGTACGAGGTGTACGGAGCGTAGACGCGCGTGTACAAGGTGTGCGGAGCAGAGCAGCGCGTGTACGAGTGTTCAGAGTGGAGCGGAGCCGCGCATGTACGAGGTGTACGGAGCGGAGCCACGCTTATATGAGGAGTACGGACCGGAGCCACGCGTTTACGAAGTGTACGGAGCAGAGCCGCGCGTGTTCAAGGTGTACAGAGCGGAGCCGCGCGTGTACGAGTGTGCGGAGCGGAGCCGCGTGTGTACGAGATGTAAGAGCAGAGCCGCGCGTGTACGAGTTTGCGGAGCAGAGTCACGCGTGTACAAAGCAGAGCTGCACGTGTACGAGGTGTACGAAGCAGAGCCGCACATGTACGAATTGTACGGAGCTGAGCCGCGCGTGTACAAGGCGTATGGAGCGGCGTCGCACATGTACGATGTGTGCGGAGCAGAGCCGCCCGTGTACGAGATGTGCAGAGCGGAGCCGCGCATGTTCGAGGTGTACAGAGCAGAGCAGCACGTGTACGAGTGTGCCGAGCTGGAGAGGAGCCGCACGTGTACAAGGTGTACGGAGCGAGACCGCACAAGTACGAGGTGTGCGGAGCCGCCCGTGTTCGAGGTGTACAGAGCAGAGCGTGTACAAGTGTGCAGAGCTGGAGCGGAGCGTGGCGTTTACGAAATGTACAGAGTGAAGCCACATGTGTACGGAGCAGAGCCGCGGGTGTACGAGTGTGCGGAGCGGATCCGCTTGTGTACAAGGAGTACGAAGCGGATTCGCATGTGTACAAGGTGTACGGAGTGTGTGGAGCGGAGCCGCCCGTGTACGAGGTGTACGGAGCGGAGCCGCACATGTACGAATTGTACGGAGCTGAGCCGCGCGTGTACAAGGCGTACGGAGCGGCGTCGCACGTGTACGATGTGTGCGGAGCAGAGCCGCCCGTGTACGAGATGTGCAGAGCGGAGCCGAGCATGTTCGAGGTGTACAGAGCAGAGCAGCACGTGTACGAGTGTGCCGAGCTGGAGAGGAGCCGCACGTGTACAAGGTGTACGGAGCGAGACCGCACAAGTACGAGGTGTGCGGAGCCGCCCGTGTTCGAGGTGTACAGAGCAGAGCGTGTACAAGTGTGCAGAGCTGGAGCGGAGCGTGGCGTGTACGAAATGTACAGAGTGAAGCCACATGTGTACGAGGTGTACGGAGCAGAGCCGCGGGTGTACGAGTGTGCGGAGCGGATCCGCTTGTGTACAAGGAGTACGAAGCGGATTCGCATGTGTACAAGGTGTACGGAGCGAAGCCACGTGTGTACGAGGTGTACGGAGTGGTGCCACATGTGTACGAGGTGTACGGAGCAGAGCCGCGAATGTATGAGTGTGCGGAGCGGATCATCATGTGTACAAGGTGTACGGAGTGGCGTCGCGCGTGTACGATGTGTGCGGAGCAGAGCAGCACTTGTACGATGTGTGCGGAGCTGGAGCGGAGCCGAGCGTGTACAAGATGTATGGAGCGAAGCCACGCGTGTATGAGTTGTACAGAGCGGAGCCACAAGTGTACGAGGTGTACGGAGCAGAGCCGAGCGTGTACGAGGTGTTCGGAGCGGAGCCGCGCGTGTACGAGGTGTACGGAGCAGAGCAGCGCGTGTACGAGTGTGCGGAGCGGATCCGCACGTGTACAAGGTGTACGGAGCGGAGCCGCGCGTGGACGAGCTGTACGGAGAGGAGCCACGCGTGTACGAGCTGTACGGAGCGGAGCCGAGCGTGTACGAGGTGTATGGAGCGGAGTCGCGCGTGTACGAGTGTGCGAAGCGGAGCCGCGTGTGTACGAGGTGTACAGAGTAGTTTGCACGAGTTGTACGGAGCGGAGTCGCGCTTGAATGATGTGTGCGGAGCGGGGTCGCGCGAGTACGAGGTGTATGGAGCAGAGCCGCGCAATTACGAGTCTGCGGAGCGAAGCTGCGCGTGTACGAGGTGTGCAGAGCCACGCGTGTACGAGGTGTACGGAGCGGAGCCGCATGTGTACTAGGTGTACAGAGTGGAGCCGCACATGTACGAGTTGTATGGAGCTGAGTCGCACGTGTACGATGTGTGCGGAGCAGAGCCGCGCGTGTACGATGTGTGCAGAGCAGAGCCACGCGTGTACGATGTGTGCAGAGCAGAGCCACGCGTGTACAAGATGTGCAGAGCGGAGCCGCGGGTGTACGAAGTGTACTGAGCAGAGCAGCGCGTGTACGAGTGTGCGGAGCTGGAGCGGAGCCGCGCGTGTACGAGATGTACGGAGCGGAGCCACGCGTGTACAAGGTGTGCGGAGGAGAACCGCATGTGTACGAGGTGTACAGAGCAGAGCAGCGCGTGTACGAGTGTGCAGAGCAGCGCGTGTACGAGTGTGCAGAGCGGAGTTGCACGTGTACGAGGTGTAAGGAGGGGAACCGCGCGTGTACAAGGTTTGCGGAGCCACGCGCGTACGAAGTGTACGGAGCAGAGCCACGCGAGTACGAGTGTGCAGAGCCGCGTGTGTACGACGTGTAAGGAGCGAAGCCGCGCGTGTACGACGTGTATGGAACGGAGCCATGCGTGTACGAGGTGTGCGGAGCGGATCCACGCGTGTACAAGGTGTACGGAGCGGAGCCGCGCGTGTATGAGGTGTGCGGAGCGGAGCCGCGCGTGGACGAGGTGTACGGAGCAGAGCCGCGTGTGTACGATGTGTGCGGAGCGGAGCCACGCGTGTACGAGGTGTACGGAGCAGAGCGGATCCACGCGTGTACAAGGTGTACGGAGCGGAGCCGCATGTGTACGAGCAGTACAGAGTGTACAAGCTGTACGGAGCAGAGCCGTGCATGTACGAGGTATGCAGAGTGGAGCTGCGCGTGTACAAAGTGTACGAGGTGTGCGGAGCAGAGCCGCGCGGATACGAGGTGTGCAGAGCGTAGCTGTGCGTTACGAGGCTTGTGGAGCGGAAACACGCATGTACGAGTTGTACGGAGCGGAGCTGCGCGTGTACGAGGTGTGCGGAGCGGATCCGTGCGTGTACAAAGTGTACGGAGCAGAGCCGCGCGTGTACGAGCAGTACAGAGTGTACAAGCTGTACGGAGCAGAGCCGTGCATGTACGAGGTATGCAGAGCGGAGCTGCGCGTGTACAAAGTGTATGGAGCGGAACCATACGTGTACGAGCTGTGCGGAGCAGAGCCGCACGTGTACGAGTGTGCGGAGTGGAGCCGCTCATGTACGGAGCATAGCCGCGCGTGTACGAGGTGTATGGAGCAGAGACACGCGTGTATGAGGTGTGCGGAGCGGAGCGGATCCATGCGTGTACAAGGTGTACGGAGCGGAGCCGCGCGTGTACGAGCTGTACGGAACGGAGCCGCGCGTGTACGAGTTGTACGGAACGGAGCCTGCGTGTACGAGCTGTACGAGGTGTGCAGAGCGGAGCTGCGCGTGTACAAAGTGTATGGAGCGGAGCCGTGCGCGTACGAGCTGTACGGAGTGGAGGAGTGCGTGTACGAGGTGTGCAGAGCGGAGCTGTGCGTGTACAAAGTGTATGGAGCGGAGCAGTGCGTGTACGAGGTGTGCAGAGCGGAGCCGCGTGTGTACGAGGTGTGTGGAGCAGAGCCGCACGTGTACGAGGTGTCTCTGCATACAGCTGAATTTTACCACCACAAAAGGACTAGGTGGACTCTGGCTAGCAACAGAAAAAAAATTATATTTTTTTTTACTGTGCATACAAATCAATTTCACCCCCAAAAACTGATAAGGTGGGCTACTATAGCTTGCGCTATCACACTGGCAAATTATAAAAATATATTTTTGTGTTCTGCACTCAGCTCTGTATAACAGCTGAATTTCAATCCCACAAAATGAAAAGGTGTGCTAGTCTTTATTGAAGCCATAAAAATTAAATAAAAAGTTGAATAAAATGTAACACTAAAGCCAAGTTCACACAACATGAAGACTGCATTTTTTTATGTCCGCACCATACAACAAAATAACAATCTTATTATTGTGTGTTTGCTGAGTTTCTTTTGAGTTTTCCCCCTTAAAATGTGTTTTGGTGAAGCTGTGAATCTACACTTTTAATACTACAGAAAAACTTAGATTTTTGAGCTTAAAAATGTTTTTTTTTTTACAGGCTCCACAGAGGCTTATATATAAAAAATAAAAAAATGCATGAAATCCGCACAGTTCAGCAGCGTCTTTAGACTCACTGCAGGCGTAGATTTCATTAAATCACATCCACTGCACTTGCACATTTAGGCCGTGTTCAGATGTAGCATAAGTGCTGTGTTTTTTCAGCTGCTTTTTTGGAACAGTCATTTTGCAGCATTTAAATGGCCAAGAAAAGTGGATGTGATTTCATGAAAACGGCTCTGTGGTCTAAAGACGCTGCTGATCTGTACGGTTATGGTTTATTTTACGTCTGGAGGCTTCTATGTGGAAAAAGAGAGAAAACGCATGTAAAAAGACTGCAGGTACCTTAAGAGCAGAATCAAAGCTATTCTGTATTATAACAAAAAATGAACAATGCGGCTTCACATCTGCACCAAAAAACATCAAATAAAGGGGAAAAGGCATAAAAAAATGCAGCAAGTACGCAATAATCAGAAGATTGTTATTGTGTAGTTTGGTGTGGACATCTGCAGAAAACAAAAAAAAAATACAGTATTTATTCAACATGTGAACACGGCCTTGCAGACACAAAAAAGCCAATGTCAAATAGTGAAGCTACATAAAGATGAGAAAGTTGAATGGACAGAAAATAAATCCATAGATCCCAAGTGAAAGAAGCACGACGCACAGATGACACCATGCCAGCCTCATCAAAAGTCACGCCGGATGAGGTAAGGTTAGTAGTGACGCATGAGCGTGTTCTCTTAACCCTCTCACAGAGCACGCTCAGGTGCTGCCTGAGTATTTTCGGCATCTATGCTCGAGCCGCCGCGGCTGCATGTGTCGCGGCTGTTAGACAGCTGTGACACATGCAGGGATTGCATGTTTGTTAGGCAATCCCTGCATGTGTCACAGCTGTCTAACAGCCCCAGCGGCCCGAGCATAGATACCGAGCACGCCGAAAATACTCGGGCAGCAACCGAGCGTGCACGGTGAAAGGGTAAACCGAGCATGCTCGTGCAACACTATAGGTAAGAGATTCGTGGCCTCCTGTCCAGCGTCCCAAGAATTGATCCTCTCAGCTCTAGTTCCAACTGTCCCGGATACGGTGAACAGCCCCGTATAAATAAACTAGCTACTGTGAGCGAAATACGCTCTCTTCTATGCCTTCCGAACTCCAAATTAATAAGATTTGTTTTACGAGCGCTCGGGAAATCAATACAGCACAGCCTTGTATGGTGTACTAGAAAAGACTTCTGCTTTATTAGCACATGTGGCACTTTAAATAGGGTCAGAGACAAAGGAATAGTTCCCTCTGACCTATGAACCAATAGTAACCTTAAGGGAGTGAATCGTAATGTGAAACCTCACTGCCCATCAGTGTTACCTGATGACCATTACATAAGAGTGAAAACAAAATGGATACCACAGACAAACAAGATGGATTCTTTTCTCTCACACTACTGAATCCGTTCTACACCCGGGTGGCGAGCATCTTTATTGGTATATGGTCTCCCATGCTGGTATGTGCTGCCCCCCTCCTGGTATTTGTGCTGCCCCCATCATCCTATACTGGGATGCATGGCACCTCTCTGACGCGCCCCTGGGCCTGTGTCGCGCTGCGTTGCGCATGCGGGAGCTTACCCGGAGCCGGATCTCTTGAGGGTTGTAGTCTCGTGGCGGTGATCCGGTCCGTGCCCAGGGAGTCAGACTAAGTGGCGCTGTATTAGCGGTAGATGTTGGACGACTACGCCACCCGTTGAGTACAGCTAAGGAGCTGCTGCTGCAGGGCAGACCGCTGAGGCCGGTGGTAGGATTGTGCAGCGTGATAGTATAACCCCCAACGGGAGGGGTATGGCCTCAGGGCAGCCGACGTGGATGATGGGGGTAGCAGGAACCACTCAGAGACGGTACGGTGTAGTTCAGGGTCTTTACTGGTGACAACGATAGACCCTCCCGGAGTACTGGCTAGCGATTGGGGCCTGGTCAGTCCTTGAGCAGATGGGATCTCCCCTGGCCAGGCGGAGTTGTAGGCCTCCCAAACTAACGATACTCTTCTGGCTACCTTGCTAGAAGCGGATATAAGTAGCCCACGTCCCTGAGTGTACCGTGTGGTGCTCACCCGTATGGCCGGTGACTCGGGGCCTTCTAGTAGCTTCCGCTCCACGACGGCGGTGCTGGTCCCATGCGTGTGACCGTGCCTTCGGGTTTCTGGGCTTGAGGACCTGAAATCCCCTGCCGGTCGGCTTCTGCTGCTGGGTAAGAGTTAGTCCCCACAGCCTCGGACGCCGGGTCCGGTAAGAAAGCTTCTCAGTCAGGGCGAGCTCTGCAGCTGCCAGCCCCTGACTTGTAGTAGTATTGCTCCCACTGAGCTTCTGCTGTTTCTTCCTGTGACTGTTTCTTGTCTCTACTCTCCTTGACTGCCCAACCCTGCTTCAGCCCCGGGTTTATATAGGGGAAGTTCTTCCCCTCCCAAGACTGGGCAGGAGGTGTGGCATGCACAGGATCCCTGGCCAAGAGACCTCCCACCTGCTCTCAGACATAACATTGCTTGTTACTGTGGAAACCAGACCCCTGGGGTGCCACATTCCCCCCTAGTGAAATTTAGTACTCCGGGACTAAACATATTTTAGAAAAACATAACAAGATATAACAATAACAATACAATAAAGAAACACATAAAGGTGGTCACGGCATGTCCGTAACCGGGTGCAGTCTTTGAAGAAACAAAGGTGTCCATTTCACCAAAACAGGGAGACGTAACCAGGTAGGGGTCTGTCCTACCCCGAGTCCTTAACAGTCTCTAGTCCATCCTGGGTTACGCTCCAACTAATTGTACAAGGATTCCCGGTAGATCCACCAAGGATTCCTAAAAATAACTAGAAACACAAAATTATACACAAGCAACAATACACAGGTAAACATAAATAAAACAATTTATACACTTTAAATCCTCCAGCGTGCGGGTAACTGGCCTCTAGTGGCTCTAGTGGACCTACGGAGCTGACTGTCTGGCCCCGAACTACAGGGTGTAGGAGCTGTCAAGGGTAAACTGGGCAGCTGTCTACGAGTTCCCTGACTCACTAGGGATATGGCAGGCTCACTGCAAGCAGAGGATTGATCCTCCTGGTCTGCGGGTGTGGGGTCTTCTGCCTCCTGGACCGGCTGTTCTTCCAGCTCTACCCGTTGCTCCGTAGGTGCTTGGGATGACGGTTGGAGGAAGGTGAGTACGGGCACCACAACTGCACCATTGACTTGAGTCCAAGACCGAGGGAAGTCCCCGAGCACCGTACTAACCATATCTTCCCTTTCCTCTACGGGTCGATGGTCTTCTTGTTCCTCTTCAGGGTTCCTCAGTTGTTCGGGACACTTCTTCAGGTGGTCCCGGGATACAATGGCTGTGGTTTCCCCTCCGTCTTTACTGATGGTGCAGACCTTCGGGTTCTCGTGGCTTGAGGGCAGTACGGTGTACGGGTCCTTCTCCCACTGGTCGTCCAACTTGTGGAGCCGTCTCTTCCTCTTCAAGACCTGCTCTCCGGGTACCAGGGGAACAGCGGGAGCATACTGGTTGTAAGTTTTCTCTTGTCTTTCCCTAGCCTGACAGAGACTTCGCTCCACGCTCTCCTGTACTCTCCGGTACTGCTGCTGCCTCTCTGTGTCCCAGTCTGCTTCTGGTGAAGTGTCCTCGGGTGTCAGGACTCCCATTTCCAGGTCAACAGGTAACTTACCAGGTCTTGCCCTCATTAGGTAAGCCGGGGTACAGTTGGTGGAACCTACCGGGATGTGGTTGTATAGGTCCACCAGATCGGGCAGCTTCTCAGGCCACAGACTGCGTTCTTCCAGGAGCAACGTTTTCAGAAGATCCATTACCACCTGGTTCATTTTCTCACAAAGTCCATTAGTTTGCGGATGATAGGGTGTCGTCCTTATCTTCCGGCAGCCATACAGAGTGCAGAATTCTTGGAAGACCTCCGCTTCAAAGGCAGGTCCCTGGTCTGTCAACACTTGGTCCGGGTACCCGTGTGGACGGCAGAAATGCTGCTGGAAGGCTCTCGCTGCTGTTCGAGCTGTTAAGTCCTTGACGGGGACGACAACCAAGAACCGGGAGTAGTGATCCACGATGGTTAGTGCGTAGACGTAGCCACTTCTGCTTGGGGTCAGTTTTACATGATCCAAGGCTACCAGTTCCAACGGCTGCCGGGTGACGATGGACTGCAGGGGAGTCTTCTGGCTGGCACGGTCCTTCCTTCTTAGGTTGCACGGGCCACAGTCTCTGCACCACTTCTCAATGGTTCCCCTCATGCCTACCCAGTGGAACCGCTCGCGCAGCAGGAACTCCAGCTTCTTCCACCCGAAGTGTCCAGCTCCGTCGTGGTATGCCTCCATCACCATGGCTGCGTCTCTTCGTGGCACCACTACTTGCCAGAGTAATTCATGTGTCCGGGAGTTAACCATTCTGCGGCACAACTTCCCTTTGTAAAGGAACAGTCGACTCTTCTCTGCCCATAGTTGTTTGGCTTCCTCCGGAGCGTCTGGTTCAAGGCGAGCCTCCGGCCGAGTCAGCATCTCCTTCACCAGTCGGACGGCAGGGTTGCTGTCTTGCGTTTCCGCCCAGTTGTAGTGGGGTAAGGGGTTCAACGTAGCAGCCTGCTTACTCCTTACCCGGTGGGAGTACTGGATAGTCCCATGACGGTGGAACGCAGGGAGTTCAACTTCTTCCAGTCCCTCCGGATCTTCTCCTCCGTCCGGCAGGTTGGGCATCCTGGACAGGGCGTCCGCGTTGGTATTGGAGCGTCCTGCCCGGTATTTGATTGTGAACTCGTAGTTGGACAGACGGGCCATCCACCTCTGCTCCAGGGCACCGAGTCTTGCCGTGTCCAGGTGTGTCAACGGGTTGTTATCCGTGTACACGGTGAACCGGGAAGAAGCGAGGTAATGCTTAAAGCGCTCGGTGACTGCCCATACCACGGCCAGGAACTCTAACTTAAATGAGCTGTAATTCTCGGGGTTCCTTTCGGTGGGTCGCAGTTTTCGGCTTGCGTAGGCGATTACTCGTTCTTTCCCTTGCTGAATCTGGGACAGCACGGCTCCTAGCCCGATGTTACTGGCGTCGGTGTAGAGGATAAAGGGCTGGCTATAATCCGGGTATGCCAGGATTTCATCCCCCGTGAGGGCCATCTTCAGCTGGCGGAAGGACTCTTCTTCCAGCTCCTCCCATTTGAAGGGCGGCTTCTGGTTCTTGGCCTTCCGGGACTGGCCTATCAGGAGGTCCTGCATAGGAGCTGCCTTTTTGGTGAAGCCGGGGATGAATCTGCGGTAATAGCCTACCAACCCAAGGAACTGCCGCACTTCCTTTACACTGGAGGGACTTGGCCATTCCTTAATTGCGGTGATCTTATCAGGGTCGGGAGCCACTCCATCAGCGCTCACCACGTGTCCCAGGTACTGCACCTTTGGCTTCAGGAGGTGACACTTAGAGGGTTTCACCTTCAGGCCGTAACTTGCCAGGGCTTCGAACACTTCCGCCAGATGTTTCAGGTGGTCCTCATAAGTCTTGGAATATACGATGACATCGTCCAGGTACAACAAGACCGTCTCGAAGTTTTTGTGTCCCAGACAGCACTCCATTAATCGTTGGAAGGTTCCTGGTGCGTTACAAAGTCCAAACGGCATACAGGTAAACTCGCTAAGTCCCATCGGGGTGGTGAATGCGTCTTCTCCCGGTCCGCCTCTGCTACAGGAACCTGCCAGTACCCGCTAGTGAGATCCAAGGTAGAGAAGAAGTTAGCAGATCTTAAAGCAGCCAAAGACTCCTCTATCCTTGGTAAAGGGTACGCATCCTTGTGTGTGATACGGTTGATTTTCCGGTAATCTACACACATCCTCATAGTGTTGTCTTTCTTTTTGACTAAAACCAGTGGGGCTGCCCAGGGGCTACAACTATCCCGGATTACCCCAGCCTCCTTCATGTCTCTAAGCATCCCCTTGGCGTGTTGGTAATGTGCAGGGGGTACGGGTCGATACCTCTCTTTTATGGGAGGATGATCTCCTGTGGGGATGCGGTGTTCTACCCCCTTGACTCGCCCGAAGTCTAACGGGTGTTTCCTAAACACTCTCTCATACTCTTGAACCACCCGGTAGACTCCCTGTTTCTGGTGGGAGGGAGTGGAGTCAGTTCCCAAGTGTAGTTGCTGACACCAATCCTCCATTACTTTCTTAGAGCCGTTACCTTCCTCCGGGTGAGATGGAGGCAAGGGTTCCACAGATTGTATAGCATTTTGGCTAATGGTATATAATTTGGCTAGCGTGGCATACCGGGGCAGGTACACTTCCCTCTTCCCGATATTGATTATGCGAACGGGCACCCTCCCATGGCGTACATTAACCACCCCCCGTGCTGTCAAGATGGTGGGCCTACTGTCTGAGTAAACTGGTTCTACCATTGCCTGGTAATCTCTACCCCTCAGACCAATAGCTGCCCGGCACCAAATCATCATTTCACTTTTTGGGGGCATGGCAATAGGAAAAGGGTCACACATTCTTACGCTACCAATCTCACCGCCGGAGAGTTCCACCTGTTGCCGTCGCATCAGTGCCCGGATCTCTTTCTGGAGCACCCGCTGCTCGCCGGAACTGGCGTTCTTGGCAACCTGCTGTAGAAGGAAAATCACCTCTGCAAGACAATTTTCAATTACATTAGTTCCTAGAGTTATTTTTGGGTGACTCTCATGTTTGTCAATATCTACAATGATCAGTCCCTGTGCTGCCAGTTCGACTCTACCGATTTTGATGGTCACTTCTTTAAATCCGATCTGTGGCACGGGCTGGCCATTGCTGGCGATGATACTCAAGTCGTCGTCAGGGTAGCGGGTAATATCCGAGTCATTCCAGTATTGCTTAAAAAGCACGTACGGGATGGTGGTGACCTGTGACCCGGTGTCCAGTAGGGCACTCATGGGAATGCCATTCAGTACCACAGGCAAGACTGGACGTCCTCCCACATATCTGTCGCGCCAGTTCGATGGGCCTGGTGATCTTTTTCCTGGGGGTTGGCCCTCTACCCCAGGTTGTGCCCGTTTAAAGAACAGTACCTTGCCATATGTCCGGGTTGATTGCAGCGGCGGCAGATGGGTCGTCCGTCCTCGCTGTATCGGTCACTGGGTCTTCCTCTGGCCGGTGGGGTCCTCCTTGGTCGACGCCACGGGATGTCCTCCGGTCCGGATGCCAGCTGGATCTTCCCTGGAGTGGAAACCTGTAAAGACTGCACAGTTCGGGTTAGCGCAGCAACGCTCTTAGCTAGCTCTTGGACCTGATGGTGTAGGTCTGGAGCCGGGTCATTGCCCAAAGCCTGCGCATCAGCTCCCACAGGCCCTGCCGACAAGGGCGCCGCCTCCTGGTGGTAAGTGGTAGTGGGGCGCCTGTGGGTCACAACGCCACCTGGTGCCGGTTCTCGGAGCACCCGGATGGCTCTGTCCTTGAACTGTGCAAATCCCAGATGGGGATCCTGCAAGGCCATTGCCCGCAACTGGGTTCGGTGGGTATTACAATATAGTCCCTCTATAAACTGTTCGGTCAACAGCCTGTCCTCGTTTCCCACTCCATCAGGGTCGGTCTGCTTAATGGCCCTCAGGGCCTCTTGTAGGTTTAGTGCATAGTCCCTTATACTCTCATGCGCTCGCTGCTTGCACCCGTAGAATCTAAGCTTAATCTCGGCTGAGGTACGGGTATCAAAGGTGTCCTTCAGCCGGGTTAGTATCCCTGCGACAGTCTTCCTCCCAGGTGGCCAGGATTTTACTTCCCTTTTGGCTGCCCCGGTTAGTTGGGCCACCAGGATGCTCACTTTTTGCTCTTCTGTGAGGGGGTACACCTGGAAGAGGCTATCCAGCTTTTCTCTAAAGTCATGCAGGGTATGTGACTCCCCTGAGTACTGGGGTAGCCAAGCTGCTCCCGGGATATAGGGCATGGTGAAGGGCATAACTGCAGCAGCGGTAGCGCTGGCGGGGGTTGAGGCAGTGAAGCTCTCCTCCGTATCCGACATCTTCCTCCCCCCTAGTGGACCGTGGCCTACCTTGCGATGATCCTCTTCCGTAGGCCGCGGCTCCGCAGTGGATGGTTGAGGACCTTCCGTCGCGCTCCTGTGACGTCAGCGTCTGCTGGGCTCCTTCCAGGACCTTACGCAACGTCCGGACGTGAGGCGGGGCTTCAGTTCTCGCGCGCTTTCGGAGTCCACGCCCCTCTTCTTCCCGCGCGGCGTCCTCAAGATGGCGTCCAATGGCGGGAAAACTCCACAGATGGCGGGAAGAAGGCAGAAGATGGCGCCGGATGGCGGGAAACTTCACCGATGGCGGGAAGAAGGCTGAAGATGGCGCCGGATGGCGGGAATCTTCACCACAGGTAAGTTTGAAAAGTCTCTTTTTCAGGCACGCAGTACCCGGTGGTTGCGGGCACGAGATCCTGCCGACTACGCCAAAAGTTGACGCGCCCCTGGGCCTGTGTCGCGCTGCGTTGCGCATGCGGGAGCTTACCCGGAGCCGGATCTCTTGAGGGTTGTAGTCTCGTGGCGGTGATCCGGTCCGTGCCCAGGGAGTCAGACTAAGTGGCGCTGTATTAGCGGTAGATGTTGGACGACTACGCCACCCGTTGAGTACAGCTAAGGAGCTGCTGCTGCAGGGCAGACCGCTGAGGCCGGTGGTAGGATTGTGCAGCGTGATAGTATAACCCCCAACGGGAGGGGTATGGCCTCAGGGCAGCCGACGTGGATGATGGGGGTAGCAGGAACCACTCAGAGACGGTACGGTGTAGTTCAGGGTCTTTACTGGTGACAACGATAGACCCTCCCGGAGTACTGGCTAGCGATTGGGGCCTGGTCAGTCCTTGAGCAGATGGGATCTCCCCTGGCCAGGCGGAGTTGTAGGCCTCCCAAACTAACGATACTCTTCTGGCTACCTTGCTAGAAGCGGATATAAGTAGCCCACGTCCCTGAGTGTACCGTGTGGTGCTCACCCGTATGGCCGGTGACTCGGGGCTTTCTAGTAGCTTCCGCTCCACGACGGCGGTGCTGGTCCCATGCGTGTGACCGTGCCTTCGGGTTTCTGGGCTTGAGGACCTGAAATCCCCTGCCGGTCGGCTTCTGCTGCTGGGTAAGAGTTAGTCCCCACAGCCTCGGACGCCGGGTCCGGTAAGAAAGCTTCTCAGTCAGGGCGAGCTCTGCAGCTGCCAGCCCCTGACTTGTAGTAGTATTGCTCCCACTGAGCTTCTGCTGTTTCTTCCTGTGACTGTTTCTTGTCTCTACTCTCCTTGACTGCCCAACCCTGCTTCAGCCCCGGGTTTATATAGGGGAAGTTCTTCCCCTCCCAAGACTGGGCAGGAGGTGTGGCATGCACAGGATCCCTGGCCAAGAGACCTCCCACCTGCTCTCAGACATAACATTGCTTGTTACTGTGGAAACCAGACCCCTGGGGTGCCACATCTCACCCCCCAATCCTGGTATGCGTGGCCCCCCTCATCCCCCAATGCTGGTATGTGTGGCCCCCTCATCCCCCAATCCTGGTATGCATGGTACCCCTCATCCCCCAATCCTGGTATGCGTGGCCCCCCTCATTGCCCAATGCTGGTATGCGTGGCACCCCTCATCCCCAATCCTGGTATGCATGGCACCCCTCATCCCCCAATCCTGGTATGCATGGCACCCCTCATCCCCCAATCCTGGTATGTATGGCATCCCTCATCCTATAATCCTGGTATGCATAGGGCCCCTCATCCCCCAATCCTGGTATGGATGGGGCCCCTCACCCCCCAATCCTGGTATGTATGGGCCCCTTACCCCCCAATCCTGGTATGTATGGCATCCCTCATCCCCCAATCCTGGTATGCATGGCGTCCCTCATCCCCCAATCCTGGTATGCATGGCGTCCCTCATCCCCCAATCCTGGTATGCATGGCGTCCCTCATCCCCCAATCCTGGTATGCATGGCGTCCCTCACCCCCCCAATCCTGGTATGCATGGCATCCCTCACCCCCCAATCCTGGTATGTGTGGCCCCCTCATCTCTTTCACGCTGCACACACATACAAAAAAATAAACACTTATACTCACCTTTCTTCCCTGTGCTCCAGCGCTGCTGTGTCCTGCTCTGCCGGGGGAGGAGTGCGGCGCCGGAGTACGTGCGTGCCCATACCGCGCTGTCCGGCGCCACTTTGCTGAAGAGACACTGCAAATGTGTCTTCAGTAAAATGGCGCTGGATAGCGCTATGCGCATGCGCCGATCCGACGCCTCACTCCTGCCCCGGTCTCCGGCGAAGAGAGAGGCGCCGCGACAACGCTCCTCCCGGTCAGGTAAGTATATAAGTATGCATTTAGTGTCTAGGCATACCGCGATCTCCGGCGCCATACACTGCTCTTACCTGTAACGGCTCCATGCGTTCTTCTGTCTAGAGCCAGACTGCGCGTCGCACATGCGCAGTCTATCGAGGCTTCAGACAGAGGGACGCTTAGCTGATTATATTATAGATATAATTATAACACTGTTTATCAATGTACTATATTTTGTTGCTGTGGTGCTCTTTCAGTCATATTTTGATTTATTTTTTTATCTGCAGCATGTGGTCTGAAGAGCGGCAGGCACAATCTAGTACCGTCCTCCCGTGTGGTCTGAGGCACGGCAGGCACTATCTAGTACCGTCCTCCCGTGTGGTCTGAGGCACGGCAGGCACTATCTAGTACCGTCCTCCCGTGCGGTCTGAAGAGCGGCAGGCACTATCTAGTACCGTCCTCTCGTGCGGTCTCAAGAGCGGCAGGCACTATCTAGTACCGTCCTACCGTGTGGTCTGAAGAGCGGCAGGCACAATCTAGTACCGTCCTCCCGTGTGGTCTGAGGCACGGCAGGCACTATCTAGTACCGTCCTCCCGTGCGGTCTGAAGAGCGGCAGGCACTATCTAGTACCGTCCTACCGTGTGGTCTGAAGAGCGGCAGGCACTATCTAGTACCGTCCTCCCGTGCGGTCTGAAGAGCGGCAGGCACTATCTAGTACCGTCCTACCGTGTGGTCTGAAGAGCGGCAGGCACAATCTAGTACCGTCCTCCCGTGTGGTCTGAGGCACGGCAGGCACTATCTAGTACCGTCCTCCCGTGCGGTCTGAAGAGCGGCAGGCACTATCTAGTACCGTCCTACCGTGTGGTCTGAAGAGCGGCAGGCACTATCTAGTACCGTCCTCCCGTGCGGTCTGAAGAGCGGCAGGCACTATCTAGTACCGTCCTCTCGTGTGGTCTGAAGAGCGGCAGGCACAATCTAGTACCGTCCTCCCGTGTGGTCTGAGGCACGGCAGGCACAATCTAGTACCGTCCTCCCGTGTGGTCTGAGGCACGGCAGGCACAATCTAGTACCGTCCTCTCCTGTGGTCTGAGGCACGGCAGGCACTATCTAGTACCGTCCTCCCGTGTGGTCTGAGGCACGGCAGGCACTATCTAGTACCGTCCTCCCGTGCGGTCTGAGGCACGGCAGGCACAATCTAGTACCATCCTCCCGTGCGGTCTGAGGCACGGCAGGCACAATCTAGTACCGTCCTCTCTTGTGGTCTGAGGCACGGCAGGCACTATCTAGTACCGTCCTCCCGTGTGGTCTGAGGCACGGCAGGCACTATCTAGTACCGTCCTCCCGTGCGGTCTGAAGAGCGGCAGGCACTATCTAGTACCATCCTCCCGTGTGCTCTGAGGCACGGCAGGCACAATCTAGTACCGTCCTCTCGTGTGGTCTGAGGCACGGCAGGCACTATCTAGTACAGTCCTCCCGTGTGGTCTGAAGCACGGCAGGCACTACCTAGTACAGTCCTCCCGTGTGGTCTGAGGCACGGCAGGCACTATCTAGTACCGTCCTCTCGTGTGGTCTGAGGCACGGCAGGCACAATCTAGTACCGTCCTCTCGTGTGGTCTGAGGCACGGCAGGCACTATCTAGTACAGTCCTCCCGTGTGGTCTGAAGCACGGCAGGCACAATCTAGTACCGTCCTCTTGTGTGGTCTGAGGCACTATCTAGTACCATCCTCCCGTGCGGTCTGAGGCACGGCAGGCACAATCTAGTACCGTCCGACTTCTTTACAGCACTCTAGGGCATACAGGTGGTGGTCGTACTTTATATGGGGAAAAACAGGTGACAGGTTCCCTTAAGGCTGTGTGCCCACGATGCATTTTTTAAGCAAAAACGCTGCAGAAACGCTTAAAAAACGCATGGTAGAAGGCCTGCCATGTTCCCCAATGATAATCCGCATGTGCTGTGCACATGTTGCGGAAATTTCCTCTGCGGATCATCATTGCGGAAAAAAACACAGCACTACCAATTATTTTGCGGAAGTGCTGCATTTTCGCCGCCATTGACTTGCATTAGATCGCATGGATTACGCATCACTGTATATGTAGATGCGCATTCCATGCGTTCTAGTGTGCGGATGGTACCCAGGTATAGAGGAGAGGAGACCGTCCTCCGGACCTGGGTACCATAGAAAACTGTAAAGAAAAAAAAAAGAATAACATAAAAAATAAATATATACTTACCTTCTGGCGGCCCCCCGCTGCACTCCTCCTCTCATGCCGGAAGTTCGCGATGTACTGAAGGACCTGTGCTGACATTATAGTCATGTGACAGGTCACGCGACGCTGACGTCAGCAGGTCCTTCAGTGTATCGCTGCTGGCAAGGGAGAACGGAGGGAAAGCAGGACACCGGGGGCCATCAGAGGGTAAGTATATATTTATTTTTTTAACATTCTTTCGGTCACACTATATAAATCCATGCCGGTTGCATGGATTTATTTAGTGTGACCAAGTTGTCAAACACTTTCCAAGTGATGCTAAAATCGCTTGGAAAGCGCTTGACAACCCGCATGCGGAAATGCAAGTGAAGAACGCTTCACTTCCGCTTGTCCCTGGCAGCAAAACGCATGTACAATCCGCATGCATAATCCGCATGTACAATCCGCATGCACAATCCGCATTGTGATGCAGCAGGCATCCCTTTAATGGTTCAGTGTGTGTTTTGACGGACCACGTACCTCCCTCAGCTGACTGGTCACATGACTGTGACATCACACAGGTCCTTTTGCACAACAGAAGGTCTGGACATGTGACTGTGAGATAAGCACAGGTCCTGTGGCTGTTTCTATAGGATATAAAAACCCTGGTAATTTGAGACAGAAGTATGCAGGGGTGCAAGGGGTGTGATAGGCGTGAGGCCTGTGGCCTGTTACCCGTGTGTGTGTGTCACCGTGTGAGGCCTGATGAAGCTTGGTGGACTCCTGGAGGGAGAAGCCTGGATCCTTGTGTGTGTAAGTGATGCCAGTAAGCCTTGGAGAGCCAGAGGCTTTGGAGGATAAGCGTCCTGGAGGGCAGAGCCTGGATCTGTGTGTGTGTGAGATGCCAGTGGCCTTGGACGGGACAAGGGCTGGAGACCACGTGTGGTAAGCTCTAGAGCCACAGTGGTGGCGGAACCAAATGGACTGAAGCAGCTAAAACCTGACAAAGGTAATACACTTTGTTATATGGACATTGCTATAGTATTACCTTGCTGAAGGCTGTATCTGAAGCCAAGTGGGCCTGTCTGCCACTTGAGCTTGTGGACATTATATGTGTGAACTGCGGTTTATGAAGTATAATAAACTGCTGAAGTGTGAAAACCGGAAAGACATTGCTGGTGTGCATTAATTGACGCGCTGCAGCGAGTATTCCCCAGGATGATGACTAGCGCTGCCTTACAGCATGCACGATCCGCATGCACGATCCGCATGCACGATCCGCATGGACGATCCGCATGCACGATCCGCATGGACAATCCGCATGCGTTTTTTTCTGCCAGGGAGTTGCAGAAACTCACAGGATAAAATCCTGAGCATTTCTGCATCGTGGGCACACAGCCTAAAGCAGGTTTTCATCTATGCAGCTTGTACAAGTGAACTTCATTGTTTGAAAAGTGAGTTACCTGTCTAAGCCATGTTATTATAGTACCTTTTATATGGTTTACACAGGTGCATCATGGGCTTTCCCTGCCCTATGAGTAAAATGAAAGGCTAAAATACAATGTGGAAGCTTAATCAGAGAAATGTTTTATTTACATTCAGAACAGGTTTAAAAGAAACAAAATAACCATTACCACAGAAATCTCAAACGTTTAATTGTAGAAATATTATAGAAATAACATTTTACCATTATGTATAGAAATAATTCTAATTTAATAAAAGTGCATTTATGGGAGGATTGTGGGTAAGGTCCTTGGCTTTGCCCCGACCCCTCATCCTGCCTCCGGTGTCTGATGTCTCAGCGTCCTGGAACTGAGATCATGATGCTGCTTTGGATAGCAAATCAATAGCCTTGAAAAACCCAGGAATAAGGGAAGGGGGTCTTTAGGGAAATTGGTCTCGAAAACAAGGCAGCGTGGAAAAATCTATTTTGTGGCTGTAGTCGACAACATCTCAGACCCAAGCGTTGTTGACTACCGAGAGCCACTGATCAAGGAACCAAAGGAGACGGCCACCCACCCCAAGAAACATCCCAGGTGGGAATCTTCTAGATCCGGGTCTGGCAGACCAGCGCTGGTGGGTTCGTTGATGCCAGTAGGGGGCTAGCCTAAAGGAAGGTCTCTTCTTTTCCTGGTGGGCCGGAGTGTTGTCCTTTTGGTTGCTTTTCTACACTGAAAATTTCCGAAAGGACCAAAACTGGACTGTGCGTCTCTTGGGAGGAGGGCATTTGGCCCTCTGTTGCAGAAACAAAATACTCTTACTCCCCATGGCATTAGAGATCATCTTATCTAGCTATTCGAAAAGGCAGCAGCCCTGGAAGGTGAGGCTGGTGGACTTTTTGGAAGCTGAATACAAGTTCCATGATTTCAGCTATGAGGCCATGGGGATGGTGATGTTGCCGGCTGCCAGGGCTGAATAGGGGGCTGCAGGGGGGCGGGCACACTCTCCTTATGGGGTCTCTGGGGGGATATAATGTTTGCAGGGGGCCATCTGCTGGGACGCCCCCCCCACAAGCGCGCCCCCCACACACACACAAGCGTGCATCATCCGCCCCCCCCCCACAAGCGTGCATCATCCGCCCCCCCCCCCCCACAAGCGTGCATCATCCGCCCCCCCCCCCACAAGCGTGCATCATCCGCCCCCCCCCACAAGCGTGCATCATCCGCCCCCCCCCCCACAAGCGTGCATCATCCGCCCCCCCCCCACAAGCGTGCATCATCCGCCCCCCCCCACAAGCGTGCATCATCCGCCCCCCCCCACAAGCGTGCATCATCTGCCCCCCCCCACAAGCGTGCATCATCTGCCCCCCCCCACAAGCGTGCATCATCTGCCCCCCCCCCACAAGCGTGCATCATCTGCCCCCCCCCACAATCGTGCATCATCTGCCCCCCCACAAGCGTGCATCATCTGCCCCCCCACAAGCGTGCATCATCCGCCCCCCCACAAGCGTGCATCATCCGCCCCCCCACAAGCGTGCATCATCAAGCCCGCAGCATCCCCCCCAGAATACCTTCAGAGCCCGCAGCATGCACCCAGAGCCCCCACAAGCCTGCAGCATCCCTCCAGAGCAACCACCAGCCCGCAGCATGCCCCCACCAGAGCCATAGACATGCCACCACAGCCCGCAGCATGCACCCAGAGCCCCCACAAGCCTGCAGCATCCCTCCAGAGCAACCACCAGCCCGCAGCATGCCCCCACCAGAGCCATAGACATGCCACCACAGCCCGCAGCATCCCCAAAGAGCCCCCACATGCGTGCATCATCAGCCCCCCCCAGCGTCCCCACAAACCTGCAGCATTCCTCCAGAGCCACCACCAGCCCGCAGCATGCCCACACAGCCCCCACCAGAGCAATAGACATGCCACCACAGCC
The DNA here is from genome assembly GCF_046119375.1 of Phyllobates terribilis. NCBI lineage: Eukaryota > Metazoa > Chordata > Amphibia > Anura > Dendrobatidae > Phyllobates > Phyllobates terribilis. The sequence continues at coordinate 586,512 of NW_027362812.1, forward strand.
CGCAGCATCCCTCCAGAGCCCCCACCATGCCCTCAGCATCCCCACCAGCCCGCAGCATCCCCCCAGAGCCACCACGAGCCCGCAGCATCCCTCCAGAGCCCCCACCAGCCCGCAGCATGCCTAGACAGCCCCCACTAGAGCAATAGACATGCCACCACAGCCAGCAGCATGCCCCCAGCATCCCCACCAGCCCGCAGCATCCCCCCAGAGCCACCACCAGCCCGCAGCATCCCCCCAGAGCCACCACGAGCCAGCAGCATCCCTCCAGAGCCCCCACCAGCCCGCAGCATGCCCCCACAAGCCCGCAGCATTCCTCCAGAGCCACCACCAGCCCGTAGCATGCCCACGGAGCTCCCAGAGCCCCCCCAAGTGTGCATCATCCGCCCCCCAAGCGTGCATCATCCGCCCCCCCCAAGCGTGCATCATCCGCCCCCCCCAAGCGTGCATCATCCGCCCCCCCAAGCGTGCATCATCCGCCCCCCCCCAAGCGTGCATCATCCGCCCCCCCCCAAGCGTGCATCATCTGCCCCCCCAAGCGTGCATCATCCGCCCCCCCCCCCGGCAGGGGTGCATCATCCGCCCCCCCCCCGGCAGGGGTGCATCATCCGCCCCCCCCCCAAGCGTGCATCATCCGCCCCCCCCCCAAGCGTGCATCATCCGCCCCCCCCCACAAGCGTGCATCATCCGCCCCCCCCCCACAAGCGTGCATCATCCGCCCCCCCCCCACAAGCGTGCATCATCCGCCTCCCCCCCACAAGCGTGCATCATCCGCCGCCCCTCCCCACAAGCGTGCATCATCCGCCGCCCCTCCCCACAAGCGTGCATCATCCGCCCCCCCCCACAAGCGTGCATCACCAAGCCCGCAGCATCCCCCCCAGAATACCTCCAGAGCCCTCAGCATCCCCACAGAGCACTCAGAGCCCGCAGCATGCACCCAGAGCCCCCACAAGCCTGCAGCTTCCCTCCAGAGCAACCACCAGCCCGCAGCATGCCCCCACCAGAGCCAAAGACATGCCACCACAGCCCGCAGCATCCCCACAGAGCCCCCACACGCGTGCATCATCCCCCCCAGAGCCCCCACAAGCGTGCATCATCCGCCCCCCCCCCACAAGCGTGCATCATCCGCCCCCCCCCCACAAGCGTGCATCATCCGCCCCCCCCCCACAAGCGTGCATCATCCGCCCCCCCCCCCACAAGCGTGCATCATCCGCCCCCCCCCCCACAAGCGTGCATCATCCGCCCCCCCCACAAGCGTGCATCACCAAGCCCGCAGCATCCCCCCCCAGAATACCTCCAGAGCCCGCAGCATGCCCTCAGCATCCCCACGGAGCCCGCAGCATGCACCCAGGGCCCCCACAAGCCTGCAGCTTCCCTCCAGAGCAACCACCAGCCCGCAGCATGCCCCCACCAGAGCCATAGACATGCCACCACAGCCCGCAGCATCCCCCCAGAGCCCCCACACGCGTGCATCATCCGACCCCCCCCCCCCAGAGCCCCCACACGGGTGCATCATCCCCCCCCCGCAGATTACCTCCAGAGCCCGCAACATGCTCCCACAGAACCCGCACCAGCCCCATAGAGCACCCACGAGCCCGCAGCATGCCCCCAGAGCCACAAGCCCACAGCATGCCCCCACCATCCCCCACAGACCCGCAGCATCCCCCCAGAGCCACCACGAGCCCGCAGCATCCCTCCAGAGCCCCCACCAGCCAGCAGCATGCCCCCAGCATCCCTCCAGAGCCCCCACAAGCCCGCAGCATCCCTCCAGAGCCACCACCAGCCCGCAGCATGCCCACAGAGCCCCCACCAGAGCCATAGACATGCCACCACAGCCCGTAGCATCCCCACAGAGCTCCCAGAGCCCCCACACGCGTGCATCATCAGCCCCCACCAGCCCACAGCATGCCCCCACCATCCCCCACAGACCCGCAGCATCCCCCCCAGAGGCACCACCAGCCCGCAGCATCCCTCCAGAGCCCCCACCAGCCAGCATGCCCCCAGCATCCCTCCAGAGCCCCCACAAGCCCGCAGCATCCCTCCAGAGCCACCACCAGCCCACACAGCCCCCACCAGAGCAATAGACATGCCACCACAGCCCGCAGCATGCCCCCAGCATCCCCACCAGCCCGCTGCATCCCTCCGGAGCCACCATGAGCCCGCAGCATCCCTCCAGAGCCCCCACCAGCCAGCAGCATGCCCCCAGCATCCCCACAGAGCCCCCACAAGCCCGCAGCATCCCTCCAGAGCCACCACCAGCTCATAGCATGCCCACAGAGCCCCCACCAGAGCCATAGACATGCCACCACAGCCGGCAGCATCCCCACAGAGCTCCCAGAGCCCCCACACGCGTGCATCTGCATCATCATCAATCATCATCATCCCAGACCACCCAAAGCCCGCAGCATCCCCACAGAGCCCCCACACGCGTGCATCATCCCCCCCAGAGCCCCCACAAGCGTGCATCATCCGGCCCCCCCCACAAGCGTGCATCATCCGCCCCCCCCCCCACAAGCGTGCATCATCCGCCCCCCCCCCCACAAGCGTGCATCATCCGCCCCCCCCCCCACAAGCGTGCATCATCCGCCCCCCCCCCCACAAGCGTGCATCATCCGCCCCCCCCACAAGCGTGCATCACCAAGCCCGCAGCATCCCCCCCCAGAATACCTCCAGAGCCCGCAGCATGCCCTCAGCATCCCCACGGAGCCCGCAGCATGCACCCAGGGCCCCCACAAGCCTGCAGCTTCCCTCCAGAGCAACCACCAGCCCGCAGCATGCCCCCACCAGAGCCATAGACATGCCACCACAGCCCGCAGCATCCCCCCAGAGCCCCCACACGCGTGCATCATCCGACCCCCCCCCCCCAGAGCCCCCACACGGGTGCATCATCCCCCCCCCGCAGATTACCTCCAGAGCCCGCAACATGCTCCCACAGAACCCGCACCAGCCCCATAGAGCACCCACGAGCCCGCAGCATGCCCCCAGAGCCACAAGCCCACAGCATGCCCCCACCATCCCCCACAGACCCGCAGCATCCCCCCAGAGCCACCACGAGCCCGCAGCATCCCTCCAGAGCCCCCACCAGCCAGCAGCATGCCCCCAGCATCCCTCCAGAGCCCCCACAAGCCCGCAGCATCCCTCCAGAGCCACCACCAGCCCGCAGCATGCCCACAGAGCCCCCACCAGAGCCATAGACATGCCACCACAGCCCGTAGCATCCCCACAGAGCTCCCAGAGCCCCCACACGCGTGCATCATCAGCCCCCACCAGCCCACAGCATGCCCCCACCATCCCCCACAGACCCGCAGCATCCCCCCCAGAGGCACCACCAGCCCGCAGCATCCCTCCAGAGCCCCCACCAGCCAGCATGCCCCCAGCATCCCTCCAGAGCCCCCACAAGCCCGCAGCATCCCTCCAGAGCCACCACCAGCCCACACAGCCCCCACCAGAGCAATAGACATGCCACCACAGCCCGCAGCATGCCCCCAGCATCCCCACCAGCCCGCTGCATCCCTCCGGAGCCACCATGAGCCCGCAGCATCCCTCCAGAGCCCCCACCAGCCAGCAGCATGCCCCCAGCATCCCCACAGAGCCCCCACAAGCCCGCAGCATCCCTCCAGAGCCACCACCAGCTCATAGCATGCCCACAGAGCCCCCACCAGAGCCATAGACATGCCACCACAGCCGGCAGCATCCCCACAGAGCTCCCAGAGCCCCCACACGCGTGCATCTGCATCATCATCAATCATCATCATCCCAGACCACCCAAAGCCCGCAGCACCCCCCCAGAGCCCAGCACTGACCTCCTCCTGAAGCTTCACCGTATCACTTTCTGCATGAATCTATGGCGTCTGGTGCTAAACTAGAACACGCCCATAATGCAGTCAGGACACGCCCACGGAAACGACGTCATACCTGGAAGGAGCCCATACATTCTAGCGTTTACCAGGGAGGAGGCTGCAGAGCGAGTGGTTGGTGGTGAGGCTGCTGAGTATTGGGGAGACATGGCGGATGACTGCGCACCCCACACTGAGCTCCCGGGGGGGGGCAGCCTCAGTCCTGGGGGGACACCCTGGCTTCCTGTGGATGTGGTTAGTCCCCTGCACTATAGAGAGCGGCTCATAGACTGCTGTAGAGCAGCAATGGTCGGTGACGGGTCAGAGCCGGGGATTACAGGGGGCCGCAGCCTCTCACCTGTCAGCAGTTGGACTATAAACCAGGTTTCCAGTCACTGACAGTATGGCTGGAGCTGCGCCCATTATGCACTGTTAGAACTTGGCGATGTCTGCCATGTTTGGAGGTTCCTGGATTCTGTATTTTTCTGCACAGGGTTTGTCCATGAGAAAAAGGAACACAGAGCGCCAGTCCTGGCCACAGGTTGTGTCTGGTACTACAGCTCCGGTCTAGTGACGTGACAGGTGCTGAGCTGTAATGCCACACACAGCCTGTGCCCAGGGGTGGCGCTGTAATACAACAGCTCTGACTTTCTACTCTGGGACAACTTCTGTAAGGCTGAATTCACACATCTGTGCTCCACGGAGCGAGCTCAGATCTGACAACCACTGGGTCACCAGTGCTGATCTGTGATTACCTCCTAGGAATAGATGAGGCACTGATCAGGTCCGGAGAGCCGGGCCGGGTCCTCGGATCCCACCACGGATGTGTGAATTCCTCCTTAAGTTAATATCTTAGTGTTAGAGTTCTCCTTTAGAATTTCTGTTCACATGAGAGTAATTTATTATAGTTTATTGTGTAACTTTTGAAAAACGTATCGATTACTAATCCTGAGTTACAGCCAGTGATAGTCTAGAGCTGCATTCAGAGATCTGCAGGCTTCTGAGCTGAAATCTCCCAGCAGTCCTTGCTGAGATCACTATTGTTAGCGTTGCAATGTTAAGGCAGGTGCAGATAGCAGTGTTTTCGGTCGGAGTGCGATCTGACAAAACATTGAATCGCACTGTGTCTAGTGTTTGTCCAAGAAGAAAAATCGGACATGTGCACGGCCCCATAGACAGTCTGTCCGAGGACAAAAATCACTATGCTTGAGTTTCATCTAATATTCGGATCATGCTCGGCCATACAAGTTAATGAGTTCTTGGAAAAGATCACACTGCACTCAGATGACATCTGAGTGCAGTCCCATTTTTCACGGATTGACGTAACGAAGAAGATGGAGAATTTTTTTTGACCTATGTCTTGTATCTTGTTTTGTGTCACTTTATGTACAGTTCTGGCCAAAAGTCTTGTGACTGATAGAAATTTTGGTGTTCACTTCAGTGATTTTAGATCTTTTAGTCAGATGTTTCTGTGGTTACTGCAGTACAATTATCAGCATTTTATAAGTTTTATACTTTTATTGACAAATACATCAAGTTTATGGAAAGATTCAATATTCAGTGTTGACCCTTATTTTTCAAGACTCGTTCCCTTCGCCTTGGCAGCTGGATATCGGCTGCTGGGCCAAATCCTGACTGACGACGGACAATTTTTGTCTAATCAGTGCTAGGAGCTCACTACATACATTTCTGTTTGTCCACCCGCTTTTTGAGGAGTGACCACAATCGAATTGAGATCTGGAGAGTTTACTGGCCATGAACCCAAAATGTTAATGTTACCCAGACACTTAGTTGTCACTTTTGCCTTGTGACATATTCTCCGTCATGCTCATATATGCATTGTTAATCACCAAAAATGCTCCTGCTGTGTTCTTAGGTATAATTGTGAGTGAGCCCACTCCCTTTTGATGATGGATAACTCCACACATGACTCGTCTCGGGGTGTTTTACTGTTGGCATAACACAGGACTCAAAGTAGCGCTCAGCTTTTCTTCTCCGGACATTCATTCTTCCATATGTCCCTAACAGTTTGAAGGGGGCCTTCATCAGGGAAATAACTTTACCCCAGTCCTCTGTAATCCAATCACTGTAGTTTACTGCATTTTATAATCCTGTTCTTAATCTTTTTCATGGAGAAAAGTGGTTTCTTTGCTGCCCTACTTGACACCAGCACAGCCTCCAAAATCCTTCTCCTCACGGTGTGTACAGATGCACTGACGCCTGCCTGCTGCCATTCTTGAGCAAGCTCTGCACTGATGTTCAACCAATTCCATAGCTGAATCCTATGTAGGAGATGATACAGGGACTTGCTGGACTTTCTTCGGAGTCCTGAAGTCTTCACAGCAAATTAACCTCCCCCTATTAAGTTATTATTTATTATAGTGCCATTTATTACATGGAGCTTTACATGTGAAAAGGGATATACACAGCAAAAAACAAGTACAATAATCTTGAACAAAACGAATCACCGACTGGTACAGGAGGAGCGAGGACCCTGCCCGCGAGGGCTTACAGTCTACAATGAATGGGTGAGGATACAGTAGGTGAGGGTAGAGCTGGTCGTGCAGTGGTATGATGGAGCGGTGGTTACTGCAGATTGTAGGCTTGTCAGAAGAGGTGGATCTTCAGCTTCCTTTTGAAGGTTTCCACGGTTGGCAACAGTCTGATATATTGGGGTAGAGAGTTCTAGAGTAGGGGGATGCATGGGAGAAATCTTGCGTGTGATTGTGGGAAGAGGAGATAAGAGGGGAGTAGAGAAGGAGATCTTGTGAGGATTGGAGGTTGCGTGCAGGTAAGTACCGGGACACTAAGTCACAGTTATATGGAGGAGACAGGTTGTGGATGGCTTGGTATGTCATGGTTAGGGTTTTCAACTGGAGTCTCTGGATAATGGGGAGCCAGCGAAGGGATTGACAGAGGGGAGAGGCCAGGGAATAGAGGGGGGGACAGCTGGATTAGTCGGCCAGCAGAGTACAGTTATCTGACAGGAGAAAACAAACTCCTTTGTCATGCTTGCCGATGGGGCGAGGGGTGTGGGAAAGGTGGAATCCAACGTATGAAAGTGCAGCTGGAGAGGCCATGTCAGAGGGGGTGAGTCAGGTACCATTGATGCCAAGGAAGGAAAGTTTGTTAGTAATGAAAAGGTCATGGATGTAGGAAAGTTTGTTGCAGACGGAGAGAGCGTTCCATAGAGCTCCTGTTAGTGGGATTGGGGAAGCAGGGGATGGGCAATGGGTATAGGGTTAGAAAGGTTGTGGAAATTTGATAGATTGTGGATGAGAGGTAGAAGTGACTGTGGGGATGTGGTGAGGAGGGCCATGATTTGGAGAGATATCGCCAGCAGTGAGGAGCAGCAGGAGAGAGCGTGAGGTGGCTGTCTGTGTTTGGAGACAGAGGATTGTATGTTGAGGAACAGATCTGAGGAGGAGGTGAGATGGAGGGAGAGATGACCAGTTCATTACTAGGTGTAGGGATGAGAAGGGTTAGTAGAACGTGTAGGACTATAGGGGTGAGAGTGAAAACAAAGGGAAACATTTTTTACTCTGGCTGTGCAGTTACCTTCAGTTATCTTCTGGTTCAATTCTGGTCTAACTCAGTGCAGCACACTGTAAGGTGGCTGCCAGACAGGTCGTGGACGGGAGGTATGTGTCCCCGAAGTACCAAACTTCGGTGATGTAGGACATGGTGAAGCAGGCTCCAGAACACATAGTGCTGGGAGGGAGTTAATGGGCCTTATTAAAGGGCCGGGTTTCAAGAGCAGCTGAAAGAGTTGGGGGGGAAACAGCTGCTCACTTACCTCCAGTCCAGGTCTTGGAAGGCCTGATTTAAGACAGCTGCGCCTGTCTCAGTGGTGCTGTGTGTTGTGCATTGTGAGCAAACCTTGCATGTGCTGCTCAGTCTGCTGGAGGCAGAGAAAAGCACTAGATTTAAACGGCTGATGCCGTGCTGTATGGACTGGTTATTTTTAGTTTTGTTCTGTTATAGCAGTGTTTCCCAAACCCCATCCTCACGGACCCCCATAGGTCATGTTTTCAGAATCTCCTTAGTATTTGGGAAATACTGCGTTATACCTTTTGTGTATCTGTTGTATGGTGGCAGAAGGTGCCATGCACCCCCTGCTTTGGGCAGAGGAGGGGGGGTATGTAAGGTTGCTGCCGGACAGGTCGTGGACAGGAGGTATGTGTCCCCGAAGTGCCAAGCTTTGGTGATGTAGGACCCGGAGAAGCAGGCTCCAGCACACATAGTGTAGGGAGTTAGTGGGCCCGGATTAAAGGGCCGAGTTTTACGAGCAGCTGAAAGAGCTGTTATGTTTTGGTTTCCTGGTTGGTTTATGGACATTTAATAAACCACCAGTTTGTTTTGGAACCTGCGGACTGCATTCCTGTGTGAACCTGCGCCTACCCAAGAGCTGATCCGTCACAACACGTATATGATGCACCGCAGACTAAATTCTTAATGATCCCATAAATGGTTGATCTAGGGGCAATCTTACAAGCAGCAATGGCCTTGCCTGCAAAGCAATGATGACTGCACATGTTTTCTTGAAGGTAATCAGAAGACAATGATTTGAAGCACCAGCCTGCTCTTGTAATTCAGTAAGCATGACTGTGGAAATGGGGGTTTTGTGGTTAAGTAATTTCCTTGGGAAAAAATTAATATGCATTTTTTTTTTTTTAACAATTCATCTGATCATTCTTCATAACAATCTACAGTTAATGCAAATTGACACTATAAAAACTGAAGCAGCAAACTTTATGAAAGCCAGAATGTGTTTCAGTCTCCAAACTTGTCGACTGTGTATTATTGTGTTACCTCTTTTGTATATTATTGTCACCTCTTATCTTGTGTGTCGCTTCTCTTTTCAGTTTGTTAGCCACATGCTGCCAGGCGAGAGCTTGTGGGCACAATCATGCGGCTGGTGATTCTTGATGACTATGCCCTGGCCAGCGAATGGGCAGCAAAATACATAAGTAATTGCATCGCCCAGTTCAATCCTGGACCTGACAATTGGGCACAATCATGCGGCTGGTGATTCTTGATGACTATGCCCTGGCCAGCGAATGGGCAGCAAAATACATAAGTAATTGCATCGCCCAGTTCAATCCTGGACCTGACAATTACTTCACACTTGGGCTACCCACAGGTAATGTGCCTTTTATCTATCTTTATCCATGTGTACGGCAAAGCTTCATAGAGGAGGGAGACTCCAAGTTCACCGCTGAACATCTGCTCTCTCCATGTTTCGTTGCGATCTACCAGTGTCTCCGTAAGATTTGGCCATTCTCTACTGTTATATGCAAGAGTGTGCCAATTTTCCAAAGGAACAAGGAGATTGAGTAGCTCAACAGCCTCTTGCCACTGATCGGCAAACAAATTTGGAGAAAATAATTGGACAAAGCCTGAAGGACGCTGTAATGCAGGGCTGTGTTCTGGGGGATCGATGAAGACATAAGAAATAGGAGTGTGAGTTGGGGGGTCTCCCAGTGGTAATACAGTTGGAATCACTGCCTTATTAATACAACGGGGAACTGTTTTGATTTCAATTAACATTAAAGGGGTTGTCCGTACCCTACACTGATTTAATCCTAAATCTCTATTTAATTTAATAATCTACCGTATTTTTCGGACTATAAGACGCACTTTTTTTCCTCCAAAATTTTGGAGGAAAATGGAGGGTGCGTCTTATAGTCCGAATGGGGGGGGGTGTGTATGTGTGTGTGTGTGTGTGTGTGTGTGTGTGTGTGTGTATATATATTCCTGGTATTTGTGCTGCCCCCGCCATCCTATCCTGGAATGCGTGGCTCCCCTCATCCCCAATCCCGGTATGCGTGGCTCCCCTCATCCCCAATCCCGGTATGCGTGGCACCGCTCATCCCTATTCTGGTATGCGTGGCTCCCCTCATCCCCAATCCCGGTATGCGTGGCTCCCCTCATCCCCAATGCCATTATGCGTGTCACCCCTCATCCCCAATCCTGGTATGCGTGTCACCCCTCATCCCCAAAAAAATATACACTTATACTCGCCTTTCTTCTCTGTACTCCAGCGCTGCAGCGTCCTGTTCTGCCGGAGGCCGGGGGAGGAGTGCGGCGACAGAGCACAGCGCCGACCGGCGCCAATTTGCTGAAGACACACTGTAAATGTGTCTTCATAAAAATGGCGCCGGATAGCGCTATGCGCACGCGCCGATCCGACGTCTCACTCCGCCCCCGGTCTCCGCTGAAGAGAGGCGCCGCGGCAACGCTCCTCCTGGTCAGGTAAGTATGGCGCCGGAGATCGCAGTGTGTGTTCAGTGCCTACACACACCGCGATGTCCGACGCCATACACCTCTTACCTGTAACGGCTGGATGCGGTCTTCTGTCTGGAGCCAGACTGCGCGTCACGCATGCGCAGTCTATCGAGACTTTGGACAGAGACCCGCATTCCCGGTTATATTATAGATGTGGGGTGTGAGGGGAGTGGTAGCTGTGGAGGAGCGGGGCACAGGAGGCAGCGGTGCAGCCTACACTGTCCCTGCTGCTAAAGAAAATGAATATTCACTGCTCCTTAATAGCAGCACACAGTGTAGCTGCGCTGCGGCTCCTGCTGCTGCCGGAATCGCCTGTGCCCTCTGTTAAAGGGCATGAATATTCAACCTCTCTCCACGCCCATGGGCGTGGGGAGGGGGTGAATATTCATGCCTTTTAATAAGCGGGCACACGCTATAGCCCGGCAGCAGCAGGAACCGCAGCGCGGCCAAGCTGTGTGCCGGCTATGAAGGAGAGTGAAGTCACTGCTCCCCGCGCACACAGACCCGGCGTGGGGAGCAGTGACTTCCGGCAGCTGATCTCTCCATGTGAGCCGCGCATGGCAGTGACGTGCGACTCACATGGAGAGATCAGTGCGGGCAGACAGGAGGAGAGAGAAGAAAGGTGAGTATAAGAGTTTATTTTTTTTTATGTGCAGCCTGATGGGGATTAGGGGGACCATGCATATTAGGGTATGGATGAGGGGGCCATACAAAACAGGATAAAGATGAGGGGGCCATACATACCTGGACGGGGATGATGGCCGCCGTGCGTACCTGGACGGGGATGATGGCCACGTATAAAAGGAAGGGGGTTGGGCATATATACCAGGATAGGGGATATTGTCAAAATTGGGTATTACCCCTATACCAGTGTCAGCAGAAGACCCCCTCCCCCTTAAAAGTGCATCATGAACAATTTTTTGCTTAATTTTTTTTTTTTTTTCCTCTAAAACCTAGGTGCGTCTTATGGTCCGGTGCGTCTTATAGTCCGAAAAATATGGTAATTGCTTTTCTAATATACTTTAATTAAAAGTTCATCTAAATTTATCTAACTGGGGTGTGTTTGTATGTGTGTATACATTTGTTTTTTTTACCAACTTCCTGTTTGATAACATTTAGTTTGAAAATCCCCAGTGCATCCTGGGATATGAAGACGGACGTGATCAGGGAGCAGAGGCTGCGGTCCCTGCTGCTGCCTCTTTCCCCACCCTGAATGAAGCGTCATCAGTGATGCCTGTTTCAGGGGCTGGGCTAGTCCCTGCTACTCTGCGCATGTGTCGGTTGTCAATTCTAACTCTCAGTGGCTCAGCAGGATCTTGTCACTGTGCAATATTCTTTTTAATGCGCAGCGTCAGGGATTCTTCAGACGACACCGGGGTGATCACGCAATATCTCACCCTGCCGTCACTGTGTCATGGATTTCGTCTGGAATCGCGAGCACACGATCCAGATTACTTCGACAGAATGCTACCTCCCGGAAGCTAAAATACGATAAATGAGGGGCCCGGTGAAGAAAGCCATAGCAAATTCGGTCATGTCCCTTGGAGGTGCAATGTACCTGTTGGGTACCCTGATATCGTGGGTTCTGTGAGCACAATACCATTCCAGGGTTTTACAGTGGGATCTGCTACATAATGAAGTTTCTCTTAAGGGGCACTTGGAAGGGAAGATGTCCTTATCACCCCGGTCAGTAAAATCTTTATAGAGGTTAGGCTCATCCTGCCACCAATCTCGGGGGGTTCCCTGGGTACTTGGGGTCACTAGCACAATTACCACAGATGCGAGTCCCAGAGGGTGGGGAGCCCAGGGGACCTGGTCAGATATCGAAAAGGGTCTCTCCTCCAATGCAAAAGAACTTTTGTCGGTCCGAGCTCTGCTGTGCCTGTTTGGGGTGAAGTTCGGGTCCTAGGAGGCATCGACTATGCAGCCTGCACAGCCGATCACAGCCCGGGCACCACGTCTCCGGGTAAATCTCCACCTTTTGAGTTACTTCTTGTGCAGCAGCCCCATGCAAGTTGCTCCGCTCTCCTCGGCCAGCTCCTGCTGAAGACTGAGCTCCTCTGTCCAATCTAGGAGCTCAATAGCCCTGATCACGTCAGTGGTAGCCCAGCGCTGCTGGATCAGATTTACAAATGGCAAACTAATCAGCCCTAGGCATTTCTAATATGTGCAGAGCAGGCGACATAAGTCTGACCGGTGTCCTCATAGACCTTTCCTCGGCCGGGGTCTAATAGGAGCAGTAAGATGGCCGTCATGGGGTCCATTGTTAGATCTCGGCTGCCATAGAAACTCATCGGCACCATGATCGCGCCTCCCTCTCCTGTCTAAAGTGCCTAAATGCTGTGGAAGCCCCCTACTGTGTCATACAGTGGATTAAGCTGCCAGGATCAAGGTTGGCTCCACTGTCGGTGGCTGAGGCAGGAGCAGGACTGTGTTATACAGCCACACTTCTGCCGCAGATCTTGTAAGAGCCCTGACAGGACCTGCCTGATGATAATGTGTCCTATAGAGCGGGTCCTGGTACCGGACTGCCCTGTACATATTCACCACTAGCTGGGAACCAGTTACTTACAAGGTCTAGTTTCGGATGTGTTTCCAGAATCTGTAGTTATCAGCATTTTATCCTTAAGGCCGAGTTATAATATCACTGTAACACTCTCGCCCTGTACCTGTATCCCTGCCCTGTGTGCTGCACAAAATTATATAACAAAGTGTGTGTGTGTGTACACAGATATATATCTCCTGAATGGAATTACTGCTAGATCTCCTGTACATAGAAATATGAGGTTCTTAGTGCACATTTTGAGCAAATTGTGCGAGCCCATCTGCCAACGTCAAGGCGACCTCTTCAGATGGGTCCCTACACTAACACTACACTAACTTAGTAACTGGGACTAGTTTTTTGTATTATTATTACCACCATGTTTACTATTTATTATTATTGCCGTAATGCAATTAATTGTAACTGTTATAACACTAATTAAAAAAATTTAATTAAATTTTTTTTATTATACTTGTGATTCTAATAATGGTATTACTAAAATCCCTTTGCCTAAAGCTGTTAATCCAGAAGTAGGCAAAAACCCCAGGACACCTAACGGCAATATGTTTCTTAGGGGAAAAAATTCCTTCTTGACCTATGGAAAAGGCGATCAGTCCTAGGACCCTGGATCAAACCTAATAATGTTATTACAAGTTATATAATATTATGCTAATTATTGTACTACTGGAGTTATTTTAATTTGTTTTTATAAATCTAACTATTTGAGATGGTTATTATTAACATTGTGCTATCTTATTACAGTATTATTCTTCTTTCCTATCACTACTAATACTGCCCTATACCTACAGTGTTGATCCAGAAGAAGGCAAAAACCCCAGGACACCTTCAGCCAATTTGTGTTACAGGGGAAAAAGTCCTTCTTGACCCCGAGAAAAGACGATCAGTCCTAGAACCCTAGATCAAACCTAATTATGTTACTAGTTATGTAATTACTATTACTGTACTAAATGTACTTCTACAGTTTTTAATATAATTTTTTTTATATATTTTGTCTTATGTCCTGCTTTCTTATTAAAGTACTACTCTAACTTTTCTATAACTATTTAATATTACAGTATTGATTGAACTACGTCTATAATTTTTATTTACTCTTTGTTCTTTCTAGAGATATAACTAGTTTATATTATTATTATCCTGCTATCTTATTACTGTATTATTCTTCTTTCCTATTACTACTAATACTACCCTATACCTACAGTGTTGATCCAAAAGAAGGCAAAAACCTCAGGACACCTTCAGTCAATTTGTGTCACAGCGGAAAAATTCCTTCTTGACCCCGAGAAAAGGCGATCAGTCCTAGAACCCTGGATCACACTGTTATTCTACCTACTACTATTACTACTGTTATTTTATTACTTTCTTACTATTATCACTAGTATTATTACTCAAATTACACTAATACTGATATACTACCACTAGATTACTACTATCCTGCGATTATTACTTTGGTGGATTTCTACTTACCAGCCGGTATTGCCGTATGATGATATCGGCAGAGAGGTCCCAGCAGGATGGTCCACATGGTGTTCCTCTTTCCTCTCAAATACCTTTTGATGTAATGGCAGATGTTGTTCTGCTTCTTCCTTTATGTTGTAGGATCGATTGTTCTGTCCTCTTCTGTCCTCTTCTGTCCTCTTCTGTCCTCTTCTGTCCTCTTCTGTCCTCTTCTGTCCTCTTCTGTCCTCTTCTGTCCTCTTCTGTCCTCTTCTGTCCTCTTCTGTCCTCTTCTGTCCTCTTCTGTCCTCTTCTGTCCTCTTCTGTCCTCTTCTGTCCTCTTCTGTCCTCTTCTGTCCTCTTCTGTCCTCTTCTGTCCTCTTCTGTCCTCTTCTGTCCTCTTCTGTCCTCTTCTGTCCTCTTCTGTCCTCTTCTGTCCTCTTCTGTCCTCTTCTGTCCTCTTCTGTCCTCTTCTGTCCTCTTCTGTCCTCTTCTGTCCTCTTCTGTCCTCTTCTGTCCTCTTCTGTCCTCTTCTGTCCTCTTCTGTCCTCTTCTGTCCTCTTCTGTCCTCTTCTGTCCTCTTCTGTCCTCTTCTGTCCTCTTCTGTCCTCTTCTGTCCTCTTCTGTCCTCTTCTGTCCTCTTCTGTCCTCTTCTGTCCTCTTCTGTCCTCTTCTGTCCTCTTCTGTCCTCTTCTGTCCTCTTCTGTCCTCTTCTGTCCTCTTCTGTCCTCTTCTGTCCTCTTCTGTCCTCTTCTGTCCTCTTCTGTCCTCTTCTGTCCTCTTCTGTCCTCTTCTGTCCTCTTCTGTCCTCTTCTGTCCTCTTCTGTCCTCTTCTGTCCTCTTCTGTCCTCTTCTGTCCTCTTCTGTCCTCTTCTGTCCTCTTCTGTCCTCTTCTGTCCTCTTCTGTCCTCTTCTGTCCTCTTCTGTCCTCTTCTGTCCTCTTCTGTCCTCTTCTGTCCTCTTCTGTCCTCTTCTGTCCTCTTCTGTCCTCTTCTGTCCTCTTCTGTCCTCTTCTGTCCTCTTCTGTCCTCTTCTGTCCTCTTCTGTCCTCTTCTGTCCTCTTCTGTCCTCTTCTGTCCTCTTCTGTCCTCTTCTGTCCTCTTCTGTCCTCTTCTGTCCTCTTCTGTCCTCTTCTGTCCTCTTCTGTCCTCTTCTGTCCTCTTCTGTCCTCTTCTGTCCTCTTCTGTCCTCTTCTGTCCTCTTCTGTCCTCTTCTGTCCTCTTCTGTCCTCTTCTGTCCTCTTCTGTCCTCTTCTGTCCTCTTCTGTCCTCTTCTGTCCTCTTCTGTCCTCTTCTGTCCTCTTCTGTCCTCTTCTGTCCTCTTCTGTCCTCTTCTGTCCTCTTCTGTCCTCTTCTGTCCTCTTCTGTCCTCTTCTGTCCTCTTCTGTCCTCTTCTGTCCTCTTCTGTCCTCTTCTGTCCTCTTCTGTCCTCTTCTGTCCTCTTCTGTCCTCTTCTGTCCTCTTCTGTCCTCTTCTGTCCTCTTCTGTCCTCTTCTGTCCTCTTCTGTCCTCTTCTGTCCTCTTCTGTCCTCTTCTGTCCTCTTCTGTCCTCTTCTGTCCTCTTCTGTCCTCTTCTGTCCTCTTCTGTCCTCTTCTGTCCTCTTCTGTCCTCTTCTGTCCTCTTCTGTCCTCTTCTGTCCTCTTCTGTCCTCTTCTGTCCTCTTCTGTCCTCTTCTGTCCTCTTCTGTCCTCTTCTGTCCTCTTCTGTCCTCTTCTGTCCTCTTCTGTCCTCTTCTGTCCTCTTCTGTCCTCTTCTGTCCTCTTCTGTCCTCTTCTGTCCTCTTCTGTCCTCTTCTGTCCTCTTCTGTCCTCTTCTGTCCTCTTCTGTCCTCTTCTGTCCTCTTCTGTCCTCTTCTGTCCTCTTCTGTCCTCTTCTGTCCTCTTCTGTCCTCTTCTGTCCTCTTCTGTCCTCTTCTGTCCTCTTCTGTCCTCTTCTGTCCTCTTCTGTCCTCTTCTGTCCTCTTCTGTCCTCTTCTGTCCTCTTCTGTCCTCTTCTGTCCTCTTCTGTCCTCTTCTGTCCTCTTCTGTCCTCTTCTGTCCTCTTCTGTCCTCTTCTGTCCTCTTCTGTCCTCTTCTGTCCTCTTCTGTCCTCTTCTGTCCTCTTCTGTCCTCTTCTGTCCTCTTCTCAGGAAACGCAACCCTCAACTGACAGAGCGCCATTACTGACCTCATCCCGCTAAGTAAGTGTTTTTCCTGTTTTACACAGAATGCAGACTACCGTGCAGCAACCTATACTCCTGAGGGGCCGCAGGAAACTGGAGTGAATAATGTCCTCCTCTTCCTTTGGATTACGCTTATGCCGTGTTCTCACTGGTGCTATTGGCTTCCATTGGAGATTTAAGCTTTTTGGTATTTTTGATGCTGTATAGTTAGTCACAGTTACCTGAGACGTAATAAATAGCATTAAAGCTGCAGTAATTTTTTTATGTACACTGCTCAAAAACTAAAGGGAACATTTAAACAACAGAATATAACTCCAGGTAAAACAAACTTCTGTGAAATCAAACTGTCCACTTAGGAAACAACACTGATTGACAATCAATTTCACATGCTGTTGTGCAAATGGAATAGACAATAGATGGAAATTATTGGCAATTATCAAGACACCCTCAGTAAAGGAGTGGTTCTGCAGGTGGGGACCACAGACCACATCTCAGTACCAGTGCTTTCTGGCTGATGTTTTGGTCACTTTTGAATGTTGGTTGTGCTTTCACACTCGTGGTAGCATGAGACGGACTCTACAACCCACAGAAGATGCTCAGGTAGTGCAGGTCATCCAGGATGGCACATCAGTGAGAGCTGTGGCAAGGAGGTTTGCTGTGTCTGTCAGCGTAGTGTCCAGAGGCTGGAGGCGCTACCAGGAGACAGGCCAGTACACCAGGAGACATGGAGGGGGCCGTAGGAGGGCAACAACCCCGCAGCAGGACCGCTACCTCCGCCTTTGTGCAAGGAGCAACAGGAGGAGCACTGCCAGAGCCCTGCAAAATGACCTCCAGCAGGCCACAAATGATCCTCCTTAAGACTGTCAGAAGGAGCTCACTGATAGATTCTCAGTTAGCTAATTTTGCAGCCAGGAATAGACAGTGCAGCACAGATGCTACAGAAGGCAACATTTTTAATGAAACTCAATTACAGAAATCAATTTTAGCCCCAAATACTTGCATTAAAGTAAAAAAAAACAAATGACCCAAAATCTGGACAACCGCTTTAACTCCATACCAACATCTGCTGTACGTCTATGGTATAAGTCAGTAGCGGGTGTATGGAGCAGAGTCAGCTCGCCCCGTACATGGCAGATAATGGCTGTGACAAACAACCAGGACCTGCCTCTAAGAGCTGCGAGTGGAGCGAAGATCTGCTCACCACTGTTAACTTGTTCAGTGCTGCTGTCAATCTCTAACAGCAGCATTAACAGCGCGCCGGCATTGGGACGCATCGTTCCATGCGCCCACCGGCGCTCCTGTGACGCGATCACAGGGCGCAGATGGACTGCTATGACATCCGGGGGTCTGCTGAAGCCTCCGTGCCTGTCATCATAAAGCTTCATTTGGGCTGTAAAGAAGACCGTGATTTTGCTATATGGAGCATTACTGTGGTATCGCTGTATATAGCACAAGCAATCAGATAATGTATACAAATGCAGTGAAAATTAAAAAAAAAAAAAAAAAAGTTTAAAATATTAAAACCCCACACGTTCAGCTCACCTCCCACTAAAAATAAAGATAATAAAAATATACACATTTGTGGTATGGTCTCTTTCAGAGAAATACAATCTATCCAAATATAAAAAACAAACGATCAGTGAACACAGAAAAAAATTCAAAAAGCCAAAATTACATTTTTTTAGTTCGCCACAATACTGCAGAAAATCCTGTAAGAAGCGATGACCATGTCATATGTGTCCCAAAATGTTATCAATAAAGTCCTCTTGCCCTTCAAAAAATAAGCCCCCACACAGCTCCATCAACCCGAAAAACGAAAATGTTACGGGTCTCAGAAAAAATGGTGACACCATAAAAAAAAGTTTTTTTTCTTTTGCCAAAACTATTGGAGAAGTTTGGTCTTGCTGTAATCACACTGAGGAGTAGGATCCTATTACCGGGTCATTTTTACCACACTATGTGCGCCGTTAAAACCCTTCCCAGAAAAACAGGGTCAGGCTTTTTTTTTGCACTTTTACTGCACTTGGACTGTTTTTCCCGTTTTCTAGTACTATGTGGTAAATGAATGGTGGGATTTATAAGTACCGCTCGTCCTACAAAATAACAAGACCTCACACTATGTGGACAGACATGAAAAAGTTATAGCCCTTGGAAAAAGCGAAGGAAAAAACAGAAAAAAACATCAGTTGGTTCTGTTGGGAAGGGGTAAAGCTGAAGAAACGCATGTAAGAGCAGAATATGGAGGAAGGTGAGATATCACAGGCTGGTGGATACTACCTGCTCCATCGCTGGCAGAGTAACCCATCCCCATGGTGGCCGCTGAGATCTTCTCTTGTAGAAACGTATCCAAAATCTATAAAACATGGGGAACAGTCAGCAGAGGGTTTGGTGATTGGCTCATATTGGCGATATACCCAGGGGCATTACTGGGCACAGGGAAGATTGGGAATGAATAGGATTGGCTGTTAGATATGTGATCTCTTCAATTAAAGGGGATGTCTAGTTGGAACAAGTTCTCACTGATCTCTGGATAGGTGATGACTCTTAGATCGGTGGGTTTGGCCGCTATGACCCAATCAGCAGAACAGCACTTATAGATAGAAGTGAGCGAAGTGCAAATGTTCAGCCGCCGGTCCGTTCATTCTCTATGGGGGGCGCTGTACTCCGCTTTCTCCTGCATAGAGAATGAATGGAGCGGTGGCCGGGGAGGGTCTAGCAGGGATTAGTTGGGTTCCCAGCAGATCTAGAAGTTGTCACTTATCATGTGTTGGGGAATAATGACTTCTCCTCTGATAAATGTGCTGATTCCGGTCAGTTGTGGTCGCTGAGTGCGTGTGATGGGATGTGGCTCCGTCCGTTATATTATATCACGTCTTATACCTATAATCTCGCTGATCACAGGTGTCTGTCTTCACACTCAGATGAGATGGAACAAACTGACCATATAGAACTTTTTTTTTCTTCTTCAAATTCAAACCGAGCAATCCTATTGGCTGAGTATGAATGCAGTTACCATGGTGACAGAAGTAGCTGCACATTTAAAGGGACAAGATACTAATATTGTACTAAAGTGTATTTTATTATATACTTCACATAACTGACTGGGTACACCTTGGTGCTGGTGGGATGGCTTTTTTTTTTTAATCAAACAACATGTTTACTAAGTACCCTATATTATATATATTTCATATTGCTTTTTACTTACTTATAGCAGGGTATATGTTCATATTGTTTCTATCCTAAGTTTGTTGATTTTCTAATAGATGGTGGCAAACTTCTTCCTGGCCTTTGAAGCACAGCTTTCAATTATTCCTATCGTAAACCAGGTAAAAAGCTTCGAGCCGAGCACTATCAGACTCCTTCAGTCCCGCAGCAGGTAAATCTGTGAACATCGCCGGCACTCCTGCTGTTCCTAGTACCGATCCCTCTGAGCGGCTGTGCAGTAATGAAGGCAGGATTCACCCCAAACTTGCTCGTCTTTTTTTTCGATTTCCAGTTCTGGTAATTAGTTATACACATGTGTATATCCAGTGGTCAACTCAAAACCTATGTATGGAAAATCAATTGTTTGCTGTATGCATCTCATTTGTAGGATGCACACTATTCATTTCAATATGGAGCGGAGTAGGAGGAGACTTTCATTACTGTTCCCTTTACTTCCTCCCTGCTGATAGGAAATGCCATGCTGTTTGCTTGTGTCCTGTGATTACAGCAGCCTGCAACAGTTTTCAGCGTGCACTCCCCGGCTCAGGCATCAAGCAGTAAATGATAACATTAAAACGCTGCTACCCCTTTGTTAGTCACTTTTTTATCTTCTTCCCCCTTCTACGAATGCTATAGTCCGTTATTCTAGAACTGCTCTGAAAATGGTTCTCTCTGGAGTGTTGGGATTTGGGTTTAGGGTGGGTTATGGGAATTGAAGTTCAGATACTTTGTTCATATTTTTACTATGGAATTACTATGTCATGTATGTTATTTGAAAGATGGAATATTTGTAGTTGGAGTTTTTCAATAAAAATGATTTGATTAAAAAAAAAATATGAAATTAAAATTCCTCTGTTCTTGAGAAAGCATAGGATTTTTACTAAGAGGTAAATTGCACGTTCCTTGTTTTCCGGGCACTTTACATTTTTGCTAGTTTTGTACGATTACACAATCCCTTTTATAGGCCAGTGCCAGTTGTACATCTCTCCCTAAACTCTTGTTCACACTATATTTTAAGCCAGTTTTATTATATGGTTTCTAGATGTTGTCCAGCTTTGATAAATAATTAGTATTTATACTTTTGCTTTTAGATAGACTTGAAGAATGCAGATCCGGAAAGGGTGGAGAAACAAATTGAGAAGATGTTTGACGTTCCCGCTAGTGACTGTATCCGGGTACGATGCGCTCCAGATCAAAATCATTCCTGTAGGCAAATTTAACTCCGCTGTCTGTACCTTGTCTTTTTATTTTTTTCTACAAAATGTGGCTGGAAAAGGGGCAATGTAGCGAGGAATTTACATCAATTTTTGTGTTAAAAAAAAGCAAAAAACTTTTGTGACGCATCATTTTTGCGCAAAAATGTGCAGCTTCCTATTTTACAGCACTCTTGCAACTTTTAGAAATTGGGCTTGGTAAGCTACACAGGTCTAAGAACGACCCATTGGGGTTTTAGGTGTTAAAAAAATGATCATATGAAAGATTTTGTGATCTGCGGTTACGTGATTGTAATAACAACATTAAAGCCCCATTCAGATGTACAGGTTTTATCTATGAGAAACTGAGCAGAACGATATATAGGTTTGTGGGAGAAGATTCAGTATAAATTGTAATTTATTCATTAGATTTGAGAGTCCTCAGTGGTTGATACCTTTAATGGCTAACTGAAAAGATGGTAACAAATTGCAAGCTTTCCAGACGACTCAGGCTTCTTCATCAGGCAGACCTGAGACCTGAGTAGTCTGGAAAGCTTGCAATTTGTTTCCTTTTAATGGCTAACGGAAAAGATGGTATCAACCACTGAGGACTCTCAAATCTAAATACTCTTCTATCTACTGGCTAATACGGTACAAAGATAGAT
Organism: Phyllobates terribilis; assembly: GCF_046119375.1. NCBI lineage: Eukaryota > Metazoa > Chordata > Amphibia > Anura > Dendrobatidae > Phyllobates > Phyllobates terribilis. Next base: position 607,853 of record NW_027362812.1, read on the forward strand.
GTTTTTCCTGTATCAATTTATTCAGTGGAATCCTGCTGTTTGTACAGATGAGTCCAGTGGGCGGTCCTACTAGTGATTGACAGCTATCTTTGCCTGCATGGTCATACAGGGAACTGTCAATCACTTAGTAGGACCGCCCACTGGACTAGTGTACATACGGCAGGACTTTTCACTGCATAAAATGCCAGTTTTGCTGACTCTCTTCCCACAGATATGTCTATCAGTCTGATCAACTTCTCTGCTCTACAACACCCCCCTACAGATCTTATACCATTTCAGCATGACAGGTTCCTTTAATCACCTGCAGATGACATAAGTAGCCATGTTCTGTGTGGCTTACGGAGGGGCTTGATTGCTTGTCAGCTTCAAACAGGTTTCATTTCTTCTGATTCGTTGTAGCCGAGTTCTAAACTGTATTAAGAAATTCATTTCTCTGTTTATTTCTATTAGATGTCGGGGAAGCTTGGAACAAATGTGGAAAGTGTTCTTCAAGAAGTTGTCAGGAGGCTTCCACCGTGAGTACGGACTAATGCGGCTCTATCCATCTTCTCTTTATTAAAGGGAACCTGTCACCTTGGAAAATGCTATGTACCTGCAGGTATAGGGTTAATCTGCAGATAAATATTGTTACAATGCTGCCCGGCCGCCTTATTGATAGTGTAGGTACCGGGAGAAAATTAACTTCTTTCCTCCCTGCAGCCGCCGACCTTCACTCATCGTTGTGCACGGAGCGGCTACAGTCTTGGATCACAGCACCGCTCGCTATATCAGGGGCGATGGCTGTAAACCCGGCCCGGATTTTGATTGACAGCTTGCTCTGCACAGATGCGCTGCAGAACCACTTAGAATCTGAGTGAAGGAGTAGTATGTTCACAGATAGAGAATATGGCTCATCCACGTGCAGATCCGCTCCACGTCCGATTACATATTTGTGGGAGAAACCCTAGTGGCAGCCTCCTATTTCTGACATGGATCCTCTAGCACTATTTGTGAAACTGCGGCTCCCAGCATAACTTGATGAGAGACCGTCAGCCTGCTGGGACCTGTAGTTTCACTACAGCAGGAGTGTCACAAGCTGCGGACCTCCGCTCACTCCAGCACTGGTCGGCATTTTCAGCACGTGAACGTACGCTATGCTTTCTGGAGACACAAGGGTGTAGATAATTTTATCAAACCCTTGACTGTAAGTTTGCTGAACCCTAAGTGGATTATATTGTTCCCACAGTTTCAGTTTTGGACCATTTAAGGGGAATTTAAAGGGTTCTGGCCACTGATTTTCCTTAAAGGGGATCAGTATCCCTGTATGTCTTTGTATATACTTGATAAAGACCTATAACAGGTCGAAACGTTATGTGATGGCGAAATAAACTTTGTCTTTGGAATTCATCACTCTGGACTGAACGCGGTTTACTTACCTTTATCCCCCTTAACAGGATGTCTTATTTTTGTGTTTTTGTCCCAAGATTGAAAAGGGCAGCCCTCTTAAAGCCCTGCTGTTTGACTCCACGTTTGATCACTACAGAGGCGTCGTAGCAGCATCGCCCTGTGTGGAGGTGACGTGTGTAAAGGCAATAAAATCGTGTCTGCCCACTCTGGCAAGTGCTATGAAGTCAATGAGGTTGGCATACTGACCCCAGAGGAAGTGCCAGCCGAAAAACTAAGTTTTTTTTTTAATAATTTTATTAGCCTTTCCCTCTGTCTTCACCAATCAGCCCTCTGTATTGATGATCAGATCAAAGATGTAGACAGGGATTGTCTCACGCTGCATCTCCTTCCTGATTGTATCACTGAGAAGACAGAAGCTGCCCCATCCCATTCTCCAAGAAATGCAGAACCCAATGGATCTGCTGTCCGTGATCCGCTTATTGTCAGAGGACATCATTAGGGACTGCATTTTCTCATTGCTTAAGAAATTGTTGGGGGATCCTGCTAATTGCCGGTTGCATGGATTTATATAGTGTGACTAAGTTGTCAAGCACTTTTCCAAGTGATGCTAAAATCGCCTGGAAAGCGCTTGACAACCCGCATGCGAAATCACATGTGCAAAACGCGTGACAAACGCTTGTCCCTGGCTGAAAAAAACGCATGTAAAATCCGCATGCCAGGGAGATACAGAAACGTTCAGGAAAAAAACCGGAGCATTTCTGCATCGTGGGCACATAGCCTTAGAGTGCCGCTGTGCAGGCAAAGACTGCATCCCCCTCTTTCTGAGAATCAGTGGGGCTTGAAGGGGTACGGCTCCCCATCAGTTATAAAGCCATGTCATGTCATCAATCATATGAGTGTTATGTGGCAATGGCATTGTCTTGACAGCCAAGGATCCTACTGAAGGCCTCCATGTCTTCCATGATTGTACAACTATGAAGCCCGTCCCATAACTGGGATTAATATGAGATTGGTCATTTTACTCTACACTGTAGCGGTAAAGCCATTGGATGTTTTCGGTGACCTGAGCCTGCAAAGTTAAATTCTCCCGTTACATCATTTTTGGCTTCACCACATCTGTTCGTGTTAAAACTAAAAAAAATATCTTCTAGAAATCCTATCGAGAGGATGATGGAATGAAAAAGAAAAAAAAAGATGAAGCGGCAGAATCTCTGGAGTTTATTTTGTTCACTTTGCCTCACCAAGAAAAGTAATAAAAAGAGATCAGAAAATATTTATAAAAACTACAGCTCTAACTGCAAAAAAAGCCCAGATACAACGAATCTACGGGAAAAAAAAGCCCAGATACAACGAGTCTACTGGAAAAAAAAGCCCAGATACAACGAGTCTACTGAAAAAAAGCCCAGATACAACGAATCTACTGGGAAAAAAGCCCAGATACAACGAATCTACTGGAAAAAAAGCCCAGATACAACGAATCTACTGGAAAAAAAGCCCAGATACAACGAATCTACTGGAAAAAAAGCCCAGATACAACGAATCTACTGGAAAAAAAGCCCAGATACAACGAATCTACTGAAAAAAAGCCCAGATACAACGAATCTACTGGGAAAAAAGCCCAGATACAACGAATCTACTGGAAAAAAAGCCCAGATACAACGAATCTACTGGAAAAAAGCCCAGATACAACGAATCTACTGGAAAAAAGCCCAGATACAACGAATCTACTGGGAAAAAGCCCAGATACAACGAATCTACTGGAAAAAAGCCCAGATACAACGAATCTACGGGAAAAAAAGCCCAGATACAACGAATCTACTGGGAAAAAAGCCCAGATACAACGAATCTACTGGGAAAAAAGCCCAGATACAACGAATCTACTGGGAAAAAAGCCCAGATACAACGAATCTACTGGAAAAAAAGCCCAGATACAACGAGTCTACTGGAAAAAAAAGCCCAGATACAACGAATCTACTGGAAAAAAAGCCCAGATACAACGAATCTACTGGGAAAAAAAGTTTTATAGCTTTTAGAAGGCAAGGATAAAAAACAATTGTAAAAGTGAAGATTATCCCACATGCACTTTGTCACCCAAGGATCTGCATAAACTGCAGCCGGCCCATCTCAGCACCACTTCTTTTGTTTGTGCTTTTTCCTTATTGCTTTCTGTGTCTTTTTAAAAGGGTTTTTCCATCATTTTTTTAAAGTAATTTTTTCCGATATCCAAAGCATTTAAAATTGTGTGCGACCCTGTGCAGGATATAATAGAGCGACATTTTATCACACTAGGAATATTCTTATAGTGCCACTAGATGGCGCTCTAATCCTGCATGCAGTACTGATGCTCCTGTCGGTGCTGCTTTCTATGAATATACATGGATGTTTGGTGCCCAGGAGAGAGCAGAGCTGAAAGGGGAATCTGTTAATAAAGCAAATAAAATGTCAATATTGTGTTATGGAAAGTTCTGCAAATTAAAATACAATTTTGTGTTTTTATTGCCATTCAATACTAATCTGTTGTGGCCGTATGATGGTTCTCAGCTGGTTACAGTGCGATTAGCAGAGCTCTCTGATGTGGTATTTAGGCTCTGGGAAGTTATAACATATATGTTGATAGATCCAAAATAGTTTTACATCCAAAATTCAGTGCTGACTAATGTCACAGCATTTCTGACTTAAATGAATGTAACTAGATGAAATACTATTTTTGCTGCATGCAGCCACCACCAGGGGGAGCTGTTGACATGTGATTATGTACAGCTAGTATTGGACCCACCCGCAGCAGTAGAAGTCTGTCTCCAGTGAGCGCCCTCTAGTGCCAGCTGTATGTAGCTGTAGTGAACTCATGCAGTGCTGGGTCTCAGAGCCGTTGCTACCTTCTTTTATGGCTGATTTGTACCCGATATTCAATGTAGAATTTGATGAATCTGCACTAATTGTGAATATATATTACTCTCATTGCTTCTAAGATATGCTGGGCAAGTAGGTTATCTAATCGCTGGGATGAAGGACGCACAGGAAGCACAAATAGGAGACACTCTGCATTTACTGAAGCAGCCAGTGGCTCTGCCCGGCTTTAAGCCTGCGAAACCCATGGTGTTTGCAGGTGAGTTGAACCCTAATACAAATTAAATGGTCCCTGTACTTGATCTCATTCAATAGATAATGTGCAAAATCCCTTTATAAAGTTCAATTAAGTTGGAGTTACTTTTCAGGGGTTAGATAACCTAAAAGTGTCGGCCGGTAGGGTCTCCCTTCTGTCTAAGTGTAATTTGTCTCTAGCAGCAGAAATCCCCCTATATGGATTACCGGAAGAGGGGCTTGGCCTTTGTCTCTTTGCTCCTGCCTGTCAAACTGTATATGCAGGCATAACTGAGATGCAGCCTTTCAGTTAATTGCAGGCATCTCATTAAGCAATGGCAGAAGCAATACGTGCTGAGTAATGAGAGAAGGGATGTCCCAGGACCTATAGTGCTGACAGAATGCTGATAAAGAGGAATCGTCCACTCCAAAAGAGTGGATGGCAAGTTACAGAGCATGTGTATTGGTACTGTTCCAGGACATACTGTTTTATCTACAGTCCATTTAGAATCAACACTCTGTTCTACATAATATTGTACATGGAACAGAGTATTATGACAATGTAACTGCAACACGCATCGAAGTCAAAATCTAGGCAGAATTACACCTATAGCCCCCTCAGACTATGCAAAACACCAATTGAGCTTTAACAACTTCAGCTCAAGTGCTCAAAAACTGTGTAACGGGGTCGGAAAGCTATTGTACAGTATACAGTATATATTTTATTAGCGTAATATTAAAACCTGTATTACAAGAGCACTTAGTTCAAGATTCAGCCTCCAGATGGCGTGACATCAGAGATTAGACACATCTGCAAGAGCGTCCTCAACAATGAATATATAGTCAATCACAGGGACTAGACGTGTAATGTATTAGTACAACAGTATAACGAGTGTTGTGTAGAGATCAGCGAACCCGAACTGTAAAGTTTGGGGTTCATACCGGACACCTAGTGTCCAATGCTGAACTCCGAACACTGACAAGTCCGTTTTAAGAGTGAGAGACCTCCTAGCCCTTACTACGACCATTTTACAGCATCAAAGTTTGTGTCTCCATTGTCTTCTATGGGGTTCGGGTTCAAGTTCTGGTACCCGAACCAAACTTTGGACTAAAGTTTGGTCGAAACCGAACATCCACGGGGTAGTGTAAATTCTACGTATTTTGCGCCTGAGTACCAGTAATGAGGAGATCCTTACCCATTATGTGCCTGCCACTCTCCTAAACACGCGTTTCACTTTTTTAGCTTCTTCAGAGGGACACAGAGTTAACCAAACACTGCCCCCCAGGCACCAGATGTAACCCACTGCATCAATTCCTTTAAGGCTAAAGTTACAGCTGTAGAATAGATTGACCTTGACAATTCAAGTGCTTTCTTGTGGGAAGTATGTGCACCCCCCGATCATTTCAGTGGAGAGCGACCATTCCCAGCCACCTCTATTGAGAATCCATGACCGGCACAGGCGCTGTACCCTCGCCTGTCACACTTTAGTAATCCTACTAAATCCTTGTAACAGCCAGGAACGCCTCCACGATTGGATTAGGAACGGTGATCACAGAGTAGATAAATGCCAGAGAACCTTTACTCTGCAGCCGCATTTTTCATCCCATTAGACTCGGCCTATTTTACAGAAGCCGAGATAATTGAGGAGAGATGTAAGGAAGGAACCTCACGATCCTCCAGGACTAGTCAGCTCAGAGCCGTGACGTGTGGACAAGGTTTTTCTACATTGTCAGGAATTTAGGGAGCGCTGCAGCAAGGGGGTTGGTAATGACACGCCGCCGTGACACATAATGCATGGACTGTCTCCTCTCATTTGTTCTTTGAAGCTTGTTTTCCTCGTGAGTGATGCTCGGCGCATGAGAAAAGCCCAAACAATTAAAATCAAAAGGGTTTTCTGCGATTTGTAAAATCCTGTGCCTCGCTGATCCCCCGCTGCGGCTCCCCATAGGTGGATTATAATGAGGGCAATCCGGGCTACTGCCCGGGGCCTCGGGTCTCTATGGCCGGATTGCCCTCATTATATGTGCAGCACCGCGGCACATACCGGCAGACAGTGGCAGGGGAGGGGCCCCGGACCACTCCCCCAGCAGCGGTGCACAGCCGCTGCTTCTTCTTCGGCCGGGCCAGCACTGCAACAGTTAACTTCCCTCTGCTGGCCCGGCCGCGTCACTGCTAGGAGACACGGCCCTGTGCGCGGCCGTGTCTCCTAGCTGTGACGTCACGCAGTGCGCGCCCGGCCTGCACTGCTACTTACCACCGGAGAGGAGCAGGAGCCAGGAGGACTGGAGCCGAGCCGGGGGATGGTGAGTGTGTGACTGTGTGTGTGAGTGTGTGAGTCTGTCTGTGTGTATGTGTATGTATGTATGTGTGTGCAGGCAGATATCATTGTGTGATGTCGGTTTATATGTATTTTTGTGTTTCAAATGTGTTTATGCGTGCATGTATATGTCTGTATATGTTTGTGTGTGTGCGTGACTGCGTGCGACCTCCTGCTGAGTATAGATGGCGCTGCGTGGTCTCCTGCTGTCTCTGGGGGGGCGCCGTGCGGCCTCCCGCTGTGTATAGGTGGCTCCGTGCTGCCTCACGCTGTGTATAGATGGCTACGTGCGGCCTCCCGCTGTGTATAGATGGCACCGTGCGGCCTCCCGCTGTGTATAGATGGCACCGTGCGGCCTCCCGCTGTGTATAGATGGCACCGTGCGGCCTCCCGCTGTGTATAGATGGCTACATGCGGCTTCCTGCCGTGTATAGATGGCTCCGTGCTGCCTCACGCTGTGTATAGATGGCTCCGTGCTGCCTCACGCTGTGTATAGATGGCTCCGTGCGGCCTCCCGCTGTGTATAGATGGCACCGTGCAGCCTCCCGCTGTGTATAGATGGCACCGTGCGGCTCCCTGCTGTGTATAGATGGCACCGTGCGGCCTCCTGCTGTGTATAGATGGCACCGTGCGGCCTCCTGCTGTGTATAGATGGCACCGTGCGGCCTCCTGCTGTGTATAGATGGCACCGTGCGGCCTCCTGCTGTGTATAGATGGCACCGTGCGGCTCCCTGCTGTGTATAGATAGCTACGTGCGGCCTCCCGCTGTATATAGATGGCTGCGTGCGGCCTCCCGCTGTGTATAGATGGCTACATGCGGCCTCCCACTGTGTATAGTTGGCACCGTGCGGCTCCCTGCTATGTATAGATAGCTACGTGCGGCCTCCCGCTTTGTATAGATGGCTACGTGTGGCCTCCCGCTGTGTATAGATGGCTACGTGTGGCCTCCCGTTGTGTATAGATGGCTACGTGCGGCCTCCCGCCGTGTATAGATGGCTACGTGTGGCCTCCCGCTGTGTATAGATGGCTACGTGCGGCCTCCTGCTGTGTAAAGATGGCTACGTGCGGCCTCCCGCTGTGTATAGATGGCGCAGTGCGGCCTCCTGCTGTGTATAGATGGTTACGTGTGCTCAATATTGAGTCATAAAATTACCTGCCAGGGACATGCGGATGTGAAGCGTTCTTCACATGCATTTCCGCATGCGGGTTGACAAGCGCTTTCCAAGCGATTTTAGCATCACTTGGAAAGTACTTGACAACTTGGTCACACTATATAAATCCATGCAACCGGCATGGATTTACAGTTATATGAAAAAGTTTGGGCACCCCTTTTAATCTTAAGCTTAATGTTTTATAAAAATTGGTGTTTTTGCAACAGCTGTTTCAGTTTGATATATGTAATAACTGTTGGACACAGTAATGTTTCTGCCTTGAAATGAGGTTTATTGTACTAACAGAAAATGTGCAATCTGCAGTCAAACAAAATTTGACAGGTGCATAAGTATGGGCACCTCACCAGAAAAGTGACATTAATATTTAGAAGATCCTCCTATTGCAAAAATAACAGCCTCTAGTCGCTTCCTGTAGCTTTTAATGATTTCCTGGATCCTGGATGAAGGTATTTTTGACCATTCCTCTTTACAAAACAATTCCAGTTCAGTTAAGTTTGATGGTCGCCGAGCATGGACAGCCCTCTTCAAATGATCCCACAGATGGTCAATGATATTCAGGTCTGGGGACTGGGATGGCCATTCCAGAACATTGTAATTGTTCCTCTGCATGAATGCCTGAGTAGATTTGGAGCGGTGTTTTGGATCATTGTCTTGCTGAAAGATCCATCCCCTGCGTAACTTCAACTTTGTCACTGATTCTTGAACTTTATTGTCAAGAATCTGCTGATACTGAGTGGAATCCATGCGTCCCTCAACTTTAACAAGATTCCCGGTGCCGGCATTGGCCACACAGCCCCAAAGCATGATGGAACCTCCACCAAATTTTACTGTGGGTAGCATGTGTTTTTCTTGGAATGCTGTGTTTTTTTGCCGCCATGCATAATGCCATTTTGTATGACCAAACAACTCAATCTTGGTTTCATCAGTCCACAGGACCTTCTTCCAAAAAGAAATTGGCTTCTCCAAATGTGCTTTTGCATACCTCAGCCGACTCTGTTTGTGGCGTGCTTGCAGAAACGGCTTCTTTCGCATCACTCTCCCATACAGCTTCTCCTTGTGCAAAGTGCGTTGTATAGTTGACCGATGCACAGTGACACCATCTGTAGCAAGTTGATGCTGCAGCTCTCTGGGGGTGGTCTGAGGATTGTCCTTGATTGATCTCACCATTCTTCTTCTCTGCCTTTCTGATGTTTTTCTTGGCCTGCCACTTCTGGCCTTAACAAGAACTGTCCCTGTGTTCTTCCATTTCCTTACTATGTTCCTCACAGTGGAAACTGACAGGTTAAATCTCTGAGACAGCTTTTTGTATCCTTCCCCTGAACAACTATGTTGAATAATCTTTGTTTTCAGGTCATTTGACAGTTGTTTTAAGGAGCCCATGATGCCACTCTTCAGAGGAGATTCAAACAGGAGAACAACTTGCAAGTGGCCACTTTAAGTAGCTTTTCTCATGATTGCATACACCTGGCTCTGAAGTTCAAAGCTCAATGAGGTGACAAAACCAAAAAAGAGTGCTTTAGTAAGTCAGTAAAAAGTAGGTAGGCGTATTTAAAACAAGAAAATGATAAGGGTGCCCATACTTATGCACCTGTCAAATTTTGTTTCAATGCAGATTGCACATTTTCTGTTAGTACAATAAACCTCATTTCAAGGCAGAAACATTACTGTGTCCAACAGTTATTACATATATCAAACTGAAATAGCTGTTGCAAAAACACCAATTTTTATAAAACATTAAGCTTAAGATTAATAGGGGTGCCCAAACTTTTTCATATAACTGTATATAGTGTGACCGTAAAAGAATGGTAAAAAATAAATATATACTTACCTTCTGATGGCCTGTCGACGTCAGCGGTCGCGTGACCCGTCACATGACTAAATGACATCACGCCAGGTCCTTTTCAGACCATCGCGAGCTGCTGGCAAGCCAGGACGCATCGGATAAAGACACCGGGGGCCATCAGAAGGTAAGTATAATATTTATTTTTTATTTTATTCTTTTTTTACAGGTTCTATGGTACCCGGGACCGGAGGAGAGTCTCCTCTTCTCCAAACCCGGGTACCATCCGCACATTGAAACGCATGGAATCTGCATGTACAGATGCAGTGATGCGGATTCCATGCGGTCCAATGCAAGTCAATGGCGGCGAAAGCGCCACGCTTCCGCAAAATAATTGTTATTGCTGCGGATTTTTCCGCAATGATAATCCGCAGCGGAAATTTCCACAGCATGTGCACAGCACATGCGGATTATCATTGGGGAACATGGCAGACCTTCTACCAAGCGTTTTTTAAGCGTTTCTGCAGCGGAATTGCCGCTGTGGAAAAGCTTAAAAAACGCGTAGTGGGCACACAGCATAAAAAAATTATTATAATTAATATTGTGCCAAATTAATTTCACGTGAACTATCACATGATCTATCACAGGGGATCATGTGACATGTCATACATACAGGTATGTGTGCATGTGTGTGTGTGTATGTGTGTGTGTGGGGGGGGGGGAGGGCCGTGCCTTCTAAACTGCCCGGGGCACTTGCTACTCTTAATCCACCCCTGTGGCTCCCCCACACCCACCACCATGCGGCCATACAATAATATAGTATTCGGACTATAAGACGCACCCCCCACTTTCCTCCAAAATTTTGGAGGAAAAAAGTGCATCTTATAGTCCGAAAAATACGGTAATTATTAAGAATAGGAGATTTATTTTTTTTTTAAATGTAGGTACGATTCAATTATTCCCAAGATCTCACCCCATGGATGGATCCTTTGTATTTGCAATTGGTGGAGGAAGGGCATTGCTAACAATAGGAATTCCAGAGAATGGAGGACTTAACTACAACTCCCAGTATGTCCTTAGCAATGGTAAGGAGATACTGGGAGTTGTTACCAGTCATCATGAGACTGTGGACCATATAGGAACCAATGTACTGATTAGATGCAAGCAGTGGAACTATTAAACGTTTAAAAAGTAACTTACATTTTGGGATATATATTACATGATTTAGGTCCAATAATTTTGAGCAGATTAGTGCGAATCTGAGACCCTGATCACTCAGAAGATCTCTTAGAAGTGAAGAGGTGAGGAGACATGACTGTGACTTTCTGCTGCATTTGCTCCGCTCAGTGTACTCTCCTATCTACTGAGCTGCGCTCTTCTAGGAGGTCTTTTAAGCAAAGGAGCAAAGGATTGGGGTCCCCACAAATCTGCTCAGAATTAATGACCCTAAATCACATTAAAAACATCCCAAAAGTTGATTTACTCTTTAAGGTTAATTTACACACACACACACACACACACACACACACTGTATACGGCGTACGCACCACACACACTGTATACGCCGTACGCACCACACACACTGTATACGGCGTACGCACCACACATACACTGTATACGCCGTACGCACACCACACACACACACACACACTTTATACTCCATACGCACCACACACACACACTGAATACGGCGTACGCACCACATACACTGTATACGCCGTACACACCACACACACACACTGTATACGGCGTGCACACCACACACACACTGTATACGCTGTACATACCACATACACTGTATACGCCGCACACACCACACACACTGTATACGCCGTACACACCACACACACACACACTGTATACGCCGTACACACCACATACACTGTATACGCCGTACACCACACACACACACACTCTGTATAAGCCGTACACACCACACACACACACTGTATACACCGTACGCACCACACACACACACACTGTATACGCTGTACATACCACATACACTGTATACGCCGTACGCACCACCACACACACTGTATACACCGTACGCACCACACACACACACACTGTATACGCTGTACATACCACATACACTGTATACGCCGTACGCACCACCACACACACTGTATACGCCTTACACACCACACACACACTGTATATGACGCGCCCCCTGGGCCAGTGTTGTTAGGGATACCCGGAGCCGGATCAGATGGGGGTTGTAGTCTCCGAGTGGCGGTGACCCGGTCCGTGCCCAGGGTGTCAAACTCAGTGTGTGGCAGTCCTTATGATGTTACTAGATGTTCTTTTGTGTCGACTACGCCACCCGTTGATTTGCGGTCAAAAGGCCGCCGCTGCAGCAGGGTCCACTGAGGCTGGTGATATGTGTGCAGCTTAGGTAGTATAACCCCCAACGGGAGGGGTATAGCCTCAGGGGGTCAGCCGTGGAGGATGGTGGTTGTGAAGGTGCAGCAAGGAGACTCAGAGGCATAAAATGCAGTTCCAGGGTTTTACTTACTGGTGTTGCTCGGGTCACTGTGTACAGCAGTGACCACCCAAGCCGTGCTGCGTCCACCAGGTCCTGGACTCGGTCAACTCCCAGGCAACTCCGGAGTGTGGTTCTGAGCTCCTTTCTGTCTCTCCCTTCTTCTGGCCGTTCCCACCAGGGATCCACCTAAGTCCGGCTCCCTCGGGCCTCTTGTTGGTCAAGCCTCCTCTGGGCTCCCTGACCCTATTCTTGGTCTGCCTTCCGGGTGGATTTAGTGGGTGATCGTGGCAGATCCTGCCCACGACCTCCGGTTCCTGGCTAAGGTGTGCTGTAGCCTCTGCCAGCTTGGGATCCGGTACCCTGTTGCCGACCCTTCACCCTATTAGCTCTCTTATGGGCTCTTGGGGTCCCCTCTGCGCCTCTGGGTCTCTCTCTCTTCTCCTCTGCTCTGCTTCTCAGGTTCTCAGACAGACTGTCTGACTGACTCACAGGCTGACTGACTGACCCTGATCTAAGATGGTGCCCACCTTATATACTCCCTCTATGTGTGAGCTCAGGTGACCAGCACCCAATGAGCTCCTAGCTTTACCCAGGCTGCTCCCCCTATCTGCCCCTACACTACTGGGATGTTCCACCCCCCTCCCACTCCAGCCAGGAACAGACACTGTCGTACCTGCACATTTCTCTAGTGGGAGTACCATCGGTCTGTTCCCCGGAAATGGGATGTGTGTAGTGCATGCAGCCTACTAGCTCAGTTCCACACTCCATCCTTACCCGGGAGTGGAATATCACACCTCTGGGTTGAGGTGCAATACCCCTGTAGCAGCCGAATCCTCAGGGTGCTACATTCCCCCCTGGTAAATCACAGCACGTCCTCGGGCTGTAAGATATAAACATCCAAAACATACAATTTTTTTTTTTTCATAAACATAAACATAGAAAACATCATATATATATATATATATCAGCAATAAACTCTTCATATAAAAACTTTTCATAAATAACATTCTTGTTTCTGGTTCCTCCGGTCACGGTGCAACTTGTGACCGGGTAAAGTGCTACAGTCTCTTGAAGAAAACAGTTTCCTATAAAACCGGTAGGGGGCGCTTTAGGAAGCGCAACTATATACAAGGGAAATATGGCCGCTCTCAGTCCTCGGCCAGGTATTAGGGATGAATGACCGCTCTCAGTCCTCGGTCAGTGGGAATAGGGACACACGGGTTTCAGTTCAATTGGCTGGTCCCAACGGGGACTATATTTTAACTAGAACAGTTCTTATACCCTGACGGGTAACTATGTACAGTCTCTCTCTACCGTACTTCAACGACGGCGTCCTCCTGCTCTTTCTTGTTGGTTGGTTTCAGTTTCAGACCCGTCCGGGTCCTCTTGCTCCTCCTCACACCCCAGCTCCTCCTCCGTCAGGCGATGCACATGGAGGGCGTAGGGTCCTTTGGCACACTTGTGCCGGGTGAAGGTGACCTCGTCCCCTATGTACAGGTCATGACCTCTGTGTCCCTCCGGCAGATGGCTTTCTACGTCTCTGCGGGTGACAAAGACGTCGCCGGGGGTGTGATGATCCCTGATGAAACCCCAACCGTGCTGCAGTTGGAATTTAATTACAGTCCCGGTGGCACGGGGACCGTGGGCTGCACGGGGGTTCCTCCGGGTCCGGCTCTTCTGCTCCGCGCTCCTTATCTGCGCTTGCTGTTCCCGGACCCGCCTCTCTCTCCGCTCCCTCTCGAAGACCTCGAGCTGCTGCCGGCAGCACTCTGCACGCTCTGCTGCGGCCGCCCGAGTCTCCTGAGTGAACCCCATGAGGTCTTCTCCGGTGGGGTCCCACTCGAACTGTGCCTCCTCCAGCGGGGGCGAGGTCCTCTTTACAGGCTTCGGAGCCGGAATCAGGGGCTCGTCTAGGGGTCTCTCTTTCCGGAGTCGGGGATGGTGAAACTCCGGTGGCCATATAAAGGGCTGCCCATCCGGGCATGTATGCTGGGCGAACAGGTCCTCACCCAGGTGCGGTACTTTAGGTGCTATGGGCGCTGTGGTGGTAGCGGCGCCCGGGTTGACCAGGCCTTGCGACCAGGCTTGGGGCACGCTAAAGGAAAAGGGCACCGTAAGAACGGCGGCGCCCGTGGTTACTCGGCCCTGCGGCCAGGCCGGTGGCTCCGCGGAGGTAGGGGGCGCTGTTGGAATGGCGGCGCCCGGGGGTACTAGGCTTTGCGACCAGGCCGATGGTATTTCCTGTTTGGTCGCGCTCGAGGTCGAGGCGTGTGACGTCACAGGGGTCGCGGCCGCGGTTTCCGGTTGAGGCCTAGTCGGCGGCGGTGACGATGCAGCGACGGGCACGGCAGGGGGAATTTCGGGCTCTGCGACGGGGAGCTGGGGCAGGCACGCGGTTTCCTGGCTCGGGGTAGAGACGTCCCCTTTACCTGCCTCCGTCCGTTCAGCTCCCTTCTCGGCGCCGTCTCCTGCCTTCATTCCTCCTGCGCCATCCTCAGAGGCGGTCTGTCTCCTCGTCTCGGGTGGCGTGCTCCGCTGACGGGTTTCGGTCTGCTGGGCCATCTCTCGGCTCCACTCCGCCAACGTCTCCCGCTGCACCCGGGCCATCCTCCGTGCGAGGCCCTCCAGCGCGGTCTGTGCACACTCCCGGTCTCGGGGGAGCTGTGCTAGGATCTCCAGCAGGCCTTCTGGAGTGGCGACCTGCAACAGGCTCCTGACCACTGGGTCGGTGCTGCCTGACTCTCCCTCCATCTCCGGGTAGGCTCTCTCTGGACTCTCTTCCAGACGTCTTGTCTCCGGGTGCGCTCTCTCCAGACTGCTCCAGGCTGCACCCATCTTTGTTCTCTTCTTCTGTCTCCGCCCACATCGAGGGTGGTCCCGGGGCAACTTTGTGATTGTCAGTTCCAGGGGCAGTTCTCTTACGCTGATGGACACTTCCAGCATCACAGTCTCTGTTGGTGGGCGCGGTTTCCGCTTTTGGCGCCATTCTTCGACCTGGCCCACGATGGGAGGTGACCTCTTGCCACCCTCTGGCACGCCCATAATGGCGTCCGCTCTTCCAAGGCGGGAAATCCTTGGAAATGGCGGGAATCGTCTCCCAGTGGCGGGAAACTCCATGGATGGCGGGAAAAAGCTGCAAATGGCGGACAACCGGCGGGAAACGACCTGTGATGGGGCCCGATGGCGGGGACCCTCCGGAACCGGCAGGAGACTTCTTTTTGAGGTAACGGTGTACTTTTCTTCAGGCACGCAGTACCCGGTTGTTGCGGGCACGTAATCCTGCCGACTACGCCAAAGTTGACGCGCCCCCTGGGCCAGTGTTGTTAGGGATACCCGGAGCCGGATCAGATGGGGGTTGTAGTCTCCGAGTGGTGGTGACCCGGTCCGTGCCCAGGGTGTCAAACTCAGTGTGTGGCAGTCCTTATGATGTTACTAGATGTTCTTTTGTGTCGACTACGCCACCCGTTGATTTGCGGTCAAAAGGCCGCCGCTGCAGCAGGGTCCACTGAGGCTGGTGATATGTGTGCAGCTTAGGTAGTATAACCCCCAACGGGAGGGGTATAGCCTCAGGGGGTCAGCCGTGGAGGATGGTGGTTGTGAAGGTGCAGCAAGGAGACTCAGAGGCATAAAATGCAGTTCCAGGGTTTTACTTACTGGTGTTGCTCGGGTCACTGTGTACAGCAGTGACCACCCAAGCCGTGCTGCGTCCACCAGGTCCTGGACTCGGTCAACTCCCAGGCAACTCCGGAGTGTGGTCCTGAGCTCCTTTCTGTCTCTCCCTTCTTCTGGCCGTTCCCACCAGGGATCCACCTAAGTCCGGCTCCCTCGGGCCTCTTGTTGGTCAAGCCTCCTCTGGGCTCCCTGACCCTATTCTTGGTCTGCCTTCCGGGTGGATTTAGTGGGTGATCGTGGCAGATCCTGCCCACGACCTCCGGTTCCTGGCTAAGGTGTGCTGTAGCCTCTGCCAGCTTGGGATCCGGTACCCTGTTGCCGACCCTTCACCCTATTAGCTCTCTTATGGGCTCTTGGGGTCCCCTCTGCGCCTCTGGGTCTCTCTCTCTTCTCCTCTGCTCTGCTTCTCAGGTTCTCAGACAGACTGTCTGACTGACTCACAGGCTGACTGACTGACCCTGATCTAAGATGGTGCCCACCTTATATACTCCCTCTATGTGTGAGCTCAGGTGACCAGCACCCAATGAGCTCCTAGCTTTACCCAGGCTGCTCCCCCTATCTGCCCCTACACTACTGGGATGTTCCACCCCCCTCCCACTCCAGCCAGGAACAGACACTGTCGTACCTGCACATTTCTCTAGTGGGAGTACCATCGGTCTGTTCCCCGGAAATGGGATGTGTGTAGTGCATGCAGCCTACTAGCTCAGTTCCACACTCCATCCTTACCCGGGAGTGGAATATCACACCTCTGGGTTGAGGTGCAATACCCCTGTAGCAGCCGAATCCTCAGGGTGCTACATATACGCCTTACACACCACACACACACTGTATACGCCATACACACCACACACACTGTATACGCCGTAAACACCACACACACTGTATACGCCGTACACACCACATACACTGTATACGCCGTACACCACACACACACACTCTGTATAAGCCGTACACACCACACACACACACTGCATACGCCGTACGCACCCCACACACACACACTGTATACGCTGTACATACCACATACACTGTATACACCATATGCACCACCACACACACTGTATACGCCGTACACACCACACACACACTGTATACGCCGTACGCACCACACACACACGCAGTCTGTATACATCGTATGCACCACACACACGCACTCTGTATACACCGTACGCACCACACACTGTATACGCCGTACGCACCACACATCCACTGCATACGCCATACTCACCACACACATCCACTGTATACGCCATACTCACCACACACACACTCTGTATACGCCGTACACACCACACACACACTGTATACGCTGTACATACCACACACACACTGTATATGCCGTACACACCACACACACACTGTATACGCTGTACGCACCACCACACACACACGCACTCTGTATACACCGTACGCACCACACACACGCACTCTGTATACACCGTACACACCACACACACACTGTATATGCCGTACACAGTGGCGTACTGCCAATGGCGGCAGACCAGGCGACTGCTATGGGGCCCGTGAGCCGAGGGGGCCCATAGCAGTCCAGGGGTGGATATACCGCCACCGGTGCAGCTGCGCCGGGTCCCCACCATGCAGCTGCACCAAGGGGCCCACAAGGTGCAGCTGCTCCCTGCACGCGGCGGTCAGGGAGTGATCCCTACAGCTCCGCTGCTGTCAGGAGGAGAATAGCAGCGGAGCTGGAGGGTTCATCCTCTACTTCCTCCCTGACCCAGGCGCGCGCAGCTTGATGACGTCATCATGCAGCGCGCACCTGGGCCAGGAAGAAAGCTGCCGGCAACCAGGAGGATGCTGCTGCAGGGGAGCGAGCTGAGGTAAGTTTTTTTTTTTTTTTTTACTGAAATGCTGGGGAGGGGATCGGGCTGGGAAGAGCAATAATGGGGCGGATAGAGCTGGGGAGAGCAATGATGGGGATGGTGGGGAAGGGGAGAGCAATGATGGGGGTGCTGGGAGAGAGCAGTGATGGGGGTGCTGGGAGAGAGCAATGATGGGGGTGCTGGGAGAGAGCAATGATGGGGGTGCTGGGAGAGAGAAATGATGGGGGGCTGGGAGAGAGCAATGATGGAGGTGCTGGGACAGAGTAATGATGGGGGTGCTGAGAGGAAATGATGGGGGTGCTGGGAGAGAGCAATGATGGGAGTGCTGGGTCAGAGCAATGATGGGGGGCTGGGAGAGAGCAATGATGGAGGTGCAGGGACAGCGCAATGATGGGGGTGCTGGACAGAGCAATGATGGGGGTTGGGAGAGAGCAATGATGGGGGTGGTGGGACAGAGCAATGATGCAGGTGCTAAGAGAGAGAGCAAAGATGGGGGTGCTGGGAGAGAGCAATGATGGGGTTGCTGGGAGAGAGCAATGATGGGGGTGCTGGGAGAGAGCAATGGTGGGGGTGCTGGGACAGAGCAATGGTGGGGGTGCTGGGACAGAGCAATGGTGGGGGGCTGGGAGAGAGCAATGATGTGGGGCTGGGAGAGAGCAATGATGGAGGTGCTGGGACAGAGAAATGAGGTGGGTGCTGGGAGAGAGCAATGATGGGAGTGCTGGGAGAAGCAATGATGGAGGTGCTGGGACAGAGCAATGATGGGGGGCTGGGAGAGAGCAATGATGGAGGTGCTGAGACAGCGCAATGATGGGGGTGCTGGACAGAGCAAGGATGGGGGTTGGGAGAGCAATGATGGGGGTGGTGGGACAGAGCAATGATGCAGGTGCTAAGAGAGAGAGCAATGATGGGGGTGCTGGGAGATAGCAAAGATGGGGGTGCTGGGAGAGAGCAATGACGTGGGTGCTGGGACACAGCAATGATGGGGGTGCTGGGAGAGAGCAATGATGGGGGTGCTGGGAGAGAGCAATGATGGGGGTGCTGGGAGAGAGCAATGGTGGGGGTGCTGGGAGAGAGCAATGGTGGGGGTGCTGGGACAGAGCAATGGTGGGGGGCTGGGAGAGAGCAATGATGTGGGGCTGGGAGAGAGCAATGATGGAGGTGCTGGGACAGAGAAATGATGGGGGTGCTGGGAGAGAGCAATGATGGGAGTGCTGGGAGAAGCAATGATGGAGGTGCTGGGACAGAGCAATGATGGGGGGCTGGGAGAGAGCAATGATGGAGTTGCTGAGACAGAGCAATGATGGGGGTTGGGAGAGAGCAATGATGGGGGTGGTGGGACAGAGCAATGATGCAGGTGCTAAGAGAGAGAGCAATGATGGGGGTGTTGGGAGAGAGCAAAGATGGGGGTGCTGGGAGAGAGCAACGATGAGGGTGCTGGGACAGAGCAATGATGTGGGTGCTGGGACAGAGCAATGACGGGGGTGCTGGGACAGAGCAATGATGGGGGTGCTGGGAGAGAGTAATGATGGGGGTGCTGGGAGAGAGTAATGATGGGGGTGCTGGGAGAGAGCAATGACGAGGGTGCTGGGAGAGAGCAATGATGGGGGTGCTGGGAGAGAGCAATTATGGGGGTTTCACTTTGCTTGTACTGTGAAGCCTTGTATGTTTTCCGTGTGCACATAGCCTTACAGTTAATTGGGGAGAGTCACAGAGACTGAATAATTTATATTATTGGCCGGTGCAGATTACAGTTAATGGGGGGCACAGTGCTGCTTATCACTTTATATTTTGATTACTAGGTGGTTAATAGTATATTAATGGGGGGGTACATATCTGTATTCGAGGACGCAGAGCGGGGGAGACACATGTATACATACAATATGTGACCTTGTTATTTTCTAGGCTGGAGATCATCGTGACAAGACGAGTCGTGGCTGGGAGATGTCGACATGAAGGTCTGACCAGATGGAGAAGAAGAAGCAGAAACCGACTCTGATCAGATGAGACGTCAGCGGTAAGTGCCTGGATGTAAATATTATTCTGTATCTGCACTGTGTGACTTGGAGTGATAATGTTATCTGTAAAATCCCTTAGGCTGCATTCTCACATTTGTGTGAAATGTCCGTGTGCTGCCAGATGTTTTTGTCGGATGGTCCACGGACTCGTACAGTTTTATAGATCCATTCACACATCCATGAAAATCACGGATCTGAGAATGAGATCTAAGAGGGTCAGAGAATGTCCTGTTCTGATCCGATATTGAGGATTAGAATAGGACATGCTCAATGCAGGGCAGCACACCGACACTGCACACAGATGCAGGAATGTAGCCTTATTATGTATAGCACAGTCCCTTAGTATATGGTGTACTCACTTATTATGTATAGCGCCATCCTTAGTTATATAGTTTCCTCTTTTATTATGTATAACACCCTCCCTTATTATGTACCATCCTCTCTAGCGGCTCACAGTTGGGGGATCATACTGTGTTGGGGACAGCATACTTTACCCTGGGAGTTGAGGTGGGGTACA